>NC_080186.1:2412500-3012500 GCF_030028045.1 Hippopotamus amphibius kiboko | reverse complement strand
GTTTTGTAAATAAGTTCATTTATATCATTGTTTAAAAAATTAGATCCCACACGTAAGTGATGTCATACAGTATTTGTCTTTCTCTCTCTGAATTATTTCACTTTGTGTGATCATCTCTGGGTCCATCCGTGTTGCTGCAAATGGCGTTATTTCATTCTTTTTTATGGCTGAATAATATTCCATTATATATACTGCACCACCTCTTTTTTATTAGGTTGGTGTGTGTTTACTCAGAGGAAAAGCCTTGAACATGCTAACACTGTAACAGGCCAGGCCCCTGGGCTAACGAGAGAAAGAGCCCATCTTCTCACAGAATGGTGCTTTGTTCATTGGTCCTGCTGTGACCTGTCACCTTCTAGAAGCCCCTGAGGTCTTCTCAGCTCAGAGAACTTGGGCACTCGGGGCTGAAGATTTCTACTGGAAACCTGTTGGGATGGAACAAGCGTCACCTGGGGGGTTTGTGGGAAATTCACAAGGATCACGTGGAAGGGCTTCACGTCTGGAGTTGAGGAACATGGATGAAGCTCTCCATCAACTGAAGACAAGTTCTCAGGCTCCCAGCTCCTTCCTCGCCCCTAATGTATTCACTAAGACGCAAGGTGGAGTTTTTTGCCATGAGAGGAAACATGCAGCGGCGTTTGCACTGGGCATCCCTCTGCTCCCCTTCCCAACGCGGGTTCCAGAGGCTGGAGGAACGACCCAGCCTGGTCCCATAGAACTAATGCCCTTAGGCCCTGAGTCCCCATCCCCCCTGCAGGTTTCTCTGTTTGTCTGGTTCTATAAAAATCCGGAGTGTGATCTCATCTGGTTCATGGTCAAGAACTATGTGTCCTCTCGCTTATACTCGCCAAGGCCTAAGTTGACCTTTGCCTTTTGACCTTGGTGAGTGACCTGACCCTGACCACAGGGAAACCAGCCCTGTCAGCACTGAGGAAGAGGCAGGTCACTCTCGTCTGTGGCAGGAGAGGGCTGATGTATCCTGGACATCCCCTCCCATCCTGCAATTTGTCACCCAAACTCCCAGATCTTCCCGTCCTCTCTCACATCCCTGGGGACCTCTCTAAGGTTTCAGCTTCACTTAATAACAAACACCTTATCACTGCTGCCCTGAAAGACTGCCGCCAGCAAAAGTCTGAGTGTCTCCCACTGGCCCCCCAGCAAGAAGAGAACTGTACCCATACCACCCAGGAAGAGGGGGACATGGTCTCTAGACCACCCCTCAATGGAGATCCCACTGCAGGGCACCACGGATAACCAACCTTGGACTCAGGAAACCATGGCATTGGCTGGGAAACAGTCTCTCAGGGTCTCTTCCTCAGCCCATCACTTCAGGGGAGGGGGCAGGCTTGATCTTGGCTTTGCCATGCCCAGCACATCCTCTCACGTTGGCCAGATTTAACAACCTCCCTTTTCTCTTAAAGGAGGGTGGGTTTTCTACATCTCCACCACCATTGAGCTGCCTACATGGGGTGGGGGGGGGGTTCCAGGGAGGTAGGAGAGCCCCAGATCGAGACTCAGCCCCTCTCTTACCCCATGGTTGGGACGACTCTGCACACATTCTAAGGGTCCTCATGACAGAGGTTATATCGACCTAGAACTCAGGGATAGCGTGTTGAGTGAGTGAGTGAGTGAATGAACCAAGCTTTCTGTGCCCCCTTGGAGGCTGACTCACCCACCACCCACCAGCCAATGAGCCCCGTCTGGCTGGGGGCGGGGTGGGGCGGGGGTGCTGTGCTGGGCTCTGGGGACAGTGAGTTAATTTTAGCTCAGTCCTAATTACTAATCAGTCATGTAATGAGCATGGGGACAAAGCCTTTAGTGCCAACGATGACAGACATGTGGACGTGGCCTGGGTCACCCAAGAGCACAGCCAAGACCTTGGGACCTGAACACACGTGCCACGACCAGAGTGCTCTGTTTAAAAAGGGAAGCATCGCTGTGTGATTCTGCCAGCTTCTCGGCATCATGGAAGAGTCCAGACTCCATGGAGAGTTTGAGCCCTGCTCTGACACCTCAAGCAAGCTCTGAGCCTTCCCGAGAGCCAGTTCCTCCACTAGAAACCAGGAATGATGTTCTCCTGGGTGTTGCCAGGGATGCAACAGATATGGACATGGAAGGGGTCTTCTCGGAAGGCTTGGCTCCGAGACCAGCTCCTTTCACGCTGCTCCCATCCACTGGCCCAGCAGGGTTTGTATTTGGGGTGGAAACCAACGGCTTCGAGATGAAAGGATCACTCTGTGCAGAGCAGATGCTGCTGGCCTCGGCGCTGGGTTAGATTTGCCCGTGGGAAGGTGAGCTGAGCTGTGAGATGTTCAGAGGCAGCGCCAAGTGGTGCGAGATTGACTCTCAAGGGCCTCGCGGAGGGCTCCCAGGGCCGGGAACGATGGGTTTGCTGATGCGTCCTGCAGAGGCCTCGGCTGCGGAGATGCTGGTGGGAAGTTGTGAAGGATGCCACTTCCTCCTGTTTCTGCGTACTCTCGGCAGGTGCTTAGAGGTGCACCTTGCAGTGATGCAAGACCTAAACCAAACATATAAATTCGCTGGTGAATCACCTACCTGGGGGCCTGGTTTGTATGCAGGGCCCATCTGGGGTCTCCTTTCGAGCCCCTCGTGGGAGCAGACCACCCAGCCCACCCAGGGATGGCGGTGGTGGGCCCTGCTGCACGCTCAGGCTGGCCCTCGCTGGAATCTTAAATCTTGTGCAAAATGGAGTCAGCAAAACCATAACCCGGGGACATTTCCGAGAAATCGTTCTCTAGAATTAGCTGCAATATGGCTCTAATAAAGAGAACAGTCTATAAAACATTATCAGTTCTAATTGATCATTGGATTTTTTGTGTTGCCATAAGTAAGGCTAAAAGCTTCAGATATTGTATTTAAATTTCTACTTTAAAAATCCAGGCGAACCCAGCCAGACTCTTCCATTAGAGGGACAGAGAGAGAGAGATTTGCATAATATATACTGGAGAGCAAACTGAGGACCAAGGCTTAGCAATCCCGAGCTCTTAAAAATCATTCTCACGTCGATGTCTCTTTTTAATCACTGCTGTGCCTTCCACTGACATATGCTTCGTAGACTGTTGTCCAGATGTGTGACAGGCAGGGTCTCAACTCCGTGGGGTTAGTTCCAGGTGGCATCCTTGGGTTGAAAAAGGAGAAGGATGCAGGGGTCACTTAGGGGGAAGCCTGGGTGAGCCTCTGGGCAGGTGGGCAGGTGGGGACAGCACAGCCGCTTGGAGGTCTGGCACCTTTGCAGACCCAGCAGGTGGGCTGTTTGGAGTGAGAGTACCCATCTCAGGATCCCTGGGCTGGAAGGGTCCCTAAAGAGCCTCCAGCTGACTCCCTCCTTGTGTGACCTAGTCACCTGGGGAGGGGTGAGTGAGCGAGAGGGATGAGGAGAGGTATCGATTTTAAGTCACAAGAGGGGAAGCCAGTGGCTTGGTCAGCGGATATTCCGATGTTGGGAGCTAGGCGGGAGGCGTGCAGTCATTAAATCAAACGTTGTCATCCAGACTTCCTGGCAAAGCTTCTCAGAACTTGGAATTCTCTGCTTGCAGATAAATTCCTGGGGTTTAGACACTGGCCTCTGTTTCGCATTGTAAACACTGCAGAAGTCATGGCATTGCCAGCGTCCACTGGAGTCGACAAGGCAGGGACATAAAACTTCAGCGACCTTCCCCCTAAGTGCCAGGGAGGGTGTAGGGTGGCACCTGGCAGGGCCCAAACTCCGGAGCAGGAATTGGCTTCTCCATCAGATGTTCTGTGGGAAACGGAAAGATGGAGCAGGGGAATGGGCTCGGGGACTCAGCAAGGCCCTGAGCTGAGGGTTAAGGGTGCTCCAAGGGGCGCTGACCCGACATACATCTGTGCTCTGGGCCAAGGAGACTCACTACCTTATGTGACCTTGAGCAACCCTGCACGACTGTGGATGGGCCACTTTGTGTCTCAAAAGCAGATTCCTCTGCCTTCCTGGGGAAGGACTAAAACGAGCTGATGTGACAAAGCCTTGGTCATGTGAGAACCACCCAGTAAATAGAGGTGACACGGCCAGCACACCTGCATCCCTGCGACTGCACAGGGGTCCTGACTCCACAGAGCTGAGTGAATACCGTGGGGACAGCACAGAGGAAGGACAGGATGACAGAAGGGGTGTGTGTGGAGTGCGTGTGTGCACGAGCGTGTGTGTGATGGGGTTTTTGTGTATTGTGTGTGTGTGAATGTGCACACTGTGTGTGGATGTGTGTGTGCGTGTGTGTGCGTGTGTGTGTGGATGTGTGCATGTGTGTGGATGTGTGTGTGGATGTGTGCACGTGTGTGTGGATGTGCGTGTGTGTGTGTGTGTGTGGATGTGCGCACGTGTGTGTGTGTGTGGGTAGATGAGTGCGTGTGTGTGGATGTGTGTGTGTGTGTGGATGTGAGCACATGTGTGTGTGTATGTGTGCGTGTGTGTGTGGATGTGTGTGTGGATGTGCGCACGTGTGTGTGTGTGGATGTGTGTGTGTGTGGATGTGTGCACATGTGTGTGTGGGGGTGGATGTGTGTGTGTGGGGGGGTGGATGTATGCGTGTGTGTGTGCATGTGTGTGCTTGTGTGTGTGTTTTGGGGCAGAGGCAGGCACAGATAACAAGCCCTTGGTCTTCAGGGTGCTGAAGACAGCCGCTCTGTGTGTCTGTGGCAGCCACAGGCTTGAGTCTGAGTTTTAAAAGCATCTCCCGGACAGTGGACTTGTGCAGCCGGGGTCACGCTGGGCCAGCGCAGTGCCCTCCGGGACCTCCCCCCGGCCAGGGGGGCCCTGTTGCGGCCCCCGCGTCCATCGCCAGCAGGCAAAGCCCCCAGCAGCAGCGTCTGCTCCAGCAGAATGGCGCGTTCCTTAAATGTGCCAAATTGCCACAAATCAGTCTATAATCACTTCTGTTTGCGTTTCCAATTACGGAGGAAGTGGATTTTACCTACTAAACAATTCATCAGTGGAAATTCCCCGGAGGAATGTCACTCTCACCTTCCAGCAGAAACCCGGGGCCAGCGGAGCGGCAGATAGGACGCACTAGGGGTGGCGGCCGCATCCCTAGAAGGTGGGATCCCTTCTCTACTCTGTGGCTGTGGGAGCGAGGTCTTCATAAGATCATTTGTTCCACCTTCTTTGCCACGTTGTGAGAATCAAAGGGAAAGTGCTGGAGAGGCCCGCCACCCCAAGGAGATGTGCCACATTTCACAGCCTCCTGTGGAATCCCCGGGGCCCGAGAGCCACGCCCTGGCCTGGCTGATCTCTTCCTCCCCTGCCCCAGCCCGTGACCTCGTTGCCACTCCTGACCCCGTGGACACTGGGTGCTGATGGGTGGTGATACCCAGTGTGGTCCTTCAGCAGCTGCGGTCCAACCACCAGCACTGAAGGATGGTCTCAGCGTTCCTTCCAGGTCTAACCTGCGTCAGCCCCCAGGGCTCCCATCAAGCCCTCCAGATGCATCACTTGAACGTGAGAAACCTGTCCTCTCCCAGCTCCGGGGGCTAGAAGTCCGAGATCCAGGGTGGGTCCCCGCGCCTGTGAGGGAGGGGGCGTCCCAGGCCCGTCACCCAGCTCCCCAGCCTCTGCCAGCATCTTCAGTGCTTCTTGGCTTGTGGACGCATCACCCCGTCTCTGCCTTCACGTGCATGTGTTTTCTCCCTGTGTGAGCATCTGTGTCCAGGTCCCCTTTTTACCAGGACACAGTCACACTGGATTAGGGCCTCTGACTCGAGTACGACCTCATCTTAACTCAACCAAGTACACCTGCAATGACCTTATTGCAGAATAAGGTCATATTCTGAGGTCCTGGGGCTTAGAAATCCACTATGTGAATTTTCAGGAGGACATGAGTCTCCTCCTTGTACACTCACCATAGAGGAGCCCAGCAGGCTTAGGACCCGTGTGGGAGGGGGGCGCCTTTGGGGACCATCATGGCCCCGATCTTGCTAACGGGTCCCCAAAGGGCCGCCCCCTCCCTCCCCAGACACTAGTCCCCCTTCGTGCTGTCCTGGGGGTTTGAGGGAAGGACTAGGGAGGATGCCCGGAGCTGCTGCTCTGCCTGCTGTGCTCCAGGCCAGGCCCCCACCCCACCGAGCCTGGGTCTCTTTGTCTGTAAAGGGACATGGGACGACCCCAGAGAGTCCGTGTACGGATGAAACAGGACACTGTGAATGCTGGGACCTGCCTCCCCATCTCCAGACAGACTCCCTCCCTGGCGTCCTCCCCCCGGGCCCCCACGAGGTCCCTGTGCCTTCGACCCCATGTCCCCTGCACAAGGAGTGGCTTCCACCTTCCCCCCCCATCTGCTGACTGCTGCTCTGCCTCAGCCTCCGTCAAGTTCTGCTCACCCTGCTGGGGAGGTCCCGGAGCCTGGAGGGTGGGCGTGAGGGGCCAGGTTCATCCCAGCCTGCTTCTGGAAGGCTCCTCACCGGGGCCCGCCCAGGGTCCTGAGGACGGAGCCGCCTCCATCCAGACAGGTCCCCAGGGCCTGTCCGTTTTGTGCCACTTCCCCAGCCTGATTCCCATGCCGTCCCCAAAGTTTCAATCCCCCTTCACTGGTCTCCTCCTGTAATGTGGTGACAAACTTGGGTGACCTTGCACCGGGAGCTCATGGGGCCCGGGTGCTTCTTCTCTGTCTCCTTGGAAACCTTGGAGGGCTCAGGACCCAAACTCCACCTCCCGTTTCTCTGAGCTCTGCAGAAATGGGATCCAGTGCCCCCCTGGCCGCTGTCGGTGAGCCCCTGGGTGGTCTCGGATGGCAGCCCCCAGGAGAGCAGCTCGTGCTAATATGGGGGCTCCTGACACGTCTTTCACTGATTAGAGACGGCCCTGAGGGACTCACCAGGGCACACAAGGCAGACCAGGTGGCACTGGAGGTCCTGTTTCCGTCACACTAATGAGGAGGTGAGAGAAGTTTTGCAGTGAAGGCTCCGCTAATGGGCGCCCAGAGCAGCCAGCTCTAAATGAACGGCTTCTCCTTCTCTTATTCTATTTACTGAAAAAAAGCTTCCCTTGAAAAAACTAAGAGTTGAAGGGAATTTGTCAAAAGGTCATTACCTGCAGACTTGTCTACCTGGTGCCACTCTCAGTGCTTGTGCATAATTAATTAGCAGGCATAGTTCTCACGGTCCCTCTATAAAAGTTAAAAACCCATTTTACTGTGCTCCACATTTTCTGCTGAGCACCACTGTCAGGCAGATTTCAAGGGAGACAGCTATTTGCATATGATGCCAAGCTGGAGTTTCCATAGTAACAGGCTTCCTCAGAGAATCCTCAAATGGGTTTCATCCTCACTTTCAGGTTCCACCCGAAATGTTGTGGGTGAGAGATGCATGTCAGTGGACCTCGCCTCTGCAACTCTCCACACCTGTGTGTCTATGCAAAAAGATGTGACAGGGTGATCGTCCCACTAAAAAAAGGAAGAGGTGTTTTGGACTAAGCAAGAGGAGAGAAAAAGAAGGAAAGGGATCAGGAGCAGGAAGAGAAAGCATCTCTTTCTATTCTAAAGATGCTGGCTTCTCTCCCCCCGCGGAAGCAGTCCTGTGGAGGAGGGCAATGTGTGATGCTAGCCTGAGCAGTTTTGAAGGGGGACGCCCACTGGGGTTGTGTTCTCCTGGAAGGAAGGGAAGATGCTGCAGACTGTGATTAGAGGGATGAGGAAATGGCCCAAACCTTGGACATGGAATGTCACAAGACCAGGAGAAGGAAACCCAAGGGTGGTGGGCTCCCTGAGGCATGGCGGGGACAGGACCCCCACGACAAGTCCTGTGGCTTTTTGGGTTCTGAACAAGGGGTCTCTGGGGCCTCTGCAAGATGCAGGTGGCTGAGCTCGGGCAGAGAACATCCCTAGGAATGGGGTTCTGAGCCAAGATGAGAAGTAATAGAGGCCACTAGGCTCTGCTCAGGGGTCTACAGAGTCCCCTATTCTAGGACACACAGAGAGAGGGAAAGCCAACAGAAAAATGTGAATGGTGGAAGACTTCTCTCCAACCTTGGCTGAAAATGGATGCATTTTAGAGATGGCATTTTTTAAATCACATCTCACGTGCTCTGATACTATCCCTGCCTGTTACACAGGGCAATTCATCAAGCCAAGCTGAACACAGGTGTAGAAGTTAGTAAAATTACTCAGGTGAGAATTAAGGAAAAAGAATCCCTCCCATTTTGCGCAGTTTACAGGAATTATCTACACACATGATGTCTTCTAAAACTTCAAGCCCTCTAGCAAATCAGGACTGCCTCAAACAGGGGCCGCACCTCCATTTTCTGTATGATGAAACCGGCTTGGAGAGGCAAAAGAGCGTGTCAGAACTTCCCAGGTGGCTCACTGGCGACATCCGTGCTGACTCTCACCATCCCTCAAGAGTTATTCAGGATTGGCTCAAAATACAAAGACCACTGGGAAAGAGTGGTTAAAAACTCAGGTGCCAGGGTTCCTGGGCCCAAATCCTGTCTCTGTCTTGAGTTAATTGCAGGACCCTGGAGACACCAGTTCACCTGTGTTTTCACATCAGGAAAGTGGGGATGAAATGGGGTTTCCCTCCTAGCGTCATGGATGGTTCAGTAAGACAAGCCCAGCAGGGCTGAGGACAGAGCTAGTGGAGCACAGGCTGGTGCATGGTGCCTGGGTGCATGGGCTAGTGCATGGTGCAGGGGCTAGTGCGTGGTCCACAGGTTGGTATGTGGCTCATGGCCTAGTGTGTGGTGCATGGACTAGTGCCTGGTGCATGGGCTAGTACATGGGTGTGGGCTCCTGTCGATTTTCTGAGACATCCGTAACACACCCAATACACTGTAGAGCTGAGGGAAATTCCTCCCCAAATTATCTTCCCATATTTAACTTCCCAACACACCTACCACACTCTCCAGCCTAATGGGAGCGCTTCTGTTCATTCCTGTGATGGGCAGCTCAATGGGCAGTTTTAAGCTGAAGTTCCCAGTGATTCAGCCCCACATCAATCTAGGTGCTGCTGTGCAGGTAGCGTGTACGTGTGGCTGACATCCACAATGATGTCAAGGAGAGTATCCTCATAATCTGGGTGGGCCTGGTCCAATCAGGTGAAAGCTTTTATGAACAGAACTGAGCTTTCCCTGAGGACGAAGAAGCTCTGGTGTGGACGGCAGCTTCAGCTCCCTCCCCAGAGTCCCCGCCTGCCTTCCTGACCACCTGCCTGTGAATTTTAGCTTCCCAGCCCCACCACGGCAGAAGCCAATTCCTTGAAACAAACCTCTTAGTGTACACGTATATCCATATATGAATATTTCTCTATCTCTATCTCCCTGTATATCTTTCTCTATCTTTATGTCTATTAATAGATGTAGGTCTCTATATACATAGAGACAGAGATATATGGATATAGAGATATACATATATGATGTATGTATATGATGATCAATATAGAAATCACATATAGATACATAGATAAAGATATATAGAGTAGAGAGATAGATATCTGTATAGATATGGATATAGATATAGAGGTAAGATATAGAGATATTGATACAGATATAGAAATACAATCTATAGATATGAAAATAGAGACAAAGTATGTCCAGATCTATGCAGATTTCTAATCTATGTCTAATGATATAGATATATGAGTTATATCTTATGATATATACATGGATTTTACAATACAGCTATAGAGATATAATACCTGTTTATCTTCCAATGTGACCATAGAGGAAGGGTTGGGGGGGTGAGGGAGATGATTAGGTCATGAAGGTGGAGCCCTCGTGAATGGGGTCAGTGCTGTTATAAAAGGGACCCCAAAGAGTATTCTCCACCTTCCACCACATGAGGACCCAGGAGAGGACAGCAGTCCGCAGCCTGGAAGAGGGATCTTGCCAGAACCTGACCATGCCAGTACCTGACCACGCCAGTACCCCAATTCTGGACTTCCAGCCTCCAGAGATGTGAGAAATAAATTTCTGTTGTATATAAACCACCCAGTCTGTGGTATTTTGTTATAGTAACCTGAACTGACTAACACAGAAACATAACTATCAATCTACCTACCTGTCTATCTACATATCTTTTTTAGCAATACAAAATATATCTCCATGTCCATTTCCATACCTTTCACAGCTCTATCTGTATCTAGATAAGGGTGTGGATACAGATTTGGACATAGAAGCCTAGATAGGTGTCTGTACAGATTTGGACATAGAAGCCTAGATAGGAATCTGGATAGACACAGAGAGATGCAGGCACAGATATGGTTGGAGATGTAGCTCTACCTCCTCCTGGTTCCATTTCTCTGGTTGAATCCTGACGGATACCTTTCCTAAACAAGCAGACAGGGGTCAGTGAGCTGCTCCAAGCTCAGGAGTTCAGGAAAACCTTCCTTCAGATCCGCATTGCTCTTCAGTATCTGGCCCTTGAGGTGCCTTTTTTCTTGCTGGTGGTGAAATTGTATCTTGGATGAAACTCTTAGATGTCTCTGAGTCAGCCAGTGACCACCACACACCCACACGACACTGAGACTCTAGGTCCATGTTAGCCTTCATCTTCCCTCTCCGGTCCGGCCGCCCTACAGCAGACCCTCCTGAGCCGGAGAGGAGAGGCGAGTCTCTCTCAGATAACTGGCTTTGGTTCCAAAGAGCAAGCTTCCGTGTCAAGGCAGTTTCATCAGAACCCAGTCCCTGTTTCCTGCAGGCACCGCGGGAGGCAAGCACTTGGCATGTTTATAAACAAGCATTAATTGAGGGCACAGGGCATCCTAATTACCATCAATCTGAAACCCCACAATAAGCACAGCTTTCTTCTACGTTATTTTACATCTGAAAAGGCTGTGTGTTTCTTGGTGATGCGTACAGGCAGAAGGGAATAAAAACGCAGGGTCGTTACTAGGAATTATAACCTCATGACACATTGTGCTGCAAAATATATAACAGCGAGAACGCAGGTGAGCGTGTCTGGATTTTCGGTGGTGAATGGGTGTCATCAGGGATGATAATGCCCTCCTGATTAACAATTACAGAATTTAGCCCAACACAATGCCGTACCGCAGCTCTCAATCAGCACCTTCTGCACTGTGTGCTCTTGGTCAGCGATTCTGCATCTGGCCTGATGTGGGCTGTCTTCCTTATTCTTTGGCGCTGGCCTCCACAGGGAAATGTTTGGTCCACACCGCGTTCTATGTGGCTGGTTTAATGAGCTGCGAATTTGTGCGACCGTCACATCACTCCACCAATAAGTTCATGAAACCATTTCTCTAGGAAACAAACAAGAACGCAGCCCTGCTGCGAAGGCACGGACGTGGTGAGTGTATTTTCAATGTGTTGGAGTGAGGCTCCGGGGTGGTACCATTTTTCTTTTGATGGAAAAATAAAGATTGGAAAATAGCACATCTATTGGGGAAAGCTAACTGGGGGAAGCAGGATTGCGATCTCCCTGCTATTATCCTGGGTCGATCGCTGCTGGGGGGAGGATCCGTTTTTCTGTGGTTGGTTGGTCATCAAGCAGCATTTGAACATAATATGGAAGCCACGGATGGAACATCTTGGAACCTTTCCTTGATAGCCATCTTTCACCTATGTTATCTAATTTACCCTCAAATCCGCCCCACAGGCTAAGAGGAGGAGGTGGAGATGAGGAGGAAGCTTGTGTCGCCGCTGGCTCTGCAGACGTGGCACCTTGATGTGATGGCTGCTTTGCTGGCCCCCGTTGCGCTGACAGCCCTGAGAGGTGACCTTGGCTTCCCCGCTGGCCTGCAGGTGGAGAAACTGAGGCTCAGAGAGTTTCAGAAGCCTGCCCAAGACCTCCCCAGATAATTAAGACCAGCCTTACAAGAAGCCAAGAAGGAGACCCTCCAAGTGATCAGAAGGTGAGATTATCCTGCAGAGGGGAGATGGATTCATGCGGCCAAAAGCCACAGGAAGAGCAATGAGTAAAGTTTATCTCAAGACTCTGGTGCCCCTGACCTGTTTATTGGGCTGGTGGCTGCAGGGCATGCTTGGGACCACGATGTCACAGCAGCAGATGGTGCCCTGGAGGATTATTTGTATGGCTGCTTCTGCAATCTGGTCTAATTGAGAGGGTTTTGTTAAGTCTCCTTTCCTCATATGTAAAGCCCTTGGTGAGGAGAGACTTTAAAGTAAACTTGAAAATAGAGTTCAGACCAGAGATCGGTCCCTTAGTTTACTGAGGTTGGAAGGCTTGAATGGGGGTGGTGCATCCTGGGGGCTCCAGTCCTAAGGAGATCCACACAAGGTGCGTTTTTCATAAGTGAATGGATGGACAGGTCAGGATTATTCCTAACACGGGCTTAGAGACATGGGGCAACCCTGCACATTTACACTGCCACAGAGATTACTGCTCCCTAAGCCCTGGTGACATGCCACCTCGTCGGGTTCTAACAACTTAGTGGTGTAAAGGGTATTGTCCCCTTTTACAGATGAGGAACCTGAGGCTCAGGACATTATACAACTCTCCTCCAGGAGTTGCTAGTTACAAGTGTCATAGCCCACATCCCCGCCCACACCAGCCTCACTTCCATCCCTCCATCCTGACTTCTGCCCCGTGAGTCACCTCAGGAGCTGACTGTCAGCTTCCTTTTGTGGGGAATTGTTTCACACTCTTAGCTTCGTAATTCAGAAGCCTTTATTCTGAATAGATTCCCCATGGGTGGAAGCAGTCTCCATGGAAGCCAAGCTCAGGTGATGCTCTTGAGCTTTGGGGAGTTTTGAACGTCACGCTGTGTTTGTCACTGGGTAACACGGTGGTGAGTTTGACCTCCCAGCACCCTCTGGACCGTTCTTACACAGGGTGAGTGCTTCTTCCTCTGCTTCTTCCTCCAGAACCAGATGGAGAGGAAGTGATGTGAAGTCGGTAGAATTACAGCGAGCTGAGCTGTCACCAATCTAGATCATCCCCACCCGCCCATGTCACAATGTTAGAACATGGGTTTGTCTCCCCTGAGGAGAACATAAATTTGCTGTAGGGGCCTGCCCTTTCTTCTCCCTCCACCTAGGTGGGGGGCACAGGACCACAGCTCAAGCAATCAGTCCAGGTCATTCCTCTCTGTGCCCTCCGACAGATTTAGGGCAGGAATGTGACAACAGTAGCTAACATTTGTTGGGCCCTTACTAAGTGCACACACTGCCCTGAGCATTCAGTCTGCACAAACCTATCTAAGCCTCACATCTACCCTATGCAGTAGATACCATCCCTTTTTATAAATGAAGCCCAGAGAGGTTTAGCAATTTGCCCAAAGACACAAAACAGGGATGTGAACCCCAAGAGCTTGAGTTCTTAACCACCAATAAGGAATTAGTGAATGGCCAGGCTCCAGGATCTGCCTACAGAAAAGACTCTCATTCTTCTTGTTCATCTCAATGTGAGAGTCTGTGAGGCTGGAGCCAGATCATCAGTCCCACCACCTCGATGGGAGAGCTGGAACTCCCTGGCTGGAGCCAACAGAGGGAAAGCAGGGCTGAGAGATGAAAGCTCTAAGAGTTTTGTTTGTGTCTTGGTTATAATTCTGCCTTAAGCTGAACACATGCCAAGATTTTCAGTTGCATGAGCCAATAAATTCACATTTTTGCTTAAGACAGTTTCTATCAAGTTTTGTCACTTTCAATAGAAGGAATCTTAACTGATTCAATATTTTCTCATTTTTTACAACTTAAATAAAATGTGAAATCTAAAAATAAAATTGGCTTTTTTTTTTTTATCAAGATGGGAGCTAAAAAATTTAAAAACTGAACAAGATGTTCAGCACCTTGGGACTACTTCTCTAACTACAGTCAGATTATGCTGCCCTGCCAGCAGCCTTGGACTTGTGCTATGCCTTTGCCTGTGGTGCCAGCTTTGGGCAGCCACAACTCTCAAATATGCAGGAAGTGAGCTGCCACTCCACATGTTCTCTCCCCTCATTGAAATTGGCTATTTCCCTAATCACTACATGATCAGATTTTAGAAAAAAATTTTGGCATGTTTTAAAACTTCAGCTGCTGATGTCAGCAGGAGTCTGGAACAATAAAAGAGGTGGTGGGGGAAAGAGGTAGGATGAGGGAGAAATAGGCAGCAAAAAGAAATATCAAGCTGTATTCTTTATAGACAGTGGGCATAGTGCTTGAAGACAGCCTTTTCAACTGTAAGTGAAAGAAAATGAGATATTGGGCAGTGAGTGAGCCCGACCTGCAGGGGATCAAAACATCCAGTGCCGCTTGTTATCAAGCATATAAGCATCATTGCATATTTATGCTTCTGACAACACATGACTGTCTCCAAACTGTTTCATCCACAGCTGATTAATGTGTTTTAGAATTCCCCCCAACTATCAACATGGATGAGTTGATTAGCACGTTAAAGTTTCTCCTCTCCTTTCAGCATCTACTAAATCACATTTGTTTTAACTCATTGATTTAAGTTAGAGATGGTTGCCCTCCAACAAGTCTCAATTTCACAGGGAAAAATAATTTGGAAAGCTATTTATCTTGATGTCAATTAAGACTGGCTAATTAGACATAACTTTAGTGGTTTGGACTTTCTGAACTCGAGTCATTTGAATCCCGTGATGATCTTTATAATTTTGGAAGAGTTTTGAGAAACAAGAAGTGGAAAGGGGTATGTAATTTGGGACCTGACAGATCCTCCTTCCCTTCCCGTTTCATGAGTTCATGATGGTGTCTCTTTCCTCCTCTGTTCCCGCCAATGAAGTCGTTATACTCCTGCTAGAAGGTAGTATTAGCAGTGGTAGCAGTACAAGTAATGCTTACTCTGTAAATCAGGCAGCATTCTGAGCACTTTACACATAACATCACATTTAACCCTTATAGCTAATCTTTGCTCCTTACTATAGAAGAAACAGAAGCACAGGAACATTCTGTCACTCAGTCACAAGCAGTAAGGGAAAAAGCCAGGGTTCAAACCTGCATCTGCTTTCTCATATTGTGCTGTTGCCTTCTCTCCTATTGGAACAAGGGTTGGCATTAAAGGCCAGCCACAGATGCAGAATCTGGCTCTGACACCACTGGGCAAATCACTTGGCCTGAGTGTCAACCATCTCATCTGTAAGCAAGGACAACGGTGTCTAGTCCATGCGACTATTGTGAACACAAGGGAGCTCACATGGGGTCTAGCATGGTTAAAGTATTCTAGATATGTGAACATACATATGAATGTGACAGAATATTGCTCTTGGGATCACAAAGGTGAAGGTGTAATTAAGGTTTCTAATCAGTTGGCTTTTAGTTAATCTAAAAGGAAATTATCCTGAGTGGACCTGGGTTATAGACAGACGGATAGACGTAGATAGGTAGATAGATGATAGATGATAGATAGATAGATAGATAGATAGATAGATAGATAGATAGATGATAGAGAGAGATTGATTATACAAGCACAGATATTTTAATATTTAACTCTTAACTAGTCCGTTGAGTGGTGAGTTATATTGTATATTAGTTTTATGTTGCTATATAACAAGTTACTGCAAATTTAGCAGCTTGAAAGAGCACAAGTCTATTACCTTGCAGTTTCTGTGGGCTGGGAATCTGGGTATGAGTTTGCTGGGCCCTCTGCTCAGGGTCTTACAAGCTGAAATCAAAGTGTTGACTTGGGCTGCAGTATTATCTGGGGCTCAGGGATCTCTTCCAAGCTCAATGGTTGGTGGAATTCTGTTTCTTGCAATTGTAGGACTGAGGCCCTCAGTTCCCAGAGGCCATGAGACATTCCCTGCCACGTGA
The DNA here is from genome assembly GCF_030028045.1 of Hippopotamus amphibius kiboko. NCBI lineage: Eukaryota > Metazoa > Chordata > Mammalia > Artiodactyla > Hippopotamidae > Hippopotamus > Hippopotamus amphibius. The sequence continues at coordinate 2,996,803 of NC_080186.1, read as the reverse complement.
ATCACTCCATGGTGGGGCAACTTGCTTCCTTCCAGGCCAGTAGGAGAGCATGTCCTGCTTCTCATCTCTTTTAAGGGATCACCTGATCAGGCCAGGGACATCAAGGACAATATCCTTTTGTATTAACCCAAAGTCAACTGGTTTGGACTTTAATTGTATATTTAATATCTATTCACCTTTGTCATATAATATAACCTGATCACCCACAAGAGTGATGTTTCATCATACTAATAAATTCTGCCCACATTCAGAGGGAGGGGATATACAGATTGTACACACCAGAGCATGTGAATTATGGGGACCATCTTAGAATTCTGCCTACCGCCTATTAAAAAAATTGAGTTCATTTTTTTCTCCTTTGATAATTTCTAGTTCTTATGGTTTCCAAGACCATTTACTTAAAAACATGAGGCCTCCATGTTCACCTGTGAAAAGGGAATAAATACCTACTCTTTCTATTTGGAGGTGCTTTCAGTTATGGGGAATAACAAAAACCCAGCTCTTTATTATTATACAAATATTATTATTTTTATAATAATAAAATCCAGAACAATGTGGTTTTCAGGCATGACTTGATCAAGGATCCAACTCCACTTGTCTGTGGTAATCTAGACTCACTGCTGTCCATGCGAAGGCTGACTTCCCTCATAGTGGACGAATTATTGCAGGAGGTCTCTGTGCACAACTGACTGTCCACAGTGCAAGCTGATGCTTCTCTTCCTCCAACCAGCAAGCAATAAAATGCCTCATCATCCAGTTAACCAGTCCCTGGGGCCAGGACACCTCCATGCACTGACTGACCGCTATCTGGGCTTCTGACCATTTCTGAGCTCATTTCTGTGTCAAGGTGGGTGGGCTTATCCAGCCTGACACAGACTAATCAGGACCCAGTCTGAACCCTGAGCCAGGGGTGGAATGAATCAACCCTATCCAAACCAGCGCCATTACAAAACGGGGAGGGTGCAGTGGTTGTTGGGGAGGAAACACCCATGTCCCCATAATGTCATGAAGATGTGGCTGAATTAAGGGACTCATCAAGTCCTACAGCAGTTGTCAAGCTACTCAGCACCAGCCCAGGTGCTGAGGCAGAAATGAAAGACACGGGCCCTGCCCTCAAGGAGTTCCAACGTCCCGGGGAGACAAGCCACAGCTGGACAGTTCTATCAGGAAAGTATGCGCTCACATGCAGACATGTACACTTACCTCTCCTTATACTAGGACACTCTAGGTTAATGTGGTTGGTTAATATGGGAAGTGGGTTGGTGGCACCACAGAGAAAGTGTAGAGAGTGGTTCAGGCCCTCCTCAATCCATGATCCGTGCATTTGCACACAGCCAGCAGCACTTGGTCCCCACTTCCTGTCAAAAGTCTCTATCAGTTATCTGTGGTACACATATACAATGGAATATTACTCAGCTGTAAAATGGAACAAAACTGGAGCATTTGTAGAGACATGGATGGACCTAGAGACTGTCATACAGAGTGAAGTGAGTGAGAAAAAAAATCGTATATTAACACATATATGAGGACTATAGAAAAATGGTACAAATCAACCGGTTTGCAAGGCAGAAATAGAGACACAGATGTAGGGAACAAACATATGCACACAAAGTGGGGAAAGCGGGGGCAGGGTGGGGGGGTTGGGACGGAATGAACTGGGAGATTGGGATTGCCATATATACGTTACTAATAAGAAAAAAAATATCAAATTGTACACTTTAAATATATGCAGTTTATTGATGTCAATTGTATTTCAATAAAAGTTCTTAAAGAAAAAATAAAATAAAAGGACCTTCGTCTTCCTGAAAAAGAAATAAAAAGTCTGTATCAGTTATCTAAGTTGCATAACAAATGGCCCCACATGTGGCAGCTTAAATCACCCTCCATTGATTACCTCACAGTTTTCATAGGTCAAGACTCCGGGCCCTGGCCTAACTGGAATCTCCCCTCAGTGTTTCACAAGGCTTTGATCCAGTTGTCAGTGGGGTTGCGTCCCTTTCTGGAGCTCAGGGTCCTCTTCTAAGCTCCCATGCTATTGTTCTTCATTGCTGTTGTAGGGCTGAAGTCCTTGCTTTCTTGCTGGCCCATGACCAGGGACCACTCTCAGCTCCTAGAAGACATCTACATATGGTTCCTTGCCACATAGCTCAGAACATGGCAGGTTCCTCTGTTAAAGACCAATGGGAGAGCATCTCTGTGGCTTTCGGTCTCTCTGGCTCCTTCCCTAGACCATCTTTGCAAAGGACTCACCTGATTAGGTGAGGGCTACCCACACTCAAGCAGAGGAAATTATAGGGAGTATGGAAAGCAGGGGCCAGGGCTCCTGAAGGCTGTCTTCAATTTCTGCCTGCCACAAAGTCTGTCCTATAGAGTCCCTCTGGCTTAGGAAAGCTTCCAGAGTGAAGGGAGGCTTAAAATCAACCATTTCTTTTGAAAGAAGCAGCCTTCTGGAAGCCACATTGATGGGCACCCACTCACCCTTCGGTCTTGCTGCTGATTTAAAGCCTGGTGCTGGGCTGGCTCAGTGGAGTCTCAGTGCCCAAGGAACCCTGCTGAGGTCAGATGTCATTCTGTGGAGTCAACATCCAATTCACTGCCGGCCACACAAGGAAGTCGGCTGTTGAGTCTGAAAAGACTAATAAGCCCCACTCAAACCAACCTGGGCCATTTCCCTGTTCCTTTCTCTACAGCAGCTTGCAAAGAGAAGGCTCCCAATTTGTGGGAGGAGGAGGGAGAGTTGTGGCAGGATTAAAGGCATCCTTCTTCTCCCTCATTAAAGATGACATCTCTCGTTCATTTTGAAGGGAATGGGAGCTGTCTCGAGGTTCCTATCCTGACACCTTGTGATTTTTCTCTGTTAAGAACTTAAAAAATATGCAAATGCCCTGCATAGAACTAGGCATGCTGTTTTTTTTTTTTTTTTTTTAATGGGTTGGTTCTGATGAAGACTGATTTTGCTCAAATGTAGCTGGTTTTCTTGAGCTCTGGGTCTGTTATCATTCTTCTGCCTTAAATGAGTTTCTGCCATATTTCAAACCTCTGCTGAGGGAGATCGCAGGTGGAAAAGGCTTATTGTGGGAAGACATTCGGGAACCTTTCTGAAAACTTGAAAATGTTAAAGTATGTGGGCCGAGCGATGGGATTCAGAATGTCCTGCTTGAGCAGTGGAGGAGCTAAGGGTGCAGGGCATGGAGACTAATATCACCCTGTTTGGCCCTGAAGGATGGCTGGTTAGCCAAAGACGGGTAAGACTCCTCAGAGGAGGAACAACCTAAGACAGGCACAGCCGCAGAGGGGCCAACAGGGGTGGTGCATAGAGCCTTCCTTGTATCACCCTGTTTGGCCCTGGAGGATGACTGGTTAGCCAGAGACGGGTAAGATTCCTCAAGGGAGGAACAACCTAAGACAGGCACAGTCGCAGAGGGGCCAACACGGGTGGGGCACAGACCCCTAATATCTGAGAGAGGTCTCCTGCCCCCAGGGCTGTTTTGCTCTCCATGCCCAGCTCAAATCCACACCTGCTCAACTCGGACCCAGGAAGTAAACAAAGATAATTGCCTCAGTCATGTGAGGCCTTTGATTGTTTATGGGTGTAACCTGAGAATGTTAGCCGAAGAACTCAATAAAAGCAACCTGGGATGAGTCAGCAGGGCTCTTGATCCCAGAGGTCTTGAGCCCCCTGGTCCCACTTTTCTCTTCAGTCTGTGTCTGTGTCTTCTTCAAGCTTGTGGCACCCGTCACTCACCTCGAGTCGCCGAGCTGGTCTCGGCAGCTTATTACCACAAATTACCTTGACACCAGCTCTTCCACAGCACTAGCTCCTTACTGGGAGCTCAGCTAAGCCCAAGATGAGTGGCTCTGTATCTGGAGTGGGGGAAAGGTACCTCGTTACAGATGCTCACGGTGTCTCTCATTCCGTGGTTTCAGACTTGGTTAGACTTACATGCTCTCTGTCTCCTAAGTACAAGTGAATTGTCAGCTTTCAAAGGGGGACTCCAAAGGCAACCGTGTGACTAGTAGTGTGCACGTGTGTGCATGCACTGTTAGTCTAAACCACCAAAGCCATGGCTGAAATTAATGGGCACATCTGGCAGCCACATGGAAACCCCAGAGTTCAGCTTTTCTAGGAGGAAAATACATCATTGTCCAGCAAACAGGCTTCCTCCTTTCTCCTCTTCCTCCCTCCTTCCCTTCTTTCTTGCTATTCTACCTGTATCAGCTAGGATAGCCTAGGTTATGCTGATGAAACAAGTATCCCCCAAACCTCAGTGGCTTGGCATAACCAAAGTTCTTTCTCATTCATTAAAGGCCTGTTGCAGGATGATAGAGGGCCCATGATAACTCACCCCTCAGAGAGGGAAACTGGAGAGCTTTCATCCCAGCATAGCTCCCATAATCACGGAAGCAGATTATGGAACAGAGGGAACATGATGAGTCTCACGCGGTTTGGGAGCATCTCCCCAGGGTCTATACACACTTCTTAGCCCACATGCATTGGCCAAGCAAGCCCTGAACTTAAAGGGATCAGGGAACAGTGGCCCTCCATGTGTCCAGCAGAAGAACGAGAAATATTTGGCAAACAGCCCAAGTAAGTGCCACCCCTCATGTGCTGGTCTGCTAGGACTGCTGTCACAAAGCACCACAGGATGGAGGCTTGAACAACACAACCCTTGACTCAGTTCTGGAGGCTGGAAGGCTGAGATTAGGATGCATCTCTGTCTTTATCACCCAGCCTCTTCCCCTGTGTGTGTTCCTGTGACCAAATGTCTCCTTTTTATAAGGACATCAGTCATATTGGATTTAGGCCCACCCTAATGACCTCATCTTAACATAATTATCTGCAAAGACCCCATTCCTAAGTAAGGCCACTTTCACAGGCACTGGGGGTTAGGACCTCAGCATTTGTTGGGGGGATATTCCACCCCATAATACCTCCAAGCTCCATAGACTCTCAGTGTGTGTGACCACACCTGGAGTCATATCGCTCTAGGTCTTAGAAATAGAGAGATTTTTTTAAAAAAAATCAGTTTTGTCCCCATAGAATAGAGTCTATGAAAACATGTGCAGACAATGGTACGTAATGAGAATGTAACTAAATTCTCATCTGTGGTCTGTGATCTAGTCCCGAACTTTGATCTCTGGTCCACAGGGACGGATGGCCAATTTAGTGCTAGGGGCTTGTCCCTCCGGTCAGAGACATTGCCCATGTCTTAGGTACATGTGGACTAGAGGCCTGGGCCTTCACAACACTGGGACTAGTGACAGATCAGTGGAGTTTCCCATGTTCTTTAAGATTCCAGGGAATAAGCATGCCAAAGAGGTATGTAGTATGCGTGTTGGGGTATGTCTCATGGGACATAAGTTCTGTCCCTTTAGCTGCAGAGTCACCCTGAGACCATGCTCTTCAGGCTGGGGTGTGGAGCAGGTTGGTTGGAGAACAGAAGACCCCCTTAGCCGGACCCCAGGCATCACACAGGGCAGCCTCCTGTCTCTGCCACCTATTCACCTACTCAGTCCATAAATGTTTCCTGAGTGCCCACCAGGCACTGTTCTATGTGCTGGGAAAATAGCAGTGAAAAGAGCAAACACAATTTCTGTTCCCAAAGCTGAATAATGAAATGGGGGCTCAGATTAGTCAGAGTTCTCTGGAGAAAACCAATAGGAGATATATTTTATGTATATATATATATATATACACACACACATAAAATATATGTATAATTTATATACAAAAATATGCATTATATATAAGGAGATTTATTGTAGTTATTGGCTCCTGTGGTTATGAAGACCATGTCCCACAGTGTGCCATCCACAAGCTGGACACCCAGGAAAACCAGTTCAGTTCAAGTCCAAAGGCCTAAGAACTGTGGGGTCACTGGTGTAAGTTCCAGAGTCCAAAGGCCCTAGAAGCAGGAGCGCCAATGCCCAAGGGCAAAAAAAGATGGATGTCCCAGCTCAAGAAGAGAGAGAATTTGCCCTTCCTTTGCCTTTTTGCTCTGTTCAGGCCCCCAGTGGGTTGGAGGATGCTGCCTACCTTGGTTAGGGCAGGTATCTCTACTCAAGAACTAAAGCTAATTCTGACCTCTTCCAGAAACACCCCAATAGACACACCCAGGAATAATGTTTTACCAGCTTTCTGAGCATCCCTCAGGCCAGTCAAGCTGACACATAGGATTGCCCAGTACTGGCTATATTCCACATGGTATGTGCCATGGAGAACCTGGAGCAGGGGAGGGGCTTCAAGGTGTCAGAGGGGGGCGTCCACAGGAAACTCCAGAGAGGCTGCCCCGAGGAGGGGGTGTTCGAGTAAAGACCACAAAGAGGCCATGCATGGGGTTGGAGCCCACCCAGAAAGAGGGTCTGAGTGGTCAGTCTGCCCACCTAAACCATGGAGGCCCCAGGGCAGAGATGCATGCCCGCTTCCTCAAAGGAGCATCCTGTTACCTTTCCTTGTGGCCAGCTCACATGTGGTCAGCCTTTATTCTGGAAGGGTGACCCCTGGTCTGGGCAACTACGATGTCCGAAGCCTTCTGGGGGTGCTTCTCGCAGTGGGCCTGGCATGTCCAGCAAACGTCCACTCTACAGCAGTGCCGTCCAATAGAATTAGGACGTGAGCCGGGTATGGAATTTCACATTTTCTAGCAGCCACATTGAAAAACAGTAAAAAGAAAATGTGAAATTATAACATAATTTGTTTAGTCCAACAGATACCAAATATTATCACTTGAGTATATAACGGTATAAAAGTTATGGAGATAGCTGACATGGTTTTCGCATATTAAGTCTTCCAAATCAGGCCCGTCTCCACGCGGGCTAGCCCCATTTCAAGGGCTCAATCTGGAGTCAGCATCATTGGAAACCAGTCTTGTGGTAGCTGTTCTTTTTATATCTTCCCTCAGATGTTCGAGCATGTTGTAGAAATGGCCTTGGGCTAAAGCAGAGATCCAACATTGGATCGTGTGAGGATGAAACGAGCTCCTGCTGGAGAGGCTCCAGGGCAGTGCCCGGCCTGGATTGGTCTGGTGGGTCCTGGGATAAGAAACCACCAGCCGATGTTCCCCACCTTTGAGCTCTGCACTCACTTGGTCTAGAAGAAGGCCAGCAATGCACAAATCACCCCCGCCTGCCACACGTGACCCCTGCAGACATTCATAAACGATCGCTGCACCCTCAACCAACCTCCTGACATTCCCACTAGAATGACTCAAGCAGCCAACTCCTTCCATCTGCCGAAATAAAGCCTACATTTTATCCCAAATCCACATGAGTTAATATCACGTAACAGCAGACAGAATTGCTAATACATCAGGCAAATTCTAAACGCTTTTTTTCCCTTCACTCATCCAATCCTCTCAACACCATTGGGTACAGTTTTGGCTGTGTCACAGATGGGACTACTAAGGCCCAGAGGATTTAAGTGACTGGTCCAGTGTTGTCCAGCTAGTAGCGGGTAAAGACAGGATTTGAACCCTGGACCCAGACTCTGCTCCTAGCAGCTGGGGCAGATCTGGGCTTGGAGCAAGGCCATGTGAAGGGGGTGCTCTGCCTCCTTCCCCGTGTTGCCTGGGGTCCTCACAGGAAAGCCTGCAGGTGCCACTGAGGACCTACTTCCAGCCTAATCAGCAAAGCATGGATTCTGGACGTGTGCTTGGGAAATCTCTCAATGTGTTAAGACCTCTGTCTTCATTTTCCATAAACGAGAGATTAAAATACCTACCGCCTGGGACTCGTAAGTCAGTAAAATAAAATAAAGCACATACAGAGCCCAGCGTGGCCTGGCATGACAGGTGTTCCCTTCTCCCCAGAAACAGCTTCATGTGCGTATGATCTGCTCAGGTACACAAGGCCTCATGATTAGAAGGGCCCGGTGTTTGGTTTAATCCCCTGCTACTTTGAAATTTTTAATAATTTATTAAGGACCCCACCTTTTCCTTCTGCCCTGGACCCTGCAAGTTGTGAAGCCAGCCCTGCTTCTCCTCACTTTGCCACCAGAACATGGGCTTCTCCGGAGCAAGGACTGTCTGCCACGTTCTTGCTGTTTTCCAGTTTGTGTGTCATGTCTGTGCAAGAAAGGCCTAGGGATGGAGAAGGTGAGGCCATGCCTGTGCACCCAAAGGTGGCCCATCTGGCCGGCGGTCGCTAAGGAGGGAGGTGCTGGCCAGTAGAGAAGTGACCACTCAGTCCTGTTGTTTAGGGGACCCCGGGCCTCGTTATCAAAGAGGCTGCTCCTCTGGGCCAGGCTCAGCTTTAAGATCTCAGTGTCCTGATCACAGCTCATCCTCAGGACAGCCCTGCAGGTTGGCATGACGATCCCCAACTTATAGATGAAGAAACTGAGACTCAGCAGTTAATCCCCAGCTCAAGGTCAAGCAGCTGGTGGCTGGATCGGAGCACAAGTCCACGGACTGCAACACCCCTGGAGATGCCAATGGTGTGAGACTGCAGCGAGCTGGTGGCTAATGGGTTGTGTTCAGGAGACATGTTCATAGAAGGCCGAACAAAGTTGCTCTCAGATGTCATGTCGCACATTATCTTCAAACAAATAAAACAATGGGAAAATTAGGAGAAGAAATGAAAGATTCAGGAACCCTGAGCAATAATAAGAGGGACTCAAAGGAGCAAATTATGCCAGACGTTTTTATCGCTTATTTCCTCCCAACAGGATTTCAAAAAAAAAGGATGATTAGACACAGTTGGTGCTATACCCTTAGACTCGTAAAATATTTGATAGCATCTTGCGGAATTTTTACTGGCAGAACTATTTAAACTGGCTGGGATAGGAACGTCGTCACGAAGATTGAAGGCTGGATCACCACCTGTGAACAGAGGGTCATAATAAATGGCTAAGAGAGCGCATTTGAAGACCAGCGCTTTGGGGTTTGTAGAAGCTCCATGTTTTAATTAACTTCTCATCAATAATTAAAGTAAGTTGGTGTGGCTATCCGGGAAAGGAGGCTGCAGTGAATGCACTTGGAAGCAGATACAGTCCAGATATTAACAACCTCCTCCTCCACCCCCACAGCAGTGACATCACAACACCCACCAGCACCATGATCACCATCACTGAAACACTACCAAGTACCAACACAACCACCACCATAACAACAATCTCCACCACCACCTCAACAACAGTGACATCACAACACCTACCACCACCATTGCAACAACCAAAATGACAACACCACCATTTCATCAACAGTGACCACCACAATAATCACCACCACACCACCATAAGAACAACTGCAACCTCCACCCCCACAACAGTGACATCACAACAACCACTGCCATCATTGCAACACTGTAACACCACCAACTACCAACACCACTACAGCCACAACAGTGTCAACAACAACACAACAATCACCATTGCAACAACCACAACACCACCAACTACCAACACCAACACCACTGCATCACCAATACTTATACAATAACATCAATATTCACCACCACCATCAGAGCAACTACAACCATCACTACCATTACAACAATGCAACATCAACTCCCATCACCACGCCAGCAATAGTAACACCAACAATAACCACAGCCACCAAACAGCCATCACCGTCACCATGGAAACAATGGCAACAACCACAAAATCAACAACTGCAACTATCACAACCGCTACCAGGACCATAAGAATATTAAACAACAATAATCACAACATCAGCCACCACCACCACCATAAAAGCAATTACAACAACCACAAAAAATCAACAGTTGCAACTACCAGGTCAAAAACAACCACTACAGATGCCGCCACCACCACAACCCCAATCTCCACGACCACCAGCATAACAACAAGCACTGTAACAGGGAAGAACAAATCTGACTCCATAGTGGATCTTTCTTTAATTTGTGTCTTCTGTTGCTTTGGTGCAAGTTAAGAATGTTGCCTATAGCATGAAATATACAGGACAGCCCCTTCTCAAGGCTCTGACCTTGAAGGGTGTAACGCTTTTCCATTCATATAGATAAAAGGTTGCAGAACAAAGAGTAACATCCATCTTATTGGAGGTTTGCAAGAACCTCCTGACCTGACCTATGTGGGCAGCTGCAAGAACAAAGGATTCCAGCATCAACAAGTTTGCAACAACCAACCACACCCCCTCCCCCTTTTAGTGTAAAAGAAGCCTGAATTCAAAGTCGAGTAAGATGGTTCTTTGGGACACTAGACCAACACCTTCTCAGTCTGCTGGCTTTTTGAATAAAGTCGCTAGTCCTTGCCCCAGCAACTCGTCTCTTGATTTATTGGCCTGTTGTGTGGCGAGCAGTAGGAACTTGGACTTGGTAACAGCACCACCATAACTAATAGCCACGGTGACAGCAACATCATCAACAACTACAACCACCACCACCACCATCACCACACCAACAACCACCACTACCACAGGAGCCTGGTTTGATCTGCTGCCCAGATCCAGCAGTCATGGTTTGTTCTGTCTTTGAATCTGACTCTTGGCAGAATAGACTCCAGCCCATGACTGCCAAGCAGTGAGGAAGGGCTGGTCCAATCTGGTCTCATCTGTCTCCAGGTTTACTTCCAGGACGCAAATGAGATCAGGGACTTCATCAGCCTCTTCACCTCTGTAACACCAGCAACCGGCATGGAGCAGGTGCTCAGACATTTTTCTGCATTAATGAGCACTGGGAAAATGAAGAAGGATTTTGCAAATGGAAGCACTCAGACAAGTGCCCTCTTGGAATCGAGGTTGTCCTGCTGGTTGGTTTGTAGTGATGAAACGCACTCTACGGAGGCTGATTTCCACTTTCCCCTGAACATAAGAGCATCAGTAATAACTCAGTTCCCTAGAACACAGCATGGTTTACAAAGCATTTCCTGCTGTGCTCAGTGGTCTGGTCCTCATGACAACTGGAGGAGGTACATGGAGCTGACATTCTCACTGCCTGGTCTTACTCACCAGGAAATGGAGACGTAGAGAGGGAACTGATTTGCCCAGATCTCACAGGAAGTTGGTGATGCAGTGGGGTCCAGCCTCGATCTCCTGAGGTAAAATCACATTCTCTCTCCATCTCCCACATCATCTCTGAGAACTCACCACAAGATCAAGCCCCAAACCATCTCAACAGTTCCTCCAATATTTTCTAACTCTAACTTTTCCCTACTTAAATAATTCATGGGTTTCTTGAGGATTGCATTGTGGTATGTTTCTATGCAAGTCACAGAAGACGTTGTAACTGCAATGGTTAAGCCACTGCTTCTTTCCACTCCAGCATACCCCTACCATGTTGCCTTTCCTGTCTAGGGGCATTGGCATGGCCATTGGGATGTGGCTACGGGGCAGTGGAGTTGGAAGTACACTGGGCTTAGTGGGGTGTGTTTCCATGTGCAGGGCTCTGCTGTCTGCTGTAGGAATAGCTTCTAGAAATTCTCCTGGTGCCCACACGCCCACTCATCAAGAGTTACACCTTAAAGATTCAGGAGCAGGGGTTATACCTTGAAATAAGAATGCCTTCTCATGCCCAGGACTGGATTACATATTTGGTGGAGAAGAAACATGATTTGGAGAACATGAGCCAAAGCTAACGGGCTGTGGATTCTTTCAAACACACGGCATGAAAATATATGGTTCTCCTCATCCACTTGTGAAAACAGAGCTCTCAGGAACATACTCAAAAGTGCTGTGTGTACATTTACAAACTCACTGCCTATGTTTTTTCTTTCATGGTGGAAATAGCAAAATAGACTTTACTAGAATTGTGTCTGTAAGGCACAAAACTCTAGCAGACATCCAGCAGCCCTATCTATGTGAGACATCACAGGTGTTACACGTGCCAAGTTTTGGGTCCAGGCTTGATGTATCTAATGTCTTTTGTATCAGCCAAGTCTAGAATTTTTAGCTGAAACAACAAGCAGTGCCACCAATCCAGTGAAACAGATGATGAAATAAATATTTCAATGACAAAAATAGGCACATTCATTGAGGAGTTTACCTACAGTGTAGGGGATAATTTGACCATACAGTGGGGTAGCTCAATACAATTTAAGATCTGTAGCAAAGTGCATTGATTTCAGATTTTTAAAATTCTTACAGTGTTATGGATCACACCCAAAATTCAAATATGAGGGAAAGAAGAAGTTTAATGGAAGCTGCAAATGTAAACCAGAAGAAAATGCACTTTCTTTAACTCTTTCAAGATTTCAAGTGCTTTATAATTTTTTTTCTCATTTTTAAATAAGCATCCAGGGAGTTCCCTGGTGGTCTAGTGGTTAGGATTCGGGGTTTTCGCTGCCATGGCCCGGGTTCAATCCATAGTCAGGGAACTGAGATCCCACAAGCCGCACAGTGCGGCCAACAAAAACAACAAAATAATAATAATAAATAAACAAACAGACATCCACTCCAGGACCTAAGTTTGCATATATATTTGTACTTTAAGTATAAGAGGGCTGTCAAATTGTATGTCTCTTGCCTCCACAGAACTTGGCTTTGCCTCTGCTGGTGAGGACTCTGAAGGTTCCCTGTGTCTGAAGTGAACTGATTTTGGTCAGACTCAGTTCTTCTCTCCAGGCAGCTCATTGCCCATCACTCATTCATAGCCCTGCTCTCACCTCAGGCTCCCCTTGGGCCATTGAGAGAGGCATTGCAGTGTCCACTTAAGGGACAGAATTTTGGGGAGATGACGCTTACTTTCAGGTTGGGTCACAGCGTTTGCAGGCAAAGGTTGTATCCTGTCTGCCAGGTTCTCCAAGTCTTACAGGCTTCCAGTCTGTCCCAAGCCTGGGGGATCACAGGCAGCGTCCTCTGCACGCGTGAGGCTGAAGCCTGCAGCTCCTCGTTTCTGGGCCTCTGTGCTCCCATCACTCCTTTCCCTTCTCAGTGATGGCTTCTTTGAAGCCATTGGACATGGTAGACTTGGGTGGGGAGGTCCCACCCTCCACGAGTCTGCTGTCAGCTGGACAGGCTCTATAGTCTGGCCAGAAAGTAGTAATGGTGGCAGGGGGGTGGGGAGGTACTCTTGTGAAAGGCAGAGGCCTCACCTTTACATCCCATCATCTGGGGTCCAAAAGTGGTTGACTTTCTCAAGCCAACAAGTTCCCAGGTTTCTCTCTACTTGGTGCCTGGCAGCCAGTGGAGGGCGTTCCCTGAGCAGGGCTGCCAGCCTCTCCCCACCATCTGCCTGCAGAGCAGCTGGTGCTTGTCTGGGCTCCTCGTATGCTGGGCTTTGCTAAAATCAACAGGAGGCTGTTGGCGGCTCTAACTTTCTAACTCTTCTCCACCGATCCTCCTCGAGATGTGGGCCACCCTCACTGATGTGCCTGGTGTCTTGAAACTGTAAGGAAGGATGCACTCAAGGGCCCCCACTTCTAGCCGGCAAGATCTGGGGCCTCACTAAGTCAACCTGCATATTTTCGGCGTAAGTATGGCAGTTCCCATTTCTGTATTGATTCAAGAACAGTCTGCAGTGCTCTAGCCAGGGGACCAGGTTAACGTGGAAGAAAGTTTCCCTCTCGTGCGCCAGTTCAGAAGCAAGCTCCATGGTCATCAGGGCAGCTCTGCGTCCTTAACTTGGAGCACCCACCCGAGGGTCACAGAGGCACCAGATCTTGCTGGAAATGGGAAGGACCAGGGAGGGCAGAGTCGATCCTTTCCAGGGAAAGACCCCCTGCAAAGCTGCATGCCTGGCTTTTACTCACCGCCCTCTGCCCTGAGCTTGGTGTCTGCCAGTACAGGGTGGATAGGAAGTGTAACCTCTTTATAGGCAGCCATCCATCCGCTAAAGTCCTTTCTCTGGGAGACGAGATGATCACAGGAAGGGGAGGGGCAGCTGGCAGTCATCCCCAGGTAACCCGGGTGAGCGCTCTCTCAGGAAGGAGAGGAGCAGACCCACCAGCGACCTTGTGAACATTAAATGAGATGACGATGCACAGGAGATGCCCGGCAGGTCATCTGCCACATTCCAAGAGCTCACGGGTCACCGTCGTCATCCTCACCATCAGTGATTTCCAGAACCATTCTTTTGGGGCAGACCCTAATGAAGCCTCCTTGCAGCTAAAACCAGAACTACTACAAATCTGACCGACTGCTGGCCGTCACGGAGGCCCTGGGTGCAGTGTAGGTACCCGAGCTGGCCATGTGCCATGCAGAGCTTTCTTCCCAGTGCCCTGCTGCCAAGGACTTACCTCCCATGGGGTAAGAGTGCTTTGTTTCCTGTATATCTGAGATTATGCAAGGGGTGTGTGTGTGTGACATGAAAACACCCAAGAAACCCTGCTGTTCATCACTTAAAGTCACACGTCCATCTTCTGGCTGGAAGAGCGAAAGAGAAGATCCCTCGTCTGAGAGAGACTGTCCCAGGGGAAATGTGAGACCCACCCCCCCACCCCAAACCTGAACAGTAACAACCTCCAACACATCACACGTGCACACACACCCACACACCCCTGGCCCACACAGACCCACCCCAGGGCCACCCCACGCGTCCACAGGTCCACAAGTCCACTCCCTAGTGACAGACACACTCCCCGCGGCCCCAGCCACATACTCGCAGGCACATCGTCACCGGCCAAAGTCACGGCCACACTCCCTGCACCAGCTCATAGGCACACACTCCTACACACCCTCGTTCCCACGACGCAGGTGACATGGACCCCCACCCTCACACACCCACAGGCTCTCTGCATACCCTCTTGGGCTCACGGCGCACCTATCTCTGCAGACCTCCTTTGTCTTCCCCCATCAATTGTATCTCAAGCAACAACTTTATCATCAGGAAGAACCAGAAGCAATCCCAGCCCATCGATAGGCTGCTGCATTGACATTTACGCCCAGTAGGTGTCAGACAGATATTATCTGCTCCCGACCGGCAGCAGCCCCTTCTGTGCACCCCCAAAGGGGAGAGAAAGATAAATTAACACAAGAAGAAGGAGCAGAAAGAAGGCAGAGGCAACAGGGCTCCTGGCGCCGATGTGGGGGAGGAGCCTGTGTCATCTGGGCTCCCCCAGGCTCTGAATTCATGAGTGAACGTGGCTGCAGGGGGCCGGGTGCTGGATGGGCGGGAGCTGTTTAACCACATTTAGGGGTACCGTCTGTGTACAGTGCACATGGTGAATAGGCCGTGGGGTTGGGGCTGTCCTCGTGCATTTGCACATGCCCTGTTGAGTGTGTCTGTGTGTGCAGGGCGGGGGGCCAGAAGTCTAAACCAAGTGCACAGTGGGAGAGTGCAGAATCTGCCCTGGGGTCTCCACGTGTGGCCCCAGGGGTCAGCTCAAGGTGGTGGCTAGCCTGCAGGGGCTGAGGAGGATGGGATCCTCTGGGTCCCCGGTCCTCCCGGGCATCACCTGGGGACCCCTTAGCTTGATACCCTGGTCCAGCACTGCACCTGCCACCCAGAAAGGACTTGCAGCTGGCCTCGGGTCTGAATAAAAAGAAGTGGGGGGCTAAGAAGCAGGGGTATAAATAGTTATTTACGGAAGGCATTGCTATGTCTTGTTGCGGGGCTGCTACCTGTGGTTTCAGAATCCAACTTTCTATTTTTCAAAACGATACACCAACTGCAGCTTAAAATACCCCAGACATTTTTCTTTGCCTTAATTACAATCATGAGGCTGGGACAGAGGCTAACGATGAGTGGGTTTTGTTGTCGTTTGCATGTTTTTGTTCTTTGCTCGGCTTTCATGATAAGCCAGGGGCCTCCAGCCCACCTGGACCGGAAGTGCTGTGGCCGAGCGCTTCCTGACTCAAGGACTCAGCATCTCATGCCACTGTCTCTGCTCAGGGGCCCGAAGGCCCTGGGTGGCCACAGGAGCCCTGGAGGTTTCTAATTCGAGCCCCTAGTTGTAAGTGGGCTGTTCCCTATGAGGCACCTAGAACAGCGCCTGCGCCGGGTGGGTTACTGCGTGGACCTGGGCTGTTCCTCTGTCCTAGTATTGATGAATCACAGAAAAGAATCTCTGCCTCTGTCACTGTCTCTGTCCCTCTGTCTCTCTCTCAGTGAGGGGGGCCTTCTCCCTCCTGCCCACCATCACACAGTCCTTAGGACTAAAGCTGGCTTCCCTCACAGGGGTCAGCCTGAGCCTCTGATGGGCTGGGGGGGGCAAAGAGTGTCTGAAGACCCCCTCAAAGGGTGTACACAATTCTGGGCTAGCGTCACCTTCTCTGGGGAGGGGGCCCAGGGTTCTCCTCAAATTCACAAGAAGTCCAGAACCCCTAGTGGCAAAGGCTTGCTCCACTGGCCTTCCCTGGGCTGTGGTTCCTTCCACTAAGACCCCGAATTCCTGTTATCATGCAAATGTATTAACAGAATAACATTTCTCCCCATCGGGAAACATTAACAGGAGTTAATCCGCCAAATTAGAATAAGAAACGAGAAGGCCATCGAGGGGAACAACTTGATTTGGAGACTTCCTCTAGCCCCACAGTTATTCCCTGTGACCCTGAGGAGGGCACGTCCCATCTCTGGTCTGGGCTTTCTCCATAAAACAGAAGGACCCTGACTGGCAAGGTGACCCAAAGTCCCCGCTTGAGGGTGAGGCTGCAGGTGTGTCTCTGTCACTGGTACAGCCCTCTTCACTCTCAAAGCAAACCCTTTGCCTTCTCCCTGGGAGGGGCCTGGGCTCTGACCACCAGCAGTAGTGATTCCAGGTGCTTCTGGGGGTGTCCTGCCCCCGAGTCTGGATTCTGATGGGGAAACAAGGTGGCAGCCTTTGGAGAGCTGTGGGGCCCAGCGAGGGACCCCTGGGAGGAGGGGGTTCCCTGGGGAGGGGCTCCCTGGGGGGGTGCTCCCTGGGGAGTGCTCCCTGGGGCCCTCCTCCCATCTCTGCACTGTCCTGGGTTCTGGTTCTTCCTCCCCAGTCTCTCCCTCCTCCTCATGCTTCTCCCTGGAGCACCTGCCTCTCCAGGCTTCAGACCAGGCACTCAGCTCTACTCTCTTGACTCCCTTTTGGGGTCATTGGCGTCTACATGTGTGGCTCCCTCAGGCCGTGTGGGCAGCTGTGCTCGGTGGCCCCGAGTGTCTGAAGCTTTCAATGACCACCTGTCTTCTGCTGACCTTTTTGAATTTATTAGGTTGTGAAATGTAATATATACACAGAATGCATAAAACATGCCGCTTGGATGAACGAGAGCAGTTCTAAAGCACCCACCCCTGCAACTGTCACCTACATCGAGACGGGGAACGTTTCCAGAGCCCCGGGAAGACCTCAAAGTTCCCTTCAACCGAGAGGGCCCCATCTCGACTTTTATGATGCCTGCTTCTTGCTCTTAGTGTTGCTGCCACCATGGTGACGCCTCCCAGTTGGGCATCCCTACGCACTGGTACCTCAGCCTTGCCTGTTGTGGATTGTGACATACACGCCGTGTGTAACCCGAGTGTAGCTTCTTTCTGCTGATGTTGTGAGAGTCACCTGTGTGTGTCCACGTAGTTCATCCATCTCTTTATTGTTGCTTAAGTGTCTCACTGTAAGGTCATGATTCTAGTCCACGTGGATGGAAGTCTGGCTTGTTTCCAGTTTGAAACTGTTAATCTGATGCACATCCAGGTGGGCTTCTGCACCAGGTGTACACCCAGAAATGCATCCAATAGGTCACAGGGAACATGTGTGTTCAATTTTAGTGGATCATGTGCAACCGGGTCACCAAATGGTTGTAACCATTACTACATGTTTCTATTCTATACCCTCAGCAAAAAGGAGGTAGTGTGAAATTTTGCCAAAACCATAGGTGCAAAGGGATGTAGTCTGGTGCTTTTCTTTTCCATTTCTCTGAGAATTAATGATAACTGAGCACTTTTTCTTGTGTTTCTCAGCCACTCACAGGTTCCCCTTTGTGAAGTGTCTATTCAAGATGTTTGCCCTTTTTTATGGGACTGTGTATCTTTTATTTTTTTATTTCTTTATTTATTTACTTATTGGCTGTATTGGGTCTTCGTTGCTGTGCACGGGCTTTCTCTAGTTGAGGCGAGCAGGGGCTACTCTTCATTGTGGTGCATGGGCTTCTCATTGCGGTAGCTTCTCTTGTTGGGGAGCACGGGCTATAGGCACAAAGATTTCAGTAGTTGTGGCTCACGGGATCAGTAGTTGTGGCACACAGGCTTAGTTGCTCTGCGCCATGTGGGATCTTCCCAGCCCAGGGATCGAACCCGTGTCCCCTGCATTGGCAGGTGGGTTCTTAACCACTGCACCACCAGGGAAGCCGGGGACTGTATATCTTTTAAAACCATTTTACTTGCAGACTTTTAGAGCCTGCATCTCCCTGCCCCCTCAGTACACCGATCTCCAGAGCCTCCCAGCCACAACTGGCAAGGAGTCTGTCGGCTGCTCTCAATTTCCATGCTTTTCTATGTCCGTAACTTCAGCCTGAGGTCTCCTGTATGGCTTCTTGCAATTCAGTGTCCACACGAGTACCAGATGTGAAGTGAAAACCAAGTCTTCATGAGCTCATCCCTGGTGGAACCCTCATCAGCCCATCTGCATGGGATACGTACAGACTCTTAGCTGGCAGCTTGCAGGCTTTTACATCCCAGCTCATCCACTTCATCCCCAGCTCCTCACACTTTTAAAAATCAACTTCAGTTTGTGAGTGTCTTGTTGAGGATTTTTGCATCTATGTGCATGTGCCTCAGTGTTCATAGCAGCACTGTCCACAACAGCCGAGACCCAGAAGCAACGTGTCCATCGACAGGTGAATGGATAAAGAAGATGTGGCCCATACACACAACAGACTATGACTCAGTCATAAGAAAGAATGAAATAATACCATCTGCAGCAACATGGATGGACCTAGAGATGATCCTAGTAAGTGAGGTAAGGCAGACAGAGAAACACAAATATCACTATCACGTATATGTGGAATCTAAAAAAATGATATTAGTGAACTTATGCAAAACAGAAATAGACTCACAGACATAGGAAACAAACTTAGGGTTACCAAAGGAGAAAGGGGGGAGGAATAAATTAGGAGTTTGGGATTAACATACACACACTACTGAATATAAAATAGATAACCAGTAAGGCCCTACGGTACAGCACAGGAAACTAGACTCAATATACTATAATAACCTATATGGGAAAAGAATCTAAAAAAGAATATGTACGTATTATATATAAATGAATCACTCTGCTGTACACCTGAAACTAACACAATATTGTGAATCAACTATATTTCAATAAAAATTGAAAAAAAAAGGTAAAACTTAAACAGAACAAAACAAAACAAAAAAATCATCTTCAGTGAGGTGTAATTTATGATCAAAAGCACCCATTTTAAGTGCAGACTTGGATGAGTTTTGACAACCAGATAGACTTGTGTAACCATCCCCACAAAACACAGAATATCTCTGCTCTGCAAAAGGTTGCCTTAGGGCCACCTTGCAGTGGCCCTCCCTGCCCATGGCCCTGGGCCTTGGGCACCAGACAAACTCTGACCTGCTCTGTGCCTGGGCTGGAATTTCATCTACAGGGAACCATACAGATTGTGCTTTTCACCCCTTCACCTCACTTTGCTTTATTGCATGTCGGTACTTGGATCCCATGTGATGCTGGAGATACCCCTTTGTGTGGTGATACCACAGCCTCTACACCCAGGCACCTGTTGATGGATGGATGGGTCTTCTGCAGGCTAGGCTTTGAGAATTCAAGCTGTTGTGAACGTCTGTGACTAGGTCTCTGTGTGGACTCAGTTTCATTTCTATCGGGTAAATGTCCAGGAATAAATTGCTGGATTTTACAGGAAGTGTATGGTTCGCTTCCTAAGAAACTGTCCATCAAACTGTTCTCCACAGCACCTCGTGTTGCTTCACATCCTTGCCACACTTGTATTTTCACTTTGATTTTAGCCATTCCACAGCTATTGACAAATTATCATTTATATTTTCTGATAAGTCAGGATGCTCGGAGCCTTTTCATTATACTTGTTGGCCACACCTTTACCTTCTCTTTAAATTTTTAATTTTTTTTTAATTTTTCATCCTCTCTCTTCTTTTGTGAAGTGTCTGTTCAAGTATTTTGTCCATTTCTTTTTTTTATTTTTTTTTATTTTTTATTTTTTTGAGGTACACCAAGTTCAATCATCTGTATTTATACACATATCCCCGTATTCCCTCCCTCCCTCGACTTTGCCCTTTTCTTAAACAAAGTTGTCTTCTTTTATTGGGTTCTTTACATGTTCTGGATACAAGTTGTTTATCAGGAATGTGCTTTGTAAATATTTTCTGCTGGTGTGTGACTTAACTTCATTTACTTAATGGTGTTTGGTTTGTGTGTGTGTGTGTGTTTTTGAAAAGAAGTTTTTCATGCTAAATGAAGTCCTATTTATATATATTTTTTCTGCTTTCTTCTCTCTCTGTCCTATGAAATCTGTGCTTACCTCAAGAGGATGAAGATTTCTCCTATATTTTATTCCAAAAGTGTACACTTTCAGCTTTTACTTTTATGTCTATGGTCCATTTCAAGTTAATTTTTGAGTATGATGTGAAATAAGAATCAAACCTAATTTTCTTTCTTTCTTTTTCTTTCTTTTTTTTTTTTTTGCATAGGGATACTCAGTACCATTCTTGAAAAGACTATGATTTCCCCATTAAATTGCCTTGAAACATTTTTGCAAGTTAACTGACCATATAGGTATGACCCTGTCTCCTGAATTTCTGTTCGGCTCCGCTGACTTCTATGTCTGTTCCTATGGCTGTCACACTGTCTCAGATATGATGGGTTTTATGGTGAGGACTGAGATCAAGACTCCGCTTGTCTCACACTTGGCTGCTGGTTGTGGATCCATGTGCGTGTGTGTGTGTGTGTGTGTCAGCACCACATTCACATGTCAGGACCCTGACCCCTGATGCAAGTGTGGCACTGCAGGTGTGGCCTCTGGGAGGTGACTGGGTTTAGATGAGGCTGTGAGGGTGGGGCCCCCAGGACAGTAGGGGTTAGAGCTCTCCCCCGCCTCCCCAGCTTGCTTTCTCCCTCTCTGTCCTCCCCTCTTTCACCACGTGATCTTGGATTTCCCAGCCCCCAGAACTGCAAACAATATATTTCTGTTGTTTAAGCCACCCAGTTTATGGCATTTTGTTAGGCAGCCCAAATGGACTAAGCCCCTTCTTTGTTCAAAGTCATTTTGTCTGTCCTAAGTCTTTTTGCATCTCCAGATAAGATTTAGAATCAGTTTGTCAATGAAAACAAAAACTCTGCTTGGATTTTGATTGGAATTATATCAAATCTATATATGAATTTGGGAATAATTAACATTTTTTAAAAAAATTTCTTTATTGGATTTATTATTTTTTTAGGCTGTGTTGAGTCTTCGTTGCTGCACACGGGCTTTCTGTAGTTGCTGAGAGTGGGGGCTACTCTTCATTGTGGTGTGTGGGCCTCTCTTGTTGAGGAGAACGGGCTCTAGGAGCATGGGCTTCAGTAGTTGCAGCACATGGGCTCAATAGTTGTGGCTCATGGGCTCTAGAGTACAGGCTCAATAGTTGTGGCGCATGGGCTTAGTTGCTCCTCGGCATGTGGGATCTTCCTGGGACAGGGCTCAAACCTATGTCCCTGCATTGGCAGGCAGATTCTTAAACACTTTGCCACCTAGGAAGTCCCAGCATCTTAATGTAGAGTTTTTAGTCTTTGAACAAGATATTCAATTATACAGATCTTTAATCTCTTTCAGCAAAGTTATAGTTTTTCAGTGTACAGTTTTGTATGTATACACGTATTCGTATATCACCACATATTTACATATTTTATATAGTGTATTGTTAGATGTATATATTTGCATTGACTACATGCAGATCCTCAAATATTTCGCTTTTTCAATGCCAAGTGACACTACTTTTAAGTTTCGTTTTCCATTTGTTTGTTGCTATTACAGAGATGAAATTGATTTTTGTATATTGACTTTTCAGGTAACTTGCTGGATTTAGTTATTTGTTCTGGTAATGTTTTAGGAGATTTCTTAGGATTTTTCTACATGCATGATCTTACCATCTGCAAATAAGGACAGTTTTATTGCTTCCTGTCCAATTTGTAAGTCTTTTATTTCTTTTGCTTGTGTCGTTGTACTGGCTATGAGCGCCCATAAAACAGCGAATAAAAAATAGTGAGACTAGACGTTCTTACCATGTTCCTATAAGTGTTCAGGCTTTCGCCATTCAGTGTGCTTTTGCTTTGTTTCCTTTTAGATTGTTTTGTTTTGTTTCTTTTTTTTTTTCCATGTCCTTTATCAGTTGAGGATATTTCCTCCTATTTCTACTTTGATAAGGGTTTTTAACATCATGGCCTTGAGTTTTGTCAAATGCTTTTTCTTAGTCCATTGAAACAAACATTTCTCCCCCTTTTTTTTTCTGTTAATGTAACAGGATAGCTAATTGATTTTTTGAATATTGAAGCTACTTCATATTCCTGGGATAAGCGCTAGTTGGTATTAATGATCCTTTTATAGATATATATCTGAATGTGATTTGGTAAAATTGTATTTGGAATTTTTGCAACTAATTTAATAAGGGATATTGGCCTGTAGATTCTTCTTTTTTGTTGTTGTTCTGCCTTTGGTTCTCAACTCATAAACGAGCTGGGAAGTATTTATTCTTTTATTTTGTGAAGGAGGTTGTGTAGGACTAGTATAATTTCCTTAGGACTGTGTTATTATTCACCAGAATGAAGCCATATGGGTCAGTTCTCATTGTGGAATGTCCTTAGTTGTGAATTCCATTGCTTTGATACACATACAGCTATCCCAAGTTTCTTATTCTCGCATCAGTTTTAGTAATGTGTATCTTAAGGAATGTGTGCGTTTCATCTGAATTGTTGAACTTATTCTCACAAAGTTGTTTCCAATATTTCCCCTTTGCTGTCTGAGGGATCCATATCCCACTTTCATTTTGATATGTTGTCTTATCTGATTTTGTTTTGTCTCTTTTTTATTAGCCTAGCTGGAGTTTATGATTTTTATGGCTGTTTCAAAGAACCAGTTTTTTATTTAATTAATTTGTTCTCTTGTTGCTGATATTTTGTTTCATTGATTTTCACTCTTGCCTTTAGTATTTCCTTATTTTTACTTAAATTTGCTGTTTTCTTTCTAGATTCTTAGAGTGGGAAAACTAAATCACTGATCTTGATCTTACAACTTTATTCTTTTCTCATATAAACATTCAAAATTATAAGCTCTTCTTTAAGCACCATTTTAGCTATACACACACAGTTTCATTCGTTGTGCTTTCATAATCATTCAGTTCCAAATATGTTCTAATTTCCTTTGTGATTTCTTCCTATGTTTTCATTATATTCAGCTTAAAATATTTTCTAATGTCTCTTGCTACTTTTTTTTTTTTTTTTTAAGAATGTTGTTTAATTTCTAAAGACTTGAATGTAATCCAGATACCTTTTTGGTTCTTTATTTTCTAATAAAATGTTATTGTGATCAGACATATGCTGTGTGTGACTTTAATATTTTACACTTATTGAAACTTGTTTTATAGCCCAGCATATGGCTTAAATTAGTGAAGGTTACACACGCACTTGAAAAGAAAATGCCTTCTTCTGTTGCTCGGAGTAACTTTCTATAAACGCCAAGTAGGTCAAAGTGATTGACAGTGTGGTTCAAGTCTTTTGTGGTGCCCTGTTTGCAATCCAACTGTCCTATCAATACTAAGAGATGACTATTGAGACTATAGTCATGAGTATGTCTGTCTTCTTTCAGTTCTGTAAGTTTTTGCTTAGTGTGTTTTGAAGTTCTGTTATGTGTTGTATACATAAAATTCTTACATCTTTTGGATGAATAGATTCTTTTATCATTATGAAATTTTTTTTTGTCCCTGGCAATATTTCTTGTTCTGAAGTCTACTGTGTCAGAAGATAATGTAGCCATCTGAGGTTTTTATGAGTATTTGCAGCATGGGATGCCTCTATCTGCCCCCCCCCCCCCATTTATTTATTTTTTTACATTTAACATATCAGTTACTTGTTTCTATCAATGTCTTTTTTAAATTAATTACTTAATTTATTTATTTATTGGCTACATTGGATCTTCGTTGCTGTGCACTGGCTTCCTCTAGTTGCAGCAAGCCAGGGCTACTCTTTGTTTTGGTGCACGGGCTTCTCAGTGTGGTGGCTTCTCTTGTTGCAGAGCATGGGCTCTAGGCATGCAGGCTTCAGTAGTTGTAGCACACCAGCTCAGTAGTTGTGGCTTGCGGGCTCTAGAGCACAGACTCAGTAGTTGTGGCACATGGGCTCTAAAGCGCAGGCTCAATAGTTGTGGCACACGGGCTTAGTTGCTCTGTGACATGTGGAATCTTCCTGGACAGAGATTGAACTTGTGTCCCTGGCATTGGCAGGTGGATTCTTAACCCCTGTGCCACCAGGGAAGCCCCCTATCGATGTCTGTATGTGCGTTTCTTGTAGACAGTACATGCATAGGTTTTTTGTTGGTTTTCTTCGTTTTTGTTCTTAATCAGTGATGTCCTGGAGCATGCTCATACTGGTTCATAAGAGTTAATTGGTTGATTGTCACCTTTATAGGAATTTTGCAAGTTGGTGGATGTCATGTTGTAGCTTGAAACTGGCCATAGTGGGAGTATTTACATCACATAAATCAGCAACTGGTACAAATTAGGACTTGTATGCCTCCAGGGAGTGGTTGTTAAACACTTACCAGCAGACCACGGATGCTGCTTTTTTTTCCAGTCTGATGATTTCTGCCCTTAATTTAAATACTTTGACTATTTACATTTATTGTAATTATCAACACGGTTAGGTCCAAGCCTCTCATCTTTCTATTTGTGTCATATTCTCTTATGCTCCTTTCCCCTCTTTTCCTGCCTTACTTAGATTATCTTTTAGTATTTCATTGTATCACCATCACAGGTTATACCTTTTTATTTTAATTTCTTTGTGATTTCCATAAGACTCATCATACGTGTTTTAACTGATGACCATCTAACTTCAATTTATGTCCACTGTAGCCACTTTACAGTAATAAACTTTTATTTCTCCTTCTCACCCTTTCAGTTAAAGTTGTCAGATATTTTATTTCTTTAAACTCCACAGAACACTATGATTTTCTGCTTTAAGCAGTAATTTATCTTTTTAAACATCAAGATGATAAGAGCCTATTTTTAAACTGATCCAGGTATTCACTATCATTGGTGTCCTTCATCATTTGGGTAGATCTGAGTTTCTGTTGACCATTTTCTTTCAGTCTGAAAATCTTGAGCATTTCTTAGTACAAGTCTGCTGGCCATAGATTCTCTTAGATTTTTGTTGTCTTTAAAAGTCTTTATTTCCCTTTTCAAAGATGTCTTTTCACTGTCTTCTGTCTTTCATTATTTTGATGAGACATCTTCTCCTTATTCCCCTGTATGGAAGCTGAATATGTTTAAGATTTTCTCCATCACTAGCTTTCAAGAATTGGGTGATAATGTAGCTTTTTGTGGTTTTCTTTTTTTTTTTTTTTTAATCTTCTTAGAGTTTATAAGGCTTCTTGGGCTTATAGTTTATCTGTGGGCTATAGTTATATCAAATTGGAGATATTTCAACCATTATTTCTTCAAATGTTTTTCTGACCCCATTTCATCCTCTCCTTCTGGGACTCCTATTATACATGTGTTACACTGCTTGATTTTTGTCCTTCAGATCACTAAAGCTTTGTTTTTTTGTTTTTTTGTTTGTTTTCTGTTTTTTCTTTTCAGTCTTTCTTCTTTCTATGTTTCAATTGGGTAATTTCTACTTCTATATTTCAAGTTCACTGATCTTTTCTTCTTAAGCATTTAATCTACAATTAAACTGACCCAAGGAATTTTCCATTTCAGATAATTTATTTTTGAGTTTTAGATGCTTTTTTATATATTTTTTTCTCATTTTATCTCCTGTTAAGCCCTTAAGCATATTTATAATTACTATTTTAAGGACTTTGGTTGTTAATGCCACCATCTCTGTGATTTCTGGGTCTGTTTCTATTAAATAAGTCATCTGCTTGTAATTGATCACTTAGTCTACTTTTTCACATCTAGTAATTTTTATTTGATGCTAGACATTTTGAATATTACAATGTTGAGTGCCTGCATTTTGTTATCCTTGAGAATACTGTGAATTTTGCTCTGGGTGCAGTTAAGTTACCTGTCAATCACTTTGATCCTTTTGAGATGTTTTTTTATTTCTTTTAGGACAAATGAAGAGTAACCTTTAATCTATGGCAGTTTAGCCCTACTAATAAAGCATAACTATCTGGGGTCTCTCCTGAGTGTCACAAATGTTAATCAGAGTCCCTCCACTGTAGCTGATCAGCACTCAGGATGCCATAAATCCTGTGTGGATTTCAGGAATTACTTGCTTTAAAGCTCCCTGATAATTTTTATCAAACCTTATGAAGTTTCACCCTATGCTGCTCAGTATTTAACAAGACTCCTGAGAACTTCTATGTAGATTTCTGGAGCTCTTTTTTTTTTTTTTTCAACCTGATTCTCTCCTTTCCAGTGTTGGCTGCTGTCAGTTCCAGCCTCAGCATCCGCAAACTCTAATCTCTTCTCATCACCTCAATGAGACTACTGTTATCTGCCTGTGTTCCCTCTTCCTATGCTGCAGTGTGAAAAGTGCCTCCAGGGAGAAATCAATCACCTCATTTGTTCTTTCTGTCACAGATCACAGTCTTATACTGCTAGACTTCAACTGTTTCATCCAGTTTTCTAGTTTCTTATGATGAGAGTACAGATCAGGTACCATTTTCTCTGGGCTGGTGGAAGAAGAGATGTATCTTCCTGTGACTTTTGAGTCAGTAAATCCAGCCCACCTTCACTCAGTGTTTGGCCTCTCATCTCTAATTACCTAGAATACATTCTGCCCTACCATTTTCTCTGAGTCACTATGTTTCAAAGTGAATTCCTTAACTTTACCTTCCCATCAACTCTTCCTTCCAGTTCCTCTGTGTCTGCAAAGCTCAAAATCTTGGTCATTTTTAAACATTAATTTAATTATCCATCTCCTCTTTAAAATCAATTCCAGTTTCAAGGCATGCCAATTTTTCCTCAAGGATCTTTTAAATCCACTCCCTTCTCTCTATTTCTGCTGCAACCTGACTGGGACAGGTCCTCATCAACGAAATAATAGCCTTCTAAATGACAGACTGTGGGAGGAGGCTGGACGATGGCATATATACCGGAAGAACAAGAATACCTCTCCATGATCTTCAGTCACATCCTGTCTACTCCACATCCTGTGCCCTGGGCACCTAAGGAGCTTTATTAATCCCCTCCACCATGCTCTGTCTCATCTCTTCCCATACACAATTCTCTTTTCTTGGTCCCCACTCTTCTTTTCTACCATTATTTGTCTCCAAACTTCTATTTATCCTTCAGTTCTCAAATTAAATGCTTCTTCTTTCAGAAAAGCTTCCCTTCCCTACTCTTTTACAGATGAGTTTTGGTGGCCTGGGTTTCTTACCCAAGAAAGCATTTCTCCTATTACATGGTTTTGCAACTGTATCTTCCACGATACTTTAGGATGAGACTCATGAACGCCATCTATTCTTGGTGCTGCTATAATCACCACCGTACCATCAGTGTTTAGCTCAGGACCTGGCACTTGTGGGATTCTCAATACATACTGGTTGCATAAATGAATGTCCAGATGAAGTAATAAGGGTGATTGTATGCTCTTGGTCCTATTAATGGAAACAACAGAATCAGAGCCTTATAGGAAATCAGAGGTAGAAAAGTCCTGAAGGAACTTAGTATAATTTTCCATTTGGTGCAGCCATCCCCTTTCCACTCCCTAGTAAATGGTCAGCTAGGCTGTGAATGTGTTCCCATTCAATAATGAATACTTACTCTTTGTCATGGCAGCCTGTTCCATTTCTGAACTATTGTACTGTTAGGAATCACACAAGAACTTTCTGTGTAACTTCCATCCATTGGCCTCAGTCTTCCCTCAGACTCCATGTAGACAAGTGTTGTTCTACTTTCCAGTGATAACTGTTGAGTATCCAAAGACTTCCTGCAGCTCCCAAGCCTTCTTGATAATTGCTACTTTATGAGCTGATATTTATCACATGTTTACCTGCTCATTTGAGTTTGACAACAATCCCCTGAGATAGTTCATATTATCAGTACCATTTTAGAGATGAGGAAACTGGCGCTCACAGGGAGATCAGAGAGAGAGAGAGATGCAGAAGTCCCAGATGTTCGAGTCTCCCCAGCTCAGGCTTCAGATTCATGAGTAATGGAGCCTTCAGAGGCTCCAAATGCCATCTGACTGCAACCAGGTGAGACACCTGGAGGGAAAACTACCCACCTTGAGCCCAGTCCACCCCCCAGCAGAATTAGAGATTTAAAAAAATGATAAAAATCCACTAACTTTGGGAGGCTTGTTATACAGCAACAGACAACCAGACCACTGACCTCACCCCAGGCTGGCCAGAGTCAGGGAAGACTCTGGTTTAAGTGCACAAGGTGCATGCTCAGTAGATGCCACCTGTTGCTCTACCATCTCTTACAGTGATGGGCACTGTATTTCAGACCCAACATGGTAGAAGCACCAGGCAGGGGTGGAGTAATCCCAAGTCAGGGCATGGGTGACAATGTGAGGAGCTGGAGATAAGAGCATTCTAAAGGAGGAGAAATGAGAGTTAAGTTGTGCTTAGAGAGTTTGAAATATTTTTTCCTGAGAGAAGAAAAATGTAGGCTGAACAAACAACTTAAACATGAGCTCCAAAGAATAACTCATCCTGGGGGACAAATGCTTTAGTCCCTGGGGTTGAAGTTTAGGACAAATGGGGAGGGAGATGGAAAGACTGGGAAGGTGAGGAGGAGCCCATCCAATCTGATGCCTTTTGAAGGACAAGGGCAGCTTCCCATTGGCAGGATATATCCAGGCTTTGGGCACACCTTCATTTCATTCTCCTGTGGTTTATCTCACCCAAGTGTCAGAAACAAGAGGAATGGCCCTACCACCTTATCTCAAGAATGAACAGGGGATTTATGAGATACTAACAGAAGGGCTGCAGCAGTAAAAGATAAAGCCATGCTTTGGCCATTGTCCCACCATATTTCCAGAAGTTGACATTGTAAGGTCTTCTGTGAGTGGACACTCCTTCCAGCTCCTTCCGTGCTCAGCCCAGCATCCCAGACTGCAGGCAGGGTGCATGCCTCTGCTTCTGGAACACAGTGAGGAAGGAGTAAATCAGGGTCAGGCTGTCTCTCCCAGCAAGGCCTCTGAGTGCCCAGTGGTTTGGTTTGCATGCTTTCTGTGATGTTTGATCTTTTTACACCCATCACTGGCCAAAGCCCAAGGCTTAATGGAAGAAGGAGAAAGAAATCCCCTTTTGGTGCTGGGTTTCATCTTGGTCAGCCCTCAAATAGGGCACAGATGACAGTAAATACCCATGACTCTCTGGTCTAACCATAACTAAGGTTGACCCAGAAAACCTGGGTGCAACTGAGAAGTGAGAACCCACCATTAAGCCAATAGAAGGCACCCTTAAGAGAATTAGGCTTTATCTTCCATTAAATAAAATAAACCTTGCCTTGGGTGTCAGTTTCTAAAGGTCTGCTCTTTCCTAGGCAAAAAGTGAATTTAAGGGCATCCATCTCCTGAGTGAGCAGATAAGATGAAAACCTAGCTCTTCCCCAGCACTATCACAAACACAGACAGCAAATGAGTTTGGGAGCTCTGTGAAAGCATTTGGGCCAATGGAGATTTTGTGCAGAAAATATTTAAGGTCAGATTTGTGATGGGCAGTGAGAATAAGAGGTGAGAGGGTGGGCAGACCAACGAGAAGGTGATGCAAATGGAGGGAGGGAAGGGAAGCAAGGCTTGACCAGAACAACATGGGAAGGGTGGAGAGGTGGGGGGCTGTGGCCCATTACTGAGGGAGCAGGAAGAGCAGTGAGGAGAGCTGGATTCCCTAGTGATGGGGGCTTGATTCCTGGGTGGCCCCCTTGCCTTTCTCAGCACTGGGCACCCCCCAAACTCTGCTCTGTGACCCCATCCTTCTTTGACAGAACCCACCCCAAGTCCCTTCTTTACTGATTGGCATGTGTCTCTCTGGCCACCCACTCTCTGGGCAGAGACCGGCATCACAGTGGGCGATGGGCTAGAGGTGGGGCCGTGGAGGAGAGCCTGGGAGAATGGTGCCCTCTGGTCCTGGTGTCTGCTTTCTCCCGGACCACAGCATAAGACTATCCACCCCTGCCCAGCCCACCACCTTTGGGACTTGTGCCTGGAGCAGCCCTATGTGTGGACATATCCCAACATGGACATGTGGCTTCCTGGTGGGCACCCCAGATGGTCGTGGATACAGTGCTGTGTTCTGTTCCTCCCGCGAATTCTCCCCCCAGGCCGTGGTTGGCTTTGTTGGTCTTGTCCCCTGACTGACTGCTTTCATGTCTCCTCTCCGACCACTGACTCTGGTCCCATTTCCCTCCAACCCACTACCTGTGCCCTTTTTTCTCAAACTCTGCTCCGTTCACATCAGGCCTCTGCCCCAAAGCGCCAGTGGCTCCTCAATGCCTGAGAAGGTGAACCTGCTGCAGTGGGGGTACGTCTGCTTCACCTGGGACACTTTCAAAACCAGACCCACTTCATCTGAATGTGAGCCTCTCGTCCAGGACTGAGATGGTCTGGAGCCAATGGGACTGGACTGGGAAGGCTGGGGTCTGGCTTGGGCTGGTCTCTCTCATATTTCCCAGGCCACATGCACCCCAACACCGACTGCAGAAGACAAGTCCTATTGCCTGTTGATGTTCAGAGGAAAAGCCCCAGGCATGACACTTCTCGCCCCACCAAGATCCATGCGTGTCCCTGCTCCACACGCCCTGCAGCCTGCCTTGAACTGGCTGCTGGTTGGGCAGAACTCTATGTTCCCTCCTGCCTTCTCCCCCAGGCCACCTCCTCCCAAGCCTGTTACCTGTGTCATTGATTCCAGAATGAGATGTTCATTTGCTCTTTGAAAATAACATTCGGAACTGTTCGAAAAAGCCCCTTCGGCTCAGATAAATCATAGAGGATGGAATGTGAGCTTAGGGCTGTATTTCACTTACAGGAACCCCACTCTCCAAGAAAGCACCAGGGCTTCCCAATTGAAATACAGCTTCATCCCTAATTTCATTCCACAAGCCCCCTGCCCACTGCCAGCTTGATTTAAGCAGTAATTCAATCCCAAAGTGAGCAGCCTCTTTCAATGGTTCTCATTATTTTTCTGCATAATGTTATCACACATAAGGACTTGGCTGAGAGACGCTCACACCCCAACCATTACTCACCACCATGCAGGGTCTCGAGGCCAGCCAGGGTCTGGGCTACAGAATCAGGTGTCTGCTGCATTACTGGAGCGATCGCAGTGTGGTTTCTCTTCTTCCAGGAAGAACAAAGCTGAACCAGATGCCTGTGATAATCCTTCCTTAATACTATTTTTTCTCTATGACTCAAAGTGATCTAGCATAATGGGGGGTGGGGCATTCAGACTGAACCACCTTGATGCACGGCTTCAACAGGATAAAGGTGAAGTGTTATCAAAATGCTTGGGTGCTCTCCTGACTCAGCTGCTTTTGGTGATGACAGCCCCAAGAAATCTGCTTGTATTAATAAGATGCATTGGAGGTGGTTTGGGGTTCTAGGAAGGTCTAGCCCAAGTCCATAGTTCATTTAGTGTCATTATCTCCCCCCCCCAAAAAAAAAAGTGCAGTATCTCGTAGTTTCCCTGTTCTAGTTTGTGTAGAATATTCTCAGCCACCACACTCTCAGTGATTGTCTCTAAAACTATCAGCAGGATGTCTACACACTCTTTCTTCTCAAGACGCGTTATCAAGACAAAAAGAAGGACTTGACTCAGCACCAAGGAGAGCTCCGGGGACCTTCTGGGCTGCGATTTCAGCATAGCTGCAAGCACCAGCCTAGGACCACTGCGGACTTGCCCGGCACCTCCTCGGGACCTCCTGCACCTTCTCACCCCTGCTTCCTGCTTTGGCACCGGTGACCTCACACCTAGAAACTCTGCAAGCCTGGAAAACCACAGCCTTGAAGGAAGGAGATTTTGCTGCCTCATTTCTGCCAAGTTCAAAGCTGAATATTTAGGAAAAGCAGAGAGAGAGTCACAGAGAAGAGAGAACATAAAGTGCTGGGTTCAGACAGATCAGAGGGGAGAGTGGAGCTTTCCAGTTGAGACCTTCCTGCCAAAAGTGAGTTCAGGGAGAAACGCAGGGAAGAGCCCACTGGATCGCGAGGCAAAGTCGCCCAAAACCTCTCCTGCCAGCAAGAGCAGCCCCCTTCTTTCTATGCATGCAGCAGACTCTAACGAGGACACTACAAACGCTGCAGGATGAACCCACAAGAGCCAGGCAGGAGGAGCGGGGCTTCCGGGAAGACGTGAAACAGAAATAAGTAATCACAGATGCAAAAAAAAAAAGGAAAAAAGAGGCAAATCTCTGCCTTTGCAGCTGCTCTCCATGCAGGGAGTTATGTATTCAGAGTCCCCTTTATTCTAAGTTTTATTACCACACGTAATCCTGACAGCTGCTTCACCTTTATCTGGCAACCTGAAACCAAAACAAAACACTATTCTGGGGACCGTCACTTTAAAAGGAAGTCACTTCTTTCAAAGCCCAGCTGGGCCTCCAGCTAGAAACCCAGTTGCCCCAGAACTAAAAGGTGATGCCCCCACCAGACTTCTGTCATTTCTGGACGAGACCCCCCAGATTTCATAGGGAGTGGAGAAACCTGAACCTTCCTTCAGGATTCACCCCTCCCTACCCCCAGCTCTTCGCTTTTTTTTTTTTTTTTTAGGGCAGATACAGAACAGGGAAAAGTGGGGCCGGTTTCAATCCCAGTGACCACATCTCACTCTGATACCCTAGTGCTCTGGGCTGAGTTCTGGCTCCCAAATTCACACGCTGAAGTCCTAACTGACTTTCAGGACCCCAGGACATTACCTTATTTGGAAATAGGGCCACTGGAGCCATAATAAGTTAAAATG
This sequence comes from Hippopotamus amphibius kiboko, assembly GCF_030028045.1. Lineage (NCBI taxonomy): Eukaryota > Metazoa > Chordata > Mammalia > Artiodactyla > Hippopotamidae > Hippopotamus > Hippopotamus amphibius. Next base: position 2,963,894 of record NC_080186.1, on the reverse strand, counting down.
AGGTCACCCTGGAGCAGAGTGGGGCCCTAATCCAATAGCACTGGTGCCCTTATAAAAGGGGTGAAATTGGGGCACAGAATCACACACAGGGAGAGGCCCTGTGAGGACTGGGGTGATGTTTCCACAATCATCACCCCAAGCCTGGGATAGCCTTCCACAGAGCTTTTGGAAGGAGCGTGGACCTGACAACACCTTGATTTTGGACTTTCAGCCTCCAGAACTGTGAGACTATAAATTTCTTTTGTTCCAGGCCACTCCGTTTGTGGTACTTTGTGCCAGAAGCCAATAAGCCAGGTTAAAAAGCAAAAAAAAGCAAAAACCAGGGAACGGGGAGCTCATGCTTTGCTGCCCTGGATGCCAGTGAGATGCAACCATTGTCTCCCAACAGAGTTGGTGTTTTAGGGAAGATTGTACGGTCAGTCCTGGGAGCCAACCAGTAGCAGACCAGATGTGCTGGAAGACCAACACCCGGTCTATTAAAAATGACCCTCTGCAGAAAGAAGGTCAATTTAACTCCCACAGCAGGGTTCCTCCAGGTCGACACCATTACCATTCAGGTCGGGTCATTCTTTGCTCTCCTCTACCTGCGGAGGTGTGGCGGCATAACTGGCATCCACACGCCAGATGCCAGCAGCACCCTTCCCTAATTGTGACAACTAAAAATGTCTCCAGGTGGTGTCCTGGTAGCCTGAGAGACTCACAGGATCTAGAAGCCCATGGTCTTTTCCAGCCCGGGCGGTTTCTTGAGTTGCTTCTGTGGCAGATCAGTCTGCATTTTTGCCGGCCAGACCGTTGAACGGACTTCCTCTTGAGGGAAGTGATGGGGGCCCCTAGCTCCCTGCAAACATCTTTCCCCGCCCTCCCTACAGCTGGTGGGGACACTTGCTGTAGAAACCCTGTGTTACAGACCACGCCCCTCCAATGCTCAGGGAGGGGGAAAGCTCTCTAGCCACCTCCAGAGCCAAAAGGTTTCTGCTAGGCTTGCATATTTGGACACCCGTCACTGTCAGCCCTGCCAAATGGATTCGGCCCTACTGGGACCCTGTACTTACGTTCTTGGCTTCAGTTCAAAGGCAAGGGCTCTATGCACTAGCAAATGGACTCTGGAATCTCAACATCCCCCTCTCACTGGGGAGAAAATTGAGTTTATTTTAATGGCATCCAGGCTGTTGATTTGCTTAAATCCGTTAAGTGACCAAAGAGCTATTGTTTTTTCTGCTTGTTAAAGACAGTTATGTATCCCATTCATCAATGTCCCAGGGCATTAAGGCCTCACTGATTGAGGAGAAGCTGTCCCTGGGGACTCAGTGGCCACCGGAGTCATCTGCCAGCACAGAGTCTCAGAAGCCAAGGGTGGCCCCCTGGGGTGCTTGAGGAGCAAAGACGAAGGCATCGCTCCAGGCGGAGGTGGCACAGAAGTGCATCTGCCCCCACAGGGCCTGCGGTGGACAGGGCAATGCGTAAATCATCTGTGGGTCCTGCAGCAGACATGGGGTGGGGGCAGGGGGTAGGCTGCCACCCGCGTGGCGCAGCTAATTAGGGGGAACGGATGCTTATTCGTATTTAAGAGGAATCCTCTACCCTCCTGCTTTCAATGGATGGTGTGTCTGCATCCTTGAATGTGTTTTCCTTCTAGAAAAGATGGCTGAGACCTCACATCTTCAGCTCTGCAGACCTTCGGTTGGGGTCCTGGGGTGCAGGTCAACTCTTCTGTGTTGCCTTATCCCTGGGACCCCAGCTCCCTGCCACTTCCCTCTTCCTGCTGCTGGTCATTGGCCGTGGGAGTGGATGCATCTAAAGAGGGGCCAGGAAGCTCAGCGGTAGGCGAAACATGCTGCAGAGACTTTTTGGAAGCCTGTGAGGCCGTGGTTCGAGGTGGGCAGATGGGGCGAGGTGCTGGGTTCAGCTCGGCCCCACCCCCTCGGCTAGGGGTCCCTCACAGACCAGGGGCACTCCTGATGTGTCGGGGCAGTTGATGATCTACAGGACTTTAGCAATGTGGTCAAGGGGTCCCCAGCACGGGAGGCCACAGCAGGTATGTGGACAGGTGCTATATCAGAAGTGGAATGCTCCAGGCTGAGAGTATGACTTCTTTGAAAAAGAAGATGGCCTTAGGGTCTCTGCTTTCTCAGACTCGGCCTGGGAGCCCGCAGGCATGGGGGCCAGGAAACCTCTGTCACTGAAGCAAGGGCATCCCCTTTAAATCCACATCAGAGGAGCGAGACCTCTGCCCGCCACCAGAGCAGAGTTCAGCCTGCGTCTCTTGAAGGTGAGGAGAGGCTTTCCAACCCGGGCGCTGTTGACAGCTGGATCTGACCTTTGCCCTGGGGGCCCCCCTGCATGCTGTCAGATGCACAGCAGCATCCCAGCTTCTACCCGCCAGAGGCCAGGAGCACCCCCTCCGCAGTGACGACCAAAAATGTCTCCAGACACTGCCAGGCATTCCCTGGGGGGTTAAAACCGCCCCTGGTTAAGAATCGCTGGGCTGGTGGCAGGGCTCATATTCACCCATCATTAGCCTGTCCTGAACCCGTCTTCTGCCTCCATAAACTCTGCACGTCCCGTGTGTCCCCTGGCTCCAGGGAGGGGGGCCCTTGGGAATCTCCTGCCTTGGCACAGGCAGGCACACAAATATAACCTTTGGGCCTCTTTTCCTCTTAGGGGCAGTTTCTCCCGCAGGAAATCTCTGAAGATGTGAGCTGGACTCGGGCTGTCCACAGAAGCACGATGGAGAACCCCCAGCCTGCTCTTGTGGGCACTTGTGGTCTCGGGTACAGTGTTGTGGGACCGTCCCCACTGGCACAGATTCAGCTACAAGCAACCTGAGACCCACACCGGGAGACCTGGAGACGTTTTCTTTGTGGCTGAACTAGGAGAGAATTGGTTTGAAAATAGTGAAGATCCAGGGAGGGAACCTTAGAATCCATGAACCATGACATAGACATGAACACCCATAGTCTTAGGGTAGGTTTCAGATAATACTGTTAAAATAAATAAATAAATAAATAAATAAATAAATAAATAGCATTTAGAAAAGGTCATTTTGAGGTCATGGCCTGAACTAATGGTGATTCTTTTGTCTCTTTTTTTTTCATATTATGTTTTTTTTTTAATAGCAACATCAGAGTACTAAATATACACAGCAAAGTTGATATAGGTGCTGCATTGACAATATTTTCCAAATTACATAGCTTTGAAATACAGAAACAACTTAAAAAAATCTGGAATAAAAGTTCACGTGTATGGAAATCACGCCCCACCCCCCCACCCCCCACCCCCATAGATTGTGTCATTTCTGTTTATTAACATGATTATGAGATGCATCTAAAGAAAAACACAACAGTAAACTACAATAATTTAACTGTTTTAGGAAGATGATATATAAATATGTCTATAAGGACAGCAGTGGTATAGATATATATGTATAACACTTAAACAGAGAGGCTTCTGCTTTTCTGTGGAAAAATAACAAGTGCTCCATGTAAAAGTATAAATAAACAGTAAACAGTTTATTGTATCAGAAAATAATTTAGGAAAATTAAAATAAGCCCAGTGTTACTATACATGAGTGGGGGGAGGGGAGAAAAATAAAGTTCTAAAACATTCAACTGAACAGCTGTGAAAATGGGCCAGGGTGGCCATCACCATGGACCTTCCTGTCCTGCGGTTCAGGCTCATGCGTGTGTGAGGTTCCTAGTTCCACAGGTGAGCTGGGGAGGAGGAGGGAGAAACGGGTCTATGGTTAAGTGTGTGTAATTAGACCTGGTGAATTCAAGTGTGATTCAAGTACACGATCAAGGGGTATTGGAAAGGACATGGACCCTCCTGGTTCTCAGATCTGTGGCCCCCAGATAGATGCCCCACGTGAAAAATCCAGCCGAGAGTTTGGATGTTTCTCTGAGTGTTCTCTGTATCCTCGCCCCCCACCTGACACCCAGATGTGCCCAGGGGCCCATACTTGATGTTGGATGTGAAAGGGAAACATCCAAATGGTTGGCTGCCTTTTCCACTTCATCACAGAGACACCCTCGTGATCAGAGAAGATTTTAGTCCATGACAAGTTAAATGGGAAAAGTTGCACTCAAACGCTAACCGGACTTACTTTTTTAAAAAAACATACATTGGAGCTAGATGGGTCAACCGTGCTTACCACAGAGAGATCTCTCCAACTCGCTCTCACTCAGCCCTTAATGAGCAGTTTCCACTGAATTTAACAATAATTGAAGGGTTTCTGATGTTTCTCTTCTTTTTGGTTATTGATATTTTCTAAATGTTTTGCAGTAAACATTTATTCCTTTTGAAAAAAAAATGTAAAAGACTTTGGAAAGATAATCAATGCGTGGTCTTACGCTTCCTCCAATGTCCAGTGTAATACTTTCTGGGTCTAACTCATGTTCAAGGGCTTAACTCAAGTTCAATAGCGCATGTGTAGAGAGACAGAACATCAATTAATCCCTTGTCAATCCATACATCAATCACGAGTTAAGTAAACTTAGCAATGCCTTTCAAGGTCAGGTGAGGCTTTGTTGTTGTTCTGCTTTTCCTTTAAATAATTTTTACTGAAAGATAACTGCATTCTGGGCTCCATCGCCCACCATCTTGTTTTTCCAAGCAAGGGAAGAGGAAGAAAGCATTCCAACGGGGCTGCCAGGACAAAAGGAAATTATAACAAACAAAAACCCCACAAAACTCTTTAGCTTTTAAGAAAAGAATTATCCGGAACCCAAAAGTGATCACAAGATTTCCCCCAAATCTCAATGGTTCATACCCAAACTTTGCAAGCTCCCACATCTCCTCTCCCCACGACTGGAGAATGTCCCAGGGAGAAGCAGATGCCGTGGACAGTGCTCGTCTTCCCACCAAGCAGACACGTGACCATCTCTGAAACCTCTGCTGAACCTCGTCATTTTGTGTCATCTTGTGCTGGGAATTCATCTTTAAGGATCAAATTTATGGTCAGTCAACTGAGAACTGATTTTGTTCAAGTCCCTTTCACCCTTCTGGCTTCAGAGGAAGCAACCCAAATGCGCATAAAAAGCAAACAAACAAAAGTAATGAAACAAAATGTGTTTTCTGTAGGTCTCGACAGTTCAACTCAAGGAGTGTGTGACCACAGGTGGGCTCTGTAAAGCCTGCTGACTTTGCAAAACCAGCCATCCATCCCGTCTTTAAGGCCCTTGACTGGCAGTCCAGTTGTGCTTGTATGTGGAAATGGCACAATACTTAACAGCACCTTAGAAATCTCTCCTTTCCAGACCTTCCATGTCAGTTCATCAGGAAAAAAATACTCACGTTGGCTTGTAGACGTTAAGTTGTCAGCACTCACAACATTTGATGTTACAAGTCCATATGCATAAGGGAGAGAGTGGAGTGTCCAGCCCAAAATAGCCTTTGCAGGCAGAGGGAGAGTTCTTTCTGCTGGTGGCCGCTGCCACAGGAAACCTAGTCAAAAACAATGCTATTCGTTCACTGCTCTACCTCTATGTGGATTCCGGCAGCCTAAGACTTCAGCAAAACCCCTCTCTCCTATTCCAATTAGTCCCCCAAAGGTTGGAAATTGGGTTTGGGGGTGTCACCACAGCTTTGAAAGTGTCCCTTTTGACTTGGCACGATTGAAGAGTGGAGAAGGATGGCATGATTCTCTTGGGAGATGGGACATTGGTCCAGAATGTTGGTACGATGGTGTTTGCTCTTGTAGTTTCCTGCGTGGTGACTTGAAATGATGGTATTGGGGGTGCTCAAAGGATTCCCCATCCTAGACCTTAAGTGGCAACAAGCCTTTGTGGTACATGATGATACCAAAAAGTAGAACTTAGGACTTGTTTCTCCCTTGAGCAAAATTCTCCCCACTTCTCTGGAAGCAATAACTTGCCGCATTCAGTAAGACTAGCGTGAACTGCCAGTTCACCAATCCAGAAGCCATAAAGATGTCAACACTAAAGAATTTACTGCAGAATTTCATAAATCCAACGAAAGCTAACCAGTGTGGACAGCCGAGTTTGGGTCCACATACGAATGAAGCTCCTGGGGAGTTATTTGGTTTTGCAAATATTGGGGTGTTGATAAGAATCCGGGTCTCCAGGGGATTCTAGTTGTAAGAGAGAGACCACCTAGGACAAAACTGATCAACTTTATAAAGAAGGGTTTCCTACAATCTGATCCTCTCTGCATCCAATCCATGACTCAGCAGATGTTTTACTTTGAGATTCAAGTTCTGAACAAGAGTTAACTCAGCCCCAGGGGATGTCTTAGAAACTTGGTTGGCTTTTTTCTTTAAACCCACTTGGTTTATTCTCTCCATTGGTACATGTGTGTTCTGATTCCAACCTACACGGAGGAAACAACAGGGCCATTTATAGGTTCACTGGACCCTTCCCCCACTCTGCACTAGCTGTTCGCACTCCCCTGACCCTAGGTGCTTATAAACTTTTGTGTCCCAGATGGCAGGGCCAGCCCAGTTTATACCCCCCCCCCCCCGTTAAGCTGAGGCTGTTCCATGTGTGACTTAGATTTATGGATTCATTTAAAACCCCTCTCTTGAGTCTGTGCTCAGTAACTCTTGGAGCATTTAGCAGGGAATCCAAGTGGGAAATGCAAGGGGGTTCCTAGAAGGCTGGATGTTAGCCTTCCAGCTCTAACACAGACACATATTATAACCCAGCTGACCATTCTCTCCAGTTGCCTTTACAGCTGGGCGTGGGCCGTGCATTTGCAAGTGTGGAGTGCGGACCTGTCGCTGTCGTGGTGTCTGGGAATTCTTGCCCCCATCCCATCCCCACTGTCCATGCACTACTGCCTTCAAGAGCCCACACAGGCATCTCGCCTGCCTCCTCCTCCTTGTCCTTTTATATTCCTAGCCCCGGTGTATCCACAGCTTTCTCATCCCATTGTGCACAGCCTAGGTGTCGAATCTCCCCAACCGAAGTGAAGCAGAATGGGGGGGGGTGTCGGATATGTGTGACCCCACCCCATACCCCAGGAGGCTGGCTGCTCCCCTGACAAGTGCAAATGCTACAGCTGGCCTTTGGCATAAAGAGACTGTGCTCAGAGTTAAATTTCCTACTTGCATGCTCACATGGTGACTGGTTTGAACTCTGGAGTTCGGCTACAGTGGGCTTGCTGGCTGGTTATCTTTCTAGCATCATTTGAGGTCCAAAGAAGCTCAATCTTTCCTGTTTGTTTAATGGTGGGGTGATCTAAAAAGATTGATTCTCAGCCTACACCTCTGTTTATCTCACTCTTTACATTCAAATGCAAACTCAAAACCCAGAAATGCAAAACTGCCCAACCATGCCTCACACTTTTTGGAATGAAGAGCTGGGAGTGTACTTCAAAATGCCAATCAATCATTTAAGACCTGGATGGAAGCCCCAGGAATAGCGCCGCATGTAACAAACACACAGATCTTGGCTCAGAGCAGGCGAAGAAGAGCACGTTGGGAAGAATAATCAAAGATCTCAGATGGTGAGAGTTTGGCTCATATCTGTGGGCTGTGCTATTTACATCAGAAAACAAACAAACAATCAAAAAACAGTATGGCACAGCAAATTGACAAACTACACCAAAGTAACCACTTCAAAATTACATGAATCACAGCATGTTTTGGAATAAAAGCAGATGTTGTTTAAGAAGTACGACAGTGAGTATGATCTATGTTGGGGTTGAACTTTGGAAAAGGCAACTGTCTTCTCTTACGGGGAGGGACGGCTCTCCCCAGGGCCCCCAGTGTCCTGTGGGCTTCCTATCTGTCCTTGGATTCCTGTGTCCTCCTTGAGACCTGGTTGACCTAATGGTGACCTGACATCCTAGGGATGTGAGTGGGGAGGGGACCTGGGGGGATGGGGGTGGCAGCACTCGAGAAAGAGACCAAGTTCATCACCAGGGTGATATACCGCATCTTGGGCCCACCTTTCTGCTTCCCCTGCCGTGTCACTCCTTGCTAGAATGATTGAGGGGTGAAAGAGCTTGCCAAGACTGGGACATCTTATTCCTTGGCACTGCATTTTTATCCAGGAAGTAAGAGTGAGGCTTTCTTGCTCCCTTAATCCCAAACAAACCTTCAAGAAGCAAGTGATGATTTCCCAGTTGGGGATGATGGCCAGATGAAGAAACTCAGATGACTCCCATTTCTCTCTCTCTCTTTCCTGTCATTCTGCTCTGTTGCCTTCCTACCACTCATCCCTCTCTCTGGAAATTATTTGGTTTGCTTCTGTGTTAATTGGCTGCCTCCCCCAGCATAGAAAGTAAAACTCACTAAGGGCAGGACCACGTTCATTTTACTCCTCACTGATCACCAACATGGCAGAAGTTCAGCAAGTCTTTGTTGAATAAGCAGATGGATGGATTTTCAGCTAGTTGCTAGAGCCACAATGGAATGTTTCCCCCCTAATTGCGTATATGAGTAGTGTCTTCTTAAAGAACTCCCATGCTGCAACAAGAATGGTCCCTAAACCTCAATAGAACTCAGGGCTCTCAGTATCTTTTCCCATTGTGACTTGTGCAATAGCTCCTTGGAAGAGCCAGGGAAAGAAAGCCCAGTGGAGTGTTGAGACTCACTTAGGCTGAGATCTCCCTGATGAAAGAGTGTCAAAATATGGACAAAGAAAAGGTGTGTACAGATGCCATTTTGAAATGAATGGCATGAGAAGATCCAGCCTGACCGTAAAAGAGCTGCAGGTCCCAGCCTTGAACCTCAGCCCTGGTTCCTCTTCTTATCTTCCAAGATAAGCATCTTGAGCTACTGATGATGCTGGACCATCTGGGAGAAGAAAAGAAACAGATGGAACATCTCTATGGGCAATGGGGTCAAATAGAGAGGGTGAAATAGAGACCCTTTCATACACGGTGAAAGGGTCAATTTTCTGTTGTGTTCATTTCATAATCTAATGCATGGAAGTGGACATCCGCACACAGAATTCCTGAAGACCAAAACCTGTAAGGAAGGTTCTGGTTGATGTTGAAACGTGGCCAAGAAAGAGTAGCATACTTGTCAAAACAAAGAATGTTTGAAGAGGGCAATGTCCCTGGCCACTGAATTCCTGGTGGTCAAACTCAGAGAGGTGGCAGGATTTGCTGATGGGTCTACGTTTCTAAGTTTAAAATATTCCATGAGGTCCACCCACACTCAGGACTGGGAAGGACTGGAAACACTTTGGAGAAAACACTGCTTCCTAAGCAGCCTCTCCTTGGACACTGCTGGACTCTGAGTCCAGCAGGAAGAGGTCAGGAGGATTTCCTGATCTTTCCTGGAGCATCTTCCCCGCCGGCACTCAGAACTTGTAAACAAAGGTAATTACACCCATTATTTCTAGCAGATAAAAACGGCATCAAGTACACGGAGAGTAAAGTGATTAAGCCTAGAAGCAGACTTGACCACACAGTAGAAAGTTCCCGAAAGCCAAGCCCAGCTGTTTTAAACGTTTTAAGAGTCTACAGGTTGGCAAGGGACAGAGGTGATGTGCTGCCCGGGGGCCTGTGATTGTGAGGTTTGAGTCCCTGAAGAGATGAGATGGAGGTGGACAAATATTTGGCCGGCCCCAGCAAACAATATGGTGAGTAACTTCCTTTCTGAGGACCTTTCTTGAAGAAGAGAAAAAAAAAGCTAAAGCAAATGTAAGAACCAGGGCCCTGGGGCCTAAGAAGATACAGCTCTGAGGGGATCATGATGGGGTCGCCAAAGGATTCTGAAATCCAAAGAGCCGAGAAGAGGGGTTACTGGCCAACCCAGGACGTGGCCCCAGGGCTGCAGAAGGGTGGCCGGGCCAAACTCATCAGATACAGACACACGCAATGCTTGGACGTGAGTGCACAGGGCCTGATTCAGGAAAAAGCCCGAACTGTATCATTTCATAGACTTGACTGTGGGTGGAACTGAATCTTGTAAGCCTGCTCACTTTCATTTGTGATCTCCATGTATGGAGATGATATTTGCAGATGTTTCCAGGTAACCATTTAAAAAATAAAATAAAACATCTCTACACACACGCCTTCAATCGTCATGAAATGGTAGCCTTCCCCAAAGTGGATCTGTTTGGACAGATGTCAGCACAGAGCTAGGCTTTCCGATGGGAACATCGGGCAGGGCTGGTGGCTGTACACACGTCCCCCAGCCCTGCCCTAAGCGCATGCCAAGGGCCTGTGTGTGTGTGTGTGTTGGGGGTGGGGGCAGGGGTGTTGTTATTTTAAGATTCCTTCAAAAGCTCAGTATCACCCGGTGCTCAGGCAGCCCGCGTGCAGCTTGAGGTCCGGGGAAAGGGCTGAGCTGCAGTTAGAGGGGACAACAGTGGTCGCGGTGCTGCGTCCCCGCCGGGAACACTGGGCTCTGCCGTCGGTGGTAGAATAGCCCCCCGCCATCACCTCCTTCTCAGAGCATCTGACATAGCTCTGACGGACGCTGACAGCCCTGGTCTGGTGCTCACCTGAGTCAGGAAGGCCCCAGAGCCACCCTCCAGCGGGACAGGGACCAGAGGATAATAAGCGGGTTGAGCTGGGTGCCAGGCACAGAGTCGGGCGCCGTGGAGCGCTGTGCAGGCGAGTCTGGAGCCTGGAGGCGACAGGTGGATGTTTGTAGGGTCTTGTTTAATGCGCCAAAGCTTTGCGGTAGGAAACAAACAAACAAAAAAAAAACCCCAAATCCTACTTTTGGAGCTGTATCACCATTACAGATCTTAACCGGTGATGTGACAAAAATGACGTTTTCCCCCTGCTGGCATCATTTTCCTCTCCCATATTTCAGAAGGTACCAAAGCCAACTTTTCAAGCACATTTCAAGCTGTTGCAGTGGGAGCCTGGTGGAAGAATCAGGTCACCGTCCTGGCCAATAAGTGAGGGGCGGGGAGGGGCAGGGAGTTAGTCCCCTGCCTGACAGATGACTTTAACCTTTTAACCTGGCCTGTAGCATTTCAAGCCCTACTGGTGAAATCACTCATAGGAGACAGGCCACGTGCACCGAATCTGGGGTCCCCAGAAGGAGGACACGCCCACTGTCTAATGGGGAAGCTAGAGGCCCAGATGGGTCCCCCATCCCTTACAGCACCCCCCACGGACTGCACGGTGGGGCATCAGGGCACCTTCGTAAGCTGAGGGCTGTAAGGGATTATTTTCAATGAAGTGTGTGGTTGGGATTCTCTGTACGGAGACTCCTGTCTGGGCCCCTATTTCCACCGAGAGCCTCCACAGTAGGAATTCTTGACGGCAAAGCACATGGGTTGACCAACGGAGCTGACAAGAGACAGCATCTTTGCCACCATCTCCACCAAAATTCAAAGTCACTGTCAGGCTCAAGAAAGAGCTGGTGACCTCTGAGAGCCTATGTGGCGGAAAGAAACACAGAGCACGTCAGCCCAGCCCCCGTCCTGCACAGGGACCCAGGGCTCCTTCCCAAATGAACTGGGCACTTGTGTATTTCTGAGTTCTGCTCTGATATACGCACACACATTACAAGGATGTATTCCTTTAATTTTTGGAACTGGAAAATTTCTTTAATTCGGTCTATGCTCGTGTAACACAAAGATGGCCAAGAATCCACCAGCCCCCACCAATCTGACGCTCAGGCCCGTCTGTAAGTGGCCGGCCACACACGTGTGCACATGGCTATTAGGTAGCTTCTTCAAACAATTCAATGAAAAAAGATCGTATTTATATGTATATAGATTATATATATAGGTATGTGTGTGTATAAAACCATGGCGTTCTTCATTCTGGCCCAGGATAAGAAGTCACACATCTGGTGTCAACTCACCAAATACCCAGCAGACGCAGGACATGCCACTCAGGGGTCTGTCGGTGTGCGTCGAGGCCGCCCCGGAATGGATGGCAATGGGACACCAGGTCACAGAAGAATACGCTCACTCGTGGAACTGCGTTTCCAATATATGCATATATATGTGCGTCCGTGTGTGTGTGCGTGTGTGTGCCTGTGTGTGAGTCTGCAAAGTAGAAAACACCGCTTCATTCTGATCATACTAAGCATGTTAAAGAAATCAGATTTTGTAACCGAGAACACATTTTTTTCTTTAAAAAGGAACATTGAAGGTCTTCAAAAATTGCTACAGTACAAAAAAGGGGTGTGTGTGTGTGTGTGTGTGTGTCTGTGTGTCTTTATATATTTATATATGTATATTAACCAGAAATAGCGACTCTATCGGAAGAGATGCCCACTCCTGTTTTCTGTAAGATGTCTCCTCGTGGTTTGCTCGGCTTCGGTTTTGTCTCCGAGTCTCTCGGGGTCAGTACATGGCACATAATGGTATTATTGGCACAGGTTCAGAATCTAGTACAAATCCCAGCTTCCGGTGTGTCCTCCTGCCTTTTTTCCGTCTCCAGTTCCTTCTGTCGTGTCGTCTTCCTTCTGTTCCCCAAAGAAGCTCTGGGAGAAGGCAGTCCCCCATAGGCGTCAGCATTTTTATAAAAATATATTTGGCCTATAGCGTCCTGCTCTGTGAGTTCCCCACCGGCAAACAGAAGTGGTAGGTGTGGGGACCCTCCCCTTAGATAGTTTAGTTTTAGATTTTGTGTTTTTTTGTAATTTTTAATTTTTTTTTTACAGGTTCACCAACGGAATCCTGTGTGAAAAGAAAACAAGAAGAGGTTAAATGGCAGAGAGCTGAGGGCGGGAGGCATCTGCACAGCCCCCAGAGTCTCTGTCACCGAGACCCAGGTGCACGGCTCCCTGGCTAATGACACCCAAGTATCCTGGGGACGCCAAGGCTGTCTCGCTGGACCTGCTCACCAGGGACTGGCACACATGCTGGGAATCCCGGGGGGACCTGGTGTTACTTATGGTAATTGATGGAGTGGTCCTCCTGCCTGCACAGGAGGGGGCTGGGCTTCCCAAGAGGGGGCTGATCCCACCCCCGCATTAACTCATGAGGATGCCCCAGGCCTGCAGGTGACTGCATGCATCCAGCATCCTGTTTTCCTGCTTTCCAGCTCCTGCTGCCAAAGGCAGGGGGGCCGGCAGCTCCATTCCTGGGCTGCGGGAAGCAATGGAGTCCATTTCAATCCACTGCTCAGCTGGAGGCTCGTGAGGCTGAGACCCAGGAGAGGCTAACAGATTGCATCAGAAAAACTACCTCCTGAGCCTCCCCAAGAGGCGGTCTTTCTGGAGAGAAAGAATGTGAACCACCGAGAGTGCAGGCCAGGTCAACAGGCTGCAAAGAAGCGGGTGGCTCTTGTCCAGCCTGGGGGTGACACCTTGGAAAATGGGGACCCCAAAGTCATCCTGCCTCAGTGACAGACCCCAAGATCAGCATTCCCCAGGGAGTCAGAGAGCTACAGCCATCCAGGGCACAGTCAGCTGAGTCGGAACGCCCCACAGCTCAGCCCAGAGGGGCTTTGGCTCAAAGCTGCAGCTCCATTGTGAGGATGGGGCAGTGTCTCTCTCTGCTGCCACTCAGAGCCCCCACAACTGCAGGAAATTCGGTCTCTCAAATGGTACAAAGAGGAATGCCATGGCACCCTTCTTTTAAACAGACTAGGGGTAGTGTTCTTTGTCCTGAATGAAATAAGCCCCCTGGGTGATCCTCGACAGGACAGAGGGGGCTGAAGGGCACCCAGGTGGGGGGACACACCTGCAGCCTACAGGAGAGCATCTGCTCAGCACTGCCTCCACCATCTTCTCCAGGGTCCTGGGCACATCAAAGTCTGCTCCACCTGGGGAAGAGGTGGTGGTGCCTGCTCCCTCTCCAGGACCCCTCCCGGTCTGCACAGAGAAGGGAGGGCCCCTGCTCGTCACCTTGCCTTGCCTTCTACCTCCAATGACACCTGCTTGGGCAACTCCAGGAGGCCAAAATGAGGCATTCACGCATCTCCTGTGGGGTGGCCCGCCCTGCTGTGAACAGGGGTGTCACCGCGTGTGATGAAATGCACGTCCCCTGAGATACGTGCTAGGCCACCCTCTGCAGCGTTCCTCTTGCTCCAGCTGCGCCCCACCCCCGCCCGCCCCTTCCATTCTCCAGGATTTGGGCCGAGGGGTGGCTAAAACAGGGAGGAACGGCCCTCTTGTACGTCTGTCTTCTTTCTAATCTTTTTAAAGTTAAAAAACGTGGAGACAAATCCTACATGATTCCCTCTCATATGAGGTCCCTAGCGTTGTCATGGAGACGGGGAGTGGAACGCTGGGGGCTGGGGGCTGGGGGAGTTAGTGTTTAAGGGGGACAGAGAATCAGTTTGGGAAAATGAAAAGAGTTCCGGAGACGGGTGGTGGTGATGGCTGCACAATTGCGACTGTGCCTAATGCCACAGAACTGTCCTGTTAACAGTTAAAATGGTCCATCTTATGTTCTGTACATTTTCCTGTAACTTAAAAAATATATTGAAAAAATATGGGGACACTGAAGGCTGGGCCAGCGACCATCCACCGGGTCCTGGGACAGTCTCTGGCTTGAGCTGCTGCCCGCTGTCCCAGCAGGGTGGCCCCTGCACCCCTCCCCACCTTCGGTCGGATCCAGGGTGGGACCATGAGTCACAGGGCCTCCTTCCCTGGGAAGGAAGGTTTCCTGGAGAACTGTAGCCCGGGGCTGCTCTCTGATCTTTTCCTGTGCCCTTAACCAGGCAGAGGAAGGGAGGTGCTGCTTCTGCTCCTTCCCTGGGGCCAGCTGTCTCCTGGGGGTTTTTCCAAACAGACGTGATCTGCTACTTAAAAGTCTTCAGTGCTTCTACAGTGGCTCCTCGGATCCTTCAGGACGAGGTCCCACCTCCCCTCCCCGCGTCCTGCCCCCTCCCTCTCCCCCTTCCAGGTGGCACCCTGGCCTCAAAGCCCACGTCTCCGACCTGAAGTCCCCCAAGTTTCTGCTGATGGTCCCCTCCCTGGGGAGGCCTTTGTGGATGCCCCCTCCTTTCCTAAACGTGTTCTGTTTCATTTCTGTCTATTAGAGCATCCGGTCCTCCGACTCCTCAGGCGTAGGTCGACCTGCACGGGTTTGTATCCGAGTGTGTGTATGTCACACGCCGCCACCCAGGTGTCACAGGGTGCCTGCCAGGTCCACCTAGGTTTTCCCAGGTGCCAGCTCTGAGCCTGGCACATGGGAGAGAAATCTACACTGGATGAAACTCAGAGAAGAGGCATCTTTGTGAAAGGAGCTTTGTCCTCAGCCGCTTATCTGCCTGGAATGACCTTCAAGTGCTGCCTGCCTGGGAGGATGGGTGCAGGGGCTCCTGGGCCGCTCGGGGGCCAAACCTCTTCCAAACCTACCGACATCTGCTTCTATCAGCATCTCAAGATGAAAAAAGAAAGAGAGAGAGAGGAGAAATGGCTCCAACTCTGTTGCCATTGGAACAGCAGTTCTGGCTTCCTGCAGAGGTGACTGTCCCCTGCAAGAAGGAGGAGGGGTCTGAGGCTACCCGGCCACCTTCCAGGCCTGCCCTACGTTCCTGCCAAAACCCTGCTGCTTGCACTCAGCTCCTGGGGGAAGGGCTCCGGTTTTCTGCTCCAAAGGCTCAGAGCAAGAGCCTCTCAGCCTGGGAAGGGAGGGAGGGGGAGGTGCATCCTGCCTGCAGGAGGATACCGAGGAGGTCATGTACCTGGTGGCGCATGTACCCGGCAAGATTCGGGGCCAGAAGGAAGAGCTGTGGCTGCAGAGAGAGCTGAGCGATGGGGATCCAGGATGAGTTCTGACGTGGGAGAAACCAGTGCCCTCTGCTGCCTGGAAGGGGATGCTCGGCTCCCTGGCCCGCCAGGCTGCAAACCGCACAGGGGTCCTGGGCTTACAGAGGAGCAACAGCTTTTGCGGAACAAAGAGGACAGGCAGAAGGCAGCACGGCCTCCTGGAGCGCGGAGCCTCTAGTTAGTTTCTCCACATCCCGAAAAACCTCCTTCCCCACCGGTTTCCTTGGTGCCGGTTCTCAGCTTGGGGAGAAAACGGTTTCCAGGAGGGTCTGGCTGTTGCTTTGAAGAAAATGTTCCTTTGAATTACAGAAGCTGGATATTCTGTTAATGTATTTTTTAGAACAAAGCGGGAAGGCTCAGGTGTGTTTCTTGTTTTTTTTTTATTAGTTATAGCTTTGGTGTGTTTTTGAAAATAATAATAACACATGATTTATTTCTCACTCGCTTCGGATGCAAGCGCTTTTATGACTTGTCAGGCTAGGATCAGAATGAGTGGCCTTGGCAAATGGGAAGACCTGAACACTAATGAGGTTTTCTGAAGTTTACTTGCTATGTGAAAAATGACAGGAAATTAGCCCAAGAGCCAATGGCGGGAGTGTGTCCAAGATCCCTTTCCTCGGAGCAGGAAAGGCCGCCTCATTTTGTCTCGTCCAGAGCGTTCAGTTGGGCTCCAGAGTGTTCCATGGCTCCACTGTGGAGGGGGTCTGAGACAAGAGTTTGCTGGAATCTATATAGAGGCTGAATCTAGGGAAATGGGCTGACCTTCTGCCCAAGCAGGGTCACCTGTGTCCACAAGCCCCGGCATCGCCGTCAACCCGCCAGCAAGGACGTGGACCGGGCGGGGATCACATCCCAGATGTGTGTGTGGGTTAGCAGGAGCTCGTAAGATGGTCTGGTAACAAACGGCTGTAGCACCATTAAAAATGCATTTGGAGAGGCTTAACAGCTATGCAAGAGATAAATAACTCCGCTGGCTCTTAAACCTTAATTAAATGTTTTAGTATTAATTGCTATTTATTTAAGGGACAATAAGAACCCTAGTAAATCTGAGCCATCTTCCTGGCTCTTCACTGCTCCTTCTTCACGTCCAGGCATTAACTGCAAGCATCAGGGATATTTCGAATCCGAATGCTTTCCTCCCATTGAGTGATAAACAGCCCGTCCAACACACAGCGAAGGGATGTGGAAGCATTTATCAAGGACTAACAAGGCTGTTCGCGTGGTCCTCCTGGTCTGTGTCTGCTGGAGGAGACGGCTGGAGGGAGCTGTTGCCCTGAGTCTGCAGACGTGGTGGCTGAGCGTGGTAGAGCTCCAAGGAAGTCCTGTCGCCCCTTCTTACCTCCCCAAACCGCCCACCTGAGATCCATGGTGAGTGGGTCGAGCTCTTCAGACACAGAGGTGCCCCCTCTTGTAGACGGGGATGGTCCTGGAGTAGCTCCTTGGGCAGAGTTGGGAAGTGGGGTCTGGACACCTTGCAAAGAACATGGTCCCATCTGGGGTGGCTCACAGGGAGGAGCCCACCCCACTGCTTGTGGGGGTCCTTCTGTGCTGCTGGAGAGAGACGCGGGCTAACGGGACAGGAAGGTCTTCTGGAGCAGAGGTGTGAATAAAAGCACCTTTCTTCCCCCCAACTTGATTTTCTTTTAAAGTCAGGGCAGTGGCTCCATCCCCATGTGGATGAGGAAGTCCTCGGGCCAGGCTTTCGGAGGCCCAGGAGCTGGCCTCCCACCTGGCAGTTCCCTGCCCTGTGGAGTCAGGCTGAGTGTCCGCGGCAGGGATGCCAAGGCAGCTGGAAAGCCAGCCCTCATCTCCCACCACCCGCCTTCCTTCCCACTTGGGGCCAGGCTGGGGACAGAACGGGGCACACAGGCATGTTGCGGGGATAGCGGTGAAGGCTCTCTGGCTGGTGGGCAGAGCGTTGCCCTGGAGCCAGGTGGCCTGGGGTCACATGGCCCCACCACTTACAATACGACTGACCCCAGGCAAGTCACTTCACCTCCCCGGGCCTCAGTTTCCCACCTGTAAGATGGATTACTGAGAAGACCGAATGAGTCTAGACGTCAAGAGTGCTCCTGTAAGCTGCCACGTGAGTGTCCCGTTCGGGAAGTGTCTGCACTCCGCCCGGGGAGGGGGCTACCTGGACTGGAAGGTGTGTCCCCCTCTAGGCCTGCGGGCCTGCAGCTCTTGGAGGAAGAGGGCAGAGGTCTTTGACGTGCACGGCCAGCATCTCCCGGGTCAATGTCTTCTGCGTTTATGCATCTTTGAAATCCCGACAGAGATGCTGGCACCCACCTAGCTGCCCTGCAGAGGCCTCACCAGGCAGGCAGGAGCTCCACACCTAACAGGCAGGCTCCCCATCGCGAGCCTGGTTGGAACTCCAAAGGGAGCTTGTCTGTGGCCTTAAAGAGGGGTCACATCCAGGCAGACAGAAGCACAGGCTTCTGACGGATGAGCCGTGTCCAGGGCATCTAGGCCTTGATGTCGGGGAAAGACCTCATCTTGCCTGCCTGGCCTGCACTTCTCAGCAAAGACCTTTGGGAGGGGGTCACTTTCCCTTTTAATCTCATTACATTCCTTCACCCATTGGCTGAACAGTGCTAAGTGGGTCGTGTTGGCTTCAGAACAGGACGTGAGGGCTGGAGATTTGATTTGGAGCAAAGATGCAATTCACTAGGGCTGGTATTAGGAACCGATTGGTTCATGCCTGCTTCTCAAAGCAGCGGAGCCCCCAACCCCAGCTAAGTGCTGCAAGCAGAGGCCTCTGAGGGTCCCGTGTGCACCCCAAGAAGACACCTCCCTGGCTCTGGGCCCTCTCCCGACTCTGACAACGGCATTTCCCACTCCGTCCCTGTATCAGAAGATCAGCACAAGTAAGAAAACACATTTTCAAATGTCGATAGCCCTAGAAATTGGGTTCCCTGCTCCTGGAAGGGATCTAGTGTCACATTTAGAAGGAATATCTGGGGGAAATGTGGCCATTTCTGTGGATGAGCAAGTTGTCATCTTTTGAAAAATCTAGCATCAGAAGAGCAAAAGAAAAAAACAAAAACCCTGGTCGCCTCTATTGCCTGCGTACCCAGAATGTGCAGTCACGAGGGCGAGATGCTCTTCCCCCCAGCAGCCCGTGTGTTCGAGAGATTCAGCACAGAAGAAGGCAATTTAATGTTAGCATTAAAGTCAATATCATTGAAAGCAAACCAAATGTTCCTATCCAGCAGAGCGTGGAAAATTCATCCTGTTTTGGTACCGGTCCCTGGCTTCAAATTAGTAGATGTCTCAAGTCTTCACTTTCTTTCTTTATCATTTTCTTTCTTATCTCTTATTTTTATATTTCAAAATTGTATTCTAATTCCACTCTGTGTTCTCCCCCCACCCCCATGTAAAGACGTGATGGAGGCGTGACATCTGCTCGCTTGGCTGGGGCCCTGCTCTCTTCTCATTGCGCGAAACGAGAGGTGTACTTGTAGCTCGTTTCCAGAACTGGGGTTTCCTGCCCTACGGGCCATTCTGGCGGATGGAATGGCACTGACAGAAACGGCCAGGGTGCCGAGACGAGGTTCCTGAGTCTGTTACTCCCTCCCACCGGGACGTGGGGGCCTTTCTAACGAGTGCAGCAGAGAGACCACAAGCCCAGCCCTCTGGTTTCCATCCAGAACTGTGATGCCCTTGGAATTCCACCTGCCATGTCCAGAAGGGCTCCCAGTTATCCCAGAGGGGAGACAGGGGTGGGGAAGTGGGGAGCAAGGGAAAATGGATGAAGGTCCAATAAAAGAGGTACGTACCATGAAACAGACACATGGCGTCTGCCCTGCCCCCAGGAGGTAAAAAAAGACTTCGGCCAGTCAGCAGGAGATTTCAAACCATTTCTCAGACACAAAGGCCACGGGAATAAGATGCCGATCAGAAGAAGAGGGTCTGTGGCAAGCGGAGAAACGGGCTCGCGAGGGCTGGTACACAACACCCAACAGGCAGGCCCGGCTCAGACCTGCAGCTGAAAACTGGCTTCTCGAATCGAAAAGGATCCCAGGGAGGTGATGCTCAGCCTGGACCCACTGGCCTCCCCTCCCTATGCCGGCCAGCGCTCCCTTCCATCTTGCAAGGCCTCAGAGGACACACAGCCCAAGGGGTCCACACACAGCAGGAAGATGGTACCATGGCCCACCGTGGCATCATCTCCAGATTTCAGTTTTTGATTTTCTGGACAAGTGCAAAGCTCAGGGTCTCCGCCTCTGAAGGCAGAGATTCCACCCACTTTACTGCACATTCTAGAGAGGGTGGGGCCCGATGCCTAAAATCCCCCTCTCCACCACCAGGTATTTCATCCCCTTTGAGACTGTGCTACCATTTCCCAAGGCCAGTGAGACCAACAGAGCACCACCTTTGGCCCCAAAGCAAGGACCTCCTCCATCCGGTGCTTCCATGCCAGCCAGCTGTGCCCACCCCACACTAGGCAGGGCTCTCCCATGATACAGGGGCAGAGAGAGACACAGAAAAACACCAAGACCCATCCACTCCCTCCCCCTCCTTCCCCCAAAGCCTGAAGCACTGGGTGCCCAGGATGTATATCCAAACAGGCACCTATGCATTCAGTGAAATGGTTTGAAAATCCTTTTGCCAATTCTTTGTGTACTTGGCCCTCTGGAATGCTGGGGTGCAACCCACCAGCTCCCAAATGTTGTCAAGTAAAAGCAAAGTCGTTTAGAAGCACAGTCCTAAGGTTTCTGCCCTCCACCCTTCTCCTCTAGCGAAGAAGAAGCTCAAACAGACCACACGGCTGAGTCCGGCGTGGAGACACAAGGAGAGGAGCAGCTGGAAGGTGTTTAAGGAACACCCACTTGCTCTCACGGCCAGGACGAGGCCACAACTACACGCACTGCAGCTGAAGGTCCCTCCAAATCTCCTCGACCAGGATTCCGGGAGGAGCCCCGCAGGGGACCTTGGGCAGTGTCCCTAGCCTCCACTCCCGCTGCTGACCACAGGCCCCTCAGGTCAGCCTGGTGTCCACCTCATTTCTTCCTAAGATCTTTAAGTTCTTGGAGAATTTTGGTTTTTTGTTTTTTGTTTTTGATTTACAAAAGGATGCATGAGTCCATGCTCACTTTAAAAAAGTAGCTTATTGATGTTTTAATCTAATTCCTATAAACCTTCAGAAGCTGACTCAAGGGTTTTTTAAATATTCCCAGGGATGGTTTTAGAGGCATGTCTTCTTTGAAGGATTACATGTGATTCATGAAAAAGAGCCTTTAGTAACCAGGAGTCTGGTTGGTATTTGATATTTTTGCATGATTTGCTGCTGATGTTTTCGTGACCGGGATTCAGAGATATTGACCGGGGTGGGACGATCACGCTCTGTTGGTATTTGGGAGGCCTGAGACTACGACTCTGGCTTTGGACTCTGGACAATGCTGTCCGCTCAGCCTCCTCCATGGGGGATCCAGGGCCAGTCAAGACAAGTCCGTCCACCGGCCAAGTGCAGGGTCTGGATGTGAAACCTGGCTGCTGGAGGTCGAAGTCCCGTTTTACATCTACGCTGCCCCTCTTGTCTTATCTCAGCAAATTCTCTGCCTGCCTTTGCTTGGTCCGTCATGAAGAAATGGGAAGGTCACCCGACACCCATCCACAGCCCCGGCATCCCCAGGAGGGGGCGGCCAGGTCTGGCCCAAGCCTGCGCTTACCGGTTCCCATTAAACGTGGATTTGTACTCCCCGGCCGGGTGCAGCGTCTCGTCGGTGTACACAGGCACGGACGCCCGGACACACTCGTGCGAACACTGGAGGGTCTCGTTGTAGGCGGTGAAGATGTCTAGGCTGCTGGGCACCCGGGCGGACGTGAAGTCCGTCAGGTTCTGGCAGCTCTCCTCCTGGTGGTTCGCCTTCCGCTGGTGGCTGTTCCTGCGAGGGTTCCCGCTCTGGGCGCAGCTAGAGGAGAGAGAGGTCAGGGTGGGGGTGGGGGTGGGGGAGGGCAGATGCCGAGACCCACAGACATCTCCAGCGCTTAAACGGTGGAAACTTCATCTCCAGGCGTTAATTATACATCATTTAATATTAAACGGTAATTCCCAGCCTCTTCAGAAAGACCAACCGCAATCAAGCAATCAGCTCTTTTTAAAAAAAAATAAAATAAAATTTGAATTTTAGATGGGGCCATTATTGCAGGGAGGATTAGGAGGTAAGGGGCTGAGCTGTGTGACTGGATATCGGAGGCCACGCTCGGCCAAAGAATGTCAGCCGGAGAGAGGCGCTGACTCAGTTTCCCCAGGAACGCCTGGATGGGATGGAAATTGCGATGGGTGCCCACGGGGAAGGCTTTCTGCACAGGTCGGGATGGCCGTTGTCCATTTGGAATGGACCATGTAATTATCTTTGGGGAGAGTTAGAACTGGGGAGCCCGTGTCCTCAGCCCCTCCTCTGCCCAGGCTCACAAGCTAGAGACCAGATCATCCAGGTTTATGGAGAGAACTGCGCTTTGTGTCCCGTGGGTAGCTGCCTTCATTCCCTGTTCTTCTGAACCACAGAGGCTGTGGGACACTGTGTAGACCAGATACGGGGGTCCCATCCTTTTTGGCCAAAGGATTTGATGGAGAAGGTGTACAGGGGCCCCTCCCGGCCCCCAGAGGTCACATCTATGGCAAGTTCACAAGGATGGAAAGAAGTGCCATCCTCCCGGAGGAGGCCGAGGAGGAGGAGATGGGGGGATCTCATCAGGGCACCAGTTCTCCTACTCTCCCCGCTTCACACTCAGAGCCTTTGCAGAGCCAGGGGGCTGCAAGGCGTAGGGGTTCACGAGCCCCTCTCCCCGGAAGTTGTGTTAATTCCCTGCCTTGTCTTCCCAATGGGAGCAACTCTGACTGCTTGGTGGGGAAGACCCACCCACAGATGAAGGTGAGAAGATGGATGTGGAAGCTAGGGGACACCACACCCCCCCGCAGAGTCATGGAATCCCTCATCCACCCTCCTGGGTTGTCCTTCCCAAAGGACTCTTTGTGGGTTTGCTGCAAACCCAAACGTGTGGGAAAACCAAGAGGAAGCCTGCCCGCTTTTAACAAAGTCACAGAGTCCGCGGCCTCCTTTGGGGGAAGGACTCTCCCTCACCAAGATGGCCAGTGGGCTGGGACAGCTGAGCTTCACGTGGTCCAGGGCTCTGGAGCCCTTTCTCTGGCTGGCCGGCCCTGCCCAAGATGCCCCACTGCAGCTGAATGTCATCCTCACCATCTGCCCCAGAAAACGCCCTGGGTCCTGGGACAGCCAGCCATCAGCATCTCCGAGGCCTGGCTGCTCTGTTCCGGGGTGGTGCCACCCCCTCCCCATCCTCCCTCATCCTGGAGATGGGCTTTCTCTTGCATTTCCTCTTGTTTCTGTTACCTGGAGGCTCTGGGGCAGCTCCCTCCCATCAGCCCGCCTGATTTCCACCAGGTTAGCAGGAGGATGATTTGGGTGTATGACTCTGTGAGGACCTTTCAGCTGCGATGTTAAAAGGAGCCTCGTTTGCTGGAGAAGTAACTGCAGGCAGGAAGGGCCCTGAGAGTCGTGGGAGCAGCGGGGTCAGCCAGCAGCTCCCCGATTTTCCCAGGGGTGTAGCAGGTGTGTACACCCAGCAAGGCCAGCCTCAAAGTAGGCCAATTTCCAGGAGGAAATAGGCAAAGACAAGCTGCCTGGAGCAAAGCAGTAACCTAGTTCAGCAGACACAGAGAGGCTGCGAGAGGAAGGCGGGAGACAGAAGAGGCTGGGACAGCCCAGGACAGCGAGGGAGTGTCGGGGACCCCACCCGGGCTGCTGGCAGGAAATCAGGAAAAACGTGCTGGGAGGGTGACAGTCAAAGGGGCACTGGGATCCGAGGGATGGGCTTTGGGAACAGGACACCTGCTGCCTGAGGAACTAGGTCAAGGAGCACCCCCCCGCCCCCCGCCCCGCCACCGGCCGGCCAAGCTGCCTGGAGCAAAGGTGAGCGGGTTGAGCAGGGCAGGAGCTGCGCGGCATTCTCCATCCCAAACAGAGACACAATTCCCTGGGCTGTGAGCCGAGACCGCGTTTGAACAGTAAGGACCTTTCTGTGCGCACTTCCCCGGGGATCCCCACTGACCCCCGTTTCCAGGCCAGAAGGCCCAAGGATCCTTACCAGTTTTTTAAGACAAGAGTTGTAATCAGAGCAGCTATGACCATGATGAGGGAGACGGTGATGGTGATGATCTGATGGACCGCCAAACCTGGAAACAGAGAAAGGGGGAGGGGCCGTGAAACCAGGGGCATGAGATGAAGGTGCCCAGGAAGGGGGGGTGCGCTGACCTGTCCCATCAACCAGGCTCTGAACCCCGGGTCCCGTCATGTGTGCACATCCTGGCAGGCGGCCCGCGTTGACAGGGCCTCATGGGACCAGGTCAGGCACCCGGTGTCTCCTGCCCACGTTCAGGTGCTGCCAGATGCCATGGGCACCAGGGCTGCTCTCACCCAGAGCCCATGAAGGGAGGCCCCTGCCCGGCCTCTCTCAGTCCCTGAGCCGTGATCCAGCCCCTGGGCAGCTGTGTCCTTTCTTGCACCTGCCGAGCCCTTCGCTTGGCGCAGGCAAGCTCTGTCACCCCTCCTTTCTCTCCCCACAACCTGGGTAAGTTCTGCTCCTCCAGTCTAGGAACCAGGGCAGCTGGCCTGCAAGAGGGAGCAGGGTTTGGCCAGACCCAGGAGGAGCCAGGAGGAGCCAGGATGGCCCAGGATTTACTGGGAAGGTGGGGAAGAGGGACAGGTATGTTGACAGTCTTGTAGACTCAGGCACTGGGGAGCATCTTCCCCTTTCCAGAATTCTTTCCAAGAAGTTCACTGCCAGAGGAGCTTCCAGGGAATAAAAGGTCCAGGCCCAGCAGGTGATGCTTCCCGAAGCCCCAGAGGAGGACCTGCAGTCCGGCCACTCGGCCACATCTCTGCTTTTGTGTGTTTAACGGTGGGGGGAAGAGGCAGTGGAAACATCAGAACAGGGACAGCACGACGGGCCGCTCCAGGAGCAGGGCAGCCACAGCCCCGGTCGAGAGCGCTCTGTGAACCCCACACAAGGACCAGGAGGCCAGAGGATGGGAATTCTCTCCGTACTCTCCCTCTGCCCCACCTCCACCCCCCGAATCACCTTCCATCAACCACAGACTCAGGGGGAGGGAGAAGAGAGAGGCTGGCAACATCTCTGGTCCCCTCTCTGGCTAGGTCCCTCCTGACAAATCATCTGTTACATCCTTCCTGGGACACGGACACTAGGGCTGAATCTGTTGGTCACTGAGGCCGCCTGGAGGGTCCTGGGCCGGGGCCCCGCCCTCCTCCCATCAGCAAGAACCACACCTGAGGAGCTGGGGGCTACAGGCTGTGAGGGGCTCTGCAGAGACCCCTGCAGGTGGCAGCACCGTGCCCCTGGGAGGGCTGACTCCCCGCCTTCTTTCACCTCCGCCATTTGAGCATCTGTCTCTCTCCACTCCTGACGTCCACGCGCAGAGGCCTACCCATCACACCTGCAGACCCAGCGGGTCCTGGGGTGAGAACACTGTGTGTGCATGGTCCAGCGGGGAGGGTTTCAGAGTGTAAGATTTTTCTGGCGGCCTCTCAAGGACACAGCCTCACAAACAGATGTTACCTCTCTACCGAATACAATCCTCATGGGGGGAATTGCTAATAAATGATTCAACGCTGGCATGACCAGAAAACAAGCCTTCTCTTCCTGGCTGCCTCTCTTCCAGGCTATTCTGTTTGTCCCGGGGGATTCCCTTCCTAAGCCCACGGGATAAGCACCACTCTGAAAACTGGAGAAAATCCATGAATGCCTTGGGCCTCCATCCATTCATTCTTTTATCCATTGACTCAATAATCATTTATTGAGCACCTACAGCACGCCAGGCAGTGCCAGTTTTAACTAGCTCAGCTGTGGTGCCCGCCCTCAGGAACAGATGCTCTGGTGCCCATTTTTTAAAGTGGCAGAATTCACTGTTGGTTCTGGCCAATGGCTTCCCATGCACCTGGGCCCAATACGTGGCATGTACTATAAATTTCTGCGCCAGCTTGCTTTCCCTCTAGGACTGCCAAATCAGCCTGCCAATGGGGCTAAAAGCTAGTTATGCCAATAGGGACCACTGTCAATCTCACCAACAATGAAGTGTCCAGGACTTCCCTGGTAGCCCAGTGATTAAGAATCCACCTGCCAATGCAGGAGACACAGGTTCCATCCCTGGTCTGGGAAGATCCCACCTGCCGTGGAGCAACTAAACCCATGTGCCACAACCACTGAGCCTGCGCTCTAGAGCCCGTGAGCCACAACTACTGAGCCCATGTGCCACAACTACTGAAGCCTGTGTGCCTAGAGCCTGTGCTCCACAACAAAAGAAGACACCACAATGAGAAGCCTGCGCACCCCAACAAAGAGTAGCCCCCGCTTGCCACAACTAGAGAAAGCCCACAGCAATGGGTGCAGCAACAAAGACCAAATGCAGCCAAAAACAAATAAATAAATAATAAAATAAAATAAAATACATCTTTAAAAAAACCAAAGAAAAAAACCAATGAAGTGTCCACCTGCCTCAGTAATCTCTATGTATTCACCAACTTCCCCAAGACCCAACTCAGACTTTGTTGGCAGAGGGAGGTTGAAATGCATGTCCAGTTTAATGGACAACCAGGAAAGATGGCTGGTCACTCCTCCCACACCCTCCATCTAAACAATCCTGGTCCAGTCAAGAGATGGCCATACTGTCATGAAGAGTATGTGCTCATCTTGTGTCTGCGCCTCCTGTGATGAGAAGGAGGCTAGTGATGGTGGTGATGGTGGTGATGATGGTGATGATGGTGACGATGATGGCGGTGATGGTGGTGGTGATGGTGGTGGTGGTGATGGTGGTGGTGATGGTGGTGATGATGTTGGTGGTGATGGTGGTGATGGTGATGGTGGTGATGGTGGTGATGGTGGTGATGATGGTGGTGGTGATGGTGGTGATGATGGTGGTGATCATGGTGGTGGTGGTGGTGATGGTGGTGATGGTGGTGATGATGGTGGTGATGATGGTGGTGGTGATGGTGATGGTGATGATGGTGGTGATGGTGGTGGTGCTGGTGCTGGTGGTGGTGGTGATGATGGTGGTGGTGATGGTGGTGGTGGTGATGGTGGTGGTGGTGGTGATGGTGGTGATCGTGGTGGTGATGGTGATAGAGAAGGCGATGGTGATGGTAATGACGTTGCTGGTGATGACGGTGATCACAAGTACACTCAACAAGTATTAGCAGTTGTCAGGTAAGTATTATTCCATTTATTCCTGGCAACAACCCTCAAAGGTAGATACTGTCATCATAAATTATGGAAGTGAAAATCATCTGGGCAAATTTGTATAAATTCCTTGGATCACACAGAATCTACTGCCTCCAAAGCCCATACTAAGAGCAGTGGTATTACATGATTTTGAGCTCAGATTTGTTCATCTCAGTTTTGGCTTGATGTGGGGTCCTTGCATCTTCCAAGGCAGAAGCTGGCAACTCTACCCTCTACATCCCTGGGGGGAATAATATTTCTCAATTATGGAGGCTGGTGTTTGAGCCTAACCACCCCTTCCATGGACAGACTTCTTAAGGAGTGCTCTAGGCCCATACCAAATGCCTCGCTGCCATCTTGGCAGGTCACACCCCAAACTCCACGGCAAGAACTAAGCCTTTGTTCTTGGACTAAACCTGTCATCAGGAGAATTCAACATCAATGGAGTGTGAAAGAGCACACTGAATGGGAGTGAGCCAACAGGAGTAGTAGGGATTGGTTCAACTTCAGGCCAAACCCAGCTGGAGGTACTGAGAGTTCCCTTACAAGAGCAAGGCACTGTGTGGTCCATGCCCCAATGTCTGCAGGGCCAGAGGAGGCCCAGGCCACCACTGGATTTTGATCTCTCATCTTCTTACCAAGAGAATTCTTCTGTTGGGTTGAGTATTTGCAGTGACCACAGTCCTTGGAAGGGAAGAGTTCCATGACCAGCTGTATCTTAGATGATTAATCTCCTCCCAGCCTTCTGTGGGTGAGGATGGGGAGGCATTGGTTCTCTTCTTCTGGTGGACAGAAGAAACTGAGGCCCAAAGGGGAAAACAATTGGCTCAAGGGATGCCACCTCACTGACAACTGAAAGAACAGAAGCCCGACCCTTTGCCTGAGGTTCTCATGGTCTTTGAGCCCCTTAAGAAAGAGCCAAATCTCCATCATCTCTATATCCACCCCTACCCACCCCCTGACACACCCATACTGCCTGACACAGTACCTTACAACAGAAGGTGTGGGACATATTATGAAATTGATACCTGAAAAGTAGAGAATAAAACACTAGGGGAAAGGGGAGAAAGGTAATGACATAATTCCAATGCTTGCCTTGTTCTGAAGGCCCTTCTCTTGCCTTCTGTGTGAAATTTCTCCATAGGACTTGCCAAGTTAAAATTTGGAAAAAATGATATGTAGGTTAATAACCAGCTAGGATCATCTGGGTGGAAATACAACAATAATATAACGGCTGTGCTCTCCGGGAAGACTTCTCTACGCCTGTCTTCACACCCGTGATCAATTTAATCCACCGCTCATCCTGCAGGGCCAGGATGCAAGGCAAGGCAATCCTCCACTCCCGAGTCCAGGGAAAATTAAACGCCAGACTCCAAACAAACAAACCTGCAACCATATTCTTGGTAATAAAACTGGTTAGAGGCAAACTCCTCACTGCTCCTCGTGTGCTTTGCTTGCAAAGCAAACAGCCTTGTGCCTCCACGCCTGGCCCATGGGTTCTGATGGGTCACTGGGCCCAGGCATATGGAATTGATGGCTGTAAGAAGACCCCACACACCCCACTGTCATGACGGTTGAACAAGGGCTGGGCCTTCTGACATGTGGTAAGAATACTGTTTGTAGGAAGCAGATTAGAAGATGGAAACCCCATAAGGATGCCTCATCTTTTCCTCTCTTTGGGAGGGAGCTCCTAAGGAGATAATGGAACCACTCATGAGACGTTGGGTAGTGTTTCAGGCTTCCCGGGTGGTGCAGTGGTTGAGAATCTGTCTGCCAAGGCAGGGGACATGGGTTCAAACCCTGGTCTGTGAATATCCCACGTGCCGCAGAGCAACTAAGCCCATGAGCCACAACTACTGAGTCTGTGCTCTAGAGCCTGTGCACCACAACTACTGAGCCCATGTGCCACAACTACTGAAGCCCATGTGCCTAGAGCCCGTGCTCTGCAATAAAAGAAGCCTCCGCAATGAGAAGCCCGCTCACCACAATGAAGAGTAGCCCCTGCTCACCACAACTAGAGAAAGCCCGTGCGCAGCAATGAAGACCCAACTCAGCCAATAAATAAATTAATTAATTAAAAAAAAAAGAAGTTGGGTAGTGTTTCAAGCATCTATCCCATCATTAAGGCCTCCCCAAATGCCAAGAGTTGTTTCCTCATCTGTGTACATCCCTTAAGTCTGTGTGGGTCCTGCAAAGGCAAACCTTGACATAAAGGGCCAGACAGTAACTCTTTTAGGCTTTGCGGGTAGTATGGGCTCTGTTACAACTTCTCAACCCAGCATAAGAGCAGCCGTGGATGCTATGCAAACCAATGGGTGTGGCTGTGTGCCAATAAAACTTCATTTACAAAAACAGGCAACGGCCAGATTTGGCACATGGGGTGTAGTTTGCAGACCCTGATTTAGGTGAATAGCTGAAGGTGGCGTGGCTTGTCAATTAAAGAGACATATACAATCTACTTTGCATGGCTGGTTAAAGCTGGGGCTCAAATTGCAAACTTCTGGTTCTGTAGCACCTTCCTTCTCTATCATCAAAGGTCTACAGTCTTCTGAGACCTTCACTGGCCACTGTTAAGGTGATTTTAAAGACAGCCAAGACTCTGTCTTTCAAGTGGGGCCAGAACAACCATCAGTGGGCAGCTTCGCCCTACAGGGTGTGTCCACGTGAAACCAGCTTGAGAACAGATCACTCTGTGTGATGCAGTTCAACAGGATTCTTGATTTTTTGGAGACTGAAGATTAGGGAGAATCTTACCAATTGAACCCCTCCAATGGCCCTCGGAAATAATTCAGCCATGTGTCTATCTCAATTTTTCCATTAGGGTTGAAAAGAAACCACGTCGTGTAAAAGACAATAAGAACCTACTGTACAGCACAGGGAACTCTACTCAGTGCCCTATAATGACCTACATGGGAAAAGACTCTAAAAAAGAGTGGATATATGTATATGTATAACTGATTCACTTTGCTGCACACTCGAAACTAACACAACGTCGTAAATCAACTCTACTCCAATAAAAATTAATTAAAAAATAAAAGAATGTTCAGATCATAGAATCCTTGCATTGAGAGAGACCTTACCCCACTGGTCTGCTGACAGGGCTTTCCCTGCCACAAATGACACTGTTATTAGGAGGGCATCCTCCCAACTTCTCTCCTTCCTGAATAATGTCAACACTCACACCTTCAGCAATGTTTCTTCTGGTCAGGGCCCTGGTGCTCATTAAATAACGCAGGCAGGAACATCTGTGCCATAAACCTTAGTGACCCTGGGCAAGGCCATCCTTGAACAGCCTCTACGCCTACTGTTGGGGGAGTTGACAAGGATGTCACCTTAAGGGAACGTGCACTCTAGACACCTAAGAAAGGGAAAAACCAAAACAAAACACCCACTTTCTCCTCTCCACCTCCCAAGGTCAACATTGAATCCATCTTCAAACTCTTTGCCATTCAGACATGGCCCCAGAGAGGGGAGCAAGCTGTGTGGAGAATCCTGCTTCCCTGTCCTGACAGGTGTGATTGTTCCTGCTAATTTAGGGGCTCTTTCTGCTCCTGGTAATTGGCACTGTATACTAATGTGCTGGGAATCAGCTGCCACGCAGATAATGAAAAATTATACCCAGAATAATGGACGACGACAGATGGATGGCCAAGCGCTGCATCAATCAATAGAGCTTTTATGGTTATATTTGTGGTGGTTTGTAATAAGATCAGGCCCCGAAGATTGATGGGGAAATTGGTAATCCATCTCTGGGTCTGGACACGTTTCTTATTAAACGGAGCTGAATCAACTTTCCAGGGCAGGAGCCAGCCCCTGCAGGACCTTCCTTCCAGCCCTGTAGGATGGTGTGGCTTGGCTCACCTGGTGGGACCCTGGGATGGAGGCAGGAGCAACGGCCCTGGAATTGAGGCAAAGAGATGGCACTTCTGGGTTTATAGCGGCTCATTTACAAAGCAGGGCTCTCGTGCGCCTGCATTATGGAAACAAAGACCCAGTGACAAGTGCATCCAAGGATGTCTGTCTCCAGGGGTTGGACAGGTGACAGCGGGTGCCCACACTGCCAATTTCACTGCAAAGAGGCCATTCCTTTTCCGTAAACACCGCAAAATGCTGTCTGCACAAGACATCTTTGACAGACGGTCCCTGGGATCACAGCGAAGCTCGCAGCATCCACAGGAAAACAGGCGAGAGGCTGGCCCCACTGAACTGAGGAAGAGGATCGCCAAGGATGAGGCTCTTTCGGAGGCAGTTGGCCACGGAGCGGGGCGGGGGGCAGGCTGCTGAGGGAAAATGTACCCTCTGGAACTGGGGTGTTCACAGAAACACAAGGCCACCTGCTTGGTGGCGGGGACACAAAGGCACATCAAGCCTTCCACGGGGTGAGAGACAGAGATGCTTAGAGCTAAGACTCTGCTGAGATGACGTGTCCTCCCATCGGAAGTCCCTCCAGCCCAGGGCAGGACGTCAGTGTAGAGAACACAGGCTCACCCAGGAAACAGCTGTGCTGACACCTCAAGGAATCACCCTGTAAGGACCTCAGAGCCAGGCTGCCGCAGCAGACCTCAGCCAAGGACGTCTGGCCATATCAGGAGACACAGGGGATGGGGGTGGTTCCATTGGCATCTAGTGGGTAGAGACCAAAGATACCAGCAGACATCCTACAACGGACAGGGTGGCCCCATAAGAAAGATCTGGACCCAAATGTCAATGGTGCTGAGGCTGTCTGCCAACAGGGGGAATGTGTGAACAACAAGAAACAGGCGCCCACCTCTCAAACCCACCTCACATCATCTGAACTTAATCCTTAGGACACCATCATGGAAGTAGCATGAGGTTGGCGGGTCAGAAACACTCCAAGATGTCACTCTCTGTGGCTGCAATGTGAGAAATGTGGTCCTTTCCCTGTGATGCACCCCTCTTCTCCCTCCAGCCCTGCCCTCCCTAATAGCAGAGATGGGGCTGGGGGCGGGGGTGCAGGGACTGACTCCATCCATGCAGCGACGTGACTCTTGTTGGCAGTGATGCCACCGGTGGATCTCAGTGCATCAGTTCACGTGCAGCTCAGTACCACCCCCTGAAGTGGGCAAAAAGATGCTCCCCATTTCCACGGGGAGGTTGCAGAGTGCGCCCGGGAGGTCCCCAAGACCACCCTCGGGTTTAATAATTCCCTAGAAGGACCCACAGCGTTGACCAAAGCTGTTACAGTCCAGTTTCGGTTTATTACAATTAAAGCCTACAGACTGAAATCAGCAACGGGAAGAGTCCAGGAGAAACCGGGACCTTCCAGCCGTCCTGCCAGTGGCGACAAGAACAGCACTGATGCCTCCCAGTGACCACGGTGACGACACACACGAGGTATGGCCAGCCAGAGAAGCTCCCCTGAGCCTGGGCATCCAGTCTTGGTCGAGGCTTGGTCATGTCCACATGGTCGACCTCCCACGTGGCTGGCCTTGGTCTCCAGCCCGGACACAGCAGCCCAAGACCCCCACCGTAAATCCCCTTGTTAGCATAGACTACGTGTCTGGTCCGAGGCCCCAGGTACACAAAAACTGTCTTCCCAGGCAGGACATTCCAAGGGCTGAGGGGTGACCTCTGGGGCGGGTGGGGGGGTGGGGGGTGTCAAGAACTTTCAAGCTTAACCCTTTATGCACACACAGCTGAGACTCAGCAAACATGGGACTTGAACTGAAGCAGGCTTGCTGCTGGGCCTGTGCCTTCAGCTGCTCCTCTGTGCAACCCGCTGGAGAACAGTGGTCCTTCCTCTCTACACGTGGAGTCCTGGTCCTGGGATGATGACATGCGCTCTGCTGTCTACAGGCTCCAAAAAGGACTTGAAGTTGGACGACGTCCCCTGGCATTAACTCCCATCTCCGGGCTGGCCTCATCTGGAGGCAAGTTCCTCAGTTGAGAACTTCCTTTGCTTTTGGAGACTTGCACTTGAGGACCCAGAGCTGCAGATGGGGAGATGGAAGGAGCCTGGGGCCTAGCACGCTCACACGGCGGTCAGGTGCGGTCAGGTGCAGACCCCAGCGGGTGCACCTGGCTACCTTCACGCTGCTCAGCACCGACTTCTCGTCCAAATCCCAGCTCGGTCCCCTCTCAGCCCGCAGGGCATGCGCTGCCCGTTCAGACCTGGGATCAGAGGGAGGGTGGGATGTGGGGCACACAGAGCTTGGGAGACTCCACGTGTGGGCAGCAGGGTTTGCTCCATGTTATGGGTTGAACTGAGTCCCCCACAAATGCAGACATCGAAGCCCTGACCCCCACTGCCCCAGAACGTGACCTTGTTTGGAAATAGGGTCGTTGCAGACGTAATTAGTTAAGATGCGGTCGTGCTGGAGGAGGGTGGCCCCTAATCCGATATGCCTGGTGTCCTTGTAAACAGGGGACTTTTGGACACAGACACACATGGGGAGAAGACCAGAGAGAAGCTGCCACACGCCAAGGATCTGCCAGAATTCGGGAGAGAGCCTGGGACGGATGCTTCCCCGGCCCCTTCGGAGGGAGCACAGCCCTGCCGACACCGGCCTCGACTTCTGGCCTCCTGAACAGCGAGAGGATAAACTCTGTTGTTTCAGCCCACAGTCCGTGAGGCTGTGTCACGGGGGCCCCAGGCGGTGACTTCACTTTCTGAGCTTTGTGACACTCAGGCAGGCCAGGGGGTCAGTTAGGGTTTAGAGGCCCAGAGCCCTCACCCCGCATGTGCAAAATCACGGTCCCCGTCACAGCTGACCTCAGAGCCACGGTCTCTTTTCCTTTTTCACCTCCCCCCTCCCCCGCCACGCCCTTCAGGCAGTCCTCCACCAGGCCATCACACGCGGAGGGGGCTGTGCGCATTTCACCGGCCCCGAGACAGCCGACACCAGGACAGGTGGCTTGGGCCCTCTGTAGCGGATTGAACAGTACCCCCCCGCCCCCCGCCACCTAGAATCCATGTCTACCCAGAACCTCAGAATGTGACCTTATTTGGAAATCGGGTCTTTACAGATCTAAGTAATTATCAGTACTTAAGGATCCGTGGATGATGTTATCCTAGATTCAGGGCGGGCCCTCAGCCCAACGGCTGGTACCCTTACAAGGCGCACAGGAGAAGAGGACACAGAGAGAACAGAGGAGAAACCCATGTGAAGACAGAGGCAGAGGTCAGAGGGACGCGGCCACACGCCGAGGAACTGCGGCCACCGGGAGCTGGAGCATACGAGGAGGGATCCTCCCCGGAGCCTCTGGAGGGAGCGAGCCCTGCAGACACCTTGACGTCGGCTCCTGCCCTCCAGAGCTTTGAGAACACATTTCTATTATTTGACGCCCCCAGTCTGTGCCCCAGGACACAGATACACTCGCTTTGCCTCAGTTTCCTCATTTGCAAAAAAAGATGCCAAGGAAGGTTTATTCAGAGGATACAGGCAGTCATTAGACACTGCATCCGAGGACAGGCACCGTCCCTGGGAGGCTGGGAGGCGGGTCCTCAGCGGCCCTGCTTCTCCTGTCCCCGCGGACACAGATTCCCTCCGGTGGTGGTAAGTGCATATCCTGACTCAGCCGGCCTCCCACCCTAGGGGCTGAGATCCTGCCTCACGCCTGCTCCTGGGGACACGGAAGCTACACTTGGCGTAGCAAGGCCTTGGAGCAGGGGTCAGAAAACTGGGCCGCATCCAGCCCACTGTCTGACGTTGTAAATAAAGTTTTATTGGCACAGGGTCACATCCATTCATTTACATATTGTCTGAGGCTGCCTTTGTGCTCTGACGGCAGAAATGAGCCGTGTGGCCCAAAAGCCTAAACTATTTCCTGCGTGGCCCTTTACGAGGTTTGGGACCCCTGCCCTTGGGGACAGCACCAGGGTGCGTGTAGCATGACTGGGGGGGTGGGCAGCTGGGGAGATTGCGGGGGGGGCCTCCGTGACCATGTCCACCCTTATCTCACATGCCTTTCCCACTGCATGACCACACAGGTCGGTGGGTAGAGCCACAGGGCCGCCGCTTTCAGAAAGCGGCAAAGTCTCAGGAGGGTTTCTGAGCTGGCTTTAGCAGCTCTGCGCAAGGGTCTCCCGCAGAAGCCAGCCCTGTCCACCTGGCCGCTCAGACCCACAGTCAGTGAGCAGCAGGGACCAGGACGAGGAAGGGGCCAGAAATGAGTCCCCAGCCTGGGGCCCTGGCCACCCCAGACGCGGGGGTCAGATCTGCTCCTTCAGGGGCCGCCAGTCCCCGAAGGAAATGCAAACCAGGCAGAGGGGGTGGGGCCTGAAACTTCCAGGCAGCGTGCCCATCAGGGCTTCAGAAGTGTGTCACCGTCCTCACCTGTCGCGTGTTGTTTGCTGATCCCCCCAGAGCATGTGGGCTCCTGTGCATACACACGTGCACACACACACACACACACACACACACTGAATTTATCGCTTATCTTATTGACGAACAGAAGCAGCTGATATCCAGCCCTGAGCTCAGCAGCCAATGTGGAAATGACCCATTTCCTTCGCTGAGCTCCAACAGCATTTGAATATTTCAACAAAGGATGGCAGGCTGGGGAAGGGGCTGGTGGGGGGCAGCCGGTATTGCCTGATGCTAGAGGTGAGGGGGAAGGGCTGGGGAGGGACACACAGGCTGCGCCCACCAGCCCGAGCTTCCGAGAGCACAGGGCCTTCTGCTCTCAGGGTGGCACGGTCCCCAGCCCCTGCAGCCGGAGCTCTGGGTCCCACATGTCAGCTGCAAAGTCTGTGACCGGATTCCTCACCAGCGGAACCAGCACCCACCATCAGGACGGAGTCTATATTTAGCCCCAAAGTGGTGAATGGCTCGACCCTGTAAGCAAACAGTGAGGCCTGACCGCCCCCCCTTGGAGCTACCCTTGTGGTGCCACCTGCCCGTTCCTGTCCTGCAGGGCATGTGCCCAGCGCTGCCAGGCTCCAGACCAGGAGGCTGTGCACAGTAGGTGTGCAGGCGACAGTGGCTCCCATCCTGGTGATCGTGACCCTGGAGTCTGGGCAGAGGCTCAGGCTGCCTTCCTGGCACAGGACAGGGCTGGGCGTGCCGGCTCAGAGCGCAGCCCAGAGCAGACTCCCCGTAAACAAGTTCCAAGTAAACAGAAGGACCAGTGCTGCATCCTTATCAGAAAGCCCCAGGGGGGCAGGGAAAGGTGGGGGAGGGATAAATTAGTAATTTGGGATTAACATATACACACTCCTATACATAAAATAGATAACCAACGAGGATCTGCTATACAGCACAGGGAACTATACTCAATATCTAATGACCTATAAGAGAAAAGAATCTGAAAAAGAATATATGTACACATGTGTATACCTGAATCACTTTGCTGTACACTTGAAACTAACACAACATTGTAAATCAACTATACTGAAAGAGAGAAAGAAAGAAAGAAAGAAAGAAAGAAAGAAAGAAAGAAAGAAAGAAAGAAAAGGAGAGAGAAGAAAGAAAGAAAGAGAGAGAGAGAAAGGAAGGAAGGAAGGAAGGAAGGAAGGAAGGAAAGAAGGAAGGAAGGAAGGGAGGAAGAAAAAGAAAGAAAAACAAAGGCAAACCCCGTTCCCACTGAGGGTCCAATCCCAGAGGCCTTTGTTCTGCTAATCTTTTTATTCAAGGCTCTCTTTTAAAATACATTCCCTGTGCCCCAGACACCTCTCCAAATCAGACAGACAGGGCCCAGACTGTGGGGTATTTACATCCCTGCGCTGTGTGCCCTCGTCCCCTCCCTATTTTCAGTGATGTTTCAGCGTGTTGACCATGACCCAGGACAGACGTGCCTGGCTGGCGGCTCCATCCGAGAGAAGCAGGCCTGAGGGTGACTCCGCAGTCGACAGGCAGAGACCAGGCAGAGGACAGAGTGAGTGGTTCTCGGACGCCGGCCGGGTACCGGAAGGGGATTCAGCAAAACCAGCCAGAAGGCCCCACTCTGGTCAGCGCGTCACAGGTAAAGATGATCACAGGCCAGCAACAGATACAAGAGTGAACTCCACCATGTTTGGACCTGGTTGGACCTGTGTTCCGACCTCAGCTCTGTTGCTCTGAAGGTTGCAGGTGACCCACTAGCATGGTGCCCCTTGCAGAGTGGGTGCAGCCGCTTCTCCCACCCAGGGTCTTGGGTAGAGGAGAGAGCATGGCTGGGACTGGGCTCTGAGAACGTGATTTCACATGGAAGCTGCCCGCTGACTCCTGCATCCTCGGGGGTCACTGACGAGAAGGCCTTTTGCACTCAGGCTGTGATGGGAGGGGCGCTGTCATCGAGCAGTGGTACGTGATGTGCCCTTTGACGAGCAAGGCAGGACGGGTCCCTGACTCTGTGCTTTGCCTGCAGGACCTCAAATGGGCACCGTGCAGGGTCTGACCATCCCCCAACGAGATAGAATGGAAGGGTGACACCTCGTCTGCAGACGGTCCCTGCTAGAGAGAAAAGTGCCACGTGTCCATTCAGGGGCTGTTTATTGAGGACCTACTACATGCAGGCACGGGGCTGGACACTAAGCTGCATTGGGGACAAAAGCAGGTGTGTCCCCGCCCTGAGCAGTCAGGGCCTGAGGGAGCAGGTACCGCCAAAGATGCTCAGAAATAACTGTGTGTCACCTCTGTGACAAAGGTTCCAATGACAAGAGGTACCGTGAGGACCTGACGTGAGCCAACCCAGGAGGGTGGGGAGAGGGTCCCTGAGAGACTGAGACCTTAGACTAGCCCCTCAGCTGTGATGTCACCACAGTGGCCCCAAGTGTTCCCCCTTCCCTCCACCTTCATCACTTGGACTGCTCCTGCCACCCCCAGCCCCTGATACGGTGATCTGCCCCAGCTCTCACCTCTGGGCTGGGCTAGTAAGGCAGCAGAGGCTGGACATGGGCTTGTGTGTGAGGTTGGCTCTTCTGCATGCTTCCGTTGCCATGGGAACATGCCCAGGCCACCACTAGGGGATAGGACACAGGTGGAGTAGAGCTGACAGTCTCGATCGTGGGAAGGAAGCCAGCCCAGGTCAGCAGAAAAAGCAACCCCAGCCGGCGAGGAGCAAACCCCAGGGATTTCCTGGTACGGTTGCATCCCCCAAGGTTTGGTGCTGTTTGTTATGTGGCATCTCTAGGGCCATGGCTAACTGATACACTAGGTGAAGAGGGCAGGGGGTGGTTCTTCCCAGGAAAGAGAAGGAACTGCATGGGTGAACGTCAGAGTGGGACTTCCTGGGAGGCCTTGTGGCAGGAGGGCTCCACGGACACAGTGATGAAGGGAGATCACAGCTCCCGGAGGGGCGTGGTGGTTTCCTGTCCAGAACTCAGAGAGCCGGTCATCTGAGATGCCACATCTAATGCTCCCAACCTCACACACTGGATCACATCCCTGACCACTACTCACACGTGAGCCTTGGGCTTTTGCTTTAGGAATGCCAGGCTCTGACACATGGAATGACGGGCAGGAATGTGGGACAGATGGAGTTTGATTGCCTTGGTAGAGAGAGAAGGGTTAGGGAGGGGACCGTGGGCCTCCTGAAGGCAGACCACCTTGCAGGGTCCACGCTGCCTTCCCCAAAGACCCTTCTCAGAGTTCAGGAAAACAAGAGTTCTGTGCACGCAGCTCAGGCCCCTCCTAGACATTTGTGACGCATGGGCTCGAGCACCCTCCAGAAAAGACGCTACTCTCAGAAGGCTGGTTTAACCCAGCCCTCCCCAGACGCTGTGGCATCTGCCTCTCCTCCCCCAGAACATATGCGTCTGAGCCTCGGGGGAAACTAAGTGTCCGTGGAGCTCGACACAACGTGGGCTCAGGAGAGGAGCAGGCACCCCCGTCTCTAAATCTGCTCACTTCCTGCTCCACCCTCGGCCGTCAACAAACGTGCGTGGATGGAGACAAGGAGCTCAGTGTGGGGATCGCTGATCCAGGAGGGGCGATCCTTGGTGCCTAGCCTTGGCAGGGACGAGCCTCTGCTCTGGAGATTAAAAAGCCAGGGAAGAGCTGTCCGGGATTCCTGTCCACGACAAACCCGCCCAGAGCATCCAGGGCTCAGGGTCCCGGGCTCCGAGCCACACAGCCATGCCTTCAGCCCTGGCTGAGCTGCTTTCTGTCGGCTTCTCCTGGTTGGGGGCCCTGCCATGGCCACTGCTCTATTTCTACATTGAGAGTCACCCGATCACTGCTGTAGGGGAAAAAAACCCCATCTGTGACAGCCTTTCTTCGCCTTCTAAGCCAAACCTCCAGGGTTAAACTGAGCCCGAGGGGCAGCGTGGGAGGGTCTGGCCCAGGCTCCTTGGAGCCCTGTGCTAAGCTTGCAGAGTCCAGAGGCCCAGCTGGCTGTCAGCTCTGCCTTCAGAATCCACTGACAGTGTCAACGGAGCCGGCGGGAGAGAGATGGTTATCCGCAGGTTCCATTAAAACCTCTGTGTAGCTGGAAAGTTTGGGGAAATTGCGATGCAGTTTTGATGAGGGCGTTGGTGGGGGGTGGCATTAGAGAGCAGGGGAAAGGCAAGCACTCCCAGCACCAGCTGCCCACTTCTGACAGGCTTCCCGGTGGGGAATATCCTTAGATCCAATAGCCACTGCTGCCGTCTTTATGCTGCTAACTACCACTTTGTTAAAGCAGTAAACAGAGAGCCGCATTTAAAAGGTCCCGATACCACCATCTGCACCCAGCAGCCCTGCTTGGTCATCCCGCGGACCTCAGGTGGTGGTCTGATCCCCCTCCTCCCACCAGGATGACAGCAGGCAGTGCTGGGACTGTACGGCCGGGAGGGGCACTAGGAGAGAACCACACCCACCGGAGGCAGAGCCACCTGCCCATCCTGCTGGGAGGCATCTGCCCCAGGTGGGACTGGGCCTCCCTCTGCATCTTGTCCCCGTGAGGTTGCTGCAAGGTCAGGACATAAAGAGTCCAGGCAGCGATGGGTTTGGGACCAGCCCCCATGATTGATGCCAGGGTTGCAGGGAGGAAGGCCTGAGGGTGGGAGGCCCAGGGTAGGGGAGGAAGAAGGAAACCGATGGAAAACAGTGGCTCTTAGTTTGCTCTGGGGTCCCAGCAAACATTCTAACCCATGTTCTCAAGACAGGCCTTCAAAGCACAAGCCTGAGACCCCGTCAGAGAGAACAAGCAGAAACAGAAAAATGATCAAGTTCAGTCTGGGAAGTCAGAAGCCAGGAATTTCCTGTGAGTTCAGAGAACAAAGAAGGCATTATCCTCCCACCCCCCCAGATGACAGCTGTTGGGAATCAAGGAGGCATCTGCGGGCTGCAGACCCAGAGACGGAGGCTGAAACCTTCCAAGAAGGATGGCCTTCCAGAAAGATGGAAACCTGGCTTCCAGTCTCACGATTGCAACCTCGCTGCCTGAGGAACAGCTTCTAAGCAGGAGTCTGCAGACTCTTCCTGCAAAGGGCCGGACCTTAAAGTTCAGGCCTCACGGTGCACACAGCCTGCATCGCAACCACTCGCCTCCACCACTGGAGCTCAGAAGCTGCCGCAGACCAACGCAAGCGGACAGGTGGGCTGTGTCCAAAGAAACACTGGACACTGACTTTCAAATTTCAAATAATTTTCACAAGTTAAGAAATATTTTGATTTTTTCAACCATTTTTTATACATTAAAAAAGGTGTAGAGAAAGAAAGCCCATTCTCAGCTGCCATAAAGTACAGAAGCAGAAAAGAGGCAGGGTTGGGTCCACAGGCTGTAGTTTGGCAACTTCTGGTCTAGAGCCTCAAGTGACCTCTGTAGCTTTTCAGACACAATGTCCAGCACCTAACACGAGATTACCAGACACACCAGGGGACAGAACCTAATGAACAGAAACCAAGAGAGAAAAGCAAAATAGAAAAAAATAGTCTCCTAGAATATCCAAGTTTTGGAGTTATCAGGCACCAAGTTTCAACTAACAGTGACTAATCTCTTTTATTAAAGAAAACAGATTATGAGGTGAAGCATTTCAGGAGAAAACTGAGATAAATCCTAGCATCTTATATACAAAGAACGCATATGAATAATTTATATATTTATGTATGAATAATGCACATGAATTTTTTTGGAAGAAAACAGAATCTATTCCTGCTAATTCCTGCGTGATTGACCTTGGGCAGTTCTTGCTCCCTTTTGGGGTCCCAGTTTTTCCCCATCTGTGTGGCGGGAACTAGGCCTCCATCGTGGCCCCCATCCAAATGTTCATCTGAGTCTTGACATTGTACCTTCTAGGGGGTCGAGAAGGATGAAGGAGGTGGCTCTTGGGTCCCCACTTCTGTTCACGCTGTACTGTCCTCTTTCACCCTGTTCTCTATACTGGAGATATGAGATTTTGCCTAAAAGCACTTTGAAAATTTTGGGTTGATTAGTGCACAAGAGGCTTCCCAGCAGCAAAGATGTAAGATTCTGTGAAAGGAGGAGACACGTGATCTTCAGAGGCAGGGATGGGATGATCAGGAAAGGCCGCAGAAGGGGACATGTTGGGGAGGCCAGAACGAAGGCTGTGTGGCCAAGAAGCCCTCCTCAGGTCACAGTTGGCAGGAAGTCTGTGCATAGGGCACAAGAGCCCTGGGCAGAACAGGACCCACTGGCACCCCTGCATCAGGAGGTGTCATCCCCAAGCTTTGCAAGGCCCCCCTCTCCCCCGAGGACCCAGCCTTTGTCTCACGCCTTGAATTCCACCCTTTAGCTCTGGGTCTTTGACAGGCAAACCCTCCTCGGAAGACTGACCACTCCGGCACGGGGAGTGCAGGAGGTCAAAGTCATTTCTTAGTGATACAGGGGATGAGAGAAGCAAGGAAGAGTCCCAGGTCCTGATGCACCTGCTGATATCGAGAATCTGAGGAAGGAGGGCGCCCGCCTCAAGGAGAGCTCCAGGCCAGGAACGGCACCAGGCTCCTTCCTCCTTAGCCAGTGTAGACGTCACCGCATGGCAGACCTATTCGTTCAGCACCTGCTGTGGCAGGTGGAGCACTCAGCCTTCCCCGCCCTGCAGGACGGCGAATACGGGCCACACAGAGACTGCACAGGGGCCTTCCCTGGCCAGTCCTGCCGGCTCTCCGTGCTGTGATGGCCGTCTCTACACCGACCGCTGCTGTGGCATTCTCTCTCGCCAAGACCTCACCTCCTACATTCTTGCCTCTGTTGGGATCTCCCTGGGGAAGTTCTGCACCCCTCACGCGTGAAACAAACCTGCTCCTTCCTTGCCTGTCCATCTCAGTGGACGCCCCCGGTGCCTTCGGCTCCTCTCCCTCTCCCTCCTCCCTACACACCCTCCTTCCTGCCCCTCCTTTGGTCACTGACACACTGTGGCCTTACCTCTCCTGTGTCTGATGGAGTTTCCTCCGCCCACCGAGCCCTGCACTCTGCTCCCCTGGGTAACTCGCCCTGTCTCCCCGTGGGCACTGGTCACCACCCAGCAGGACGGCCGTACGTGGGGCGGGAGATGGTCTGGTCACATTAGGGGCCAGCAGGCGGCCAAGTCCAGGAACCAGGCCCCCACCTGGACCCACGGCCACTGTGTCCACAGGCACCTGTGCACTCAGCCTCTGCCCAGGCCCCGCCGCTGTGTCAGGGCCCAGGGAGCAGCCCTTACCACACAGGAAGTGGAAACATTTTTTGGAGAGCAGGGATGCTTTTTCCCTTGGGTTTCGTTTCAACAGCTTTCTGTCCTCCTGGATGAAATTCCATCCTCTAAACTGCCCATGAGGCATCTCTGCTCTTAGAGGAAAGGGCAGGGTCCTGGATAAAGTTGGGGAACAGACACCCCAGACAGAATGTGCACAGCCCTGAGTCTGAGCCGTGTCCAGACTGGCGCACCTTGGCAGTGGGCTGGTCCCTGCCCCCTGGGTCCTGCACCCACACCACCCCAGGCAGATTGCACTGCAGCCCAAGCTCGTTATGTGACCCGCTTTCGGGAACAGAGCAGAATCAGAACACTCATTCACAGCCGCCCCATGTACTGCGCTGGACGAAGCTGCCAAAGTCCCTCTGTCTCTGTGTCTCTCTCTGTCTCTATCTCTCAGAAGGTCAGATCCCTTCCTCATTTCCCTTTGGTCCAATCAGACCAAATCAGGCCACATCGCTCTCCTCCCGACTTGACAGCAGGGGTCCTCTCACGGTGACAGAGGACAAGGGGTTTCATGGCAGACTGAGGCCCCCTGCATGTCCTCACCCCTCACCTCAGCCCCACCCCAGGGGACCCACTACAAAGGGTGGAGAGGATGCTTCTGTCCAACGAGGCGGCAGCTGCCACGTAGGCCGTCCCCTCCAGGTTTACTCGAGGACCATTTTAGAAGTTACGAGGATGACAAGGTCAGCTGTCGGGTCCCTTTGGTCACCTCCTGTCTCGGTCTTTAGCACAAAAGCCTGGAGGGCAGTGAGGCCACCAGGCAGTCTTGCCTTGATGGCTTTAAGTGCGTCCACACCTCCAATGTCTCCCCCTGGTGCACGCAGGTACACGCATGAGCAGACAGGTGCACACACACGCACAACATGCACAAATCAAAGTTAACAGGATTGAAACAACAGAGCCCTTCAGGCTGAACTGGGGGGGCGGTGCCTGGAGTGCATTTCGGGCTGAGAAACAGTGCTACAGGCTGAGTGGTGCCCCCCTTAAAAGATAGGGTGAGGTCCGAGCCCCCCGTGTCTCGGAATGCAACCTTATTTGGAAACAGGGTGATGGCAGAAGTAGTCAGTTGTGAGCGGACACTGCAGTGGGTGGCCTCTGATCCAATGTGACTGGTGTTCTTACGAGAACAGGCGAGGATGCACAAAGACACACGGAGAGAAAACAGCCACGTGACCACAGAGGAAGCGATCAGAGTGGTTTGACCTTGAGCCAAGTGTCACCTGGGAGGGGAAGAAGCAAGATCCTCCCCTAGAGCTCTTGTAGGGAGCGCGGCCCTGCCGCCACCTCGATCTTGATCTTGGCCTCCGGGCTGTGAGAGTCCATC
Source organism: Hippopotamus amphibius kiboko (assembly GCF_030028045.1). Classification (NCBI taxonomy): domain Eukaryota; kingdom Metazoa; phylum Chordata; class Mammalia; order Artiodactyla; family Hippopotamidae; genus Hippopotamus; species Hippopotamus amphibius. Next base: position 2,920,142 of record NC_080186.1, on the reverse strand, counting down.
TCTGTTGTTTGCAGCACGCACACCCCACCCCACCCCCGGGTCTGTGGTGCTTTGTCATAACAGCCACAAGAAACTATGAACAGTAAAGGCTGGATTCTGGGCTCAGGCAGCCCAGCCTCCAGAGAAGGGGCTCCTGAAAAGCCCGGATGGACCTGACACAGGTGGTTCTGCCTGCCAGCAGCATGGAGCGAGCCCCTGCTACCCTTGGCCCCACGTGCAGACCCTCCGACCCGGCTGCACAGTGACCACAGGAACACAGCCCCCCCCCAACACGGCACGGGGTGACCCAAGGCCACCAGCTGCCTTGTCAACCAAACTCCCCACGTGGGGAGGCAATTTCTCAAGCTGGGGAGCGTTTCCAGAAGCCAAGCTGTGAACAACCAAACGAACAGGCAAAACACATTCTGGGGTTCGTTCCGTTCAACCAGCGCCTCCCAAGCCGATGCCTGCTGAGCTGCGAAAGAAGGGAATTCAGGGGAAAGAGCTGGTACCAAATGTGATGATTTTCTTCCTAAGCCGTAAAGCCTATTTCCAGGCACGCTGTGAAATCAGCTTGCCGGCAGACTTGGAGCGGCCCGTGTGGGATGGTTTGGGTCCCTCCGCAAGGGACGGCGACAAGCTACCATTTGTGGGGTCTTGGCTGCATGCCAGAAGCCGGGAGGCCGTAACACAGAGTAGTGTTTATTCTCACAATAGTGACCTTACAGAGTAGGTGCAGGGGGTTAAATAGCACTGCCCAAAGATGTATCTAATTCCTAATACCTCTGACTGTGACCCTATTTGGAAATAGTCTTTGCAGATGTAACTAGTTAAGGATCTCCATTATCTTTTGGACTTAGGGTGGGCCCTAATCCAATGCCAGGGGTCCTTAGAAAAGAGAAGAGAAGGAGGTTTGGGAAAGAGGCACAGGGGAGAAGCCATGTGAAGACAGAGGCAGAGATTGGAGGGATGCGGCCACAGGCCAAGGACACCAGGAGCCCCCAGGGGCTGGAAGAGGCAGGAAGGATGGTCCCTTGGAGCCTCCAGAGGGAGCACAGCCCTGCCCACACCTCGATTTAGGACTTCTGGCCTCCAGAGCTGTGGGGTGGTACATAGTACATTTCTGCTATTTTAAAACCCCTGGTTTGTGGTGACTTGTCACAACAGACTTTGCTGTTCTTGCTGTATGGGGAGGGAAGGGAGCTGGTCCTAGTTGCCAGTCACCTGGCAAGTGGCAGAGCCCATATTCAAACTCAGCTCAGCCCAATTCCAAACTCTACACTCCCTCCAGGCATCCTCAAAGCCCAGCCGAACACCAGGCAGACCACTCGCCCAGCAGCAGAGGGGTGTGGGGCGAGGACTTGCTCTAAGAGAATGAGTTTCCCAGGACCCGACAGCCACCGCTGCCAGACTCCACCTAAGATACCCGGACCACCCGCCTACTCTGGACCCAGAGCCGAAAGCAAAAGGGATGCTCACACCTTCCAGAGGCAGCCTTTCACCCCCCATCCTCTGCGCTCCACCCGGGGAGGGGGGCTGGGGGCTCTGAGACACACATCATTCATCCCTGGGCACAGATCCATCATGAGGTGTGCGGCTGACTGGCCGCAGGAGGTCCTGGTCCTCCTGGAGGGGAGCCCCTCACACCCCTCTCTCAGGGTTGCACTTTACTATTTTCTCATCAAAGCACCCAGATCTGTACCTGCTGTCCAGGTTGGAAGGCGGGGGTGGCCATGCCCCCGAAGGCATGGAGAGAAGCCGAAGGTTCAAAAGAGGAGAGAAAACAAAGTGGGAGCACCTGCTCCCAGCTCGGAAGAGGAGCCCCACTCGTCCCCGAGCCGCTGCCCCACGCGCGGGCTGAGCGGAGGCCCCGAAACAATGAATCTCGGCAACTGTGCTCCTCGGCTCTCCAACCACCTCCAGGCCACGGAGGGTCTCGGGCGACCATTTGTTATCATTACACATTGTTATTTAGCCTGATTACCGGTGATTATTCTGATTATTTCAATTCCAGTAGTGGAGGGGAAAGGCAGCTGCCGGTGCCACCGGGATCTCCTCCTTCGTTCCTTCCAAGGAGACTCTGAAGGGCTCTCTCCCTGGTGCAGTGGCATCAGCGCAGGGTGGGGAGATGGGGTCCGGATCCCCGGGCCCCACAAGAGCTGCCGAGCCCCACCCAGGCCCACCTGCCCGGAGGTCCCCGTGAGCCACGTGTTCTATTTCCTTTGCTCTCCCACCACTGCATGGGGGGGCCAGCCCCCCATCCTTCTCACGGGGCCTCACCTACGGCACTCAGCACCGTGCTCTCTGATAGCATCCAATAATTGCTGTTGATTGATTCACTGACCTTGGACAAACCACTTAAATTCTCAGCCTACTCATCTGCCAGAGGAGGACGTGTGCGAGAGTCCCTTAAACGCCACGAAGCACTATGCAGACGTAAGGGTTATCTTTGGGGCTGGGAACAGAAAAGGCTACCTCCAGCACTTGGAAGCCAAGGCTCCTTCCTTCTGGGTCTAAACCCACATGCACATGGCTGCCCTAGACAAACAGACTCAGGCCCTCAGGGCACCCATTTGGTCCACGCTCTCCACTGTCCCTCGGAGGGGGTCACAGGGGCACTGACTGGAAGCCGTGTGTCTCTGCTCTGTCCTCTCTCCCACTCTCCTCAACCTCTGCAGACAGATCCCAAATAAAGACAGCTGATCGCTTCCCCTCCGTCCCGAGCTGCAATCCCGCCTCCGGAGCGCTCGGGGGCCGTCCAGCGTGCCGCAGCCCTGCCTTCTCCCATAATTATATCATCGAGAATGAACCAGCACACGAGCGTTATTGAAGTCAGGAGGCCAATTATTCCTCAATCAATTCTGAGTAGGTAAGTCAGGAATTGTTCTTGGCAAAACCTCCTGCAGATAGGGTTGCGCCAACCTGACCTTCACGATGCAAATCCGCCCCAGCTGCCCAGAGCCCTTAAGGGTTCAGGTCAAATCCTAAAGGACAAACTCACTGTGGAGGGGTGGGTGGGGAGACTCAGAGGGAACCATTTGAGTCCTTCCGTCCTGAGCTCCCTGCAAAGCCTCAGCATTTGCCCAGCATCCCGCTGCTGATGAATGAACGCATGTGTGAATACACAGACACCCGGGGGGGTCGGCGTGTGGGGGGAGCAGACACAGACACCTGCAGTTTCCATAAAGTTTGTTTTCCCTGTTTCTCCACCCATGCTGAGCCCTCTTCCCTTTATTCCCTGCAGCCCCAGACACCATCTCACGGCCCCATCACAGGCCTCCTCCCCCAGCCCTGCCTCTGCCCCACCACACACAAGTTCCCGGCCACGCAGTGCTGAGTTTCCAAACTTTGCTTGTACCACCTCTGTCCTACGCCCTGTTGCCCCCACGACTCTGATGAGGCCCCGATAACCTGACAAAAAGGAGCCCAAATGACCCCATGGGTCCCGCAGCGGAGAACACATTTCCTCTTTAACAAGAGCTTCTCACATCTGGCCTGGAGCAGCCATCAGTGGGGATGGGGACAGCACTGCAGCCACCCATGGGGCCACATTTCGGGACCCCTGAGTCACATTCTAGAGGCAGCTATGGAAGTATTATGGGGTCTCCAGGCACACGGGACCCGAGGGGCCTCTCCCAGAACGAGCCAGCACATCGATCCACCTTTCCAGGTAACTGGAAACTGGAATACTGTCAGACGGGCCAGCCCTCTTTGCCATCATTGCTCATTTGTTTTTTTTTTTTTTCCTACAAGGATGCAGTTACCAAAGGAAAGAACTCATGTGGGAATGGCCTCTGAATTCCAGGGCTTTTAGAAAAAAGTACAAGCACTGTCCCCGAGCTGTGTTTTAGCTAGGCGTGGGTCACGGTGTCCCCCTTCTGCCGTATGCTGATTCCAATGGCAGGAACATTTTTTCTAGTCTGTGCCTGTGTGCACATACGCAGGGAGAGACTTAGGGAGGAACTGCAAAATAACCAGATTTAGTTACTTAACTCATTTTACTTGGTACTTTGAAACAATTTCAAACTTAGAGGACAGAGGCGAGGACGGGATAGACACCCATGTGCCTTGTCCCCAGAGGCTCCACCCGGCTTTGCCAATGGTCCAGGCACAATCCGGTCCTGGACCACACGTCCCATTTGGTTTTGCTTGTCTCCAGTCTCCTCGGAAATAATTTTCCAGTCTTTTCTAGACTTTCACGACCTTGGCTGTTTTGAAGATAGAGTAAGCAGGCATTTTGCAGCATGTAATTTTGATTTGCCTCACATCTCCTCCTGAGTGGTGGATCTTGGGGGGGAGGCTGTATGCTCTGTAACTCCTATCGGATGGAGCAAAGGTCTACGTGTCCCCTCCCTGGTGGGGCACCTAGGACCATGGGACAGATGGTGTCCACCAAGCATCTATATTGCAAAGTTACTCCCCCCCACCCACACCACATTTTGTGAAAATAAGCATTTTCTGGGAGACAATTTGAGATGTAAAGTCTCATGGCTCTCCCAACTTTCACCCACTCTTTTTATGGTCCATCCATATTTCTCGCCTGAATTAATTATTACTGTGAAGGTGGCAATTTTTTAATTCCGTCGTTCCTTCTGCCTGTATTAGCTGGCATCCTACTGTCAAGAGGAGGGGTCTCCTCTCTTCATTTCTTTATCCACTCAGGCACCCTTGCTTTATTCAACCGGTTATACCATCATTTCTTATTTTGTACCCGAAAGTGTTGCAGATTTGGTCAGCGGGGGCCCCTTCGAGCTGGCTTCTCCGTCTTTCAGACACATTCCTGTAGGTCTTCGAGCACTTCCTCACTCTCTGGCACAAGGTGCTCCAGGCCTGACGTGTTCCTTTCCTGCCCCAGCCCTGAAGTCAGGCATCTCTTCAAGGAGCCCTTGCCCTCCAATGGAGAATGCTGGCGGGGGTCTTACTGCTCCTGAGGCCCCTTAGCTGGGGCGCTAGGAAATGCCTTCATGAGCACTCACGGGGGAGAACATGCCTTTGCACCAACCCCTCCACAGTGGGTTGAAGAGCGCCTCCCACTCCTATTGGAATTTGACCTTATTTGAAATAGGGTCTTTGAAGACGCAATTAAGTTAAGATGAGGTCATACTGGGGTGGGGGGCCCTACCTCCAGTGACTGGTGTCCTGGTAAGAAGAGGAGGGACACACAGACACACATGGGGAGATGGTGCTGAGTGCAGACAGAGGCAGAGATCGGAGGGACGCAGCCACAAGCCAAGGAACAGCCGGAGCCCCCAGAGGCTGGACCAGGCAAAGAAGGATCGTCCCCCAAAGTCTCAGGAGGGACCTCAGCCCTGCCCACACCTTGATTTCAGACTTCCGGCCTCCAGAACTGTGAGAGAATGAACGTCTATTGTGTTAAGTCCCCCAGTTTGTGGCACTTTGTTGCAGAATTCCCAGGCAACCAACACACCCTCCAAATGCAACCCACACCTTCAGATCATCCTCACTTTCCATCTTCCCGTATCCCCAGGAGGAACTGGGGATGAGCCATGAGACTGTCTGTCTGCTCAGCCCCATCCCTGCAGGAGGCCCATCTCTCAACCCTGCCAGTCACTGCCCTGCTCTGACGCCCCCTTGAATGGCCCCGGCCACAGGCATCACGTCGGCAGAGAGACAACCCTTTCTTTGCAGGTGTAGAGTCCGACAGCGGCTCTGTGGTCAGAACCTCCAGAAAGCCTTTCCTCTTCCCACGCTTCCGATGAAGGTCGGGGCCAGAAGCAGGGCACCCCAGTCCTCACCCTGTAGGAAGCCATCAAGTTCTCTTTTTAAATTTTTTTTAAAAATTGTGATAAAAATACACATAACATAAAATTTACCATCTCAACCATTTTTAAGTGCACAGCTCCGTGGCATTAAGCACATTCACACGGTTGTGCAACCATCACCACCACCCGTCTCCAGAACTTTCTCGTCTTCTCAAACTAAAACTCTGTCCCTGTTAAACACTCACTCCCCATCTCTCTCCCCGAGCTCCTGACCCCACTCTTCTATTTTCTGTCTCTATGAGTGTGATGACTGTAGGGACGTCATACAAGTGGAATCACACAGGATTTGTCTTCTTGTGACTGGAGGATTTCACTGAGCACAGTGTCCTCAGAGTTCATCTGTATTGTAGCAGGCGTCCTTCTTTTTTTAAGGCTGAATGATATTCCACTGTGTGGAGGGACCACAGTCTGTGTATCTGTTCATCCATCCATGGCCACCTGAGTTGCTTCCACCTTTCGACTGTTATAAACCACGCTGCTGTGAACGTGGGTGGACAAATATCTCTCCAAGTCCCTGCTTTCAACTCTTTGAGGTCTCTGCACCATCAGATCTTGTCCACCTTCCAAGATGAGGGGATCTGTGCTCTGCATGGGGACGCCCACACTGGGGGAGGGTCTGTATTAGGGGATCCCTACCCCCCAGTAGACACCCAGATGCCAAGGACACAGGGAGAGATGCTGGACTCTGGTGGGGACGCAGAAGGAAGTGTGCCTTTGACCAAATACACAACTCAAAGTCAGGGATGAGGGCCGCCGTGACCCTCCGTGCTGTGAGGAACAGAAGTCACACGTACAGAAGAACTGGCTGCCTCCTCCCCGTCTTCAGATGGCTTTCTTCTTTTAAAAATATGCTCTGAGGGTCACTGCTGTGCAGTGAGAGAACACGGAAAATACCAACAACTCGTGTGAAATACCAGCCAAGATGACTCAGGAAGAAAAAATAAAATGCAAATTGATCTCTGCCTCTCGGGAACTGATTTAAGAATCTGTTCAAAATCAAATTAACTTTTTGACTTATTTCCCCAGAAAGCTCAGAAGGCAGCAATGAGAGAACACTCTCGCCCGGGAAACACAGGGGTGTCAGGGGATGGAGTCACCTGGCTGTCACGTCTACGGAGGGGAGCTGCGGTGCTGGCGTGGACCGGCTCTCCAGCCCGCAGAAACCAAGCCAGGGGTCAAGCAAGACGCATGTGCTTGGCGGGCACCTTGGCTGGTCCCCTGTGTCATTTAGCTCCTGGTGGGTACCGGGAGTCTCAGGCCACTGATGATGGAGAATCTGTCTCCTGCGGGAGACGGGAAGAGACAGCTCTGCCCTCCCCCACCGCTCAGGGCTCCGCTGACCATGTCCAGATGCCGAGGCATGGCCCCCACCCCCTCCCCCCCTGCTCTGCCTGCTGCCATCCCTCTCAGCCGATGACGGCCTTCACGCGCCCGCTGCTCAGGCTGAGCCTGGGCATCACCTCCCACCCCCCTGTCCTCCTGCTGGCCCTCCTGTCTTCACAGGCCCCAGCCCAGCCACAGGGCTTTCCTGTAGTCCTGCCCATCTTCACTTCCCCGCATCCCTGTGCCGGGACCCCACCTGGCCTCCCACTCCCACGTCTCTCCTGAACACAGCAGCCAGAGGGAACCGTGAGAACAGAGGTTAGATCTCGTCGCCTTAGTCTTCCAGGGCTCCTCCTGGGCTCCCGATTCCCGGGAAGCGCTGCTCCTGGTCTGAACGCCCTGCTCCTCCCCTCCGCCCCGCACACGCTGCCCCCCACCCCGCACCAGCCCTCCCTTTGCTCCGAGGACCCCGTGATGGTCCTGTGCAGCCCCAGGGCTCCCCCCTTCCACTGCTGCCTCGTGACCCCTGACCACTGCGCCCCCTCTAGCCATGCGGACTCCCCATCAGAAGGACGTTCCTCTTCTGTAAACTTGGCCGTGGTGTCCTGCGTGTCCGCCACGGTTTGCAATCACGCCTTTGAGTTTATTCCCAGATAATCCCTCTTCCTGGGCTCCCACCTCAGGGGAACGGGGACCCGACTCTCCAGGGCCGGTCACCGGTGTGCGCATAGTGGGTCCACAAGATCTGATTCTTGACGAATGAAGTCTGCTCCCTGTTGGCCTTGACCTTCCTCTACTCTGGGGTGGACGTCTGGGCTCTGGGTCATCCTAACTGTGACGCTGCAGTGACTCAAGGACCCTGGCGTTGGGTGTGACTGCACTTCTGACAGATGATGAGAGAAATACCACTTTAGGGTGAGCGAGTAAAATCTGTCCTCGGTACCGGGGAAACCAGGGCTGCAAGCTCATGTCCCCAGGCGGGCTCCCTGCACACAGTAGGGGTCTAACCAGCTCTCAGCATGAGGGTTCCGGGTTACCCCTAAACCCACACGGCACCCCCGCCCTCGAGTTCACAGCTTCCTTTCTTGGCTCCTGGGCAGAACTATAACTAGGCAGCTGGCATGTCTCTCTTTCTGCCCAAGCCCAGGAAAACGGGCCTCGGGGGGCTGAGAGCCAGCAGCCCAGACCCGACTCCATGTGACACGAGGAACCCAAACTGACAGCCACGCTGACTACGAGGTAAAGAGAGAACGTCACACCCGCCCCCGCCCACCACCGCTGCCAGGTCTGGTCATCAACACTTGCAATTTATGGGCGTGGCCGGGGGGCTGGGCAGAGGCCAGGAGCAGGCAGGCCTCCCCCGCCCCCAGAGCTCTGCCTTCCAGCCCCTCCCCCGCCGGCGCTTGGCTCCCACCAGGGACCCGGGACCCACCTGCTCCATCCACTTCCCGGGAGGAGGGACAGGCATCTCTCAAGCAACTCTGACCATCCCCACTGCACAATGATGCAAAAACGGGTAATAGCCCCATTTACCCAACATCTGCACCTCTCGAGTCCGCCCAGCCTGTCTGGAGCAAGACCCCTGCCCGGCCAGGGCCTGCACATGCGCCCGCACAGGACCAACCGCCCAGGCCTCGTTTCACACCCGGGAGCCCTGGGACACCCGTGTCCCCGCACAGACCCAGGCGGAGCCCACCTGAGCCGTGCACCCACTCAGAGGACACCCCCGCCTGTACCCCCGGTGCGCACAGCCGACGGGCGCGTTCTTCATTGAAAAAATCCTCTGGTAGATCGATTTAAAAAAAATCAACTGGGGAGGGAGGAATACAGTAGGAGGTGGGATTGACATAGACACACTATTATATAAAAATAGATGACCAACGAGGACCTCCTGTAGAGCACAGGGAACTCTACTCAGTGTTTTGTAATAACCTATAAGGAAAAAGAATCAGAAAAAGAATAGATATATATGTATTTGCTGTAGACCTGAAACTAACACAATATTGTAAATCAACTAGACTTCAATAAAAATATATATAAAACAATAAGGGAAAAAAACTCCTATTCACTTATTTGGTAGATACTACGGACCACCGTGGGCACAAGTACTCTGTAAGGCTACAGGGAGGCTGAAAAAAGAAAGCACGTCTCGGGGCTCTGCTCAGAAGGGGCTGGCGGCTCACGGCGGAGGGGGCCCAGCTCCAGTCTTGCTCTGCAGTAATTTCTGTAGCACGACACGGAAGGCAACCTGAGCGCAGAGGGAAGGAAGAGACTCCTTCTGGCCGCAGGGGATTAGAGAGAGAGCTGTGCGACGGGAGGTCTGTGGCCAGTGGCCCTGGAGCAGGGCGGGTACCGGAGGTGGGGGCAAGGCCCTGGGAAGGGGGAGGGTCCCTGAGGCCTTCTGCCAAGGTGACCACGGCCTTGAACCCGGTTAGGGAGCACGGACGTTGCCCGTAGGCAGCGGGGATCCACGGATGACTCCTGAGCGGGGGGGAGGCAGGGTCAGACCTGGCCGCTGCTATGTGCAGACTGCGTGTGGAATAAACCCCTTACAGTTCTTCCCGTGTGCCACGCGTGTTCTGAGCACTTCACCAGTATTGGCTCCTGTTGTCCTCACAACGCTAAGAAGTAGGCATTTTTCGTATCCCATTTCACAGGTGAGGAAGGTGAGGCGCAGAGCAGTTAGGCCATCCCATCAAGGATGCGGCGGAGCTGGTTTTCGGACTTGAGGAGACTCGGCCCTCTTCTCCTAAGCTCTGCTCCCTGGATTGGCTGGGAGTGGCCGAGGCAGAAGGCAGAGAATTAGGGCCTTTAGGAGACAGACCGGGCAAAGCCGGCCCTGACCCAGAGGCACAGGGGCGGGTGGCCCCCAGCGCAACACGCCTGCCCTGAGCACCTCCCGGGCCGTCTGCGGGCAGAGTGTGGGGGGTGACAGACTCCTCTAAGGCAGAGCCTCAACCCCGGGTCCCCAGACGGGACCCCGCATGCCTTATCCCATCCCTCCCAGGAATCACTTCTCTCCCTGTTCTTGGAAGTGAGAGTCAGAACGGGAGACAGGCTGCTGTCCAGATTGAAGTGATCTGAGCCCAGACTGCTCTTCTTGGCTGCACCGTCTAGCAATGAGGACCCCTGGATCCTGGTGGAGGCCCCCACGTCCACAGACCAGCTGAGCCCCCTCCACACACCAGGCGAAGACAGGTGGCAGCTCTGACAGCAGACGTGGACCAGCCAACCTGTGACAGGGACACAGGGAGGAGGGGGAGGCAAACTCGAAGGCCCTGGGGGCAGACGACGCCCCTGGACCTGGATCCTGCGCAGAGGAGGTGTGAAAGTTGGCCCCCTCTCTCACCACCGCGGGGTCTTCCTTGAGGCTGCCTCTCTCCTTCCTTCCAAGGATGCCCACAGACAGCTCATGCATTGTATGCGGCATCACCCCTGTGGGTCCCTCTGCCGGTGGGACGTGGACTGAGATCACGTGGAGGCAGGGCTGCTGTTCATTCATTGCCTGAGGACATTGGGCTGGGTCCCCAGGCAGCTGGGGACGTTTCCCAAAGCTGATACAGGGGCGGAGCGATGCCAGGGTGCGGGGGCTTTCCTGCCCCTCTCACACACCTTCAGCCCCTCCCTGTCTTCAGATGCTCCAACCACCTTCCCTGCGATGTCCCAGGGCCGGCACCTCCTGGAGAAGCAGCAGAAGCTGGGCTGCAGCGTGAACCTCTGAGAAGAGGCTCCCTGAGAACAAGTCTGAATGGGTCAAGAGCAGGGGGCAGGCCAGGGCCCCTCGGAGCGGGGATGGAGGCTCCACACATGTGTGTGCTCAGAGGCCCCGGCCGCGGAACAGCAGGCTTTGGGGCCAGGCAGCATTGAGGTCGACCTCTGGGACTGTCACAGACTCCTTAATCTCTTTCAGTCTCCATTTCCCAATCCGTACTCTATACTCCAAAGAGTTGTTGAGAAGATTGAAGGAGATAAAGCCCAGGGTACTGCAGTGCTTTATAGTAACACCCTGAAGCCAGGAATCCTGACTCCACCCCTTATAGGCTGTGTGACCTCAGGCAAGTCACTTAACCTCTCTGTGCTTCTGTTTTTGCCACTGCCGAATAAGGATCAGAGAAGTGTCTTTCTCCCAGAACTGCTGTGCATCTTACACGATTTAATTCAAGTCAAGCACTTAGAAACTGGCTCTTGGTGTCTACGAAGTACAGCAAATTATTCACAAGAAGGCAGGAGTTGCAGATTGGCCCCCTCCATTTTCTGGGGCTCGGCTAACGTGTGGCTTTCTTCTAAGGAGGCGCAGCACCCCAGCTGGCACCTTTCTTCCTCCAGGACAAGTGCCTGGGGTTCGGGAGGTTTGTGGGTCTGTATGTGGATGTTCATTGTCATGGTAGAAAGGGCCTTTCGCAAATTGCCCTGTTTCTCCCTGGGCTGAGCCCAGTCGATACTTGGACGCGATGAGTTATAAACGCAGCTAATTGGAGGCTGGCAAGGCCCGGCTCGCGCGGCACAGCCTCGCGTGAACTGCTCTGCTCGGCCCTAACCCCCTCTCCTTTGATCCACATTTCGTATAGGGCATCTTGCCCTAGAATTATGAGTGCAGAAATCAGAGCAAGAATCTTCCGCGTTCTATTTCTGGCTCTGACACAGACGACGGCATGTGGGCAGATCACAACACCAGAATCTTCTCTGGTATCTGGGAAGTAGCACAAGTCACAGTGGCCTTGTCCTGCCCCTGCCCTGCCACCGAGGGGGAGGGGCTCATCCCAGACCCCCCAGGGGAGGGTCCGGACACCCCGGACCCTCCCCATGGGCCCTGCCTGGTGGGTTTCCTGTGCTTGGCAGCAGGGTTAGCTTCTTCGGCCTGTTCTTGCGGAACAACAGGAACGGGCCACTTGGAACAGGGAAGGCAGCTGCTCAGTTGTATGTGGTTCCCCCTGGACTGGTCACGTGCTTCACGAGGACGTGGGCAGAGACTCTGATGGCTGTGAAGGCCCAGCTCCGAGCACAGAGCCGGGCACTCAACATACTCTGGTTGGTTGAAAGAATGAATGATTGAATGAAAGAAGGAGCAAATGGGGTCCTCCTGGGCATCCTCTCCCTATCGGATGACCTGCTGCTACATCCAGGACCTGGAGGTGATGGTTCTCAGGGCAGCTGGGGCCTTGGGCAAGTACAGACCTCCATTTCCCCTGTGTACGCAGTCAAAGGGAGGCCTTCATTTCTATAAAAAAATAAATCAAGTGAAAACCCTGGGCCACACCCTGTGGGACCCTGTGCCTCCCACGGGCTCACCTCATCAGAAGCCTGGGTGGGGGTGGCCCACAGCAAGGGGGCCAGGAAATCCCATGAAGACTCCAGAGATGAAAATAAGTGTTTTAACAGCTTTTTAATTGTTCTCCATGCTAATAATATGCTCTGAAATACCCTGCTGGGCAGAGAAGAGTGCAGGCTCCTATTTCAGTTCATCTGTAAGGAAACTGGACCAGGAAAGGCCACCGGTAGACATTCAGGCCGAGATGGGTGTTTGGAGAGGAAGTTCTCCAAGGACTTCCTGAGGATGCAGGGGAAAGGATGATGGCATACCGTAACTCACCCAGAGATCCAGCATCTCTTACCCGTGTGCCGAGGGAGGCCTGGCATGGAGGTCACCCCATTTTACAGATGTGCACACTGAGACCCAGGACCCCAGGGGGGCTGGTGAGCTATCTCAGTCCTCTGCTGCTTCTACTAACCTGCTCTCTACCAGCCGGCACTGGGCACCATGGGGCCCCTGGGGTGGGGGTGACGCTTATGTTTACAGAAAGTTCTAGCATCGATGGGGCTGTCTGTGGGCAGAGCGTAATTCTGAGAGGCCTCCCTTACAAGCCCCAGCCACGCATGGCACAATTTCCAGGGTCCCAGGACTCAGGTGAAAGCCGGTGGACCAGAGCAGCAGTGGGAGCAGAACTGCGGGGCAGGGAAGCCTCTCTCCCAGGCATCTATGTGCTGTTCCTTCCCCCCAGCCCATCCCGGGAGGCTGGAACTTGCCCAGGTCGGCCACGTGATGCCCTAGCCAGGTCCTAAGATGAGATGGCTTTAGGGTCTCCCGGACCCGCAAGGCATCTTCGGTACACTCTGGCCCCAAGGGTCCTACGTCACCACGCAGCCCCCTTCTCAGGTTCTCTGGGGAAGAGGGACGCAGCAGAGGGTCTGGTTGAAAGTCTTGTTCTTGTACCCTGAGAGGCTGTGGAAGTGTACCTCACTGGCCCCAAGAGGGAAGGCGTGCTCACATCGCTCCCTCGTGGCAGGGCCTTTCTTCCTGGAGGGCACGTCCCACGGCCATCCCAAGGCTCTGGGGGCTCCCCCTCTGCTGCCATCATAGCCGAGATTAGAAGGGGGCATCCTGGCCTCCAGGGAGGGGTCTTGGGGGGAAAGGCAGCATAGAGAGGACGCTGCTGGTGACTGCCCCCCAGACCCCTTCCTGGCAGATGTTGGGACCCCAGCCCCCCAGGAAGGATTGGACCCAAGAGAAGGGGGGAGGAGGGCACCATCCCAGAGCCTGGCTTCAGCTTTTTTCTAGAAGCTGCCAGACTAAGAGGCCTTTGCCCCAGGGAGGTCAGGACCCTGTAGAAGCTGGTTCTTCCAGAAACCCACGCAAGCAGTACCCCGTGTCTCAGTGAGCTTGCCCCGTGGACCTCCATACGCCACCAACGAAGCTTCGGGGCCACAGTCCCTTAAACCACCTGCTTCTTCCCCCTTCTCAAGCTGACTTGACATGACTAACTGACCAGGCCCATGGCCCCTCTGCCTGCCTGCCTGCCTGCCTTGCGTCGTACTTTCCCTCTCCTTCAGCTTTATTGAGGTATCATTGACAAAGTTAAATATATTTAAAGTGTACAACAGGATGCTTTGATATCCTGCACTTTTCTTAGCTCTTGGCGGGGGGTGGGGGCTGGGGGTGAGGAGGAACTTAAAATGCCAAGAGGAGCCTGCAGCTCTTCCCCAGAGATGACATCTTGAAAGAGTCTGAGCAAATGTCAGCTCTTCAGTTACTTCAAAAGACAACAACAATACAAAGTTCTCAAGGCAAAAGCATCTGCAATCTCCTTTTAATTTCGGGAGCTGAATCTATGATTGCGACTAAGAAGAGGTACCCAAGGGTAAAGGAAGTAGTCTCTCCTGAAGGAGAAGGAGGAATGCAGGCAAAGTTTGATCCAGCCAGGGAGGGGACGAGAACTGCTCAAGGATCGAGCGTGGGAGGGGGGCTGGAGTGTCTGTTCTTCTCTGTGCACCTCTGGATGCCCAACTCCACCCTGCACCTGACAGATGCTCCAAATGCCTGTATCTACAGGAGGATGAGGCCGCTTCCATCCAGCAGGTGTGGGCTCAGCAAGGGCTGGTGTTTTCCTCCTGGGGGGATGTGCCCTCCCCTCTGGCTCTGGCCTGAAAGGGGGGGCCTCAGGTTCTGTGGTGTCATCTCCAGCTGCAGAGTGGGGAGGCCCCGCGTCGTTCCTACTGTCTGGACCAGCGGGAAACACACAGCATGCCATCCAGGAATCGACGTATCCAGCAGGAGAAGCAGCAGCTCGTGTTTTTGCTTGTCTTTAAATTTTGTAAAAATGAGATGAGATCAAGAGGAAGGTAAGTGCTTTCCCATCGCCCGGCTTCTTCTTCAGGCACCAGGCTAGGTGAGCTGCAGATTAATCCCGGCTTCTGCAACAGCTCTGCCAAGCTTGCCACCTAGAACTCTCTTGCGGTGTCTTCCCCCAGAGCCCAAGTCAACAACAACACCAAACTTTACAAGAATCTCTGCCCTAAACACGCTGCAGACTTGCCTCACTTCTTCCCCGTCTCCTCCTCTAATAAGACGTTAAATCATCCATGTGTGGTCAAGAAAAACTTCCAGAAACTTCTGTTCTCAGGGATGAAGAGCCCCTTCCCTCCGCAGCTGTCTTATCAAACACCCCCCCATCCTCAAGGATTCGTTCTCGTGGGGCCACACAGACAGGAGAGAAGAGCTGTATTTGGTTGGCAATGGGGGACAGAAAGAAGGGGGTACTTTTAAGGTTTGAACTTTGCCCCCTCAAAAAGATGCTGACGTCCTAACCCTCAGTACCCGGGAACGTGATCTTATTTGGAAAAAGGATCTTTGCAGTTAAAGATGTCGAGATGAGATCATCCTAAATCATCTGGGTGGACCCAAAATCCTCTGACAAGCATTTTGAGTTGACTTGTGTCCCTGACAAAAGCTCTGTTGGAGTCCTAACCCCCAGGACCTCAGAATGTTCCCTTATTTGCAAATAGAGTCTTTGCAGATGTCATTGAGTTAAAGAGAGGCCCAGCCCGCATGCTCCAGCTGGACCACCCAAGTGCCCCAGTGAGTGTAGTGACACCCAGGGGGACATAGACCCTGTGGAGGGTTCCTCCCGCTCTGACCAGCTCCCCTGACACAAGAAGAGGGAGAACTCATCAGCGATGAGGTCAGAGGCCAGGCCACGTACTCATTCACTGGAGGTGCTATTTATGGGTGGGAAGCTGTGATGGCTGAGTGTATTAATTAATGATCCATCTCTAGGTGTTGACATGTAATTTATTTCAGTGATTTCTGTCTCAGGACACAATATGACAATGAGCTCCGAGCTGGGCATGGTGAGAAGGAGTAGGAGAGTGGGGGCAGCACCCTTGGGGTCCGCAGGCCCCGTGACCGTCAGGGGCTGATGGGGAGGCTGGCGGGGATCCCCAGGACAGAGGTGACAGGCCCAGAGAGGCTGGTTCTGATGACAGAGAGCCCACAGGAGGGTGGGCTGGGGGAGGAGAGTGTGCTGGGCCCAAGGTGGAAAGGAAATTTCCATGAGGAGATGTGGCCCTAGATGGACGTTTCCAGGAAAGTGGCTCCTATGACAGAGCTGGTGCTAAAACCCATGTTTCAGGGGAGTTGAGTGAGTCAGTCTCATGGTCATGAGGAAGTGAGTTCTGTTGACGCCTGGATGAGCTTGCACGTGGGCCCTTCCCTAGCTGGGCCTCCAGATGAGCACCCAACCCGGGCATGGGAGGCACCAGGAGACCTCTGGTCCCACTGGAGCCCAGAGCCCATGAGACCCCGAGCAGAGGACCCAGTGAAGAACCCACGGAAACTGACATAGTAAGTAGGTGGGATTAAGCCCTTGAGTATGTGGTGCTTTGTTACAAAGCATAGCTGACTATTACAGCCTGAAACCTGGGTTCCTGTAAATGGGTTGAACAAGTGAATGCCTAAACAAATGGCCATCAGGGTGATGGGTCCAGATGGGCCATGAGACATGAGGCCAGCCTTCAATTGACAATGTAGCCCCTGCCTCAGCCCGTTCAGAGAGAGGCATCAAGCCCCTGGAAATATCCATCTCCTCATGAAGTTTTCCTCTCCTGAGGGACCCCAGGAGGCCTCCTCTCCCCCACCACCTCCCGCTGCCAGGTTCTTAACTCAGGAGCAGAAAGGTGCCTGTCCGCCTTGCCAGATGGATGGGGATTTTAAATGTCCCGATGGTGATCAAGGTCCCAAGGATAAACTGCAGATGGGAAGAACTGATACCTGGGGATCTAGCCAGAAGGACTGTGGGCGCGAGTCTTCAGGATATCCCGGGGGTGTAGAGCCTTCCTGCCCCCTCCACCTGCCCCAGGCACGGCTCTGCCCTGCATAGTGCCTACCGCGTGGAAACCCACGGCAGCGGCAGGGCAGACTAGAGTGCGTTCATTGCCTGGATGCTTCAGGTTTCCTAATAATGGACGGAGGCACCAGCCCATCCTCAGCTGCCTGCCAAGGTACCAGAGGAGCTGGGCTTGCATCCTATCACCCGCGATGGCTCATTGTCTCCTGAGCCTCTGGGAACAGCGCCCAGTCTGACATCCACTGATGTGTCAGCCCTCCACTGGCCAGAGGTTCGCCCCAGTCTTGCCAAGGAGGCAGCTGACCGCTGACCACTGTTTTGAATGCAGCACCAGCCCTAGGCCTTGGGTCTACACACCCTGAATGTCCACCCATGTCCCCATGGGGGCAGAATGTGATTTCCAATAAAACCTGGGCCTCAGAGGGAAGAGTGAGGACCTCGTTTCTACGTCTGGGTCCGAGACTGCCAGGAGCAGGGCCGGTCCTGGTGTGGATTAGAGAAGACTGTTAAAGGGTGTGCCCCAGACGGCTGTTCTGTGGCCTGGCAGTGCCTCCAGCCTCGGGCACAGGCTCTCACAGAGGACAAACTGACTCCCACACCTGGAAGGGGCTGACGTTTGCGTCGGCTTGAAGGTGGGAAGCAGCAGAAAGAGCCTAGGAGGCTCTGTGAACTTGGTGATGTTTTCCCAAGAGTGAGTTTGACTGGGCAGGTGGGGGCTGCGAGGCCCTGGGCAAGGGGGTGCAGAGTTGGCACAGAGTGGCAGCTGGGATGTATTCTTCCACGTCCACTCACCCTCTACGTAATCAGGTGAGGATGCCACGCTCACCTCACCAAGTGAGGGGGCACAGGTGGGGCTCAGGTCATTGCCAAGGCCAGCGTGGACAGAAGCTGGCTTGCACATGCGGGGGCAGTTCTCCCAGAAACATCCAAACCTGCTCCTGACCAGGACCTCCACCACCTACCCACTTCCCTGCATGGGCTCCGGCCTCCCACCCCCCTTCTGCTCTTCCCACACCCAGCCTCACTCCTGCCGGGAGGCCTTTGCACTTGCCCCTGGAAGGCTCAGGCCCA
The DNA here is from genome assembly GCF_030028045.1 of Hippopotamus amphibius kiboko. Lineage (NCBI taxonomy): Eukaryota > Metazoa > Chordata > Mammalia > Artiodactyla > Hippopotamidae > Hippopotamus > Hippopotamus amphibius. The sequence goes on along the minus strand of NC_080186.1, from coordinate 2,902,366 downwards.
CGTGCCCCCAGACCCCTCCTTCCCACCAGCTTACACGGCCCCCTGCATCTGAGCTGATCTCCGTGTGCGCCTGCCCAGGTCTGTCCCCACCTGCAGGGGCAGGGCCTCGGCCTCCTCTGCGTTCCCCTCAGAGAGCTAGCGCATGTTCTCAAGTGACGAGGGGGGATGTCGTCACTGGGAAAAGCAGGGCTTCCCAGACCCGCCTTCCTGTCATCACCTCCACTCTCTGCCGGAGCCCAACTCATCCGCCTTCTCCACTGAGCACGGACGTCGGCCTCTAGCCACCAAGGCCAATCCCCTGTCCTTCAAGGACGTTGCCTCCACAGTATCCCTGCTCTCTCCTCACATGAGTTTTCATTGTCTGCTGGACCGTTCACCCTGGCAGGCAGTGTGTCTGGACACTCCCCCACCAAAAACAGCAGAACGAGACAGCAAAGTCCTCTGTCACCTCTGTGGTCCTCCCCCTCCACTCTCCCCCCTCCCCTGCAGCCCAGACTCCGCAAAATCTCCAGCTCCACCTGCCACCTCCACTGGCTCGCCTCCTGTCTCCCTCAAATTTGTCCAGTGGGGTATCTTCTCACCAAGCCGCCAATCATCCAACCTGACACAGGACAAGGGTGACAGTCACCTCCATTCTCGTCTCCCTGGCCTCCCAGGCACTCTGACACTGGACCACATCCTCCTCCTACCGCTGCCCTCCTCTCCCCCGTCCCCATCTCCTCACTCCTTTCTCTTCCCCTTCCCCCCCACCTCCAGGCCTCCATGTGCCGCCCACCTGCTCCCCTCCTCCCCCCTCTTCCTCACGCTTCCCTGACTCTCCAGGGCCCTGTGTCCATCCCCACTTCACGCCATCCGCCATCCACACTACCTCCAGGTGATCTCAGCTGCCCACACCCAGACATCAGAGGGCTCTAGAGTCTCCACCCCTGGCCAGACCTTCCCCAGCTGCAAACTCACAAGTCCAGGAGTCCGCAGATGTCCCCACCTGCCCAGCGCATACCGCAGCTCAGCTTAAACGTGACATGGCAAAAGAGACTGACAGTCTGTCCAACCTGTGCCCGCCCATGCTGCCCCATCTCAGTCAGAGGCACCACTTTCGGCTGAAGACGCAAGTTGCTCAGACCCAGCACTTGGAGGTCTTCTAGGTTGTCCTCTCTCCTCACTTCCCCATTCGATTCCTCAGCAGGTCCGTCCACCCCAACCCTCACCTCTCTGCTGGGCTCCCTCCATCACCTGCACTCCTGTCCTCCCGCCACGCCTGTCCTCTGTGGGGCCACAGCACTCTGTCCCCCCCACTACACTCAGGATAAAGCCCAGAGCCCTCACGGCCACCTCCAAGCACCACAAGACCTCGCTCTGGCCACCACTCTGACCTTCCCGACCCCAATACCTGTGACCTGCCCCCCACAGCCCCACGGTCACTCGTCACATCACACTGTTCCCTTTGCCTCCACCTTCCATTTCCCCGTCACTTTCTCCTTCTCATCATCCGGGTCCTCGGGTGGGGGGGCCCACCTCCAGGGCCACACTCACCCACCCCACCCTGTGTGCACCCTCCTCGCACACGTCCGTACCCGGAGTTTCCTCATCTGTGTTTGTACGTGTGTGTCTGTCTGTCCACTGCCCTCAGAGGGAATAGGGACCATGTGTGTATTGTCTTCTGATGTTACTGCAGAACCTGGAACGTAGTAGGTGCTCAAGAAACACTTGGAGTGAATGATTAAGTGAGTGAATAATGACCTACTGAGGACGAGGCCAGTGGAGCTCAAGCGTTTTGGCCTCTGAGCTGTCTGTGAAGCTCGGTTTATACAAAGCATTTTATACAAAGGAAACTTCCATTTTCTCCAAGCCCCAGTGGCTCCCAGGGCCTCTGGGCAGCTCCGGCCTCGTGGAGAAGGGGCAGTGAGGCTGGAGCTAATCCCCCCACCCCAACCCCCAGGCCTGCCTTCCTCTCCCGCACGGCCAGGCCTGGGGGCTGATGAAGAATCTGCAATTCTGCCCAGCTCTGCAGGAGAAAATCCCCAGGCACTGCCAAGCCCCTCCCCCCCAGAGCTAATGACAGCTCCTCCCATAGTTGTGGGTTGAATCGCAGCCCCCCGAAGAGAAAGCCATGTCCTACTCCCTGGAGCCTGTCAATATGACCTTATTCAGAAAAAGGACCTTTGCAGATGTGACTAAGTGAAGGGTCACAAGATGAGACCCACCTGGATCATCAGGGCGGACCCTAAATCCAATGACAGATGTCCCTGTAAGGAGGGACACAGGCACAGAGAGCATAAGCCACACGAGGCCAAGACTGCAGGGATGCAGCCACAGGCCAAGGACACCGGAGCCCCCGGCGGCTGGCAAAGGCAGGAAGGATGCTCCCCTAGAGCCTCGGGAGGGAGCACAGCCCTGCCCACACCTTCGTTTTGGTCCTCTGGCCTCCGGAACTGGGAGAGAGTGAACCTCTGTTGTTTTAAGCCCCTCAGTTTGGGGTGTTTTGTTGCTGCAGCCCCAGGACTCACACACAGGAGAAAGCCGGCCCTTCTGTGAGTGGCGAGGGCGAGGCCGGACTCACCGGGTGCACGGCTGCCTCTGGAATGTCTAGGACTGCAGCCGGATGCTCCGGCATCAGCCGAGTAAGGCCGCGACACTACCTGCCCTGCAGAGCGGGGGCAGACGTGCTCCCCGACTGCCCTCTGTCCTGTGTGACGCGAACGCCCTGCCGCACATTCAGGCTCTAAACGCTCTGAGCCTGGAGAGCCTCCTCGGCTCTGTGCAGACCCAGTGTGGTCTGCGTGATTTTAAGGAGCACCGAGGTTTCCCAGACCGCAGCCGCCAAGCGCATCCAAAGGAAGCTGTATTATTTTTGTCCCCAAGGTTACAGAGAGCTGTTCACCATTTCAGAAAGTCACCTGCCCTCAAGGCCCAGATGACACAGGTGTCTCAGCTCCAGTGTTGGCATCAAGTTCCTGGTGATGCCCCAGGGGTGAGGGTGGGGCGAGCCTTTGAGCACCTCCTTACACCTCCCAGTGAAGACGTGCACAGACCAGCCTTTATCGTAAGTAACCTTCCTTCGTGTTCCTTTTAGTCACAGTCAGGGCACCGCATGAGGGTTTAGAACCACTGGTTTCGGCAGGCTATGTTTCCTATGAAAGTGAGTTAAGGGAGCATTAGCAGATGCATGTTAGGTACTCGGGCCCTGCGTCTGGGTGGGTCAGGGGGCCTGCCCTAAAGCCCCAGCCTTTCCTTCTTCTGCCCCCTCCCCGGCAGCCTCCGCCCAGCCCAGCTTTCTCCAGCTGCCTCTGTCCCCTGGGGTGGTTCCTCCTGCCCCATCTCCACGCAGGACACCAAAGTCCTCCTTCGAGTGGAGGTAGGGATAGAAGGGGACCCACGTGTGCGTCCCTCTGGGGCTCTGCCCTCGGCCTCAGGACACATCTCTGGAGTCCTGGCCGGAGCCCAAGCTGCTGGCCTTTCCCGGGTAGCGTGGGAAATCACACCGTGTGTGCATCTGAACCTTCCACCCACCCTGGCCTGGGCTCTGCTGGTGGAGAGCCCCCCTCTCCCCACTGGAGCTTCTTGAAGGCCCAAGAGGACAAGGAAGGTTCTTTCACTACTGGACCTCACACATGGGCCCAGAATGTCCAAGTGGATAAGGCAATCAGCTTCCTCCTGGACCTAGGGCCCCCACTCAGGATGTCCTGAAGCTACAGGCAACAGTGGCATGTGGTGGGGAGGGCCCCCCCGGAGTCATGGAAAGGACCCCGACCCAGGGGTGAGGAGAGCTGGGTCCAGGCCCACCTGCCCGCCCCTACTCTGGATGGGATGACTGAGCCTCCGTCAGCATCAGCACCACCCCTGCCCCAGGGGTGACTTTTGAGAACAAGGAGATGGGAGCTGAGCTTGGAGAAAGGAAAGTACAACATTCCCTGGGCTCTTATTGAGGGAGGGTTGTGTTCGGGGTGGGGCAGGGGACTGGAGAGAAGCAGGCTGTCCTCCTGCAGAGGACGCGCTAGCTCACGACCTCCCCCAGGTCCGATGCCCCCCAAACCACACACGGGGCTGCTGACGTGGCTCACTGGGGGTTCCGCTGGGTTTCCAGGGCTAGGTCTGGCCACCAAAAGCCTTCCAGGGCAGAGAAAGCTCACAGAAGAACTAGAACAGTGCTGGCCGGGCACCTGCATGTCCTCATCTCAAAATCTTCGGGGAGCGTTTGAAGGACACACAATAAGTAGCACTTTCCCAGCACTGGCACCGTTCCATCCCCCAAGGCAGCCACACAGGGAGGTGACAGCATCACATCAGCGCTGCCCCCGGCACTGCTGTGAGCTCAGTGCTCCCCCGGGGGGGCAGGGGGACAACACAGTCAAGTCTCAAGACGGCCTTGCGAGATGGAAAGCATTGCCCAGTCCTGCAGGCAGGGAAGCCGGGACTCCCCGAGGTCACGTGCACAGTCGAGGACACGCCACTGGCTCACGGGTGAGCGGCCAGGGCCTGGGGCAGGTCCGGTCAAGGAAGGGGCTCTCCCGGTCGGCCCCATCTTCATCCCCCACATGGCTCCCCAGACAGACTCGGCATCCCTGCTGCTGAAGGAAACTTCTGGAAAGGGAAGCTTCCTCCTCGACTAACGCCGATCATCACCCCCTAACAATGGACTTCAGGGCAGGGAGTCGCTGAACCACATCAGAAGCAAAGACCTGAGGCCGGTCTCCCCGTCTGACCACGTGGCACGTCCATCACCCCACAGTTGGGGCTGAGCCTCCGGAACTGGGCAGGGAGCTCTGGGGGGCCCTGAGCTTCGCTGGGAACCTACCTGCTGCAGAGGTGAGGGCACTGCTTCTTCCCCCAGGTGTACTCAAGTGGGCCCTTTCACGTGAGTCATCACTGGACCCCAGGACCACACCTGGGCTGGAGGCGGCGGGGGGAAAGGAGGGGCGACGTCTCACCCCAAAGGCAGCTCTGAACCCCAGTCCTCGGCACCCGCACCAGAGCTTGCCTGCGCCCGGGAGCTGCTGGGCCCGCTGCCTGCCGCCCCCCCACCCCCCTGCTGGCAGGCTGTTGATGCTGTAAGTGGGGGGGTCAACAGCTCTCCAGGGCCCTCCTCTCACTGATGACAAAATGGGAGGGAAGCAGCACCAAGGCCGCCTGGCGCTCGGCAGAAGGACACACGCCTCTCATGTTGCTGTGGCAGGCCTCAGCTGGACCAGGGGCCCCAAGGGTTTTCTCTCCCAGCTCCCGTTCTAGAGGCGAGAAGATAGCCCCGGGGTCCCCCCACCATCCCACCCTGGCTCCCTCTACCAGGCAGGCCTCTGGGCTTCCAGCAGCACTGGCTTCCCTGCCCCCTGCCCCTGTTCACCCTCCCCATCCGTCAGGACTCTCCTTATTCACCCCTCCTCCCCGATCAGTGTTTCCAGAATTACAACTGAGCTATTGCCTACGTGCTGTTTGTGACATTTCCTCTCACGTCCTTAACTGTCATCTGTCCCTTTCATGCCCTTCCCTGTCTGGCTTTCCCAAAGAGGTTTTTTAAACTCCTTGCAAAGAGGACACGGGGATGGGTTTTCCATCCTCTGGCTCCTCTCCGCCCTGAGGCGTGGCATTTGATGTCAACTAAGGAGTTGGTTTGCTGCACAATTGATCAGAAGCCAGAAACTGCGAGACCAGTTCTTTTAACAAAGTCAAATAGAAACTCTAAAAATGACGTTCTTTCTAATACTTAATCATAATGCTTAGAATCATTCCCCTGTGAGGGGGTGAAACCATAAATTCAATCCACCATATATCAGACGGATCTGTGCGTGCAGTTCCCGTGGAGGGGAGGGGCATCCTGCGGGGTGTCTCCTGCAGCCCCCCAAGCCCTGGATCCCCGGCAGCCCCGCTGGCACCCACCCTTAGAGGACACTGGTTTCCAGGTAGAGGAGGCATCAATTCAGGCCTCTGCCTGCAGCTCCCGAGGGCTTGGGGAGGACAACAGCCTGGGAGGCCTGGAGGGCATCGGCTCCCAAGTAGAAAGCGCAGGAGGATGGACGGCCACCATGGTTGCCCAAGAATTAAAGAACCTTCTGATTCCAACGTGCTCTTAGAAGAGGAATGAGGCCCTGGGGGAACAAAGAGCTCAAGAAGCATTAAATGCAATGAGTTGGAGCAGGAAGCATGTGAAGGGAATGAAAGGAAACTGGTGATGGAGCCAGCTCCAGGAGAATCCAAGGCCGGCTTTAATGAGTCAGATCTCATTTATCCACTTGGTGTGAACACAGCTTTGCTCAGCAAAAGCAGGGGAGTGCTCGGGAGGCTGCATGGGTCCCAGAGCCGTCAGCACACACACGATCCCACCTGTGGCCAGGACGGATCACCCTCCGGAACCACAGCCGGCAGGACGTGCCACACTGCATCCATCCGGGAAGCCCCGGTGAAGGCCCCAAAGATCAGCCTCGCCGTCTACAGAGTTTAGGATGTTTAGGAAAGCTCCACATGCTCATTTGTTCGTTGATGCTCTTATCCCAATTAAGCCACTCAAAACTTTTGAAGTTCATGAGTCATTTGCTTCAAATATCTTTAAATTAAGGACAGATTCATTTCCCTGGTAGCAAACACCCAGCAAGTTAATTAAAAGGGGTTCAGCATTTAAACCGCCATCGTGGCTTTAAACAGAAGGAGAGGAGCACGTCTCTCTCTGTTACATCTGCTTTCTGCTCCCTTCTCCTCCGATCCTGGCACTTAGAAACTACTCCATCATCATGGGACTTGATCCCAAGGTCTCCCTCCTCCCGGTTCAGGTCAGTTGACCGTCAGGGCAAGAGCAGATGAAACCAGCCCGTCCCACCAAGAGAACACTGAAGGTCCCCTGGTGACAAGGACAAAGCAACCTGGAAATCATCCTTGGAAACGCATGAGTGGATTCCAATGTAAAAATTACCAGGCAGAACTGGGAGGACATCTGAGCCATCGCATGCTTGAGCTGCTGGATGTCACAAATCCGTGATTGATCCAAATGGGGACAAATCTTGAGTGACAATGGGGACCTTGGGCAGCGCACTTTTGCAGAGTTGTGAACACGGCTGGTGGGGAAAGCATCAGATGTATCTCTGCAGGCAGGGACCAGGGGCCAGGGGCCAGAAGGCAGGGTTGAGGACCATCAGGTTCAGGAAATCTTTACTGAGCACAGACTGCAGGCCAAGCGCCCAAGAGATCCCACAATGGGCAAATGCGAGGCCTGAAACCAGCTGGCTTAAAATCCCCACAGCTCCCTTTACGAGCTTTAAGATTAGAGCCTGGGAAATTACTTCCCGTTTTTTTCCCGGGAGACCCTGTGATTCCAGACTCAGAACATGACCAACATGAGAGCTGTCACAGGAGGAAAGCACTTCGCTGTGGGGAGCCCCCTTCTCCCGACCTCAGGCGAACTGCTGACTGTCTGACACTCAGCCTCTGCCAGCAGCGCGTGAGGCTGGAGCTCAACACCTCGGTGAACCTGAGCCAGGTGATTTTCCATCCCAAGCAGTTCCTGGCTAAGCCTCATCTACACTTCTGCTCAGAGCACCAAGGTCAGGGATGAGAGCGTGGGACCTCATCAAATGACCTCACCATGGAGCAGCAAGCCAATGACAGCAAATCATCACAAGGATAATAATCATCATTATTGTAACCATCACCACCATCACCAGTACCACGAGCACCATCAACTCCATCATCATAATTACTGACATCTCCATCATCTCCATCACCACCATCACCACCACCATCACCACCATCACCACCATCACCACCACCATCAACACCATCACCACCACCATTACTACCACCATCACCACCATCACCATCATCACCATCACCATCATCACCGCCATCATCCACCATCATCACCACCATCATCACCATCACCACCATCACCCACCATCATCACCATCATCACCACCATCACCACCATTACTACCACCATCACCACCACCACCATCATCACCACCACCACCATCACCCACCATCATCACCACCATCACCACCATCACCACCATCATCACCATCACCCACCATCATCACCACCATCACCCACCATCACCACCACCATCACCAGCATCACCACCATCATCATCACCACCACCACCATCACCACCACCATCACCCACCATCACCACCACCATCACCACCACCATCATCACCACCATCACCACCATCATCACCACCACCATCACCACCATCACCACCACCACCACCATCACCCATGATCACCACCACCATCACCACCATCATCACCACCATCACCACCACCACCATCATCACCAACATCACCAGCATCACCATCATCATTATCATATTAACAGCAGCAAACACATCCTGAGGAGCCGTTATGTGCCAGGCACTGAGCACCTGGCCTGTACTATGTCACTTCATCTTTACAACATGATGAGATGGTTAATTCTGTAATTCCCACTGGGGTACACAAAGAAGAAGCAAGCTGTCCAAGTTTGCACAGCTAATACAAATGAAACCAGGAATTGGCAGGCAGGCTGTGGCCCTCTTAACCACCACACAAAAACTAGGAGAGATTTCCCAACCAACGTACGTGGAGCATGATTCCTGCAAGAGGGGCCCTTAGACAATTCCAGCAGCTCTTCCATATAATGTTAGCTCCTGACAGAGTTCAGAGTGCCCCAAACCATCAGCCACCTGCCCTTTCTACAGCCACCAATGCCTGTGCTATGGACAGACAGGAATGTTTAGACATTCCCCTTCTAAACACGTCTCTACAGAAGCAAAAATAAAACAGCTCCCAGATCTGATTCCAAACACACTTCTTTGGACAATAGAACTGACATCGAATTCTTCATATCACTTCTTAAAGCCTTAATTCCAGACTTTGGAGTGCCCCGCCCCCCTCCCCCCACAGCTGTGAGTGGGCAAATATGGGCTTGTTTGCCCTTGACACCTGTAACCCTCTCCATGGAGTCACTCTTGCTGGGTATAAAAACAACCAGCATGGATGGAGGATTCTTAGTTGCCAGGCACCGCATTGCATACTCAGGGTTGATTTACTGAGGCCTCACAGCAACCATGTAGGAGAGATATTTCTAAGCTTTAATAAATGAAGAAAATGTAACCAAGAGAGACAAGAACTTTCCCAGAGTCACCTAGCTACGTGCAGCAGAGTCCAGATTCACACACAGATCTGCAGCCTGGAAGCATGTACCGCTCACCGCGGTGACCACACCCCCCAGACCACAGCTCTGGGATCCCCAAGACCACCCTTGCTGCCTTAAATCCTGTTGGAGAAGTGTGAGTATCGCTCATACTCCAATGAGTCAGAGGGCTTAGGTATGCATCTGATGACTAAGGGGATTTGCAGGACCCCTGCCTGGGCTCTCAACGCCCCCGGGATTGGGTCACTTATGTAGGACCCGCTGAACTTTGATGAACTGGTAAGGGGAATCACCCCAGCATTTCCTCTCTTTCTTCACCTTGAACTTGAAGCTGAGGACCTCTGGCTGCCCTCTCTGAGCATCCAGCATCACTTCCCAGAATGAACATTTCTCTGCATTAGAAGCAAACACACATATTTTCCCCCTTTTAAATTTGTTGTGCTAAACAAATTAATCTAGCACCAGATTATATTATGAAGAACCATAAATCTTTTCCAAGATTAGCATCTGTCAAGTTGGATTAGCAATATCCAATGTACTGTGAATTAATTTGCTAAGCCTTATAATGCAGTCCCGGGCGTTTAACTTTAGTAATAGCAAATGTAATTTGGAAGAAATGGGAACTCGTTTTCTCATCCATGTCTATATAGTAAGTGACGTAGGCAGGGGAGATGACAATAAGTAAATGCACCACTAAATTCTATTATGATGACGGCCTGCCAGTTTATTGAGGTAAAAACGAATGCTTTGTAAACTGCTCTTGGGCGCCAGGCATGAAGAGGATGAAAGTCAGGCTCTGAGTGTCTGTAGATTCCAGAAGGGGGTCTACGTGGGAGACAGCCGAGGCACAGCCCTGCAGACCCTCTCTCGTGATGCTTCCAAGCTCACAGCCTCCATCCCGGTCCCTGGTCCCTGGTCCCCGGCCCCCAGCATTGAGATGGAGCTTGGCTTTGCCTCCATAGATGTGTTGCTCTCTAGGGAAGAATCGCTCAGAATAAAAACTGCAGTTCTCTTGTCCAGGTGAAGGAAGGAAGTAGGTCATGGAACAAAAGCCACCCACTCCATGGAAACCTGTCCAACTACTGACCATAGCCTGCCTGCTGGCTGGGATGCAAAATCTGGTGCGCACACAGAGTGCAAGTGACAGCGTGGCAACCTGGCTGCAGAGGGACCCTGAGGAGCAGTTCTCTTTGTCCTCTGGGTTCTGAAGAGGACCCGCATCAGGTCCAAACCCTGAGGAAGTGGAGAAGCAAGCCGAGGAAGGAGGAGGCTGCATGGTGACCCCTCCCCTCTGTGCTCATGCCCTGGAACTTCCATCCTGTTTTGCAAGTCAGCGAATATGGCTGCTAGTCTAGGATGTACTTGCACGGATCCAATCTGTAAACCTGGGAGTCACAGTGGGGCTTGGGGCCATGGCCCATTCACAGAAGCCAAGGCTGCTGGCAGCGAGTAGGAGCACAGGGGTCCAGGATTCTGGGCTGTCCCTTGGCCAGCCTGAAGCCAGGTATATGCAGAGGGGCTACCAGTGAAACGACAAGCTTTGGCCTGGCAGATTTGCAAGAGCTACTTCTTTCGAAGCAATTGCAGGAGTTACAGGAGAAAGAAAAACAAAGCAACGATGCAGTATGATATTTCAAAGCCAAGGAATGCTAACTGTCTACACGTACCTAGAATGACACAGGCAGAAGAACCAAAGCCCTTTGTCTGCTCTCCATCCTCCAGACACCTCCTAACCCATCTTCGGGAACAAGACATTCCCCAGCCTGAGTCAGTTTGCAAAGCACAGGAAGCTCCTCCTGACGCCTGGCCTCAGGCTCTGCTGCTGTTTAAGGTAATTCCTATTTCTGGGCCGGTCTGGCAGTCGCCCCTCCGTAGGGCCACACTCTTGATGTTTTCTGAAGACGCCACATACCCTGCCTCCGTCAGCAGATGTGCCCACATCTGACTCCGGGCGGGCCCAGGAGCTGAAGTTCTGCCACTCGGGAAGATGCCACTCTGTGTCTGATGGGGCTCAGACACCCCTACGCAGGCAGGGCGGGTACAGTGCCCACCTCTGGGCCACCTCCAAGGAGAGACCCTCTCCCTTCTCCCTTCCATCGGCTGGAAGGGCTTGGCCCGCCTTGTAGAGCACAACCCAGATTTGCCAGGATATATACATGTGCAAGTTCACGGACACACAGCGCCCCATCTCTCCCGGAGGGGCCCTGGCTTTAGGCTCCCCTCTGGGAAATGGAGAGTCCCACAGAGTAACATCACCCGGGCACGGCTCAGCATCCCTAAGCCACACCCCCCCAAAGCATCCCCCCAACCGAACCCCAACCAGAAAAGAGGTGGGCATACCTGAGGTCTCCCCCAGAACCCGCGGGGGCTTGCTGTCTTTGCCACTGTCTCTGCTGGGACTGGTGGAAGGCTCCGTTGTGCTTACCCCAACTGGTTTTCTACTCCTGGGGTCCAGGGGCTCAGTGACCCCCTGAGTCTGCAGCGTCACGGAGGTGGCCGTGGTGGCTGTGGCGGTGGTGGTGGCGGTGGCCACAGTAGTCTTCCGTGTTTGGAAGATGGAGACCGTGGTGGGGCCGTAAATGCCCGGAAACGTGTTGGATTCCAGGGCCTCCTCCTCCCCTGTGGGTCCCCAGGCAATGAACTCCGTCTCCGTGGTGGGCCTGCTGCCTCGGAAGTCAAAGCTGTTGAAAGCGGGTCCCTGCAGGTGCCTCTTCCCCCGCCGCAGGAGGGCCTGCTGGTCTGCGGGGGCTCCGCTGCCCCCCGCGGAAGAGGAGGAGGGGGAGGAGGAGCCCAGGGCAGGGCCGGATTTGGCAGCAGCTGGGGGCTTAGCCAGCCCCGCCTTGGGCCCCAGGGCGGCCACCTGGTCCCTGGGTCTGTGTGCCCGTCGGGCCCGGGGGCTCGGCATCTGCCCGTGACCGTGACCGCGCTCCACGCGGGGCGGCCGGGGGCTCCACACGGGCGCCGGGACCCGGGCGGGCTGTCCGCTCTTAAAACTCCACAATCGGGGCGGCCGGTGGGGCGGCCGGGGCAGCAGTCGGAACTCGGGGCCCGGGCCCAGGGACTCACACGCGGGCAGATCCAGGGCGAGCTGAAACATGGCTATGAGGATCCAAGCATGGCTTCCTAGGGAGCAGCCGGGCCAGCGGAGGAACATGGAACTGCGTGGGAGAGAGAGAAGAGCATCAGTGCGGCGCCTCCGCCCGGGGGGCTCCCTCCACCCGCCACCGGGACTGGGAAACGCTCTTCCTGTAACCAGCGCTAATCCCAGCTTCAAAAGGGGAACGGCACCCTTCATTAGTTCCCTGCAAAGGCCGACTCGAGTGCGGTCTGTTAGCACCCTGGAAGGACAGGCCCAGCCGCACGCGCTCAGGACCCGGCTTCACCTCCAAGGAGCCTGCCCCTCGCGTGGCCAGCTGCCGACAGAGTCTACTTACAGGAAGGAAACCGCGTCTCCAAAGCCCCCATCTGTCAGCGAAAGAGGTGACCCCACGGGCCACCCGCCCCTGCTTTGCTTTGACCCAGAATAAAACAGAGGCACCAAGAGGGCACCAGGGAGGGAACGGCAGGTCCTGAACGCGGTCCGCGCCCTGGCTCCAAGGGCCGGCACTTCCCTCCGGGTCACAGAAGTTCCCGGCCCGAGGTGGGTGATGCTAAGCCTGCAGCCGCCGGTCCTGAGGTTTGCAGGGACAGGGGTTTCAGCCTGTGGGCTTCACGTGGGGCACAGAGTCCCAGCATCTACTGCTCCGGGTGGGTCCTGTGTGTCGACCCCACCCTCTCCCCCCACTGGTATCTCAGTCGAATGTGCCTATTTGAAAGCAGGCTCGTGGGCTCGAACACCGTTGCACACACACGGGGAAGCTGCTGACTGTGCCTCCCTGCATCTCGCTCAGGAAACAGAGACGTGCTGCTGGGAAGCCCAAAGTCCATCAGGGTGCCACCTCTGCCCAAGCGCGTGCTGTGCTGACATTTACCTCCTGCGCAGGTGCCCTTGGAAGCCCTGTCGTCGGCCTTCTCAGCATGGGGAGCCTGGTGAGGGCGGAGGGGCTGAGCACGCGCTGGGCCCCGGGAGGAGGGAGCCAGGTGGCTCCAGCGGCAGGTTGGGGATGTGGCCGCGCAGAGGGTGGGGGGACCCGGCGCACACGCTGTCCCACCGGCTTAGATAACTGAGGGCTGCGGACAGGCGCCCTTCAAAGTCCGAGCTCATCACCAAGGTCACGTCTGAGCCAGAACTGCGGGAGCGTCGTGGGTGGGGGTGGATGAGCACACTCGGAGCGCTGAGTCGCCAGCCCGAAACCCTGCTCGGAACCGGGCCTGTGGAAGTGGAGTCTGGCAGGTTTTCTTTGAGGGGTGTCACGTGAACAAAAGGGACTAAATCAGTCCGTGTATGAGTGAGTGAGTGTGTCCACGTGCCTGGGGCTGACCTTTCCCTCACGGACACTAGCAACGCGCTGTGCCCCGGCCGTCAGCAGGTCGAAAGGGAGACACTTGTATTAATCAGCACTCATTGCCAAAAAGGATGAATCCCCAAATAACAAGGCCCCAGTTTTTTAATCAGAACGAAAGCGCTTGGCTGCAGAAATTAGGAATAGCTCATTATGCTAATGCCTCTGTACTGAGGGGCTGCCGGTGTGCGATTTCTCTGCACGGTCAGCCCTGTGCGGTGCCGGGACGCGGCCAGCCTTACTGCACACAGAGATTTAGGTCAGCGCGAGGTCCCCCCAGGCGCACACCAAGGGCAGCTCCTCTGTGGCCGCAGGTGGCTCAGTGAGGGTGGGTGGTTTAGAAGCTCAAGTTCTCCCACCTCTCTGAACATTTGGACACGAGTCCAGCCCTCAAGGAAATGAGATGCTGCTTCCAGTAGGTGTGGTGCCTCGGCCTGGGGGCCACCATTGGCCACCATCAGGCACCACCCAGCCTCACCAGGACCCATCAGGCACCACCAGGCACCACTGAGCACTCCCAGGCCTTACCAGGTACCACCAGGTACCATCAGGCCCCACCAGGCAGCCCCAAGACTCACCAGGTACTACCATGAACCGCCAGGCCTCACCAGGTATCACCAGGTTTCACCAGGTACCCCAGGCCTCACCAAGTACCATCAGGCCCCACCAGGCAGACCCAAGCCTCACCAGGTTCCACCAGGAACCCCCAGGCCTCACAGGGTATCACCAGGTTTCACCAGGTACCCCCAGGCCTCACCAGGTACCACCAGGGCCCATCAGGCATCCCCAGGCCTCACCAGGTACCCCCAGGCTTCACAGCGTACCACCAGGTCCCATCACCTCACCAGGTCTCTCCAGACCCACCAGTCACCACTAGGCCCCACCAGGTACTGTCAGGAACCCTCAGGCCTCCCCAGGTACCTGCAGACCTCACCAGGCCTCACCAGACACCCCCAGGTATCACAACCACATCAGGCCTCACCAGGCCCCACCAGGCACCACTAGACCCCACCAGGTACTACCAGGCCCCACCAGGCAGGCTGAATGAACAGCAGCACACACAAACCTGCCTGCCAGCACTACCTGGAGCAACGTCACCCCAGGAAATTAAAACAGCAGTGCCTGAGCCTGTGCCTGCTTGCCCCGCGTAACTTCACATGCAGGATATTTCTGCCATTTCCCCCCAATCATGAGCTGTCATTGGTTACCATGGAAACCCCTCTTTTCCACGCCACCCAGCTGTTATGCAAAAAAGCCAATCCATCCCAACAGTGGGGAGAGCGGGATTTGTTTTTCTTCTTCAAGTCCAGTTTCTTCCTTTTAAAGGTGGTGGATTTGTTCACAGAGGGAAATTAAGGAGGGCAGCTGAACAGGTCAGGACAGAGGCTCCACCCGCCCCAGCAGCCAGGACATGCAGGACCCCGGTGGGTGGGGTGGGGGTACAGCCCTCCCCACAGGGAGGCCAAGGGCTGATTCCATGGCCTGCAGGGGACCCATCACTGGTCTCTTTACAGGGGCCAAAGGCTCCAAACCCTCTGCTCTGTCACCAGGCCTGCTTTTCCTACGTGCAATCTGCACCTTCCTGGCCTCATGTGGGGGGCACCCTGGGGTGAAGATGCATCTTGGTGCGAGGGGATTGAGCCACATCTGCAAGGACCACGTGATGGGCAGCAAGTGGCCACTCCTCATCCCTCCAGCTGGTCCTAAAAACAGGTGGGACCCCAGGAGCAGTCTGTAGTGTCCCTCTGACACTGCTGAGACAAGGCTGGGACGCCCCCAACTCCACACTCGTTTCATGATGAAGAGGGTCTCGGAGGACCACTCCCAGATCCTCTCACCCAGGAAGGCATTTCTCGAGATGACAGAGGACCCCGCACGTCTGCAGGGGAGGCTCTGAGGCCGCCGAGGGCCCTGCTGAGAACACCACTACCCCTCAGGGCCGCTGGGTGACGTGCCAAGGAGGCCAGGCCACGTGCAGGCCGAGGTGGGATCCGCTCCCCCCAAACTCTGAGACATACACAGACCCCTTACGCAAGTGCCACCACTTCACCTCCACGAGGATGGCTCCAAGCAAAAAGACAGACAGTTCTAAGGTTGGTGCGGATGTGGGGAGACGGGAAGCCTCGTGCATCGTTGGCGGGAATGTGAAATGGTACAGCCATTCAACAGTTTGGAAGTAACTCAAAGACAGAGAGTTACCAGTGGACTCAGAAATTCCACTCCTGGGTACCAAAACGTGCACACGGATGTTCACAGCAGCATCATCCATGACAGAGGAAACTAGAAACGACCTCCGCGGCCATCAACTGATGCGCGGGTAGAGAAACATGGTCCAGCCCTGCAGTGGAACATTAACTGGCCACAAAAAGGAAAGAAGTGCTGATACACCCTACCACGTGGATGGACCCTGAAAACGTTACAAAGAAGCCAGTCACAAAATGCTACAGGTTGTACGATTCCATGTACATGAAAGGCCCAGAATCTGTCAATCCACAGGGATAGAAAGTAGATTGGTGGCTGCCAGGGGTTGGGAGTGGGGGCTGGGGGGATGGGGAGGGAGTGACTGTTAATGGTTACAAGGTTTCCTTTAGGGCTGATGAGAATGTTCCGGAATTAATAGTGGCGACAGTGGCACAACCTTGTGAATACATTAAAATACACTAAAACCACTGCCCTCTACACTTTAAAGAGGTGGATTCAGGGTGTGTGGTTTAGATCTCAAGAGGTAATGTGTGCCCGGATAGTGAGCAGACAGACTTGGGGTGCACTGCATTGCACCCTAATCCTGCTCCCGACCTCTGGCAGGTGGGAGGAAAGAAAGGATGCTGGGGCCAGAGCCGGCCTCGGCAATGAACGTGCAGTTGAGA
Source organism: Hippopotamus amphibius kiboko (assembly GCF_030028045.1). Taxonomy (NCBI): domain Eukaryota; kingdom Metazoa; phylum Chordata; class Mammalia; order Artiodactyla; family Hippopotamidae; genus Hippopotamus; species Hippopotamus amphibius. The sequence continues at coordinate 2,885,941 of NC_080186.1, read as the reverse complement.
CGTCAGATTCGTCCACACGAGCGTTGCTTGAGTGCCCGGCTGCTGCGTCTATGCCGTGACAGACGGCTCCCCTTCGGCAGCGCCCCAGCCCAGACTTTCAAAGGAAGAACAAACGCCCCCAGACACCCCCACCTGACTGCTCCTGAGCTGTGAACTACTGCTCTATCTCACTTTATTCTCTAGTTTGCAGACTTTTTCTCTCCCTTTTAAATTTTTATTGAAATCTTTTTTCCCCAAGAACAGTTTAATAAGATTCAGCAAATTGAGATTCAATTCAATACCTTCTATGTATTTTCTTCACTGAAGAAAATCACTGTCAATTAAGGGAGACAAAGGCATCTCTTCCACTTAAGGGTGCACTTTTCTCTGAGCAAGAAGTTTGCAGGGCTGCCTCCTGCAAGCAGCTGGCATCCACTTGCTGGAACACTGGGGCTGGGCCGGAAGTTCACTCAGGAGCCCTGAGTCTGCACAGCCCAGAAGCATCCCAGAACCTCCAGGAAGGGACAGGACCCGAGAGGCGTCCGACAGGTGGCCAGCCTGTCCCAGCCCTGCCACTGGCAGTGACAAGCACCCCATGTACAGCCCCAGCTCTGGATGACTGAGGAAGACCCCCACCTGCGATGGCTGCTCTTGGGCTTGTCATCAGCTGGTTCTGAAACAAGGCACAGTGGGAACAATTCTGTTCGAGATTGGTCCAAGCGTGGGCTTGTTGCTTCCGCTCTGCTTGTTGCTTCCCTTCCTTATATGAGATGGTTGGAGCAGGTGGCTCTGAGGACTCCTCACCTTCTAAGAAGAGCCGTACGTCTGTGATCAATAATTGACAGGGTACAGCCTGAAATGACTCCAGGGACGCAGATGGGACAGACACAGAGGGGCTTCCTCCAGCACAGAGTTGGCTCAGGGGGAGTCCATGTTCCTGCGTGGACATCTCCATCCCCCTGCAGACACGGGCATCCCTGCACCTGGGGCCCCTGCCGTGTCTACCTGCCCAACCCACCCCCAGCGTGACCCTGTGTCCAGACGCCTCTGGATCCCACCCCACTTCTGTTGGCTTGTTTGTTTAAATAAGTTTTTCTTTTTAGAGCAGTTTTAGATTCATAGAAAAATTGTACAAGGGCACAGAGAGGTCCTGTGTAGTCTTCTCCCAGAATCTCAGTATGGACATTCTACATCACCATGGTGAATGTGTCAAAAGTAAGGGAAAACACGGGTCCACGACCGTGAACCAGATTCCATACTGTATTACGATTTCACCCGTTCTCTCTTCCAGGACTCCACTCAGGACCTCCTCGGGGTCCTCTGGGCTGTGACGAATGCTCGGACGTGCCTTCTTTTAGTGATCTTGACAGTTTTGACGAGGATGGGTCAGGTAGTTTGTATGCTGTCCGTCTACTGGGACTTGTGTTTTTCTCATGCTTAGACTGGGGTGATGGATTCTTGGGAGGGACCACAGAGGTGCAGCCTCCTCACCACATTGTATCAGGGGTGCCTGCTGTCAACACAACCCACCACTGCTGATGACCTCTGCCCCCTGTGACGTCCTGTTGGCCAGGCGTCTCCGCTGAAAAGTCACGAGCCTCCCCTTTCCACACACTCATCTCAGGAAGCAGAACTCCAAGCACAGCACACTCTGCGGAGAAAACCCGCTTTGTTTTTAACTCCTCAAACCTCACTTGTTTGGCAGTCAAGCCATGGAACAGGACAAATCTAAGGAAGTCATTGTCCCAAACAGAGAGGGTGGTGGGTGACAGGCAGGATTTTCCCTTCCTTTAAAACCTACGTTCCAAGTGCTTTTGGGGTGTGGGCTGGCAGGGAGGAGCTGGGTGCCCCAGCTGTGCGGTCTCTCCCCAGGGAGCTGGAGGGAGGCTCGGGAGGGGAGAAGGCACAAGATTTGCTCTCAGGCACGTGCAGGGCTACCCGCTCCTCAAGCCTGACGGCATGATTCTGCTCTTCGCAAAGACAAGAGACCAAGGGGCAGCAGGCTTAGGGTCCGGATGAACGCGGGAGGCAGCGGGCTTTCTGAGGACAAATCCCTGACCCTAAAGCTGTGACTGAGGGGAGCTGGTGGCCACGCTCAACTCTGACCTTCGGGCAGAGTGAAACTCCCGGTGGGTGAGGCTTTGATTCACCACTGCATCTTCCTCGTGAAGGAAGCGCATCGTGTCAGGAAGAGACATTCAGTTCTAGGTGGGAGGGAGAGCTTGGTACCACATTATCCCTGATTCTGTGTTGCCCCAAGTCCTCTGCCCTGGAGACAGCGGGGTGTGGGGCCTTCCAACACCAGGAAACATCCATCTCCTCCCACTCCACAGGGACCCTCTGGCGCCCAGGGGGCCTCCCTCTGCCCCATGTCCCCCAGCACCCCAGCCCCCATCACCAACAGGGTGGCACAGCGGGGGTTCCGGATACATTTCAGGAGCAGAGACCCACCCTGCCCTCTCAGGGATACAGATGTCCATCCCCCAGCACCGGTTCAGGAAGGGAGCACACGCTTTCTTCTGGAAAGCAGTCACTGGTTCAATTTCCTAATGAAACAAACTCAGCCATGATTCACTCAAATGGTGCTGCCAGCCCGACGTCATCGTGATGTCCTGTGGGCGCGGCTCCACACTTGGCCCCGGGACTCGTGGGGATTAAAGCGTCCTCTCTTTCAGGACAGGTGCTCCAGGTGCCTAAGCTTTGGTCGCCCGTGGCCCCAGTGGGTGTCGGGCACACACATGGGCACGGAGAGGGGGCAGCACAGGGAAGAAACCTCCAACACGACACGACATCTCTGGCTACTCTCCTTCCTGGGAGTGTGGGGTCAGCCCCGGGGTCTGAGGTCCTTTTGGAATCCTTGAACTCCTGGGTGCCTCAAAATGGGCAAAACACAGGGAAACCAGTCGCCTGTCCTGGAGCATCTGTGGGTGGGCGTCTTCATTCCAAACCCTCATTACCCAGGTGTGGACAAGAGGAGATCCACAAATGAAGGGGTCTGGCTGGGGTCACCACGAGTCTAGGACTCAGGGACTTATGATCTCTGTGCTCAGAAACTAGGTCTCAACACCCCTAGACCTGCGGGACCAGGGAAACACTAGAAAAAAGTAGAGCGAGCACAAAGCCTCTATAAGCCGTAACCATGGCGACTCCACTCTCTGGACAGTCTGCACAGAGTCTCCACCCACAGGGAGGCACCTGGGTGGGCGGTGGACCTGGGCAGGTGGGATCCAAGCCCCTCCCAACCTTATCCAGCTGTCAGGGCCCTGCGGGTCTTGCGGGAGATGATAAGCCCTGGTGTGGGAGTGACGCTGTACGGTCCGCACAGCGCATTCACACACCGGTGCGTCTCACAGGGGGAGTCACGCCCCCACAGGGCGTTCTGCAAGGTCTGGAGACATTCCTGGTTGTCAGCAGCTGGGGAGGGAGGCACTGCTACTGGCATCTAGTGGGTGGGGCCAGGGAGGTTGCAAAACATCCCATGTACACAGGACACCTTCCACCTCAAAGCATCATCCGGCCCCAAAGGTCCACAGGGCTGAGGTCAAGAAAACATCTTGCACACGGATGCTCTGCTCCTCCTGAGGCCTGGGGAAGTGGAAATGACCATCTTTATCCCCAAGAGAAGAGACACTTGGAAATGACTAACCCACACAGTCCCCAGAAGTGGCCTTGTGTGGTGGTGACATGGGGCTCAGAGCCAGCTACCTGACTTCCAACCTTCTAGCTGTGTGAACTTGGGCAGTCTGTGGAACCTCTCTGAGCCTCAGTTTCCCCACCTGTAAAATGGGGTGAACACGGGTACCCACACCACGGGGTGTCACGGGGACTCCACAGTGAGTACTTTAGGCTCGGCTCCCAGCCATGGTCCCTCTGCTCCCCCCGTGGCTGTGGACGGTACCCAGGGGCCCATCTCCCTTCCCTGGTTGCTCCAGAGCAGGGCGTCTGCAGAACTCGGAGCCACGGGGGCTGGTGCTCGACAGGCTTCACAGGTGCTTGGAGGAGACTGAAGGATAGCAACACGCTGGCATTCTGGTTGCCTGGGCAACGTGCCCGCAAGCATTCCGGAGGAGGGAAGTGGTGACAAGCAGTGGGTGGATAGCCCTGTGGGCGGGAACGCTCTCTCCCCAGGAGTGGGGGGCAGGGCTTCTGCGTGTCTGATGCTACAGCCTCTGCTACTGCGGCCAGGTACTACTCCTGCAGACGTGCTGCTGTCGGATAGCAGGCAGACCATCCAGGAAAGGCAGCCCCATGAAGTGCCCCCCCCAGCCGGTCCCCTCAGCTCAGCTCCTGTCCCCCCAACATGGTGTCTGCACCCTCTCTGGGCAGCACCCAGGAGGTGACCAGCAGCTGCTACAGCAGCCGAGAAGCCACCCCGGGTCCCCCAGCCCAACCTGCCAGGTGCCCTGGGCCATCCCTTCCATGCTTCCTTTGCAGGTGGCGGCTCAGGTCTGAGACGGGCCCCTGGCGTGAGTTGGTCCATCCCGGGGTCAAGCCTGTCTCTTCTCCATATGTCTCTGGGCAAAGGCAAACATGAATACGAGCTGGACGAGAATCCCGACGTTTGGTAACCTTCTCCACCACCAAAGCCAACTCAGAACAAGGTCTAGAAGACCCTGGGAAGGCAAAGTCGATTCTGCAAACCCCCAGCAGTGGTTCTCAGCCTGGACCTCACGTGAGAACCACCCAGTTTGGGGAAAGGATAGTTACAAAACTCTGAGCCCCAGCCCTACCGCATCTTAGACCCAGTAAGCATCTTTGGGGAGGAGGCCCAGCACCAGTAGGGTTTTGGGGAGCTCCCCTGGGGCACCCAGGGTTGAGTGAGGAAAGATACCTGCTCCTCACTGGGACCCAGTTTAATCCTACTTTACATCCATTTTTAACAAGAGATTTAGGATGGGGTGGGAGTGTGGGAGAAGGGATGCTGTAGGCTGATGACCATTCAACACTGGGGTCCCGGGTACCACACACCAGGGCCGTCAGGCTGGGAAGATGCTCACGGGAAAGTTCCTACGCAATCATGTGAAGAGATAAGGGCCACGGCACAAATGCATATTTATGGAAAACGGCACTGAACAGAGCTGCTGTGGGCAGAAAGGGCAGAACGGGCACTGGCTGCATCACCCACACGGGTTGAGCACCAGCTCCTAGTGGGGCTCTGGGCTAAGTGCTCGACACGAATCGTCTCATGCTGTTCGCACGGTAACCCTCTGAGAAGAATGGCGGTTACTCTCATCTTGCAGGAGAAAGAAAAGCACAAAAATAGGAGCTGTGTTTTTCTCTGGAAAGAAGACTCTTAAAAATACAACTGAAAGCAGCTGGTGCTGAAGGAGGTAAACGCTCAGCCCCGGAGGGAAGCTCGTTCTGGGAAGGATGCCTTCCTCCAAGGTTTCAGGTTTTAAGAACTGTCCCGTCACCTCTCTGGTGCTGGGAAACCTGCATTCCCCGTAGAGAACATTCTGTGTAATCGCAGATGCTGCTCCTGGTGATAGATGGCTCATTACAGATAGTCTTGTCCCTAAAAAGTGGACTCAGAAGAATAAATGATGCCAGGTTCCAAAACACCCAATGTAGTTCCTCTATTCTCATGGGAAATATCTATTTTAGTTGTGTTGCCATTGTTACGTTGTATTTACAAAGCCCGGTACACGTGCCTGGCCCTTTGTAAGCCAATCAAGAAGGATGGAGAACAGTGGCGGCATCTCTGCCTCTCAGAGTCACAGAAGCAGGGCTGTCATGCGATTTGCAGAGACAAGGAAAGGATGCTGCTGACAGAGGTGGGGAGGGCAGGGCACAGGGAAGGAAGAGCGAGATGGCCGAGGGAGAGCTTTGGGGTCAGGCAGATCTGGGCCAAAAACCCAGCTCCATCACCAGCTCACCAAGTGTATGGCCTGGGGCAGGTCCCGCCACCTCCCCTGGGCACCGTCTCCTTAGGTGCTCATGTGCCCCTCTTGTGCGAGGAGAGAGGGCATGATGACAATGACAACATGCTGGAAGAACTCTCAGCAAAGGCCCAGCTCTGTTGCTTAGGAGTGAAGAGGAGGCTGGACTCAGCCATGGGAGGCAAAGGCAGAGCACCTGTGTGTCCAGCAACAAAGGGGTGGACCACCAGAGGAGGGGTGGACCGCCAGGGGAGGGGTGGACCGCCAGAGGAGGGGTGGACCACCAGGGGAGGGGTGGACCACCAGAGGTGCCCCAGGGACCAGCTCGGGCTGCGGCCCCCTGGTTCTCTCCACTGGTCTCCAGGCCAACCCTGCCCTTCTCTGACCCCCAGAACCGCCGGGACCATCCCATAAGGAAAGCTGGGGCCTACTGTGGCTGAAGCATGATGGGTCCTTGAATATCAGAAGAAAAACTATGAGGAAGACAAAATCGAAAGTTTAAGAGCTCGGAGTGGGCCTTAGGAAGGAGGTGAAATTACAGAAGAACCTGGAGAGGTTCAGAACCATAGAAGGCGCGGGTGTTGGACCAGGAGCATCAGGAGAGGAAGGATGACCACTGTCAGGCAGCTGGGGGAGGAGCCCCTGAAGCCGATGGAGGTGGCGGGAGGACAGATGACCTTGAAGGTCCTCCCGAGTCTGTGAAGGGCAGATTTCAGGTAGGAGGGAGAGGGAGGGTCCTCCTCACACAGTCAAAGGCAGACCCAGCCCACCTAAGGGGACCTGCGGAGCCTGGAAGTCCCCAGGCAGCCGTCTCCACGCCCAGCAGCAACCACATCACCATCCTCGGTCCTTTGCATCTGAGTGTAAATGAGGCTGAGATGAAACAGGGCCTCTGCATGGGATAGAGGCACTCGTATGGTGGCCTGCATGGGGCACAGGGGTATTGAGAGGCGGTCTGGGGGACAGGGGGTGGTTGCAACATTCACGGATGGGGGAAAAAGAAAATGGTAACTTGGAAACAAGCTGGAGCTGCTGGAAGTCCACAAAGTCATCTGCGCAAATCCTACGACGTAGGGCACGGTTCCATCTCCACTGCAGCAAGTTCCTGAGTCCCCATCAGGAGGGGACGTGACAAGAACAGAGGCTCTGCTGCCGACACCCCACCCCTGCCCAACTCCAACCGACAGGGGAAGAGCCCAGACACGGGTCCCACTGGGCCGCGGAAGAGGCCCCGGGAACGCTGCCCCAGGAAGCACTGGGTGTGACACCGGACAAACAGGAGCTGACTGCTCGCTCAGGCCAGACCCCTGGTCCCGGCTGGGCCGGCCACTTACCGCATCCACACCCTCTGAGAGAGGCAACCCCTCTCCCCCCGCGTCACCAACGAGGAGATGGACATTTCAGAGATGTTGGTGCCCCCGCCCCAGGTCGCCAGCTAGTGGGCGGTGTCCCGGGGACCTGGCACAGATCTCCAGAGCTCGAGCCCACTCTGCGGGCGGCTGCCTGGTCCCTCCTTCCCGAGGCCTGCATGCAGAGCCAGGAGGGGGCCAGCCTCCCGCCAGCCAGATGGTGCTGGGGGACGTCCTGCCTGATGGACATCTCTGCTCCAACCACTGCCATCCATGGCGTCCCAACCTCAGCTTGAACACAAATGGTGGCAGTGAACTCACTATGTCCAAAAGCACTGAGCAGGTGTGAGGCAGGGCTCGGGTAGAGAGCCTTCCCGGGGCATTTCCGCCTCCCACCCCAGCTGTCCTGCAGGGACTTGGGACTCATCCAGCCCCCAAGAGGCACTCCACATGCAGGCCATACAAGCCTGGGCCACATGTGCACACACACACACGGTCCCACGCGGACACGTGGACACACACGGGCACACACACACACGGTCACACGTGGACACGTGGACACACACGGGCGCACACACGTGTGTACACAGACACGTGCACACACGTCCCGAGCCATCCCATTTCCAGTTCACCCAACGTCCCCTCCTGTGGCCCAACTGTGAAGTCCGCCATCCCAGACACCACCTCACCCGAGTCTCCAAGTGGAGCGTCCAGAGCTTGACCACAAACACAATTTGGCATAAAACTGATGGGAGGGCCACCACTGGCATGGGGACAAAATGCTCTTTGGAGAAATTCTTCCCAAAAGAACCCAGCAGAGCTGAGTGTCAGATCTGTTGGACAGGTTCTGTTGTCACAGGGTGTGACCTCTCGGCAGTTCCGAGAACAGCTGCCCGCTGCTTCCCCCCAAGCAAGGCCTCCTCTTGGGGTCAACCTCCCTGCTCCCCAAGGCCCTGTTACAGACTGAACTGTGTCCCCCCCAAATTCATACATTGAAGTCCTGACCCCAGGTATCACAGAATGTGACTATTTGGAGAGGAGGTCTCTAAAGAAGTCATTAAGGTAAAATGAAGCTACAGGTGCAGGGTCCTAGCTCTACATGACTCACGTCCTCAGAAGAAGAGTTCAGGACACAGACACACACAGAGGGACAGCCATGTGAGGACACAGGGAGAAGATGGCCATCTACACATGGAGGAGAGAGGCCTCAGGAGGAACCAGCCCCGCCCACACCTTGATCTTGGACTTCCGGCCTCCAGGACAAGGAGAGGACGAAGGTCTGTGGTGGCTGTTATGGTGGCCTGAGCTGACCAGGACAGGGACCTTCTCTCTCGCTGCTCCCGCCCCGAGGGCTCAGGGCTCAGTGCCTGTGGCAGGTCCCGATCATCACTCTCTCCTGGGGACCCAGCACCACGGCTCCGCACACTGTCCTTGCAGGGGTCACTCACAAGCACAACCCCACCTCACAGCTCCGGACTCGGGTCTCCATCTGGGCCCTGCCCACCCTCACAGCCAGCTCACAGCAGAACCCACCACGGCCCCTGCCAAACCCCTGCCCACCTCAAAACCGCGCACCCATCAGCGCACCCAGGGGATGCTGCCGTTTACCAGGTAGCACAGCCAGAACTCTGCCCCCCGAGCCACCCCCTTCCCCGAACACGTGCTCGGTGGGTCCTGCCCAACCCTCCCTCTCACACAGGGGTTTTCAGCCCCCGCTCATGGACCGCTGGGCTGGACCATTCTCTGGGGGGGTAGCTGTCCTGGGCACTGCGGGACGTCTGGAGGCTTTGCTGTCCCCCATCCAGAAGATGCGAATGGCACCCTGAAGTCGTCACAAGCATTCCTGACATGGTCACATGTGCCCTGGGGGCCAGGTGCTTAACGCAGGAAGGCAACTCCCTCTATTGGCTCCCCGGCGGCCGGTGCATGTGTGGTCAGCCTCAGTTGGAGAAAGAAGGGCTTCACAACCAGAGGGAGTGGGGCTCCGGAGCTTCCAAGGAGGGCATCCTCCAGCCCCTGTCTCCTCCCCACCACCTCCAGGAAGCCAACCATGACTACCTCCCACCCCCACTTTCCTCTCTCCCTGGTTTCCTCCGAAGCTCAGAGTCCATCTCCACCAGTGCCTGCCAGTGCCTGCCAGTGACCATGGGCTGACCCCCACGGCTACCCTGCTACGTAGGTCTCTGCATCCTGGTAGCATCATGGAGGCTTCTTGGGTTTCTTCAGATAATTTTTCCCCATGAAATGGGAGGGAACCCGGCCCCGCTGACCACCCAGAGCCGCAATGAAGGAGGAAAACTGCAGCCTGAGGTGGACGCTTATTGAACTTGATTCTTATTTAATATTAATTATGCTTTAATACTAATGTTAACTGTGCTTCTTAATTTTTGTTTTTATCCAGTTATTGTACAACCCTTGACTATGCAGCCACAGTGATGGGTGCTGGGGACCTGGAAACAGAGACTATGTCCCCACCCTCTCTGGTCAGCGCACAGCCCAGGGCCGGGCTCACAAATGTGCGTTCATTTATTAATTCATTCATTCAGGGAGCAAACAAACACACCAAGGGATGAATGAATCAGGAGCTCGCAGTCCGCTTGGGGAAACGGGTTTTAGCTGACAAATGACCCAGAGGCAGGGCAGTCAACAGGTGAGGGTGGATTCAGCTCTGTCTGTGTGAACCTGGAGGGCTACTAGGAGCAGATAACAGGTCTCAGATGTTGAACAGACGTCTACCAGGGAGGGTAGGGAGGGAGAGCAGAAGGAATGCCATGGCTTGACCTGTGGGGTCCACTTGGGAAGGCCCAACAGCAGTCGGGAGGACGGCTGAGGAAGGTGCCGGGTGGGGGAGGACTCCCAGGACCCGCTTCCTTTCAGGGAGTAGGAAACCCCCCTCAGCAGCCACCGAGCACTTCACCTGGGGCAGGGACGGGGCTGGCTCTTACATTTTCAAGCTCAGTCAGTCCCCATGATGACCAGTGATGGAGGGACAGCCGGCCTCCCCAGCCTGTTTCCTCCTCGGCACACTGGGGAGAGGGGACCTTCTGGGTGCAAACTGTTCAGACCCCAAAGGCCCCGGGGCACCCCGGCTCTGCTACCGGCCTCACGGGTGCGGAGGGTGAAGAGCTGCACTTGGCGAGCGATTCATGGAGGCGGCTTTGGGGGAACCACGCTGAAGCCCTGCAATCCTGGTGACCACATGTGGGGGTGGCTCTGGCCCTGGGGTCCACAGGGTCCAGATGCTTTTCTGTTGACCAGGAAACGCCCCTGCTCACTTGGTTTCAGTTTTACTACCAGGCAGGTGCTTCCTTGGGACCCGGACAGCAGTGCAGCGAAAGGTGACCCTGACCATCAATCACACTCATGTACGTCCCTCCGGGGGTCCCTGCCGTCACCTGCCTGTGGGTCTGCGGTCAGCAGGAGGGAAAGGGCTGAGCGAGGGACATGGAGGAGGGGAGAGGGCAGCAGCCCAGGTATGGGAGAGGCAGCCCGAGTGCCCGGCAGCTCTCTCCTCGGGCAGGACATGCCCAGACATCTCCTGGGCTCACAGTCCGGATGGAGCGGGAGACCCAGCACCCCACCTTCCGCCCTGGATCCCCCTTGGCTGGCCGAGGTCTGCTGTGTGCCCGCCCTCTCAGGGCAAGCGGGCAGCCGAGGACTGAGGGGGCAAAGGGATCCTTCCACCCACAGCACCAGTGCCTGCTGACCGACCTGCACGGTCCACCGCCCCCGGGAGCTGAGCCCAACTGCCCAGAGGGGGACCAAGGGAGGCGGCCAGTGGGCCCTGCCCAGCTCCGGCCTGAGAAGGGTGGGGGAGGGAGGCACAGATGCTGAGAGCGGCCGGACCCTCCCAGCCCTGGACGGGTCCCCTGAGGCGGAGCAGAGTCACACAGCCTGAGGACTTCCCTCCCATCAGAAACGGTTCAAGGACCTCAAGTGTCCAGAGAACTTGGAAAGCCCCACCTGTCCTTGTGGACCATGTGGCCTTGGACAGAGGTTCAAGCTCTCAGCATCCCCACCTGTAAAATGGACAGAATGCCTTGGGACGAGGAGTAAATGAAACAAGGTCAACCTAGGACCTGACCCGGGCAGATGCTCTATAAACAGGAAGGAGCCCCTGCCTCTCAGCCAGGACTGCATCCAGTGCCCATCAGGCCTGGAGGTGCACATGCAAAGAAACCGTGCCGTCCTGCTCCCAAGGGCCTCTCAGCGTGCCTGGGGCAGCTCCGGGCTGCAGATCCCTGAGGACGAGCGGATGCAGGCATGGGGGCTGCCGACGGCTGCTTGCTGGGCCCTGGTCCTTAACACAAGAGGTCACACCCACCATAAAGGGAGGAAAGCTCTGGACACCTTTGCAGACCCAGCTCAGCACCCCCAACTCCTGAGGTGAGGGCAGGGTCGTGGCCAGCCCTGCCCAGGAAACAATGACAGGGGTCGGAGCCTGGAAAACCTCCTGCGGGGTCTCGCTGGATGCAGCCCCTCCTCGGGCCTCCCGGGGGAAGTCGGCACACCTCTGGCCGTGGGCAGTGGAGAGCAGTGCCCCCCACTGATGCTGTGCTCCTCCAGGGAAGGGCCGGGTTTGGCTCCTCAGGCAGCAGGAAACACACCCATGAGTCCCCAGGGGTGCCCTGGGTAACGCCCGTGCCCGGAGCTGGGGAAGTTCTGTGTTACACCCCGGGGCGGCGGCGAAATCCGGACGCTGCCCGGGCCAGGCAGCCCAGCTGAGGCAGGCACCCCTCATCCCATTCGAAGGGAAGAAAGAACAAAGCTCTTCTCTGACTTGTCTCTGCTGGGGGCCCCATCCCCTCACAGGGATGCTGCCCGCCAGCCCCGCTTCTCCGCCCCTCCTCCACCCTTCACAGCAACCCTTGACGGCAGGGGAGCGCTGCACATCAGGGAAAGCACATGGTCCTTCACGCTCACGCTGGGCGCTCACAGCCTGATCGCGTCTCAAGGCTAAGGACACCGAAGCTTCAGATCCAGACTCAACCAGGTGCAGCCCCTGCAAAGCAGCAAATCCAAGCCTCCAGATCTCGGGGTCCCGTCCTCATCCTGCATCCTCGTGGCTTCCCGAGGGCACCCCTTCTAGCCGGAATCTACGGGAGGGTCTTGGGCAATGGAGGGCCTGGTCCTCACCCTGTCGTGTATGCAAAATCCGGCAGGAATGCCCTCTACCTTCCGCACGGTCCAGCCTCCGCCCGCTCGTGGGGGCTCGGCCAGGCTCCACTCGCTCTGCCATCAGCTCGGAGAGTAGGAAAGTAGGTATTTCAGGTGTAACAAACTGCTTGTTTGGCTGTTAATCGGGCCACCCTTTGGCAAGGGCAAATGATTTAACCGCCTCAATCAGTTGAATTCATACTGGGAGCGCTGTTCTGATTTATCAGTAATTGTGTCTGAAACCTCTCTGGGGCAGAAGGATGTCGGTGTGTTTCTCTCTCTTTGCTCTGCCAGGAGCTGTTCCAGACACGCTGTTCCTTCTTCGTGGTCTCCGGAACACTCCACGGAGAACAGAGAGCGTCCTGGACCGGGGTTGCTGTGCCAGGTCAGCCAGGAGCCTTAGTGCCCCCCAGACAGATGGGGTGACAGAAGAGGGGACCTTGCCTCCCACCCCACTCGCCAGAGAGCCTCAGACTCCCGTGGGCCTGAGCCCTGACGAGTCTTTCCTCTTCCAATGGGTGTGTGCTGCCTGCGTGCCCGCTCTGAGAGGGGATCCTTGGAGCCTGCAGTGCCTCTGTCCTTGGTCCCCTATCTGTGGAGGGAATGATGCTCTTGGGGATGGGCCTGCATTTCGTGAGCTGACACGATCTGAGTACACGGATCATCCCCACAGAGAGGAAAACAACAAAAGAAAACATCGAATAGGGCTCTATTTTTCTTCCCAGAATTCTATTTTCAACTTAATCACTTGTTTGTTTTTAAGTGAGATGCTACACCTTGGGTGTTTTCACTAAATAAGTCTATGCTTGAATGTATATTTAAATTTCTCACATGTTGTATTTCACCTAAGGACATCACTCTCTCTCTCTGTCTCTGTTTCTCTCTCTGTCTCTCCATGTCTTCATCTGTCTCCCTCTGTCTCTCTCCCTCTCTCTCTGTCTCTGTCTCTATCTCCCTCCTTCCTTCCCACCCTCCTCTCCTTTCTTTTTGGACCCACAGTCCAATGAGCTAACAAACATTGGCCAGGCCAGCTACCTGTTGGACCCTCCGAGGCCCCAGCCAGCTCATGCCTCCGAGACCTGGGCACACTGAGCCAGCCTGAGGCCTGACCAGACCCGGAGGGACCACCTCCTTAGAGCCTGGGAATGGGGAGTGACGGGGGATGGGCAGCCATGCCGCCTCTCAGGCCGTGCATGTGTGTTCACTCTGAGCACATGTGACGCTCCCACAGCTCGGCCAACACCCAGGCCACATGCTATCGACTTCCAACCAGTCTCCCGACATCTGACCCTACAGGGCTGGTGAGTCTGCTCTCAGGCTGCCTCTGCAGCCCTGTCCAGCAGAGCCCAGCCCCACTGCCCTCTTCCCATCCTCACCGCCGCTCCTGCATCATTTGGCCTTGGTGTGAATGCTTCTTCCTCTGAATGCCCTCCTGCAACCCCAGGAAAGGCTGGGCCCAGAGAAACTTTCTCATGGGCACAGCCCTCATCACTGCCTACTTAAAGCTGTGTCGCTTTCCTTGGCTGGGGGCCCCTAAGGTTCTGAGGGGCTCTGTCCTGGTCTGTACCCCAGCCCCCTCTAATACCCAGCACACAAGCATCAGGTGGGTGGATGGATGGAAGGATGGATGGACGGACAGACGGATGGATGGAAGGATGGATGGATGGAAGGATGGAGAGATGGATGGATGGACGGATGGACAGACAGACAGACAACACCTGTGCTGGTCCCTCTGTGGGGTGCCTCCCTCCATTCTCTGTCCACACTAACCACCCCCATCCTGGGCGCTCTCACTTCTCTGAATGACAGCCACGTTCATCACAGAATTCAGTTCCATGTTTCACAGCTGTGGCCCAAGTGGTTATAATCCACACACGAACTTCTTTTCTTAAAGACACCTTAGTCACGGGGGGGGGCAGAAACTTCTGCTCTCGTTCCTTTAATCTCTGTCCATTCTCTGCCCAAGCTGGTACCACTTAACCCTTGACCCCCACCATCTGATGGTGAACGCAGACACGATGTTAGGCCCTTTACTTCCAATCCAAAGGGAAACCGAGTCCGGCCCCAGTCAGAGGCTGACCACCGGGCTGCCCCTACTCAGGCTGACCTCACACTGGGCACGATGTCTTATGGCTGGATCAGTGTGTTGAGGCCGATGGAAGGTGTGCTGGCATTTCTATACGTTTCTACGTTGGGTTTAAGGGAAACCTATTTCTGAATTTCAGCGGAGACAACAGATAATTTTGGGAGAGATTGCAAAAACCATCCACGGCTTCCCTAAATTCCCCCAGGATTCTGCTATATGGTGAGTGTCCGTGTGGATTTCATGATGTTTTCAAGTACTCCATCCCACACTCTCACTATGATCGTGGCTCTAAAAGTCAAATACTTTTCTATGTTTGTTGAGTGGATTCTACAAAGAGAAAGAAAGACAGACAGACATTCATCAGTCTTTCGGGAAGAAGATGCGAAGCCAAAGGTTCCGGAGGGAGGGACCAGGACTCCTGGCTCTTGTCACCATCTGTGTTCTTGGTCTTGATACTCCTAGGGTGGGGGCTTCCTAGCAGGGGATCTGGCTCACGGATGACAGGCCGCTGCTCTGATCAGCTCAGGGCGGGGAGTGGGCAGCAAGGATGCTGGTCCCACTCAGGGACGCTACCTCTGCCTACCCCGATCCCTCTGCAGAGCAGAGACTACCTCTAGCTTGGAGGCTGGAATCCTAAAAGCAGGGCTGATACAGCCATCGGGTCACACTGCAGGACCACAGGGATCGGTGGCTGCTGGAAGGCCAAGGGGACACACAGACCAAGGGGTTCATCTTGCCCAGTGGTCCTGACAGCAGCTGGGAAGAGTGGATAAAACATTCCAGAAGGATGGTCTGTCCAGGTACACATCTAAGCTAATCTCCTTTCCTCTCCGCAGGCTTTGAGATGGGCTGCATAGCAGCGAGGGGATAAATCCCTCCCGGAGCCTTCTGACCAGAAGGGCTCGGTGGGGACCTGGCCCAGGCTTCCCTGCTCCCTCAGCACTGGTAAGGGATCCAGGAGGATCGGGCTTTATCATTTCATTTACTTACCACGGCTGAATAATGTGTTCAGGGAACTCTTTTGGAAATGGGGTTATGCTGGGGGCACAAGGAAATTCGGGGCTCATACTCTCATGGAAGACAGAAACCTTGACCACAGCCCCCCTCGAGTTTCCAGCTGGGGGAGGGAGATGGTCACTAAGGTAGGAACCTGGCCCGTGAAGCCCAACAGTCTTGGACTGAGGGTCAGCTTGGCCACTCGCTCCCTGGCCCTACCACACGGCCTTCGTGCATCTGCCCCTCTGTGAGCCTCAGTGTCCCCGTCGTAAGTTGCAAAGGACAGAAGCTGCCCGGTAGGGTTTCATAAAGAACAGGGATGATGGGTGCAAAGTCCCCAGCACACAGCAGGAGCTCAGTGTGACAGGTCTGTTGCACCCCCCAAAGAGGTGTCCACCTCCCAGTCCCTGAACCTGAGCGTGTGGCCTCATTTGGAAAAGGGGTCTTTGCAGATATGATTAAAGATTTGGAGATGAGGTCATCCTGGACTAGCTGGGTAGACCCTAAATACAGTGACAAGTGTCCTTGTAAGAGAAAGGCAGAGGGAGATAGGGGATGCGGAGAAGGCCACGTGGAGAAGGAAGGATGTGGCCAGCAGCCAAGGAATGCCAGGGGCCACCAGGGGCTAAAGAGGCAAGAAGGACTCTGCCTTAGAGCCTTCGGCGGGAGCATGGCCCTGCCCACACCTTGATTTCAGACTTCCGGCCACCAGAACTGTTGTTCTGTTGTTCTGAGCTCCCCAGTCTGTGGTCACAGCAGCCCCAGGACACTGATACAAGTGTGATCATTTGATAAGGGGGCACTGAATCGAGGAGACCCTCCCCACCAAGAACTTTCGGGAGGAAGTAAACACGAGGCTGCATTGTTTCATCACTTCAGGAACCGTCAGCCATCAGCTGCCCTGTGCCTGACATGTGGTTTTGGGGGAAAGACCTCAGAGGAGCAGAAAAGTTTGGGTGTCCCTGGGAAAACAGCAGGCAATCCCTAATTTGGTGTGTGTTTCAATGGCTGCCTGAGCCCCTGCATCTGTCACCTGACCCTTCCTGCCATCCCCAGCCTGGCAGAGGCTTCAATAACCAAGCAAACAGACCTTCAGCCCTGTGGCCTCAGGTTGACCAGATGGCTAATAGCAGGCTGCCCAAGGCACCTGCCCCTGAAGTGGGGGGAGTGCTGGGGGCAGGGGTGTGAGGGGAGGCCACACAGTGCAAGAAGGCACCAGGATGTGGTCTTTGTTCCCCCCACCCGTCCCCTGCCTGGGGAGGGGGCTGCAGCCCCGGAGTCCTGGGTCTCGGGAAGGAGTGCCTGACAGCAGCAGCTTGAAGCCAAAGATGCCGTGTCTGGTGACTTGTCAGTGTTATTACTTAGGACCGTGGCTGCCACCAGGTTCCCACAAATTGTGAAACACAAATTGTTAGCAGCTTGCACACCATTTGCAGATAAACCCCGGCAGCGAGGCATTAAAAGGTCCCCTAAATAAGTGTCTTCATGGAAGGCAGTGACATGGGAGCCCGTTTATACCCTTTTCTGCTCGATGCTTGTTCCATCAAAGGAGGCCTCGCGTGGCCCGTGGAGGGGCTGTGCAGGCAGCACTTAGAATGCAAAGATCTGCTGATGTTTCCTACGGAATTATACAAATGGAACTGCTCTTCCATTTTATGATTGAATTAGGTGATGTATTGATGGTGCAGAAAGAACCAAGGTTATGTCCTTGTTTCTCATGATTTATGGGCTGTGAGCATTTCACAGCTCCTGGTTCTGGACACAATCGTGCTAACACAGGCCTTCGGAGCCCAGGAAGGCTGGCTGTCACAGACGGGGGACGGCCGTGGACAGGCTCTCGGCCACTACCACATCCTGCAGAGAAGGCCTGCTAAGAGGGGATGCTCCAGCAGCAGGAGGCTGACTTGGTCGTTCAGCCTTTTCCTACCTGCCATGATGACCTGCGGTGACAGAGGGCTGAAGACAATTGCCTGGGACCAACCAGCTCTGCATCCATCCTCTGCAGCCGCCAAGGGGCCCTGCTGTCCCAAGGAAGAACCCGGCTGGCTCTCCAGGGGCAGGTGAGCTCATGAGACCATCGGATCCCATGTCTCTTCAGTCGCTGTACTGCTTTGCCTTTACTAGCTGCCCTTGGACAACTCAACATCCCCGTGCCCAGCCTTCCCATCTGGGAAATGCAGAGATGCCTGACTGTCTCCGATGGTTAGGATGCAGCTCTGTGTGAAAGCAAGTGATGACCTCCAGGTGCCTGCCAAGTCTTCTCATCCCAGGATTCTACCCAGGAAAGGCGATGGATTTGAAATGTCTAAGAAGCAGGAGGGAAAGAGCTCCCTGGAATCAGGACATGCTGGGAATTTGCTCACTTTGCTGCCTCCCCTCCCCTCGCCTCCCCTCCCCTCCCCAGCTGCTCCACCTCCTTCAGCCCTGCTCTCTGCCTCCCCCAGGTAGCCAGGCAGGCCTCTGAGCTGCTCTGGGTCTTGCGCTCCTGAAGTCTGCCTCCCGCAGCTCATTAAGCTAATGGCTGGGAAAGCCAAGCTCACTAAGGTGGCGGGCAGCTCACCCCAGGCGCGAGGGGTCTCCTGGCCCACTCCTTCCCGCCCGCCCTGTGAACTCTTAAACCTGCAAGAAGTGCTGAGCCAGGAGCAAATGAAACGGAGAGCCGTTTCCACTGAGGACAATTATCAGCTCTTTAACAGCTGCCCCCGAACAGCCGGGATGCGCTCCCCGCCCCACACATGCGAAGAGCAGCACATTTTCTGAACCCTGGAGCTTTACAGAGACAGGAAACTAAATCCAGCCAGTAAGCCTGGCCTGCCCAGCTCTGGCACACCCAAGGCCCTGCCCTCCCTGGCTTTATGGGCTGCTCCCCTGGGCCATCCGCCCCCCACAGGCCTTCCTCGGGCCCCCAGCCCCACACATCGCGCTCTCCTGACCCTTCGCAGAGGCACCTGTCCAGGTCCCACCCCGGGCTTTCTCAGGCAGCGATGGCCTTTCCTGCCCCCGTGGCCCCATTCGTACCCACTCCAGAGCTGGCACAAGGCAGGGACCTCAGGTGGCAGCGGAATGAATGAAACAAAGGGCGAGTGACAGCTTCATCTCCTCCGGAGTCTCATGGCGATTTTCCAGCTCTGAAGCCAAAAGATGTACCAGAGCCCCCAGGAGGATCCAGCACAGGAAGCCACACCCCCTAGAAAGCACTGAGATGCCTTTTCCCACATCTCTCTGCTCTCCTAAGTTTGTGGTGTCACTTTGCCTTTCACACACTCAAGGTCACAGAAGATCCACAGAAACGGAACGGACCAGCTCCGAGGTTCTCAGAGTGGGTCCCGGCCAGTGGCACCAGCACCATCTGGGTACTGGTAAGAAATACACATTCTCAGGTTCCAGTCCAGACCCATAGCATCTGAGACCCTGGACCCAGGAATCTGCGTGTTCACAACCCCCTCCAGCAACGGGGGTTCTGAGCTCTGTGGCCAAGCAGCGATGTCGGTGGCCCATCACTGAGCAAGGGCTGTGGGCAGGCAGTACGTACGGCCCTTTAAGGGCCTTAATTTAATCCTCCCGTGCCCCTGAAGACAGATGCTGTTATTAACCCCATTCTACAGATGATGGGAATGAGGAACAGAGAGGGTGAATAATAACTAAAGGCCACACAGCAGGTAAGAGTCCAGATTTGAACACCGGCCATCTGACTCTTACCATTAACACAGAACTGGGTCTTTGGCAGGTGATGCAGGTGGAGCCTGCACACAGCCCACTGGGCTCCACAGGGTGGAAGGGGTCTGGCCCGACAAGGGGGGCTTGACAAGGATGCAATCTTACTCCTTACGCCATCACACCCGCGTCCAAAGCCCCATGAAGGCTCAGCATGGCTCTGGATGCTGTGGGGGTGGAGCTACAGGAAACACACAAGGCACCTTGGGTTTGAAATCATACAAAACCAGGTAGGCGCTCTGCAGGGACCAAGGAGCTGCCAGGAACAGGGAGCTGGGAA
Source organism: Hippopotamus amphibius kiboko (assembly GCF_030028045.1). Taxonomy (NCBI): domain Eukaryota; kingdom Metazoa; phylum Chordata; class Mammalia; order Artiodactyla; family Hippopotamidae; genus Hippopotamus; species Hippopotamus amphibius. Next base: position 2,866,501 of record NC_080186.1, on the reverse strand, counting down.
GGGGCCCCAGACACCCAGGGCTGGGGCAGTGGGGATGTGAGCTGGCCTCTGAGAGCTGACGTGCTCTTGAGCCTGAGAGCAGAGGAAAGGGGGTCCAGGTGCAGGCACAGGTGTGGGTGGACCTGGGTGGGGCAGTAGGAGGGAGCCACACGAGGAAGGTAGAAGCCAGACAGGTGGCCAGGCTGGACCCGGGCATAGGGAGAACACCCCTGAGCGGAGAGATGTTATTGTGGCAAGGACAACCTCGGTAGTGACAACCGATCACCACTCATGGAGACCCTCACAGCAAGCCTCACGGCCCTGCGACACCAGACCCTCTACTTCCACTATTCTCAGATGCAAGCTGCCTGCACGTTTAGCATCTACTAAGTTGCAAGATCCCAACCCACAGCCCAAATGGACCGTGATGTTATCAACCAACCCTCAGCCAGACTTCCCAGATGAATCCCAGCTCTGGCCCCTCCTGGCTGTGTGGCCTTAAGAACTTACCCTCTCTGTGCCTCGATTTCCTCACCTATAAGATGAAGGTCATCACAGGGGTGCTAAGGACTGACCATGGCATGGTGTCCAGCACTCAGCAGGCCAAGAGATGCTGTCGCCATGGCTACTGCCACCCTCATCATTTTGCAGGTGGGGAGACCAGGGCAGAGATCCTGAAGGACCTGCCCGAGGTCATGAGCAGAGCAGCATCTCCCCTCTGGCCTGTCAGATCCCCAAACACACAGCTTCCTGGCTGGTCTGCCTGTCCTCTGTGGGGGACACAGCCAGAGGTGCCAATTCTGGATATGCCATTTCTAGAGAAGCTTCTTCTCCGCACCCACGATGGGGCACAGGGATTTCCCAGTACAAGGAGCTTCTGCCCCAGGATCTCTCTGTGCAGCCCTGTCCCCTCTGCCCCAGCTGACTTGTCTGGTGAGGAGTGAGCAGAAACGCCTGGAGTGGACAGCACCCAGCCTCAAGCCATCGCCGGAGGCCCTGACGCCTCCTGGGTCTTCCTGGAGGTCTGCCCGAGGGGCGGGCGTGGCTGGCGTCTCTGCCTGGCTCTGGCAGGCACTTGGCCCCCTCTCCCTGGCCGGTGGCCGGCAGACGGGGACACAGCCAGCGTGGCCCAGTGCACACTCCTCTCTGTTGCAGTCTGTGGCAATTTTGCACACTGTCCGCGGTGCTGAAAACACGAGCTTCCAAGGGGCTTTAGCAAACAGAGCGGGCATTCAGCCGGCTGTGGGTGAACAGAGGGCATTTCATCAAAACGTCTGAAATAACACTTGACGTTTGTCCAGTCGAGACAAAGGGATTTTGTATGAGTTTGGCTGTTTAATCTGAAAACTGCACCTGTCTCTTTGATTTATTTAACTCTTCCCCTCAGGATTTTAAGCCAATAATGGGTGCTGGAAAACACGCCATTTCAAACAGAACTTGCTCAGAAGTTTATCTTCACAATATTTCCAAATCCACCTGAATTCTAATGTCAAAGACCTATTATTTAGCTCATGTAGTGTATGGGTTCTAAGACGCTAGACTATAATCCTGCAGAGAAATGGCCCATTTCTACTCCCCTTCAGCCAAAAGTCCATATAAAAACACATCTAGAAAGATGCTCGTGCTGGAACCCCAGCTCCTAAGTAGCAATGCTACAGGGACTTTGCCATTCTTACTGGGGTAGAAACAAATTTTATTTGTCTAGATATTAAAACTCCAGTGCACGTGAAAATGCAGCTGTAATTCTCCATCCCCGGGCAGCCGTCTCTGCCCAGCATGTGTACCAGCCACGAGGATGGCTTTGCAAGGGAGCGAGGTGGACAGTGGGGCCTGGATGCTGACTAGAACCAGGGCCAGCAGGGTGATGTCTCTGGGCAGTCCCGTGACGGTTATTCACGTACAAGCGTCTGCCGAGGAGAGGGCCCTGGGCCCAGCGCAGCCACAACGGAACTCCTGCCAAGCCTCTGCCTCGCAAGGGGGAAGAGTGGGATGAATAGCAAACCCCAGACTCATGTCCACCTGGAACCTCAGAATGTGACCTTCTTTAGAAACAGGGTCTTTGAAGATGTAAGTAAGACGAGGCTTTGCTGTATGATGGTGGACCCAAAATCTAATTAATGACTGCTGTGATGTGTAACTTTGTGTCAACTTGTCCTGGCTAAGGGGTGCCCTGACATTTGGCCAAATGTTATTCTGAGGGTGTCTGTAAGGGTGTTTCCAGATGAGATCACTATTTGGATCAGTAGACTGAGTAAAGCAGACTGCCCTCCCTGCCGAGGGTGGGCCTCACCCAATCCGTTGAAGAGCTGAATAAGATGAAAAAGCTGAGCAGGAGGGACCTCTTCCTACCTGAGCACTTTGAGCTGGGACGTCAGGCTTTTCCTCCCTTCAGACTTGAACTAAAGCCTTTGCTCTTCTCTGGGTCTTGAGCCTCCTGGCTTTTGGATCTGAACTTACATCATCGGTGCTCCTGGGTCTCCAGCTGGCCAGCTGCATATCCTGCAATACGTCAGCTTCCATAGTTATGTGAGCCAGTCCCTTATAATAAATCTCTTTTTATGATTGTGTACAGAAATTATATATATATAATTCTATTATAAATAATACATGTGTTATTAAATATGTTATATATATATATTTTTCTATTGGTTCTGCTTCTCTGGAGAACACTAATACAACTGCTGTCTTTATAAGAAGAAGTGAAGACACACAGAGACACATTCAGACAGAAGGAAGCCAAGCTAAGACAGAGGCTGAGACTGGAGTGACGCAGCCACAAGCCAAGGAATGTTGAAGATTGTCGGCAGCCCCCAGAAGCTGGAAGAGGCAAGGCAGGATCCTTCCCTAGAGCCCTCAGAGGGCGCGTGGCCCTGTGGACACCTTGATCTTTGACCTCCGGCCTCCAGAACTGTGATATGATAAACCCCTATTGTGGAAAACCCCCACCTCTTGGGGTCTTTTGTTATGGCAGCCCCAGGAAACTAATCAACCGGGGCCGCTTGTGAGCCGAGGTCCCTGCCGAAGAGTCTGAGACATGAGGACCTTGCATTCATTCACTGACTCATCGGCTGTTTATCGAATGCCTGCTCTTTGAATGTCTCTGTTCCGGGGTCAGGGGACACAGGCTACAACCCTGTGCCCTCAAGCAGTTTACCTTCTGGGGGAGGAGACAGGCAAGACGCAAATTGAGTAAAAGTACCGTGGACCAGACGGCGAACAGGGCTATCCAGAGAAATGGCTGCCTCAGGAAGTGCGGCACAGAACACCAGGAGGGTGCTGTCTGAAGTGAGAAGGTACCTATAAGACTGGGAGGAGCTAGGGTGCATGGCATAGAGCTGCTCCCCAGGGTCCTACTCAGCAGCTTGCTCTCGGCCTTCAGGGGTGAAACAGGTATGGATGTGCACACTTGACCTCAGATACCTGCTGTGTGTCTTTGGGCACGTTACTGAACCTGTCTGAGAAATGGTTTTCTCAGCTGTTACAATGGGATGATGATAGGGTCGAGCTCATGACTGCTGTGAGGACAAGAGGTTTCAAGGTAGGTGCATCTGGCCCGTGGTCCTATTGTGTCCACAAATGTCAGTGATTATTTGGAACCTCCAGACAGAGCAGTTTGCCAAGGTGGTGGATGGTCCCCGTGGTCCATACCTTCTGGTGTTCACACCTTACATCATTCACTCCCCTGAGTACAGGTAGGACCTGGGACTCCCCTCTAACCAACGGGAAGCAGGAAAGGCAGTGATGTCACTTCTGGGATCACATCACTTAAGATGCTAACATCCCTCTTGCTAGGGGATGCTCCCACCTGCTGGCTTAGAAGAAGTCGGCTGCCACGTTGCAGGCTACCATGTGGAGAGGGCCACAGGGTGAAGGGTCGACAGCCAGTAAGAAACGCAGCCCTCGGTCAGGCAGCCTGCAAGGAGCTGCAACAGCCAGGGGCCTCTGATGAGACCACAGCCCCAGCCTACAGCTGACAGCAGCCTTGCCCAGGGCCCAGCTAAGCCAGGCCGGGCTCCAAACCCACAGGAGGTGGGAAATCGTACACGTGGGTTGTTTCAAGCACCGAGTTTGTGGTGATTGTTACACAGTCATGGACAACTAAGACCAGTACTGCTCATCTTTAGAAACAGGTCGGGCCCTGCAGTGCACAGCACTGGACCAGATTCACTGACGCTAGTGATACAAACACTTTCTGTTCCAGGCCCCTGTCTAAGCGATTCACAAACACGCAGTGTTCCTCAGCTGGGCCCTCAAGGATCCTATGAACTGGGGGCCGTGGGGGAGATTCATAAGGGAGAATTCGACGTGGCTCCTAGTGCTGAGAAAGGGTCATCCCTTTATGTTTGCTGGCAGGGCCCTCCTGCGTGTGCAGGAGATGCTTCAGCCAGTCCCACTGGTGGCTGTGAACTCTCCACCTACCCGCCCCTCAACACTGACCACATTCACCAAGCCGCCTACCGGGAGAAAACCCACTATACACGGGAACAGCAAAAGTACCGCACTCCACGTTCACATCTTATATTTATAATATATACTTAATTTTTTTTTTTTTGGCTGCCGCAACTTGTAAGACCTTAGTTGTACAACCAGGGTTTGAACCCGGGCCCTCGGCAGTGATAGCACAGCGTTCTAACCACTAGACCGCCAGGGAATTCTCTAATATTTCTTCTTAAATTAGTGAACTGGCATTCTGATTTGAACTAATAATGAGCTCTAAGGACCACCATGACAGAGGAAAAAACGGGGTTCATTTTCATCATTTATGGGATGGATATGTTTACTGTTGGCTGTTAGTGACCTGAACACGCACTCACACATACTTTTTTTTTTTTTTTTTAATTTTAGGTCACTTCCATTCGGGACATTAGCCGGTTCCTTCTTGTGAGGCCAGTCTCTTCCGCCCCATGTGAACGTCCGTTGACTGCCCTGCAAAGAGTTTTCCCTGCAAACCACGGCTTCCCACCCACTGCACGGCCAGCTTTGGTTTTGGATGTTAGGGGTTTTTTCTCTTTAATCCTTCTTTCCCTTCTTAATCCCCTCTCTGTCCTCCACTTGGCATTGCAGAGTGGGCTGGGAGAGGGCGGGGTCCCCTCTGGGAAGAGGAGAGAAAAGCCGCTGCCCCCCCCCCCCCCCAGGGAGACCCTCCTCTATCTGAACACCTCATTTACTGCAAGTAAACGCAATTAATCTCAGCAGCAGGCTCGGCAGGGCTGCACACACCAGGCAGCCTCTCCACTAGGGGACGCAGGAACGCGAGGTCAGAGCCCTCAGCCCTCAGGAGCCTGACAAGCTGGGACGCTCCTGAGACTACAGCCCACCCAAACTGCCCCCTCTGCACTGTCCCTGCCACCTGCCACTCAGCCCAGGCTTACACACCTCTTCTGGCAGGGAACTCACTCTCTCCACGAGCAGGTCATTGCATCACTGGACACCTCCTGCAACGATGACATCATTGTTTACCTTGAACTAATCTCAGCCACCCTGGGATTCCTGCCCACACTTCTGTCCTGTCACAGGGTCCACACATGACCCTAGACACCCTGCTGACCAGGGACCTCAGCTCACACGGCCCAGGTCCCCTCCCAACTCTCCCAAGCCTTCCCTCCTTCTAGACGAACAAACAGCTCCAATATGCCCAAGTGTTCAGTCCATCTATCACCCATCCGTCCATCACTGGGTCAACCGACCCTGTGCAGATACCCGCTGGGGATGCACCAGGCCTGTGCTGGGGGCTGGAACCTGGCAGGAGCAAGACCGACAGAGCCCTGCTCTCCTGGAGCATCTGTCCCAGCGGAAGGAACTAGAGGGTCACGAGGCCATGTTAGGTGTCCCCAGTGTCCTATAAACAAGGAACCGTGGGATGGCGTTTTGGGGGCGGGGCTTAGACACAGGACAGCCAAGGATGCAAGATGGCCAGGGACGTAGGTCGGGACAGAGGTCTGAGGGTGAGAACAAATGAGCCAAGGCAAGTGCTGGGCACGGGGACCCTCCGGCCAGTCGCTCCTACTTCTGGAATGTTCTCTGCATGGTTCTGGGCGGGACCAGCTCGGCCTGGGCATCTCTGCAATGGAGCAGGAAGGAGGGTGATGGGCATGGGGCAGGTCTCTGCAGTCACCTTCTGACCTGCCCACCCCCAGGGCTGTGGGCAAGACCACAGGCAGGGCTGCCTCTTTGCAGGCGGAGCTGGCACCAGCCCCTCCACGGAGGCCAGGCCAGGCAGGCGGGGCTGGGAGGGCACAGTGGGCAGTCCCAAGAAGCCAGGATGATTCAAGAATCCGAATGTGAGCTGGTGCTTCTGCAGGTGGAGACTCTCACCACCTCCCTCCCTTCCCCTCCAAAATTGAGCCCAACTCCCAGGGCTGGGCAGAGGCCCAACCTTCTACCCACAGCCAAGAGAAAGCAACTCATCAGTGGCAGGTTTGTCCATTGCTCTTTTCTTAACTTCTGGAGCCAGAACCACTGCGTCCATTTTACCCACTCTTAGCAAATTCAATAATGAAATACCCCCACTGGCATCTGAAGCTGAAAGCCTCAAGCTGCCCTTTCCTGGTGCCTGGTCCTTGGCGAAACACTGGAAGACAAGGCCTGTCTGAGGGCTGGGTCATGCCTGAAGCCTGGGTGACAGACGCTCAGGGGACCCAATGATCCCCAGTCTCCCTCCCTCGGCCCATCTCCCCCACCCCCAGATCAACGTCCAGGGACTCTCTGGGCTGCAGTTCCCAAGGAATTGCCTTCTTTCTTCTCTCTGATATGTGCCTTATTTGAAAGCTGACCTCACAGGGTCCCTTTACTCTCTCTGAGAAGGGCTGGTGCAGAAGCGACCACAGGGACCCCAGGAGGACAGAAGTGAGGGTCAGCGTCTCACCGGCCAGCTGGACCGGAAACTTCACATACGATGATGACGCAACCAGACCCATCTCGGGAGCCAGTAGCCTCTTCTGGAATTCTTCGCCAAAGTTTGAATTTGTCGTAAATAAACTCAATTTTCACTCCCTTCACACAAATCATCTTTTTTTGGAACTGGTTTAAAAAAAAGAAGAAGAAAAAAAAAACCAAACCACGAGCAAGTGCATAGGAGATGAGGGAATCAGAGGAGCGTGACTAATACACAGGCACCAAAAATGAAACGAGGAGGCAAACACACGGTGCCCACTGATCTCTGCAGCGTGAGAACCAAGCGGCAAAGGGTCCACTCCTGAAAGATGCCGGGCGTCCAAAGCCACAGAGGAGGAGGAGGAGCAGCGAGTGACGGACAGGGCTGCCGTCCCTGGACAAGGACACAGGCTTCCTTTCTAGCACAGGTGTCTGAGTCCCCGCAGGAAACGAGGTGGCTTTGATGCTGTTTCTTACATCAACTTCACTGTACACCCCAGGACGCCCTGCTGATTCAAGGAGAAACCACTCTCCATCTTCTCCCTGTTTTTCTTCCCGGAAGGCCTTCGGGGCAGTGTTTCCCTGGCTTTGGCTATGCCACTGTCCACGGTGGGATTATGCCAGACCCTTAGACGCCGGTGTAGCACACGCTGTGTAGTAAAGGATTTAACCTTGACCAAAGAGGTCTGCCCTTTGCCTGTGGCCTTTGCGAGGTGGGTCCAGGCCCTGGGAATGTCCTGTCTGATAAGAGGGTCTGCATCTTCCTGAGGGGCTTGGCCACCAAACAGTCTACCCGCGTGATTGGGGGAGGGGGACACACGGCATCTGCTTGACCTCCCAAGGGACTGGAGACAGGTCCGCCACGTGGGCAGTCAACCAGGTCTATGTGACCGGGTCTCACTGAAAACTTTGGACACCAAGACTCAGGTGAGATCCCCTGGAGGACAACACTCCATGTGCACCGTCACACACTGTCACCAGGAAAGTGAAACGTCCAGACTCCATGGGGAGGGGACAGCTGGGCGTCTATGTTTGGTTCCTTCCCGGGCTCCACCCGTGCATCTCTTCCTGTGGCTGATTTCAGTCTGCACCCTTCCCTGTAATAAACCTTAACTGTGAGTGCAAAAGCTTTTCTGAGTTCTGGGAGACCCTCTAGCAAATTACTGAACCTGAAGGTGGTACTGAGGACCCCCAAATGCTGCAGTTGGTGTCAGAAGTGGTCCTAGGACCCCCAAACACCGGAGCCCGTGTAGGAAATGACGGTGGTCCTGGGGATAGCCTCCCCCGACTCTGCATAAGCAACACTCCCATCGCTGGCCCCTAAGGGGCTCAGGAGAGGGACGGGGGCTGGAGAGGATGGCACGGTCTGAGCTCTGGGTCCCTCCGGTCCTGACGCGCTGAGACCTCGGCCGCGTGGGGAAGGGAGAGCGCTCTCCAGCCTGCAGGAGGAGGCTGGAGCCAGCGCCCCAGACAACGTCTCCATGGCCACATGGCAACATGATTCATGCCCTGTGCAGAATCTGTGTTTGAAAACGCTGAATGTCAAGAAGGAAGAGCAGAAGTAGGCAACGAGACAGAAATAGGCACATGCAGATGAAAGAAGGCTTTTGTTTGCACAGAACTTTCTGCCAGAGACCCCAAAATATGGAGACGGGGAGGCAGGGAAGGGTGTAGCCTGCTTACTCCGCCCTGTACCCTGTGCAGTCAGGACTGGGGCTCTGCACGCTTCTCGACAAACCTGAGCCCCGGGAGTGGGGGCCCCAAGACCAGTGGCCAAGAGCTTATGCCCACTGTGTGCAGAGGCCTGGCCAGCTGCCCTTCTAGTCAGAAAGGCCCCCTTGTGTCTGATTTCAGTCCTTCACTCCACTGCCAGGGATCAGCAAACTTTCTGGAAAAGCCCAAAGAGCAAGTGACTTAGGCTTTTGGGCTGGGGAGGGGTTTCTGACACAACCACTCAATCCTGTTCTTCGTAGCACAAGAGCAATCACAGGCAATATGCAGATGAATGGGTGTGGCCCTGTGCCAATAAAACTTTATTTATAAAATCAGGCAGCACTGGGAGACGGCCCTCAGACTTCAGTTTGCTGGCCTCTGACCTACATAATAGCTCCTAAAGCCCAAAGGTTCTCACTGAATCCTCTCTCCAGTGCCCTCTCCCTGCCCACTGTCCTGAGCTGCAACCCAGCCTCTCACCCTGTTTGCAATCTCTGGGACTAGGGCAGCCAGATTTAGCAAATGAAAATACAGGATGCCCAGCTACATTTGCATTTCAGAAAAACAACAGCTCTTTCTTAGTATAAGGATATCTCAAGCAAAACTGAGGACATATTTATACCAAAAATGTATTTGTTGTTTGTCTGAAATTCAAACGTAACTAAGCATCCTGTATTTTACCTGTCAGCCCTATGGGGGAGCAAGGCAGTTCAATGCAATCCACAGAGATCCCAAATTCTCTGCTCCTGACTCAGGAGTGGAGCCTCTCCTAAATTAGGAATTCTGACAAAGCCTTAGGAGAGGGAGGGAGAGAAAGGATGAGAGAAGGGGATGAGGGAAGACAGAGCGGAGAAGTGGGGGGTGCGGGGGGAGAAAACTGGACATTAAGGGCACCTTGCTACCTAAGTCATTTGTATCAGTCAGCTACACTACATAACAAATTACACCTGCACCACAAACTTAGCAGCTTGAAACGCCACCCATTTACCAGCCCACAGTTCTGTGGGTCTGAGTCCAGAGTGGCCTGGCCAGTCCCGTGCTCAGGGTTGCACAAACTGCATCCCCTTCTGGAGATACCAGGGAAGGCTCCTCTTCTGAGGTCACTCAGGTGGCTGCAGAATCTAGTCCTCATGGTTGCAGGATGAAGTCCCCATTTCCTTGATGAGTGGCCCTCTCCATCTCCACACCACACATCCTTCTTTCGGTTCAAATCCCCTGCCCTGCTGCTGCATTTCTCCATCTTTCTGTCTCAGTGTTTAAGGGTGTGTGTAGTCACATTGGAGCCACTTGGATAACCCAGGATAATATCCTTATTTTAAGATCAACTGATTAGTGACCTTAATTTCCTCTGCAAAGTCCCCTTTGCATGTCAGGTGACATAATCACGGCAAAGCATCACATCACAGTCACAGCCCAGGACCCGCTTGGGAGCCACAATTGTCCCCCATCACCCACTGGGACACATACTACAGGGGACCCTGTAGAGCACCAGACAGGCACAGCCCCATCCCTGGAAAGGACCTTGGAGAGAACTGGCATTTGCAATGGAAGTGCCTCTACCCTGGGTTCCGGTCTCCAGGAACGGCCTCTGTGGGGCCATCTGAAGAGTTCCTGCCAGACATTCTGCTCCCAGACTCCCAGGCTTAGAGGTGTACCAGCATCAGAAGCACAGTGCAGGGTCCCAGACAGAAGCATGCTACATTCCAGCGCCAAGAGGGCCAAGCTCCGGCAGAAACAGCCTTCCTGCCCCCAAGATGGGAACATCTGACTGTGTGTGGCCCTGTGGCTCCTGGAGGTTCAGCTGTTTCATTTCTGTTCAATGTGTCTGGAGCCTTTCATGCTATAGTGATTTGGGGTCCAATAACTCTTGTGACATTTGGCAGCCAAAAGGTCCAGCCATGGAAGGTCCAAGTGACCCTGACGACCCCCCCACCTAGCGTAGGTGCGGGCTCTGCAACAACCCTCTGTAACAGTCTACAGCTGAGAGTCAGCCAGTGCTCAGCTTAAATGTACACATTGTAACAATTCTCAAGAATCTCAGAGAGCCTAAAACCACAGAAACCAGGGATGGTGGGAGAGGGGTTCTGGAAGACTCCACCAAACGGGAAGGACGATGGTCAGGAGAACACTCATTTTCAAAAGTCTCATTCTTGCCATGGCACCTGAGCGCAAGTGGAGGTCTGTACTGCACGTCCACACTTAGACCATCACAATGAAAGCAGGCTCTAACCAGCTTCCCTGTGAAACTCTGTGTTCCCATTAATTACATTTTCTGGTTACCCAGGGATTCAATTTTGTTCAGTCTCCGGATCTACAAAAGCAGGAAAAATAATGGGCCAATATCTTTTAGATTAGAAGCATGGCTAACGAGGTTTCCATGTCATCATGCCAACGTCCTCTGAGGAATGGGGATATGACATGAGCAGAGAATCAGGAGGGCACATGGAGAAGGACTGCAGGACCTGCGAGAGGTCCGTTTTCTCTACCTCCTGGGCTGTGCTCGGAAAGGCGGGCATGTTCTGAGCCCCTGGTCCCACACCTGTTAGAGGGGGGGAAGGCCCAGCTTCCGATGCTCTCATGGGCGTGAGGATTGAGAAAGATGATGCATTCATGCTATGTGATACACTGTAAACTCCTGGTAACAGTTGCCTGCTACTGCTATTTTTATGAAGACTGTCATTTTCCTGTCAATATTATTATCACCATCATGCTTTGGACCTTTCCACTATAAAATGAGCAAAATCACCCAACTCTATTCATGACTGTGAACAACAAGGGAAACAATGCATGGGAAGTGTGATGCAAACTCTGAAATACCAGCAAGCGTTACTATTACCATCCTCTCCACAGAGGAGGAATGATGAATAAGGTTCAGGACATCTTCTCAAACGATCTCCACGCTAGGACATCCCTTAAAAGATGCTTTCCTAAAACTTAAATGCCCCTATTGATGTAGTGGGTTGTCGTTTGCTTTTTCCCCTCCTCCCAAAGGAAGAGGGCAAAAGAACATTTGGAAAACCATGTTTCGGTTAATTTGGGATTGTTCCTCTCTCACACTTTTTCCTGACACGTCGCCCACCAGGTTCTTGGTATCGGAAACCACAGAGGGATGAGGTTGGGAGGTGAGACCTCCACCTGGTTGCTTCTCGGGGACCCGGCGCTGGACCAGAGGGGTGACAGTATCCCAGGAGCCAAGAGCAGAGTGGACATCGCACTGCTGTGCCAGCAGGACGCAGCTCTCAAGGAAAGGCGACAGGCTCAACAAGCCAGGTCATCCCAGGGACGCTCCAAGTTCACAGCCCATGGCTGGGTCACAGAGGTCCCACATGACTGCAGGATCCAGGCTGGCATCTCTCTAAAAGGATAAATGTCAGCTCAGGTGTTTTTCAATAGACCGCACAGCTCAGCTCTGAGGTCCAGGAAGACGGGAAAGCAAAAGTCACGGAGAATAAGATTCATCCCAGGGGCAATTGCTTTAATCCACTCCCAAAATGGCTCATAATCCCTCTTTAGTGTAGAGCTTATAAAACGTGCTGCTTCTCACCCGAGCCTCTTCCCCAGGGATGTGTTAGGAGCAAAGACGGAACAGCTGCTCCGTGCCCAGGGCTCCAGCACTGGGACCACAGGCAAAGCGGAAGCCTGGCTGGTCTGTGATGGGGTGGGGGTGGAGGTCGGCTCTGTCACTGGGCAGCGAGGTGCTGGGCTGTGCTTTTCACGCAGTGACCATCCTCCTAGCCCCACATGGGCTGACAGCCCCATCCTTCACCTGAGGAAACTCGAGAACTGCCCAAGATCACACAAATGGTACAGCTGTTTCCAACCCAGGCAGGTGAGGATAAAACTTGTGTTCAGGAAGTGCTGACATCAAGGCATGCACCCCAGAGAATCGAAAACAGGGGCTGAAATAGACCCTGAAAACCCATGTCCACAACAGCACTATTCACAACAGCCAAAGGTGAAACAACCCAAATCGCCATCAGCAGATAAATGGAAAACAAAATGTGGTCCATCCACACAGTGGAATATTATTCAGCCACAAAAAGGAATGAAGCACGGACTCAGGCTACAACGTGGATGAGGGAGAGAGGCCAGACACCAAAGGCCACATACTGTACGATCTCAATTATATGAACTGTCCAGAATAAGCAATTCCATAGAGACTGAAAGCAGATTGGTAGTTGCCAGGGGATGAGGGAGGAGGGATGGGGAGTGATGGCTAATGGGTACCAAGTTTCCCTTTGGAAGATGAAAATAGCTTGGCACTAGCTAGTGGTGACGGCTGCACAATACTGTGTACGTACTAAATGACACTGAAATGTACATTTTAAAATGGTTAATTCTGTTATGTGGATTTCACCTCAATTAAAAAAAAAGAAAGTGTTAGCTGAGTCTGAGTCCCTCCTGTGATATCCTAATACTTCCTGTGGCCACTGACATAAATTCTGCCTGTTTGTGACTCACTAGGACGCTGGAATTCCTAGACAAGAGTGGGTCTTAGGATATTGGGAGGGGCTGAAGGAGATTCTGGGGGGGGCTGGTTCAAAGTCCAGCTTTCCCACCATCTCTAGGAGCTGCCATGGACACCAGCCCTAGAGGCACCGTCTCCCAGGTGGGGACTCCTGGCTCCGGACACACACAACACGCAGAACAAGAGGATGTGTTGTGCTCTCCCTGGCGTCCCCCTCCCAGGACTGGGGCTGGACAGCTGGCTGCCCAGGAGGCTGGTCAAGTTCCTTTGCTGACTTTGCATGACCTTAGAAAAACTGCTTAAACTTGCTCTGCCTCAGTCTACCCATCTGTGAAATAAGGCTGACAATGCTTCCTGACCTTGCAGAGCTGTTGAGAGATTTTGTTAAAGTTTTTGAACTGCTTGGTAGCTGATGGATGAAAAGGGCAAGGATTTGTTAATTGGTGATTTTCAACTGACGCCTTATATCCACTTCTCACACAACACACAGACACACACACGCACACACACGCACACCCCTACATACACATACCCCGCACATACACACACCCCACACAGATACACACCTCCACACACAGCTCCACACACATACACACTGCACACACACATACACACCAGCTCTCTCCCTACACTACTTTAAGAGGGCCTTCATCGTTTCTGCTGCACAGGTTTGGACCCACACGTGGACAAAGGAAGCAGCCGCTCAACGACATTATTTGAGAAGGGGCCAGTCCCCTAGTCTTCCCCTTCCTGCTGGAAATTCCCACCTTGACTCAGTGCTGTTGGCTGATCACCCAGCTCCGCCTACTCCCATCACCTGCTCTTCTCCTGGGGGTGGGGGGGTCCTCGAAAAGTCATTGACCCTTAGGTGCCCCCAGACCCCTGGCTGTGAAGCATGTGCACCGGACGTGCTCCATCAACAGCAGCCACCCTCCTCCTCCCCCCAGATGGAGGCCAAGTGCCACCTCCTCCAGGAAGTCTTCCCAACGGCTCCAGGCAGAGCCACCTGCTTCTTCCTCTCAGCTCCTGCAATTCCACCCACACCTCAGCTCCCGCTCTGATGAAACATCCCTGCAGCGCCAGAGAGGGTCCCCTGTCTCCATGCCCAGCCCAGCACAGCACCAGGGGGCAGGCCACCACGCCAGCTGAATGAAAGCTGCAGGAGACACTCTCCCTCAGAGCCAGCCTGGGCCGTGGTCCTCAGGGATCCACCTGGTGGCTGGTGCCCTGACCTCCCCCGTGACCCTGGGGACAAGAACCTGGGAAACAGATGCCAGACACATGAGCTTGAGGCTCAGGTTTTCTAGAGCATCAGCGTCTGTGAAGAGACTCAAATTAGCCTGAAAATGCTGAGGGAAGGAGGAAGCTGGGGCTGGGGTAGTTCCGGCAGTAAATTAGCCCAGGGCCAGGCTTTCATCAAGGGCCTGCCAGCGCCCCCCAAACCCCACCGGCATGAAGCCACAGCACTAGGGGCCGGCACCTAATGGGGCCATTCCGTCAATGTTTTCTGGAATTTTGAAATGCAGTGTCATAAAAATAAACATGCTTACTCTTGTCTTTGCGTAATTGGCTCCCTAAAGAATCCTTGCATTCTGAAAGCCACCGTGTCCCTCGGCAGGAAGCACAGCTTTTTTCAGCATCTGGGTACAGTCCTGCATTTTCTCTTTACAAAAAAGAGGGGGTGGGAGGAGTGAGGGAAACGGACTCCTGGGCGGACCCTTCCCCCTCATCACAGAGTGCTCCTTGCTAAGCCTGAGAACGTGGTCTTCAGCTGGTCCAGCGGCTGAGGCTTTTGTCATAGGCTAGTCCCATGGTTTCTGGAGTATGCAAGTATGCAAGACATAACCCTGCTTAGTCACTGATTCTTATCTAGAAAAGCCAGTTTTATAAAATAGTGGCTGCACGCCAATGAAGCCCATTGGCCATCCCCAGGTAATTCCCTGCCTGAGATGGCTTTTTGCAGCAGTTTGGGAGATTGGCTCCACAGGAGAACATTCATTTTTGATCACGGGTACAGCCAGGCCGGAAGGGCAGTGATAAGACTCTTCAAAGTGAGCTGTGTTATTTAGATGCTCGAACAGGACCATGTGGGAGCCAAGGGGAGCTTCACCCAAAGGTTTGCTTAAGGAAAGAGAAGCAGGTGTGGACTCGCTCTGCCCCATCTCCAAAATCACGGCTACCTCCCAGGGCCACACTTGACCTGTGTGAGGATGACATTCCCAGCCCAGCCCCAGCAGGAGGGCGTGGTCCAGAGTTTCTGCAGCCAACTCAGCAAAACCCAAAGCTGTGTCCTGTGCATTTGGACCCGCACTGTCTCTTTCATCTGAAACTGCAGCCTCTGTTGTAAGTCCATGAGGGTAGATTTCCCTAAAAGGCACCACTCTCCCACTAGAAGGAAACACATGGTCCCAGAGAAGCACACCTACCTCCCTTAGGCTTCCTGGGAGGCCCGAGGGCCACGCCAGCCATACCAGCCACACTGGCCACGCCAGCCACATCAGCTATGCTGGCCACGTGCAGCGGGAGGATGCTTTGTGGCTGGTGGGGGCTCTTGGCAGGACCATCTGCCTACCTCCTCCCCTCCACCCCCAGGCCACAGGCTGCCTCCCGCCAGCCATGGAAACCACTCCCAGACCAGCTAGGAGCCCTTGCTCTAATGAGTCAAAATCTTCCCTTTCACAGTATCTTTGTACCAAGGCAGAACGGAAACCTTTATCCTGGTCTTTATCTCGCCAAGATGCAGCACCATGGTGAGACACAGTTGACACTCAATAAATGTGTATCAAATGAAAAATGAACAAATAAACAATGGCTTATGTGCAGTCAGCTCTTCTCTTCAGAGCGAAGGGAAGGGGCAAATCCAAAACCAGAGGTGGAATGCCGGATACCTGGCCTGTGCATTTGCACCAAACACACAGGGGGCTTCTCTGACCCCAACCCCAAAGCATTTATGTCAGTGGCTACAAAGTACATGGGGGGAGAGAGAAATGGAAACAATGTTCACAGCAGCAGTATCTGTATTAGTCACAAAGTCAGTCGCAAAAAGCCAAACACCATCAAGAGATGAATGGATAAACCAATTGTGGTATGTCCAAAAAATGGAGTGCTACTCAGAAATAAAAATAGCCCACAACGGAGACAAACCTCGAGAACATTATGCTAAGTGAAGAAAACTAGACAAAAAAAGTCTGATTCTATTTATACGAAATGCCCAGAACAGGCAAATCTGTAGAGCCAAAAGTCAGATGAGGGGTTGCTTGAGGCTGGGGGTAGGAATGGGATTAACTGTGAACAAGGGATCTTACTGGGGGGGGGGGGTGGAAATGTTCTACGATGACAATGGCAGTTTCACACACAGTAAGTTTACTAGAAGTTGAATTGTACACTTAAAATAGGTGAATGTTATGCTACGTAAATTATACCTCAAAAAACACACGTGCAGGCATGCGTGCACGTGGTGATACGCGACCCTTTTTATCCAGAATTCTAAGTTATGTTAAACCCAGCTTTTTCAATGTGGCCATTCGTTAATTCCCAATTTAATTTCACAAGAGTTTCAAGAGGGGTTTCCTTGGATTTGGAGACACATTTATTTTTATACATTAAGTAGACTGAATAACTGTATCTGTGGCACAGGTATATTTTCATCTCTTTATGACATTTTATGAACTCTTTGCTGCAAAATAATCTCTCACTTAGACTACAAAACTTTTACTTGAAAGTGTGGGTGCCAGAAGGACTCGCAACATCAGAGTCAGGACTAGATCCACAAGATGCCGACCTGATATCACAGCAGCTGGGTCCCTCTCCGCTTTATGTTTGGTTTCGTTTGTCTTATTTTGTTTTTCCCAGACGGGCAATGTGTGACTTAAGCCGGGGAGTGAGAAGTAGATTTTATATAAAACACGAGAGCCATAGGGGACAGTGAGAAGAGTATGCATGGACCTTGGAATCCATGAAACCTGGATTCAAATCTCAGCTCCCCCACTAGCCAGCTGTGGGACCTTGGGCAAATCACTTAACTTATCTGAGCTTCAGTTTCCTCCTTTGTGAAACGAGAGTAACAACACCTGCCTTGCAGGGTCATCATGTGGCTCCTGAGGACAGACTGAGATGGTGTAGACTGGCTGGGTCACTCAGTCCAAAGCCCATGTTATGGAAAGGTCTGGAACTATTGTGTTCCAGCATCTCCTAACTGGCCATAAAAGGACAGAAAAAGAGAAGTGATGGGTCTAACTCATGGGCTCTCAGAAGCGCACAGCCAAATCTGACACAGAGTTTCCCACTGCATTAGCCAACTTCATTCCACAAGCATTAATAGAGCACATACGTACACACACACACACACACACACACACCAGCTCTTTTCTCATAAAGACCAAATGAAGTGAAAACAGCAAAGACACAAATGGACATTGTGCCTTCACAAACTTGAGGCTCTTGTCTTACTGATCCAGAAACAAGAAACCAACTGTTCTTGTGTTTCCTTGGAGCATGGTCTTGACGCCACCCTATGTGCCAGGGCAGGAAAGTGGGGCTGTCCCCGAAAAGGCTGTGCTATTTTCAGAGCTGACCTGATTTATATAAGGATCTGGACAGCTCTTCTTATCCAATAATTATACAGCAGGTCATTCATTACTGTCACTGGTAATGGATCTCATCACGTTAGCCACACCGCACGTTCACGTGCTGCTGTGTTTTGCATGCTGAAAAGTATGGCAGAACCACAACAGCAACGTTTGTAATTTCTTTACTCCTTTCCCACTGCCATATCAACCATGACTGTCATTAAACCCAAATGCATGGCCCCTAAAGAGGGAACACACACACACACACACACACGCGCGCGCACACAGATGCTAACCTTTGACAGTAAGGTAGAAAATACTAGTTTTTTAATGAAACTTTTATGTTTGGAGTTAATTGTAGGTTCGCAAGTGCTACAAGACATAATACAGAGACATCCTGTGCACCCCTACCCAGTTCCCACAGTGGTAACATCTTACAGAACTGCAGTACCATGGTGTAAGCAAGCAAGCAATCAAGACAGAAAGCTTGCCATCACCACAAGGGTCCCTGAGGTTGCCCTGTACAGCCGTTCCCTTCCCTTCTATATCCCACCCTCTCTCTAACCCCTGACTGTGTTCTCCGTTTCTACAATGTGGCCATTTCAAGAACGCTATGCAATCATCATACAGTGTGTAACTCTGGAGGTTGGCTTTTCTCACTCAGAGTAATTCTCTGGAGGCTCCTGCAAGCTGTTGCCTGTACCAATAGTTTCCTCATTTTTATTGCCAAATACTATTCCACGGTGTAAAGGCACCATGGTGTGTTTAGCCGTTCACCCACTGACGGGCACCTGGGTTGTTTCCAATTTGAGATGTTCTTTACAAACAAAGCTGCTATAAACATTCACCTACAAGTTTTTGGGCAAACAGAAATCTTCATTTCTCTGGCATCAATGCCCAGGAGTGAAATGCTCAACTGCAAGGCAGCTGCATGTTTAAGTTAATAAGAAACATCCAAAGTGCTTTCTGGAGCAGTTGTAACATTTTACCTTCCCACCAGCCCCACGTGAGGGATCTAGTTTCTCCACATTCTCCCCAGCATTAGGTGTCAATGTTTTTTTTATTTTAACCATTGTGGTAGGCAGATAGTAACCTCTCCTTACGGTTTTGATTGCATTTGTCTAATGGCCAGTGATGCTGAACATCTTTCCACACGCTTTTTTTACCGTCTAAATAACCTCTTTGGTGTGATGCCCCATCATGGCTTTATTTGTTTCTATTTTGATCCATTTTTTTTTACTGTGAGTTTTGAAAGGTCTTCATGTATTTTGGATACTAGTCCTTTGTCAGCTATGTGGTTTACAAATATTCTCTCACACTCTGCTTGTCTTTTCATCTTCTTAAAAGAGTTTTCACAGAGCAAATTTTAAATTTTTGATGAGGTCTAATTTATCAGTTTTTCCTCATATGGACTGTGTTTTGGTGTCAGGTCTAAGAACTCTGCCTAGCCCCACATCTTAAAGATTTTCTCTTTTTTTCCCTAAAAGGTTTATTGTTTTATTACATTTTACATTTAATTCTGTGATCCATTTTGGGTTAATTTTGTATAAGGTGAGGATTTTTTTTTGGAGGGGGGGAGGATGGTGCTATGGATGTTCTTTTGTTCCAGTACCATTTGTTGAAAAAGCTGTCTTTCCTCCACTAAATCTGCACCTTTGTCAAAATCAGCTGTGCATATTCGTGGGCGTCCACCTCTGGATTCTCTGTTCTGTTTTACCGATCTGTGTATCTGCCCCTCCATTGATACTATGCAGTCCTGATAATGGTAGGTATATAATGTCATATAAACAGATAGACTAATTCTTCTCAATTTGCTATTCTTTTTCAAAACTGCTATAGTTATTCTAGCTCCTTTACATTGACATATGAATATTAAAAAATCTTATCTCTGTGTACAAGTATTTTGCTGGGGTTTCGATAGGAATGGTGTTAAACCTTTACATCAATCTGAGGAGAAGTGGCATCCATGCTGTGCTGAGTCTCCCCATCCATGAACATGGTATGTCTCTCCATTTCTTTCCATCTTCTTTGATTCCTTCCATCAGCGTTGTGTAGTTCCCAGCATACAATTTGTCAGCATAACATGTTTTGTGAAATTCACATTGAAATATTTCATTGAGCAACTATAAATGGTATTGCGTGTTTAATTTCAGTGTCTGTGTGTTCACTGCCAATGCAAAGGAATACAATTCATCTTTGTACACTTATCTTGTATCCTGAAGCCTTGCTGAATTCACTTATTAGTCTTATGGGTTTTTTAAAATAGATTATATGAGATTTTTATGTAGACAATCATATCATCTGCAAAAAAGAATGGTTTTATTTCTTCCTTTCTGTGTGCCTTTTATTTCCTTCTCTTCCTATATCACACTGGCTAGAACTTCCACCACTATGTTAAATAATAGTGGTGAGAGTGGACATCCTTGGTTTCTTCCTAATCCCAGGGGAAAAGCACCCAGTTTCTCCACATTAAGTTTGAAGTTAGTGGTAGTTTTTAATAGATGTTCTTTATCATGTTGGGGAAATTCCCCTCTATTCCTCTTCTTCCAAAAGTTCTTATCATTAGATAGGTGTTGAATTTATCAAATGTATATAATATTATGATTTTTATTCTTTAGCCTTTTCATGTAAAACATTGAATTGATTGATTTCCAAATATTGAACCATCCTTACATCCATGGGATATACCCCACTTTGCCATGGCATTTACTTCTTTTTACATATTGCTAAATTTACATATTTGTTAATATTTTGTCAAGGATTTTCTTGGTCTATTTTCGTAAACCTTGTTGGTCTATAGAGTTGACAATGTTGGTTTTTTTAACAGCACTTTTCTGCCGCCAGAACTTCTCCACTGAGACCTTCCCTTCCTCCAACCTCAGCATTCTTTTCTCAGGGCCGGGGATTCCATGAAATAGCGTGAAAATTCCCTGCATGGCCCTGGTACACTGTGGCCCATCAATCAGTACTGAACTCTTGAGATCCTACTCCTGCAGACACTGGCAATTAGTCCTTCTTCACCCTTCTTTTCTAGCAAAAGATCTGAAGAGGCTGCACCACTGGATCTGGTCAAAAGAAGGTACTTGATCTGCAATTCATTGCCCCAAAGTTCCTTAAGATTGAATTTAGGGGTCTTACAATGAACCTGTGCCCTGCTTATGTCAGTACATTTAAAAAGCTTTAGATGAGATCAAATTAGGAGCTTTCTCTCAGAGCTCTAAGAGTCTACCACTTAATTTAGACAGAGCTCCCAAACTGTGGAACTGTCCCACAATACAAATTCTTTATTTTAATACTCAGGAAAGGCATTGATCACTCTAAACGTGTTTTTATACTAGTGCTGCATACGTACAGATCAAGCTGTGGCATGGCTCTGTAATTCTCTAGTTCACCATTCGATTACTGACATTTATCTATGTTTATACACACAAACGCTTGTATATGGAGAGAGAGAGAATTTAGGCTCATTCATTTTAGTTACTATGAAACTAATCTCTCGATATACCATAACATTAATTTACCTATCAACAGCCACTTAGATTGCTTTGATTTTTTTGTGATTATAAGCGATTCTGCAATACACGATTGTATGCATGTCTCCTCGTCCACCTATGTAAGAGTTGCCCTGGGGGTGTAAACCTGGAAGATGAATTACTGGATGACCTTTATTAGATGTTCCAAATCCAGCTCCAAATTGTTCTAATTTATTCCACCCAACAGTGATTGAAGGCTCCCAACATAAACTCCCAGGTTCTCTGGGAGTAACCCCCTTATTCTCTGAGCACCAACTGCTCCAGTCCACACACTTCTACACATTGTTCCCCATAAAGTGGATGAAGTCCAGACCGCCCAGCTGGGCCTTCCAGCCCTTTCCTTCAGGCCCACCATTCTGCAATTGACTTAACTCCCGCCCATCCAAGCATCTTGACAACATTTATTTTACGTTATTGAACTTACTGTGAAGTTGCATTATTTTGTGTTATTAAATGTATTAATTAAATTGTATTCTTTAAGTTAAAATAAAAATAATAATACCCAAGGAAGGGTGACCGCACATGACCACTCAGGGCACCTCAGCAACGTGCACTCTCTTCACAGACCACGCCCCGCTGCCAGGAAGCCAAGCCGGGCGCCAAGGTCTTGCCCTTAGGAGGTACCCCATCAGTGTTTCCTGAAGGCAGAGGGTGGGCTGGTTAATGCAAGGGCACTGCCTCCAAATCCCTCCAAGAGCCCCCTTGGCCTGTGCAGCTCTGGCAGGCAGCCCCCCAGCCCCCTTGGAATCGGCCGTCTCTCTGCCCATTTGTCAGAAGCCAGGTTCTGATGCGGTGTGTTCCAGGCATCCTCCTTCAGACCCTTGGTCTTGCGAACACAGCAGTTCCCTCCCACGGGAGGCGTTTTGTTTAAAAACTGGTCTCTTCACCTGGAGCTGGAGCTCCTGATAGTAAGTGCTTTGATGCCCACCGGCCCCTAAACTCCCCAAAGACACACCCACTCTGCCCACACACCACACCACACACACACACACACACACACACGCACACACACACATATCTCCTTCTGCAACCAAGTTCCTAAAGGTCTTCATGGAAACCAGGCCTTGGCAATTCACCCTCTCCCCTCCTCCCAAGGGCCTGAGGTGTCACGGACTCTCAGCATTGGTGACAGATGCTGGGGGGGCAGGAGAGAGGATGCAGGCCCCACCCTCAGGCCAGGTCCAGTGACTGTGCACCGTCGGAGCTAGGAGGGGCCACCAGGATGTCTGTCCCCCTAGGGTGTGTTCACTCCGGGAGCTGGCTCTGTGGCTCACTGGGGGTACGTCCCTCCAGGAGGCCAGCTCTCCTTTCTGGCAGGTGACACAGCTTCTGAGTTCAGCATCTTTCACTGGTCTTTCCTCTCCATCCACTGATCCCGGCCTCTGACACCTGTGTTACCAGCGAGTGGTTCTGTCACTCCCTCTTCAGGTCCCCAAAAGCGTTTCACTACAGCTTGGGGCAGGACCCCAGTAGGTAGGAAGGACCTGCTTGCAAGGCCCAGCTCCCTCTCCAGGCCCGGGGCCCCTGAGGGCAGCAGCCCCAGCCCCCACCCCAGCTCACTGTTCTGTCCCTGGCCCTGGCACTGGCCCAGCACAGAGCTGGCATCAGCAAATGCCCACTGTTGAACTGAGAGCGCTGCCGGTCAGACGGGCCCTCCTCGGCGCTCTTACTAATACAGCAAAGATGTCAATGTCGCACACTGGTTGCTTTTCTCACTTCTGAATTTCCATAGGAGAGTGTCCCATATGACAGCCTCTTACCCAAATGTGTCTAGTTCAGAGGGAGATGTGCTGTGAAAATAAACCACACTCCTGATTTCCAAGACGTAGAGCAGCGTGAGAACATAAAATGAATCCTCATTAGTACTATTTTAGATTGATTACACATTGAAATGATATTTTGTGTACACTGGAAAAGTTAAATATATCATTCAGGTTGATTTCACCTGTTATTTTTTTTTTTCTTTTAATGTGGCTACTGGAAATTTTTAAAATACCAATGCAGCCCATATTATATTTCTACCGGGCAGTGTTAATCTCTACTCCCACTATAAACCAATAAGTTTGCCTTTTGCCCCTAATCTGCACTCCCATATCTCCCAGTCCTCCCTTGCTGGTACCTTAGTTCCTCCATCCCACTGCCAGACCTGTGCCACCTGCCTTCGTGTTCTCTTCCCTTCTACACCCACATTTCCTCTCAGAAAGTTACAAACTGGATGCTCTTGCTCCTACTGAACTGATAATACTGAAAGCACACAATGGGATAGTTTTTCCTGAACATGTCTGCATTCTACTTGTGACTAAAACTCAAGCCAAAAGAATGAATCTCTAATGGTGGAATTCTAGGCACCAGTAAGTGAGGTGGCAAAAGTGCTCTACCTATTGGGGGTAGGACAGAGCCTCAACCTAAGGCCAACTCTGGCTAGGCATTCCTTTCCTGGGTCTCAGTGCGGAGTCGGGGACGAATAGCCACAAGGGCAAGACTTGTAAAGTAAGGGCACAATTCACTCATTTGCAGGCAGCCCACGAGCACCTACTAAGTAGCAGCACGCTTCTCAAGAGGTGATGAAGATGAGACAGTCCCTGCCCTCACAAGCCCACGGCCCAGAGACCAGGGCTCCTCTCTAGTGCCAACCAGGAAGCCTGAGCACAGTGCATCAGTGTCCCCCACGGACACACCCTGTTAGTCTCCACTGCTGAAGCCCCTGAGGTCACACACTGGCCTAAACACCAACTCCCAACAGGCAGGGAGGTCTCATTGGCCACGCGGTCCAGGTTGCTGCCCACTAGGGGCTGGAAGCGGTAGGGGGGCAGAGGCAGCGGGCTCTGCTTGCCAGCCCTCCTTGGCGGCCACCCAAGAGAAAGAGCACCAAATGGCAGGAGCCCCAGTGAGTGGACAGAAGCAGCACGTGAATGGCGGGCGGGGAAGGCTGAAGCACAGATGGCCCCAGCACGGCTGCCACCCACCTATTCTTGGGTGGGAGGGGAGAAAGAAAGAAAGTGACAGCCTCTTGCAGAGTGCACGCACGGGATGGAAATGCAATTACAAGCCCCAGCCCCTCCTCCCCCACCCCCCCCTGGTGCAGCAGCAGGACCCTGTTCTTTGCCAACACATGATACCCCGGTGGTACCCAGATCAGCAGGCTGGAGCCGACAGGGCGGGAGGGATGCCACCATTCCCACAGCCCTCTACTCCAGGCTCTCTTTGGGTCATGTTGGAGAATTTTATCAACTATGAAGGTCCCCACAGATGCATGGTGGGTTTCTGACCTCTCACCATCCCCAGGGCCCTTTCCAAAGAGAGAAGCATCGCTCATCACCTAGCCACTTCCCTGCACCTGCCGGGGCGCCCCAGTCAACTCCCGGTCAACTCGGCTGGTCCAGAGGCTTCTGAGAGAGAATTCGGTGGCTGCCCCCACTCCCGCCCCCACCCACCAGCAGAAGTTGGGAATTAGTCCTGCAGGCTTTTCTGGAAGGGGCTTTGGACCTGGCCTGTAAGAAGCACCCACTGTGCCTGCTCATTGCTGGGTACAGAGTGCTGCCTCCAATGCGGGCCTGGAGCCGCCAGGCAGCCAGAGACAATCCAGGCTCCATGTGGAAGGACACCCAGGGAGCCAGGACCCAAGGGCCCCCGGAGCTCTAACGCAGGCACAATGCAGTCTCTGACTTTCTATGAACTGAGAGTTAATCTGAGTTATGTAACCACCACTCCCCACTGGACAGCCTTCTGACTCACTGGCTCCTTTGAATTCCTGGAATGGGGTCTTAGAGAGAGTTAGGGGGCCACGGGGTCTGTCTCCTCCAGCCTCAGCAAGCCCTCCTCCTGCCTCCCCCTCTTTTCTGATTGGCATCAGGCAGGAGAAACCCTCTCGAGCCAGACTTCAAACA
Organism: Hippopotamus amphibius kiboko; assembly: GCF_030028045.1. NCBI lineage: Eukaryota > Metazoa > Chordata > Mammalia > Artiodactyla > Hippopotamidae > Hippopotamus > Hippopotamus amphibius. The sequence goes on along the minus strand of NC_080186.1, from coordinate 2,841,480 downwards.
TGAAAATCTAGATCAAGGATATATTTGGCTTTCCAAGCTAATCTCTACATCAATTTGGTCTCTACTGAGTTGTAGCCCTTTGAAGAAAACTTGGCAACTACGTTTGGAAAGCAGATGACTCTTACGTAACCCCAGGCAGGAGCCCCAGGGCTCTGGGAGACTCGGCAGTGGTCAGCCGGGTCAGGGTTTGGTATTCACCCACTTCACTGAGACCCAGTGTGCAGCTTTGACCCACGTGCTCTGCGCACCCTGTGATTTTCCCACAAAACAGCCGGGGAAATGAAGGACTCAGGAAGCAGACCCGGCCCACACCTGCCAAACACCTTGATGGGGCCCAGGTCAGTGGGCTCGGAAAACAAGGGAGGAATGGGATGCCACCGTTCCCACTGCCCTCTGAGCAGCCCCGGCTAGGACCACGCAGGATGCGGTGGGGAAGCAAGCTGCTCGCTCTCTCTCCAGGGACCAGGAGACAGACATCTCGGGGAGGCGTGGGGCTGTCTCTGCTTGTGAGCTGCCTTGCTCTGCTCCCCACTCCTGTGCCCTCTTTGCTGCCCAGAAGAAAAGGAAGCAGGTGATTAAAACACATCAACCGAAGGGACAGACTGGAAGGAGCCCGCCACCCCCTCCTCTGCTTGGACAGGGGATCCCCTGGGTGGGGGTGGGGGTGAGGGGAGGGGGATGCACCTGCACGGCAGAAAAGATGTGAGCTGCCTCCTAAAATGGTGACTTATTCCAGCAATATTGTCCCTGATGAGTATCAGGGCCACTGACACTCAAGGGATCCCAGTGGCAATTGATTTGATACCAGCAGCTGGAAGTGGGAGGGAGCCAGGACTGACCAGGAGGGGCAGAGCCTCTGACTCCGGCCTCTAAAGCCCGGCTGCACAGCCCCAGCTGCTGGAGGGTTTTATAGGCGGGGGTGGGGACAGCCAATCTACTGGAACTGCTCATGGAGGCCCGAACGTGGTACCGCGTGGCCGACGGGGGCCTGGGGAGCTGTGAAGTGCCCCGTGAAAGAAGAGACATTCTGTTTCTATAGACCCACCCCCACTGCAGGCACACCCAGGGCCTCCGGAACAGAAGGGGTGGCAGAGCCTTAGGCTGGAAGAACAGGCAGAGGAACAGCAAGGGACGCAGCCTGGGAGGAGCATGGGGCCGGCTAGCCATTGCGCCCCTGAGGACACCTGGCAAGTGCCTCGCAGGCTCTGAGCCCCCGACAGAGCTGCGATGTGGGGGGCTGTGGCCTCAAAGGCCACTTCACAAGCAGGCAGCCGAACTCCAAAATCTGCGCTGCCTGCTGAGTAAGCATCCCCTCGAAGCTGCTCCCAGAACGAGCTCCAATGCAGCTGGCCAGGCTCTGGAGCCTCCTTCAAGAGATACCTTTATCTGAGCTGATGGAAGGTATGTTTGGAGCTTTGCTACAACGACCACCAGAAAGGCATAAAAACAGCTCCAAAAGACTCAATCTGTTCCTCCTCCTAGGAAGAAAAGGTTCCACGCACAGCTCCTTTCCAATGAAGAAGCAAAAATCCAAGCCCAGACTTTGTCGCGGAAGCCAGAGCTGAGAGCCCTCACTCAGGTCGCACCCAGAGCTGCCTTCTGTCACCTGGGTCCCAGGTTCTGTGTTAGGTTCCTGACCTAACCAGGCCTGAAGCCAGGCAGCAGGACACCCAGCGTTCACCTGGGGAGCCATGGAGGGGCTTGGGAGCAAAGGTGACGGGCTGTCTTCAAGGAAAAAGCACATTACCAGGTCTCAGGCAAGCATTCCTCGCTTTCAGTGACTGCTACTCTGTGCCTGGTGAGACGCAAAAGCACAGACCCTCCCAGCACAGCCCCTTCTCCCGGCTAGGGGAAGGCTCTCACACATGACAGAGCTCTCTCCTGTCAGCTTCCCAGAAAGGTGACAGCCCGTCCTTAGAGGCACATTTACAGAAAATCTCTTGTACTAACACTGAAAGGAAAAAAAAAACAAAAGGTCAAACTTCAAAATCACCAAGAGAACTATTTCCTAAAGCAAAATCCCAAGTAGATCTCATTCGAGGATGCTTTAGAGGAACCGTTTTCGTGGATTTTGAACCAGTAGAGAGGGTTTTTATGCGTGATATTTACTCTCCTCTCTCTTTATCAAAATGTACTAATCTTTCGATCTAGCAAGTTAGTAATAAAAAAAGATGTCAGTTCAAATAACTTGCAAGCAGTCAATCAGGAAGGCAGTGCCAGACAGCAGCTCCGCAGGCGTCTGGGAGCTGAAGGTGCACCACCCTCCTTCCGAAAGAGCAGGGACCCCTTTGATCTTTCAGAGGCCCTGGGTCTGGCTGAGACCCTGGAAGCAGATGGCAAGGTACCTGGAAAGAGTCACCCTGGCAGAGCTGCCCTAGCTCCAGTTAGTCTGCGTCCCAGAACGGCTGAGCCCAAACCTTATCTAGTCTGAGCACAGGACATCGATTCAGGCCAAGCCAATATCTAAAGTAATCCGCTTCAGAATTAACCTTTTAAAGCCCAGGCCACTGAACTCCAAACAGCCACCAAGACAAGGAACGCCGCTCTCCAGAAAAAGGGCAATGATCACATTTGACAATTTTCACTAAATGTTTCAGTCTTTACCCCAGGAGTGGGGAACTGTCTCGTAAATCAAGGCTAGCTGGGAACGCTTGGCTCCGTCCTCTTCCAGTTTCTCAAAATCAGGACGCGCACTTGATTCTTCCTTCAGCTCGCTCCCCCCAGCTTTTATCGGGTGGCGGTGGGGGCGGCTCAGGCACCGGCACCGACCGGCCCCTTTCTCCCCAACGCGGGAGCGCAGTGCATCCCAGTGGACAAACTCGAGAAGCGCACGCTGGCTTTCCCTGCCTCCGCCTGGATCCTCCCAGCTCTCGATGCAACTCGGGACCCAAACGCACCAGCTCCGCGGAGCCCCCCGGCAGGAGGGCGACGGCTCCGAGGCAGTCTGCCCCGCCAAGGGGACAACTCTGCCCTGCTGGGTCCCAGGCCTCTCGAGGCAGGGGCTGAAACTCGAGCGCCACGGCAGGCAGACAAAGTTTGCCCCAAAGGGTCTTCCTGGGTACCCCCACAGGGGGCTCCGAGCTCGAACCCCCGGTTTCAGCCGGCCCTGGAGTCCCGGACACAGATAAGCCCCGGGGCGCTCCCGGGGTGTTTGCCTGGGAGGGGGGGAGGGGTGCCCGCCCGTGCTCCCCCAGAGCCCCAGCGTCTCCCTCCCCAGCTGCTCGCCAGCTGTGCGCGCCCGTCGGGCCCGGAGGTCACCGGCGAACAGCTGGATCGGCAGCTGGGAGCCCGGCAGGCCCCTACGCAGCCCCGGGGCCCCGATGAAGGGGAAGGGCGGGCGGCGTGGCTATCAAGCTTTGCTCTCCTCCAACTCCGCCTGCGGAGCCCTCGCCGGAAGCCCGGAGCCCTGGCTTTCTCCGGCAGCCCCGGCCCCCGCCCTGGGTCCACGGCCCGCCGCGCCCAGCGGCCCGCGCCTCGCCCGGGCCCCGGGGAGGAGGCGCGCCGGGGCTGCCGGCCAGGGCACTGCGCTGCTGGCGCCGGGAGCCGCGGGCGCGCCCGGCCGGCCCCAGAACCCGGGGACCTGGAGCGGGGCGCCCCGGCCCGGACCCGGGCGCGCGGAGCCCGGGAGAGCCGACCGCTCCCGGCGGGGCCGCGGGGCTCCGAGCCGGCTCCCGGGACAGCGGCTGGCCGCTCGCGGGGAGCGGAGAGGGGGTCCCTTCATTCGCAACACTGAGACAAGCGCCGCTTCAGCCGGGCTCGGCACCCACGCACCCGCGCGCCCACACGCACCCCGGCGCCGGCCCGGTCGCTCACCTGAGTCCTAAAAGCTGTTGGATCCACATGGTCACGTTTCGGGGAGCGGAGCCTCAGATCTCGCTGGCCCCGGCCATCTGCGCGGCGCCCGCGCCCGCTCGCTTCCGTCCCGCGGCGCCGCTCTCCGGCTCTCGGTCCGCCGCCGCCCGCCGCCCGCCGCCCGCCGGCCGCGGGGCGCAGAGCGAGTCAGAGCGCGGCCGCGCGGGGCTCCATGCCGGCCGGCGCGCCGCCGCCGTTGGGGCGCATGGCTCAGGCGGGGCGGCCCGCGGGGGCGCACATCCTCCGGCCCGGGCGGGGGGCTCGCGGCCCCCTCCGGGGGCGACCCGGCGACGGCGGCTGCGAGGCGGGGGGGCCCGCTGCCGGCCCGGGAGGGGCGCGCTCCGGCGCCGCGGCCGCGCGGCGAGGGTCGGGGGAGCGGCGGCTTCGCCCTCCGGGGCGGCGAGGAGGAGGGCGGGCGGCGCCGCCCGCGCACGGTGCGTGTCTCGCGGCGCGGCTCTCGCTCCGGCCCGAGCCCTGCGCCGAGGGGGCGGCGAGGTCCGCGGGGCGGGCGGCGGCGACGCTGCCGGACGCGGTCTCCTCCGCGCGCCTCCGGGCTGGGGGGCTCTGCCGGGGACCCCGCTGCCGCTCGGCCCCGCTCAAGTTGGCCGGGGGCTCCGTCTGGGCGCTCGCTCCGCAGACGGCCGCGGCGCCGGAGGCCGGCAGGAGGCGGGCGCGGGAGGCGCGCGGGGCGAGGGCGCCGTGGAGCGCGGGGCGTGGGGACGCGCGGCGGCGGCGCCGCGCCGAGGAGGCGCGCGGGGATCCCGGGGCCCCGCCGCCCGCGCCCACCGCGCCCGCCGCAGAGCCGCCCGCGCCGCTCGCTCGCCTCCCTCCTCGCGTCTGCCGCTCCCCGCGCTGGCCCCCGCCTCCCCAAGCGGGTCCCAACTCCGCCCGCCCGGCCCGGCTCACGTCACCCGCTTCCCCGCCCCTCGAACTGGAGCCCGAGCCCCCTGCCCGGCCCCGGCTGCTGTTCGCCGCCCCGCCTCGCGGTGGCCCGCCTCCCCGCGCGAGGCTGTGCCCGGGCCCGGCGCCACCGCAGGCGGGGCCCCGGCCGCCCCTTCCCCAGCCCGGCCACGTCCGGGTCCCCACCTTGGGAAAGGCTCCAGAGAGGCCGCGGGCTCGGATTGGACCGCCGGGCGCCGCCGGATGGTGTTGCCACGGTAACCGGATGGCTTGCGAGGCGGTTCGAGGTTCTGACCCGGTTACCGGTGCGCCCAGTGCACCGGGAGAACTGGCTTTGGGGAGGGGGCGTTCTTGGGGAAGCACTCCGGGGGCGCCTAGGGCGGGGGCGGGGAAAAAAGTTTCCTGCAGGCGGAGCTGCGCGGAGGCGGCCGCCGGAGTCTGAGCGAGGCGGGGAGGGTCCGCTACTAGGGACTCCTCTCTCCCCGCGGCCTGGGCGCCTGCCTCGGGCCCTGGTGGAGGAAGTCCCTGTGTTCCTGGTCAGACCTTCAGCACCTTCTGCCCCCCGCCCGGTCCGGTCGGTCCTGGATCCCGCCGCTGCCACAGGCCCCGGGCCGGGCGTCCGGCAGCCCCTGACGGCCCGACTGCTGCTGCGGCTCGGCCAGGCCTGGAGGAGGAGGACCCCCGCGAGTCCCGGGACCCCGCGACGCACACTCTCGGCCCGGGGAGTTCCCCTGTGCCTACCCGGTTAGGCTGTACTTGCGAGGCCTTGGCTAGAGGTGAAAGGGCCCTTGGCCGGGTCCCTTCCCCTGAGAGAAGTGACTACAGGCAAACTCCTCACAGAAAGCCAGACCTGCTCAGCCCCTGAGAAGCCGCAGGCAAAGCCCTGTTTTCCACTCTCAGCGCCCTCGAGGGAGGTTCAAAGCAGGGGCCTTACAACTCAGCCCTTGTGTGGCCGGTGTGGATGCAGGGGTCCAGGGAGGGGAAAGGAGACGAGTCTATGCAGGTACCCCCCCCCCCGCCCCAATGAAGCTCTGTAAACCCCCAGCTCAGTGGGAGACACCCCCACTAGCAGGAGAGGCCTCCCTGGAGGGGAGGGGGGGCCCAGCCTGTTGTGGGGCAGAGCCAGGCCCAGCGCCCTGGGACTGTGGACTCCCAGGCCGGTCCTTCATCCCTGAGTCCTCAGGTCCTTAAGAGCATAGGGGTCTCCTCTGCCCAGGCAGGAGGACAGAGGGAGTGACCAGCCTCCCCAAGAAGGTCCCAGAGGAGAGGGGCAGGGGGCAGGCGGGTGTGGTGATCAGATCCCAAGTCCTCACTGCGGCAGCCCAGGGGCCGCTGTTTACTCACTGGGCACATTACCAACCTCTCTGGTCCTCAGTTTTCACATCTGTGAAATGGGTTCCATATTACCTCCCCACAAAGGTGTTTGTGGGGGTTAAATGAGATTGCCTCACACACGGTTTCACTATTATTGTCCGAAGAAGCAGCAGGCTGAGTCAGCACTTTGCCTACCTGCCCACTCCTGGCTGGCCTTCCCCTGGAGCCCTCTCTCTCCCTGAGGCCTTAGAGGGGTAGATCCGGAGGGAGGTCCTGGAACAACCGGGAGACAAGCGGTGTCCTCACTGCTGCCACCTAGCGGGACAAGGAGGGGGTGCTGCACCAGGGAGGCCCTTCAGGAGCCAGAATGACCCTGGAGGAGGCTGCGGGCTGGGTGGGCCTGCGGGGGCTCCTGGCCCACTCGGCTCCTGGGACCCCTTTGGCAGCTTTGCGCTAACCCACGGACCTCCTCTCAGGACGCTTCAAAGTGCGTAGGCTAGAAGGCATAGGATTGCTAGGAAACCAAGTATAGTGAAACACATTATCAAAATATTAAAACGCATTTTCTATATAGCAATGTATTGAATATGCTCGTACCTTATGGAATTACGTATTAGGTTAAGGAATTAATTGGGAGATCCAAAGTGTGCCACAATTTGGGTGTCCAGACATGTAGCAGTAATAGTCTGGGCTGTCCGCAATCTCCGTGACGCGAGAGGGAAATGACTGCGGTTTCTGTTTGACTGTCACAGTGTGTCACACCACCTCGCTCTGCTGCCTCCGTTTATAACAGAAAGAAATGTTGGATTTCAGATGTGATATTTTTTTCGCCACCCAATTGTGAAGACTCCTTGAATTCTACCCACATATCCCGGGGGATTCCCCAGACCTCAGGTAGGAACATCTGGGCTGAGAATACGGTAAATACAAGTGTTTTCTGGGGCTTCCTAGGTGGTGCAGTGGTTGAGAATCCGCCTGCCAATGCAGGGAACACGGGTTCGATCCCTGCTCTAGGAAGATCCTACATGCCGCAGAGCGACTGAGCCTGTGCACCACAACTATTAAGCCTGCGCTTTAGAGCCCATGAGCCACAACTACTGAGCCCATGCACTGCAACTATGGAAGCCCATGCGCCTCGAGCCCATGCTCCCCAAAAAGAGAAGCCCCGGCTATGAGGAGCCTGCGCACCACAACGAAGAGTAGCCCCCGCTCGCAGCAACTAAAGAAAACCCGTGTGCAGCAGCGAAGACCCAACACAGTCAATAAAATAAATAAATAAATAAATTTAAAGAAGCCAGACACAAAAAAAAAAAAAAAGAAAAGAAATGTTTTCTAGAAACAGCTGTGGGGCCAAGTGGTGCCAGAGTCAGGAGGGAAGTTACACAGCAGAGGTTCATCAAGAGGGCACGGGCCCCTTCAACCCCCAGGGGGGAGGGAGGTTGCCCTCTGCCCCCACCCAGGCTGGAAAGTCAGATTTAGGACAAGGACCCACTAGTTTCTGTTACCCTTGGGCACTGATCACTCGAACTCCTCCAAAGAGAGCAACTGTCTATTATCTTGTTTTCCTTTTCTCTTGATGCGAACATTGTCATTTTTTACAGGCTGAAAAATAATAAAGCCATGACATATTTCACCATTAAGGTAACTGCTTTCTTGTACTTGGACAGCATCTCATATTTCTGACCAGTTCATTTTTCTCCTCTCTTGGGATTTGAGGGGATGGGATAAGTTATCTCCCCGCCCCCCCCCCCCCCCCACACACACACCTACCATCTTCAGCAAGTGCAAGGGAAGTTTTCAGATGTACCCACTGTAGAAAGATCACCTTGTCGCCTACCAGGAGAAATCTGCACCCAGGAACCTGGACTCACAGGCTGGGACCAGCCTCTGGGAGCCCCCTTGCCTCTGCCCTGCCCTATTTTCCCAACAAAGGAGCTGGCCGACCCCCCCAGGAGGCCCTCTTTGAAGCTCTCTTAGGCCATTTACCTAATGGCCTTCACAGACTTGACTATTTTTAAAACCCATTCAAAGCCAAATTGAGCTGCCATTGTTCATTTTTCTCCCAAGGAGGTAAATGTGTCTTAAGCATGACATTTGATTAAGTAGCTAAGTTTGTGATTTTAAATGGGAGGGAAATGCTGATTAAAATTATTATGTTTCTTTAAGGCATTCAGACTATCTTCTCTGCCTCCCCCCCCCCCCCCACTAGCTTCCCCACCTATTAAAACTTTCAAGTGGTCGTTCGGCAGGCAAGGAACTCCAAGTCACTTTTTCTTCTCAGGGGAGGGTAAGTGCCCCAACTTTGGAATCCCGCCCTCACCCCCACCCACATCGGAGCTTTTCCCAGGTGGGTCTGCACACAGCTGCAAGCTCCAGCTGTGGGCAAAGGCTGGGCTGCCAGAGGCTGGGATGGAGGCTGAGACTCCCCCTGACAAAATGACTCACAGGACAATCATGCAGCCCCCCAGGCCTGGCTGGAGAAAATGCCAGGTCTTTACCACCCATTCAAACACAACTGTGTATCAGAGAGAGAAAAAAATGGTCCCTCCATTTCCTCTGAGCAAGTGATGAACTCTCACCACAGGTGGAAAGAGGGCTGCCGAAGAATTTGATCTGGTCTGGGATGAAGAAAAACCCTCATTACAAGACTTTTAGAAATTCTCAGTGATGACAGATTTGCTTATTCTATTTAGATGGGCAAGGATGAGGAGGACGAGGGTTTGTTTGCATCGCAAAATAAAGTGATCTTTTAATCACAGTCCTTTGGCATTATGAGATCTGGAGGTTTGGGGCATGAAGCTAGAGAGGAGCAGGTCTGGAGGGTGGGCAGACACGCGCAGGAAGCCAGTCAAGGCTGGGGTCCCAGGGGGGCAGTTGAGTCCTTACATATTCTCATATGACTGAGTCCAAAGTCTGAGATTTTTGTCCTGTGTTGCGTGCAGTTCTGCTCTGGGACAGTGGTGCTTGTGCTGAGGGGAGTTGGGGCATGGTCTCTGCTGCTGGGCAGATGGGGGCTGGAGAAGACCGTAGTGGCTGGAGGAACCAGGAGGAAGAATTGGGACATGGTGTCTAGCTCCAGAAGAGATGTGAAGAAAATTCCCTTCCTCCCTCACATTCCAGAAGACTCTGGGCCTTGGGTGGTTGGGAGCTGTGGTAGCAGGAAGAGCTGCCCGACTTCTCAAAGTTCTCAGGATGGAGCTCTAGACTGATTATCTGGGTATTAAGGAAAAGCGGGGTGGGGGGGGTGGAGTTGTCAGGGATATGAATGGGTCAGACCCTTGGTTACACCCACGAATAAGGTAAAGGAGCCTGGGGACATCTCTTGCTAGCCCTGAAAGTCTGACTCCTTCTAGGAGGGGAGGGGAGGTGAGAGAATGAGGATGCCCTCATCATGTCGACTGAGCCCTGAGGGTGCACAGGAAGTACCAGTGAGTGAGGCTTCCTGGGAACAAGCTCCCCAAACAGGGGCAGGTGCTCAGGGAATGAGGTCTGATTCTGGAATGGTCGCTGCTACTGGCTGGTTCAGGGAACCTTGGCTCCAAGCAGAAAGACCAGAGCGGGATGCCACTGATTCTGGCTATTGATATCTCTTCCAAATCAATTCATAAACCTCATTGGTCAGCTCAGACTACATATCGTTGCATCAACAGACAACCCACAGAGCTGGGTGGCTGACAATAAATGATGATTTCTTGCTCATGCTGAGGTTAACTCTCAGCTACATCGGCCCTTCTACACGTTATCTTCACTCTGGGACCCAGCCTGGAGGAGAGGCTCTCACCTGGACAGCCCATCCCGCAGCGCAGGGCAGAATCATGGCAGAACTTCACCATAACCCTCAAGGCTTCCCTGGGAAGGGCACAGGTCACTTTTGTGCACATTTCACTGGCCAAAGCAAGTGGCACGGCCAGGCTGACATCCATGGGTTGAGGAAACAAATCTCTCATGGGGGAGGCAGGGGACACCTCTACTTATAAGTAGGTACCAACAATTCAAGAAGAATTAATACCTCGTTTTCACAGAGCCCCTAAAGTTGACAATGCCAGAATTTGTTCAAAGGAAAGAAGCATGTTTTCTGGCAAGCATGCTGTGTTTGCATGCCTTTTCTATCCCTGAACTCTAGACGGATCTTTGAATCTCAAGGCTGGGAAGATTCTGGTCTAGACTTCATCCCCTACCTAAGAGTCAAAGGTACCTGAGTAATGCTGGAAACTTAGAGGCAGACACTTATCAACAGTGGTGAGGGTGACTGGCTTATCCCTAACCGTACAGATGGTCAGATAATGAGTCTTTGAGAGCTGTCTGTTCTATCTAGAAGGGAGAGCAGTGATTAGTCAAAAACAGTAACCATCATCATCACCACTATCACCATCATCACCACCATCATCACCATGATCACCACCACCATCACCACCATCACCACCACCATTACTACCACCATCACCACCATCACCATCATCACCATCACCATCATCACCGCCATCATCCACCATCATCGCCATCACCACCATCATCACCATCATCATCACCATCACCACCATCACCCACCATTATCACCATCATCACCACCACCATCACCACCACCATCATCACCACCATCACTACCACCATCACCACTATCAACATCACCATCACCACCACCACCATCACCACCGTCACCATCATCACCACCATCACCATCACCACCACCATCACCCACCACAACCACCACCAACACCATCACCACCACCCACCATCACCACCGTCACCATCATCACCACCATCACCATCATCACCACCATCACCCACCATCATCACCATCATCACCACCACCATCACCACCACCCACCATCATCACCATCACCATCATCACCACCATCACCATCACCACCACCACCATCACCATCATCGCCACCATCACCACCACCATCACCCACCACAACCACCACCAACACCATCACCACCACCCACCATCACCACCACCACCACCACCATCACCACCACCATCATCACCACATCACCCACCATCATCACCACCATCACTAACACCATCACCACCATCAACATCACCATCATCACCACCACCACTACCATCATCACCACCATCATCACCACCATCACCACCATCATCACCACCATCACTACCATCACCATCACCATCATCATCACCACCATCATCATGATCATCATCATCACCATCATCTTCATCTTCACCATCATCACCATCATCACCATTGTCATCACCACCATCATTATCTTTAAGATCCTTCTACACCCCCCTTTCTCAGCCAGTAATTACTGGACCCTGTTTTCCCCCAGCAGCAGCTCAGGTGACATCTGGGCTGCTCTCAGCCAATCTAGAAAGTAATTGAGCAGAAAAGCCACTTCCCCTAACAATGCCTTGTCCGAGCTGTTATTCTCAGCTTGAAGAGGTTTCCGGAACATGCCAAGGAGGGAGGAAGACTTGTCGTTTACTGAATGCCCCAGTATAGAGCAAATGCCCAGCTGGTTCACCCCAGTGTGGGCTGAAAGTCATCCCTGCATATAAGCATCAGCCACCATGATGAATTTCACATTCCTGATCTCGTTTAAGTGCCACAATAACCCAGAGAGGTTGATGATATTATCATACACAGGCTTAATACTGAAAGCATCTAACACTGTGCAGCTTGGGCACAAGGACAGAGGTTGGCAACAGCCACAGAGCCAGGCAGGGCTTCTGGGAGAGGCCTGGAGGCAATCTGGGAGGTTCTGGGAAGCTGGTGGGGGGGGGCTGTTTCCATCTGGGAGGAAGGTATTTCAGTATTGCAATATCCGGCCTGGCTGCTCTCAGCCATGCTGACTGAATACCAGACTTGACCACATGCATACGCATAAGAAATTCAAAGCGGATGGCCCACCATCCCCCAACAGGGAGGGGTGACTTGGAGATCCATCCTGGGCCAGTGTAACATATGAAGGACATGTCACAGAAACCCATTTCACTGCCCACTTTCTGAATATGTTAAAAAGGAGAAGCCCTGGGACTTTCTAGGTGGTGCAGTGGTTAAGAATCCACCTGCCAATGCAGGGGACACAGGTTCGATCCCCTGTCTGGGAAGATCCCACATGCCACGGAGCAACTAAACCCATGCACCACAACTACCGAGTCTGTGCTCTAGAGCCTGTGAACCACAGCTATGAAGCCCATGTGCCACAACCACTGAAGCCCAGGTGCCTAGAGCCAGTGCTCTGCAATAAGAGAAGCCACCACAATAAGAATCCCACCCACACCACAATGAAGAGTAGCCCCTGCTCACCACAACTAGAGAAACCCCATGTGCAGCAGTGAAAACCCAATGCAGCCAATTAATTAATTAATTAATTTTAAAAAATAAAAAAAGCAGAAGCCCTGGTAGGCAACTTGTGTTTAAGACAGCGATACCCAAATTCTACCAATTGCTGGCCTGGATCATTATTTTCTTATACACAGTAGACATGGTCTCTGCATAATCAATGCTGGTCCTGAATTTCACCTTTGAAACTGTGCTTTTATGAAATGTTCACTTTTGTTTGGTGCTCTAGGGAATGTGGCTGTAGTTATACACTACTAGATTACCACCCAATATCGGCTCTCCCGTCCTTCTTACTAACAGAACTATGGTGATGGGATAGTGGACGTGGGGGAGTAAAAAATGTACCTGGCCAAAAGTTTATACATTCCAGCCTTCTTTTTACCTAGGGTGGCTTGTGATACACTTCTGGCCAATGAGATGTAAGCAGAAATCAAGTGATGGGATGCCTAGCAAAGTTCTTTAGAAGGGGGCTGACATTTTAGTGCCTGTCTTTTGCCTTTTCTCTTGTTCTTATTTTTGCCTGGAATGCAGATGGGATGCAGGAGATGGAGCAACTGTATTGTGACCATGAGGTGGCAGATATGAGGGTGGAAGCTGCATGCCAAAAATGCCAGAGCAAAGGGATAAAAGGAGTCTGGGCCCCTGAGGGCATGGTGGACAGTCACATGCATCCCAAATTACCTGCCTACAGACTTTCTGTTAGGTGAGGAAAATAAGTATCTCATTAGTTCAAGTTTCAGTTGATCCCAGTTTTGATAACTTTTGGCCAAATGTAACCCTCACTGAGAGCAGGCCAGTGCTTACCTGTAAGGCTGGTAAAACTCAAGTGCAGGCCTTCATCAGTTCAAGATTCTAAATTTTCTGGAATAGGATTTTACCAACTCCCACTAAAGGTTACAATCAAAGAGGATGACTGAGGTCAATCTGGAATCAAGAGGCTAAATAAAAACATAACACCAGGGGTTTAAGTCTTCACGTTATCTGCTAAACATCTTGATCTATGCCTGTTTCACCAATGTCACACCTTTAGCTGAGTTCTGCCTTGGGATGGGGGTGGCAAAGCTAAGGAATCCATCATCCTTTTGTTCTAGTGTTTCTGGAAATTTCACTGAGTGAGGAGGTGCGTGTCTCCCGGGAGACAGTGACTCCTGGCTCGTCTGGGTTTCATGTCTGATGCTCCGGGTCCTCCTTTGTTGCAGGAGCCAACGAAAGGCTGCAGAGAAGGCAGCAAGGGTCTACTGTGCTGGAGCAGATGTTCAAAAGCTGAATCAGGCCCACAGCTTCCCAGATGAGCTTGAGAAGTTTCTTTTTCCCAAGCTACATAAAGCGACATCAGCAATCCAGGGTATCGTTTTGAGGAGTGATACTATTAGAACTCTTCCCACTGCCCCCACCACCATAATCAGCAGGGACGTTTGTATCCAACAAAAGGAAGCTTACAGTAGTCAGAAGGACATGGGTTTTGTTTGTTCCTTTTTTAAAGAACCAAACAAATGCTTTCAAGTGTTGCCTCCGCCCCTTACCAGATCTCAGACTAGTTATGTCACCTCCTTCACTATGGTTCTCACATCTTTCAAATGGGAGAGGAAGGGGAAAACCTCAGGAAGAGTAAATCATATATGACCTGGGCAATGCTTCTGCCAAGTTAGATGCTCATAAATCATTGCCTTTATTAGAAAGGGGCTGCTGTCAGTGAAACTTGTGTACATCTGAGGACAGGCATCAGCTAATCAGCTATTTATAAATTTATTCTTCATGCAGCAAACATTTATTGTGCATGGTCCTAGATGCCAGGTAAACTTCCATAATTTAAACACACCTGCCTCTGTCCTCATAGGACTTACAGTTCAGAGTAGAATTCATACCATAAGCAGATACACAAGGTAGAAATGCATAATCATACACTGAAAACTTTCTGAAGGTCACTGGCTGGCTGTTGTCTGGTACTCAGCACCTTCACCTCCCTTCTAAGCCCACCCCTGCTCTCAGAGGCTAGAAGCCTGCAAACTACATTCCTAGCCTTTCTTCCTGCAGAAGTAAAAGATTCTGTGAGTGGCTGTGAAACGATAGTGTCTGGATCTCAGAAGAGAGAGACACACAGTAGGAAAGCCAGGGCAACATCCGTGCATGTTCATGAGAGTAGTAAGTTACTAAACAGGACAGTAAGACCTGTTGTATGCAAGTGTCTACCCAGCACCGAGCGCTGTGACAGATTTGAAGCTGCCCATGCCTCTAGGCAACTTGGCAGGAAAACAATGACACACACACATCTGGGTCAACTTCTCTACAGGCAGAGCAGACAGCAGCTTAGAGTCAGCCATCCCTCCATTCACGTATTCATTGGGCCAGCATGTATTCTGCGACTGCTGAATCAGATATGTGAGGTCCTTTGTCTCAGTTGTTCTCTGGTTCAGTCTAGTGAGTTTCAGAAAACATGGGCTAGACAAACATCCCTTGGGAAGCTGGACTTGGGATTAGGGGCTGGTGATGTTGGGTTGTCTTCATGCCCAGATTCCTCTGGTCAAGATCCAAGCCCCAAACACCCAGGTGGGAAAGTTAGTAAATTCTCTGTGATCAGGACATCTTATTAATGATTGCTTGAAAATAGGGAGGGGGCAGGTGTCCTCATCTGTGTAACATTTAAGAGATGGTTGCCATCCTAGGGACACACATGTCCAGAGAGGAGGCTCTCGGCAAGCAGAGTGACCACATGTTCGAGGGATTGTTGTCCTGCAGTAACTGTTCACACTGCCCCGTCTTACTCTCAAACTATCCCAGTTTGGACTTTAAATTCTATGTTGACTCAATCAAGCAAGTACTCCCACATCAAAAGCTGCCAGGCATTAAAGAGAGACCCCTTGGGGGATTGAAGCCATCAGGGGTCTGAAGAAAAAGAAGTGAAAGTCCATCCAGGAATGTGTACACACGTTCATATCAGCTCTATTCACAATCGCCAAAAAGTGGACACAGCCCAAATGTTCATGAATACACGAATGGATAACCAAATGTGGACCCTCCACACAACAGAAGATTCCATAAAGTGGAATGACGCACTGACACACGCTACAACATGGGTGATCCTTGCAAACATGACACTAGTGAAAGAAACCAGACATAGGGACATGTATGATTTATTGATGAGAAATGTCCAGAACAGGGAAATCAAGAGACAGGGAGTAAATTGCTGTCTGCTCAGGGCTGATGGGGGTGGAAGGGAGCAGGGGAGAGGGATAGGGAGTGATAGCTAAAGGGTACAATTTCTGTTTGGGGTGATTTAAGGTGATGAAAATGTTCTAAAATTGACTTGGTAATGCTTGCACATATCTGAAGGTACTCCAAAACCATTGAGTTGTACCCTTTAGATGGCTGAATTGTATAGTATGTGAATTATATCTTAATAAAACTGTTTAGAAAATCGTGCATGGGTAAAAGATTCACTCAAAGT
This sequence comes from Hippopotamus amphibius kiboko, assembly GCF_030028045.1. NCBI lineage: Eukaryota > Metazoa > Chordata > Mammalia > Artiodactyla > Hippopotamidae > Hippopotamus > Hippopotamus amphibius. Next base: position 2,825,655 of record NC_080186.1, on the reverse strand, counting down.
AAGATAAATCAGTGCATTTTAATGTGATACAGTACAAAAAGCACGGGTATGGAATTCCACTTTGCAACTAAGCATTAAGAAACCACCACTTGTCAAATTTTCATGTAGTATCAAACAAGATACCCACAATTATCTGAAAAGGCTATTAAAACACTCATCTCTCTTCCAACTACATCGGTGTCTGAGGCTGGGTTTTCCTTAGATATGTCAACCAAAAGGACATATTGCAACAGACTGAACGCAGATTCAGATGTAAGGAACCAGATGTCTTCTACAATGTCTTCTTAATTTGGAAATGTTATTTTTAATAAAAATATTAGTTACATTAATAACAATAATTTTTTAAATGAAGAAGGAGATGAAGACTCGGGCTGGCTGAGCCTATGAAATAGACCCAGTGTTATTGAACTTACACAGCCATTCATCCCTTTGTTCAAAAATTCATCTGATGACCATTCTGTGCCTGAGTGATGATGATGGTGATGGTGATCATATTAAGTACTTTAATTCCAGCTAACTTTATAAACTAGCTACTGTGTGTCGAGTGCTTGATAAATTCGGGCCATTTATCTGTGCAGCAGCCTTTAAAGTGAGAGTATTATTAGCCCAGGCAGCGGCTCCAGGGGGCAGCCTGGGGCAGGTCTGCAGAGCGTGTTCTGGAGCCTGGTTCAGCCTTTTGCTGGCAGATGGGCCTGGGTAAGAGGCACAGTCCTTCTGCTCTCATGGCTAACACACAGCTCCTCCCCGTGGGGCAGGGCAAGGCAGTTGTGTACACTGCAGCCATGTCATTCTTAGTGGGGTGTGGAGTCATTGCTCAGGGGTCTTCCCCATCATCGTTATGGGGGGACATAAGCCCCATTCCTGTGCTCCCAGATGGGACTTCTAGTGCAGAGACTTAGTTCAGTGGCAGAGTTAGAAAGTCACATCCTGACAGCTATTGGTTCCCACCTGCCCGCTTCCTGGGTGGCTGGCCTCATGGTTTTTGGGAGGTGTTATGAACCAAACGTTTGTGTCCCCTGAAAATTCCTATGCTGAAGCCCTAACCCCTAGTGTGATGATGTTTGGAGGTGGGTCCTTTGGGAGGGGATTGGGTATAGATAAGGTCATGAGGGTGGGGCCCCCATGGTGGGATTAGTGCCCTAACAAGAAGCTGATGAGACCAGAGCTCACTCTCTCTCTGCCATGTGAGGACAGTGAGAAAGTGGCCGTATGAAAGCCAGGAAGAGAACCTCACCAGGAACAGAATTGTGGGTTTCCAGCTCCCAGAATTATAAGATCAGTGTCTGGTCTTTAAACTGCCTGGCCTATGGTATTTGTCATAGCAGCCTGAGCTGACCAAGATATCATCACGTGGAGTCTCCCCACCAGCCATCAACAGGTACTAATTGCTCCTCTCATAATCTCTCATTGGTTCAGAACCCCAGAGGACAGTTAGGGGTATCCAGGGGCCCTGAAGACCAAAATTTCTGTTTCTACTAAAAAGTGAGTAGGGGATGGCCAGGCACAAGAGGCTGGGCATGAGGACAGTATTTCTGGGATGAGAGAGAGGTGACAAAGTCCACCATAGAGAAAGAACATAATGGCCTGTGGTGGGGGTGGGGGGCAGGGTAGAGCATGAGGCCAGAGGGAGTGAGACTTGGGGCCAAGTGAGGCTGAGCCCAGGACTGGGTGGTGTTGCAGGTGGATTTCATTGTTCAATAATAAACACCGCAGAGTTGATGCATCGTCCTTCTTTCCTCATTCATTCATTCATTCATTCTGTGATATGCTTCAGGGGCATCCATGAATCAGAGAGAGAAGCTTTTGTGCCCACCAGGAGTAAGTCCACCGAATGTGCTGCCTGGACACAGGGAAGTGGACCTCTGGGCCCAGCTCTTCCCAGCCACCCAGGTGGAGGTGCACCCAGACAGCTTCCAGCTGTGATGATCTACCCTGGGCCTCAGAACAGGAGTTCAGGGAGAAGGAAGGAGGGGAGCAGGACCATGTCTGAGTGGCCACAGCCCACCACCTCCAAATCTGCAGGGCAGTCTTCCTTCCTGTGTTTCACTCTGGGCTGATGGAGTCCCATCTGGGGGGTTCCTGGGTGTGTGTCCATTTAGTAAGAGGCTACATCCAGGTGCAACTTGTCCCCGTACAATTTCTCTCCCTCCCACAGTGTTCAGGAGGAGGTGGTCAGTGTGGACTTGACCAAGAGGGAGGAATCAGGGATCAGCTCCACTTCCCTGCCCCTGGCTGGGTGTGTGCCCAGGATTCCATCACCTCCTTGTTCCTTGGGGTCATGGGGCCTTCCTGTTTCAAGAAGTGGGAAGTTATATAGAACCTTAAAAGACTGAGAATTGCCAAAGCAATCCTGAGGAATAAGAACAAAGCTGGAGACATAACCTTCCCAGACTTCCGACAATACTACAAAGCTACAGTAATCAAAACAGTAGGGCACTGGCACAAAAACAGACATGTGGATCAATGGAACAGAACAGAGAGCCCAGAAGTAAACCCACACACCTATGGTCAATTAATCTTTAGCAAAGGAGGCAAGAACAGACAATGGGAAAAAGACAGTCTCTTCAGCAAGAGGTGCTGGGAAGACTGGGCAGCCACATGTAAGTTGAGTTAGAACACTCCCTCTCACCATCCACACAAATAAACTTAAAATGGCTTAAAGACTTAAATATAAGACCACATTGCAAGTCAACTATACTTCAATAAAATAAGTTATGGTGATGTTATACTGTACAGGGAGAGGTAGGTTTCATCAAATTCTGTGCATTCTAGCTGCTTCTGACCCAAGCAACAGCAGCATTGACCACAGGAGCCTCTGCCCACAGGTAAGAGCCCTGTTCTCCTGTCCACACTGAGATTTCCAGTGGAGGCCAGTTGACAAGGCATTTCAGAAGGGTTTTCTACAAGGTTGGGAATCCAGATGGGATCTTTGTCTCTTCCTCTGTTAACCAGAAGATTCCCAAAGTCAAGCCCTCCTGCAGCCTTTGGTCACCCTGCTCAGCCAGAGTGATCACTTGGTACTCACTTGAGCACTTAAACAGCAAGGCACACTCTGCTACCTTTGCTCCCACCAAGGTTAGGAAAGTCAGTGAACCAGTTTGGCCCCAATAGCACCCTGTTACAGGATCTGCCAACTTTCTTGAAGAATTCTGTCTTTTCTTGCCTCATTTCAGCACCTCTGACTCATGAGCATGTGGGGCAACCCCAAGGATCCTTTGCTTTGGGGCCTGTGAGTTGCTCCCCGCCTCCCCCTGCACAGGACACGGAGGGGTGGCCATCGGGGGAACCTAAGGTTGATATGCATAAAGGGAAGCACCATTCTGTCTGTGCTTTGCAGGTCACTTCCCAGGGTGAGCGTGCCTGAGTGAGTTTCCTCGCTGGAGGTCACATCCCAGTTCCGAAGGCTCTGTCCTTCTCTCTTTACTGGAGTTCCCCTTGTTTTTTCTGCAGCTTGACAGGGATGTGAGCATCTTGCTACTTCTTTGTCGGCAGCTTTGTGTGCTCCCGGTGAGCGAGCAGTGGAGGACAGAAGCACAGGGGGAAGGGCATCCTGAGTGATTGGTCTAACTAATCCGCCTGAGGATGACAGTTCACTGCTCCCCTTCCCCTACTCTGGGTACCAGTAACCACGCAGGCACCGCCTGGTCCAAGATGAGGGATTTCCCTGTATTTGGGGCAGAACAGACATTGCCACCTCCTGAGGCCAACAGTGCAGTTTGGACACGTGGCCTGAGCTGCTGAGAAATGTTTGTCCTGGATTCTAATATGTTTAAGTCGCTGATGGTCCCAGGGGCTCCTGCTATGACTCTAAAGCATCTTTGCTGGATCTTCAGAAGGCCCGGGGCAGGGAAGAGAATGTCCCAGGTGAGAGCCCTATTTCTGCATGTACCAATTTTCTTGGCTGGTATTCTTCCCGCTGCAGGAAGGGCAAGGCTCGAGTTTGGAGCATGAAGTCAGAGAACACTAATTAGCCCTCCCCAACTTCAAAACGAAAATGCCGGTGCCTTTCGGTGATGGTGATTTCTGTGACTGTTATTACCATCACTGCAATCGATGGGGCTCCAGCCTTTTCATCCTGGAATTTCAAAGCAGAATGTTTTATAAGGAGATGGCTATTCATTTGTACAATGAGAGGCATCCTTTGAAACTGGGGCTTTCAGACTCTTGACAGAAAAATCTATGATTTTTCTCCGCATGATTAATAGGCTGAGGAGGTCCCCGAGAGTGGGTGTGTCTGTCAAGTGGGGTCCAGGCACTGATGTCAGAGGTGAAAAGTCCCTCCACACTGTAGAAAGCAGTTCCTTAAGTGTCTAAGCTTCTGAGACCCTCTGCAGCCAACTCTATCCCTCTCACACCCACCCTCTTCCAAGGAGTCATGGCATCAGTCAAAGGTCAAGGTCAAGCCAGACCTGTGTTGCAATAGAGAAGCATGGCTATGATGCAGGCTTTGGCCAGACTCCGTGGGTTCAAACCCTAGCTTTGCATTGGAAATTTCAGCTGTTTGTCTACAGACGAGTTATTTAACCTTTCTGTGCTTCTGTACAACGAGGTTGAATGATAGGTTCTCCCTCTTGGGGGTAATAAGTATTGTATGAGCCGTCATAGATTCGGCGTTGGAACAATATGTGGTGCACAGTAAATACTCAATAAACTATGCAGAAGTGGGTGATGGCCATGGTGATGTCACTTCCTGGCTCAGAACTCAACAATGGCTCTCAACTCCTCCCGTACAATGCAGATGCTTGACACAGCACCCAAGGCTCTTTTTTCCCCTTTAGGTACCTTTCTCAGTACTTGTCACCATGCCACCTGCCCTACTTTAACACCACCAATGCTCTGCACGTCCCAAAGTTCTCTGCACCATCTCTCTGGCCCTTCGGCTTCTGCATTGGCCAGTAGACCCTCTTGGAAAGTTCCTCCTCCTTGCTGTCTTGTTCCTTGGCCAGCTTGCCCTTGTCCTTTAGGACTCAGTACAGTCTCACCTCCTCTGGGAAACCTTCCCAGCCTCCCTGTCAGATTAGGTGTCCCACCTCTGTGTGTGCACGGCACCCCATGTGTCCTCCTTGCTGACATAACCCACGGTCAGGCTCCTCCTCCCCATCCTCCTCCTCTTTCTTCTTCCTTTATCTTCCTCCTCATCTTCATCCCCATCACCTGTTCCTCTTGCTGGACCATCATTTCCTCCAGGGCAGAACTCGAACTGGCTATCTTAGAAACTGGTCCTTGCAAATGCCCAGATACTGCCCTGGGAATCCCTGCCCAGCTCCACCAGGAGTACACAAGGCTCGATGCATAGCTTGGTGTTTGTGGACAAAAGCGACGTCCACACTTCTTAGGAAGCTCTTTCCCTTCCACCATGCTTTCAGGAGTCACAGAGAGACAGCATAGAGGGACCTCTTCTGGCCTCAGCCAGGGTGCTGAGCAGCTGTGTGTTGAGTGGGTAGGTGAAGGAGTGGGGTGAATGTGTGGGTAAGTGTGAAGGTAGGCAGTGCTGGAGCAGGGCTTCTTATACCCTCTCTGGCCTGCGGAAAGGCCCAGGGGTCACCTGGCAGACTCCCGCCACTGTGTCACCATACAGCCCTCTGATAAATTAAAGGATGTCATTTGCAGAGAGGCCCCCAGTGAGTAGACAGTTCCCCTCATTGTTGTCAAATGTCACACGTGATGGATTCACTCTGGAAGCATAGGACACACAGGAAATTGGTTGAATGCTGGGCTCTTGCCCTCACTTTGGGTTTACCTGGCTGAGGACAAGAGGTTAGTTTAACCAGGAGGAGACGCTGGGTGAGAGCTGCTTGCAGACAGCGTCTCCACGTGTTCCTCATTTCTGCCGTCGGTGCTACAGAGACAGGCAGGCTCTCATAAAGTGTCTTTACATGCCCAAGGAAGATTATGCTGTTTGGGGCTCTGGAGATTTTAAAAACAAATGAAAAGCAAAGCACAATAGCTCAAGAAGTCTGACTCACTCAGAAGGGAAGCAGGCCCACCTTCCAGGAGGAGGGAGACCAAGGATGCGGAGAGATGGGGATCCTGGTGGGAGGATTGGCCAAGGGGCTCAGCCACGGGAAGGAGGTGGAGACAGTTGCTTATCTCCGACTAACACGATCCCACCCACTGCGGTCCACGCTTCCCTTCCAGCTCAGGGTCTCTCTGAGCAGTGAGACTGCACCTTCTGAAACCTGAGAGGAGGCTGATGGGATGGGGGAGCTGGCACCCCCAAACCCTCTGATACAGACGGAAAACTGCTGAATTCGAGTCTCTCCCTGCTTTCTTCCAAATATGGAGCTGTAAGAGAGGGCCAGGCACCCCCAAACTTGAGCCCTTACTAGGGTTCAGGTGCCTGCTCTGGTCTTGGTATTATTGGTGGCTCACAGACTCCTGGTTTGAATAGCATCCCAGGGTGGGGGACAGCCAGGGAGAGGGGGTACCTCTGTGTTCCGTGTCATGTGACTGAGGTTGGGAGAACCGGCCTCCATGGTGAGTTGGTGACCTCCTGCATCTCCCTCTCCCCGGGACCCCTTGCCCACATTTCTCAGAAGCAGCGTTGTCATCTCCAGTCTCCAGGATGTGACCCACCGGCCCCTGTAGTGGTTATCCTGGGCTGAAGCCCTGAAGCTCCCGGAGCACGGAGCAAGGACTCTGCCCTCCCCAGGTCCCTCGCCCACCTGCTGTCTCTTGGAACCTTCCCAAGACGCTCGGGGACAGGCAGGCAGCAAGCACCCCACCACCCCTCACTCTGGATTCTCTTCTTCACTTCATGCACCTGGACGGACCCCCAACTGTGTGTCGGGCACATAGAGGACCTGGAGGTGCAGCAGTGAGCAAGTCCCTTCCCTCAGGAGATGTCTAGTCTGGTATAGGGTGGGGGGTAGACAATTAGTGAGGACAGGTAATGAATAGACACTGTGGAGATACAACTAAATATATAGACAATCCCCCCCATGGTAGGCTGAATAATGGCCCCCAAAGATGTCCATGTCCTGATCCCCAGAATCCCAGAGTACGTGACCTCTCCTCACAGATGGCAGGAAATGAAGGATCCTGAGATGAGGGATTCTCCTGGATTACCTGGGAGAACCCAGTGTCATCACAGTTTCCTCATAGGAGGGAGGCAGGGGTCAGAGTCAGAGATTGGAAGACGCTGCCCCGCTAGTCTTGAGGAAGGAGGAAGGAATGCCAGCGCCTCTAGAAACTAGAAAAGGTGAGAAAAGGATTCTCTCCTAGCACCTCCAGAAGTCAGGAAGCTCTGCTGACACCTTGATTTCAGGACTGTGATGTCTAGAACTGTGAGAGGATAAATGTTTAAATATTTAATAAGATAATAAATGCTTTAAGTCTCCAAGTTTATGGACTTCATCGCGCCCCCCCCGCAATAAAAGTCTATGAATGAGATAAATCAGAGTAATGGAATCGAGAACACCTGGAGGAGGAGGGGTAGGCTTGTGGCTTCCTTGGCAGGGCAGCCAGGGAGACCTCCCTGTGGAGGTGACCCCAGACGGGAGACTGAACTGTGAGGAGGGGCCAGTCCTGTGCTGCTGAGGTCAGAGGGAAGAGTTTCCTGCCAGAGGAAGCAGTAAGAGCTGGGGCAGGTGGGCGGATGGGGGCACAGCTGGGGGGAGTGGCTGGGACGCCAGTCTCCACCCCTGCCCTTGTTCAGGTGCGTTCATCCTTCCTGTTTGGCACCAGACAGCCCCACAACCTCTGCCCACACCAGGGCCACTGGACTTCACAGGCTCTTTCACTGACAGTCCTAAACCCCTCCCTGCCTGGGGTCCTTTCGAGAGAGCTGCAGGGGTGTGGTCTGGTTTGGGGGGTGTCCAGTGGAGTCCTCTGTGGAGTAAAAAATTTGGCCATGCCTAAAGAGAGATCTGGTCTTTGCCTTTGGCTTCTGGAAGGTGACCTGTCATCCTGCCAGGATGTTAAGGAGGGCCTTTGTTGAGGGTGGGGCTGGCCATGCCAGAAAGACCACCCGCATGACTTGGTGATGGATGCTCCAGGTCAAGCCGTCTCAGCTAACCTGGTAACTCAGTTGGGCCTTGGGAGCACCCAACCAATCGATCACCAATCAATCAATCAAATGTCAATCAATCAATCATCAATCAATCACGCCTACCTACTGGAGTGCTGAGCAAGCTCTGGACTCTGGGCTCAGGACAGCTTGCCTGGTTGGTGGTGTTTTGAGTGTGTGGTCACACCCTGATGCCGGGGGAGGCTCTGTCTTGACCCCACAGGGAGAGGACAGTGAAAGCTTTGTATCTGGAGCCCACCCAGACTCTGCCCCCCACGCCTCTGCCCTTGGTTGGTTCCGACCGGTATCCCTGTCTGTAATAAACCGTTCACTGTGAGTGAACAGCTTTAGTGGCTTCTGGAGTCTTTCCAGCAAATTATCAAACTTAAGGATAGTTTGGGGATTTTCCCCCCTCACTGATGTTGGTGTCAGAAGTGAAAGTGGTCTTGGGTGACTACTGGGGTCCTCTGACCTTGGCTAGCTCTGGGTCCCCCTGCAAAACATTGAAAGTCACACCCCTCCCAGACGGCTGTCCAACATTTTACCCCAGGCCCCAGGCACTGGCTCCTGGCCCGGGGCTGACGATCCTAGGAGCCCAGCTTTCCCCCCACGGAGGAGGGCTCTGGCAGCTGCTTCCACATCCCAGGTCCTCTGCCGCTCATGATTACGGCTTATGGCTCCACTTCCTCTGTAAGAAATGGCATTAGAAAAACAGCTCCAGTGGCTGACCACCTCGAAAATGCAAATCAGTATAATTTCAATCAATACATGCAGCACTGAGCATTAAAAATGCAAATTTCCTGCTGTGCAGAGAGCGAGAGAGAGCGGTGCCTTGTTTAGAAAGAAGACTTGGATGGCAGGAGGACCTTTCTGGATCCCCCGTGGAAACTCGGATCTTAATTGGGACAGAGGAGGAAGGAGAGCTGGGTGATGTTAGCAGCTGTGGCTGCACCAGCTGGGTCCTCAGGTTACAGAAATGGGCCAATGGCCGAAGCAAGGTCCCTTTAAACTAGAGAGAAAGTGCTCGTCTGCCTTCTCTACTCACTGCCTTCCACGTTCCCATCCTCCCCCTGCTTCTCCTCCTCATGCGAACTTGGTGGTTGGAGGGCCTCCCATTCCCAGGTAGAAGCAGAGGTGGGAGGAGACCTGAGTGAACGCCCGGGGCGGCCACAACATGAGGAGTACCTGGCCCAGGTGAGGGGAATCACCTGGCCCAGGTGAGGGGAGACCTGGGGGCCTGACTCCAACCCGGCCTGCACCCTCAGTGGATCCGAAGGAAGGTTCACCTCCATCTGCTCTGTGTCAACACACTAAACCACGATCCATCTCACCAAGCCATTCCTTCCTCCGGGAAGCCGCCCTCCACCCAGGGGCCCCCGCATGGTCAACCCCTTCCCAGTTCCCTCCCTGCACCACAAGTCCTTGACCACCCAGCCCAGTTGCTGCGTGTTGACACTGGATCTTCTCTGCCTGCATCTAAGCCCCTTGAGGGTGGCACCACCGAGTTTTTGCTCTGACACATGCTTTGCACAAAATGTGTTGAAACGAGTGAATGAGTGAGGCCTACCTTCTGTTCTGCCCAGAGACGTGGAACAGTGGGTTCTGGATTCCTAGGGCGAGTGGTCAGGTGCACCCTTTCACCCAGACGGGAAGTCCCAACCCAACCTACCTGTCAGGTGACCACCTGGCCATGCAGGGGAACGCACAGCCTCTACAGTGTGTGACAATTGCCACAGGTTCAGCAGCTCAAACGACACCCGTACAGTATCTCACAATTGCCCTTGGCCGGAAGCTGGGTCCCGGGTGTGGCCTCGCAAGGCTGCCATCACGGGATTGGCAGGGGCTGGGGTCTCATCCGAGCTCCCAGGGTTGTTGGCAGAACTGAGTTCCTGGCAGCTGTAGAACTCATGGAAGCTTCCTTCCTCAAAGCCAGCAGGAGACAGAGTCCCTGACTCGGGAAGGGCCCTAGTCCCTCTTACAAGGACCTTCCCCCGATTGGGTCAGGCCCACCCAGGCAACCTCCCCTTCGATGACCTTAATGACATCTACACAAGCCCTGCAATCAGTGGGCAAGAAGCAAGTCTCCGCTCGGGCTGCGCCCCAGGGTGAACCATGACCACGGGGCCATCTTGGAATTCTGCCCGCACGTCTCACAAGGCAGCCATTCCATCACCTGCTGGCACCCCTGGAGCTTCCCTTCCCACGTTTGGGCCCCGCATCACGGTTGGCAACTCCGGAGACTGTGGCCTGACCCCTCCTCTGCCCCCTTCACTCCCCGACTGGGGATTCTCCCCAGACACAGTTCAGCCCAACATGCCTCCCTGCCCCACCCCCAGCACCACCCAGCCTGCCCAGGCCTCCCACCCCGGCTGCCTTCACGGCCCCTCCGGGCACCCCCCAGGGCCTCGCTCCCCACACCCCAAAGCAAAGTCCCCCCACACTCGGCGCCTGGGCATGGCCAGTGCTCTCTTCTCCAGGCTCTGACGTCAGACGCTTCCTTGACCCTGGAGCCTTCTCTCGAGCCCGTAACTCTGTGGTGTCACTGGCATCCAGGGCCCCCGCCCCTCCCTTCCCCAGGCAGTGAGCTGGCCCCCAGCCCCACGGCATTAGCTAATGGACCTCTTCCGCCGCTGACCTGCCCCTGTCCCCATGCAGGAGGACAATCAAGACCCATTCACCGCCAGGCTGAGCAGGCCGGCCCTGGGCTCTGCCGCCTGGAATCGTCCTGTCTCAGCAGGTGTACAGCATCTGGGGAGGAGGAAACAGGCTCAGAGAGGCTGAGGCTGGCCTGGGTCGACGGCTGCAGGGTAGAGTACTAGAGGCCAGTTAAATGTCAAGTTCAGATACACAGCAAGTAATTTTTTAACAAATAGATCACAAATGCAGCGTGGGCTGTCTCTCTCCAGAAGGTATGTGGTTTACCGCCAATTCACGTTTAGCTGGACGCCTTGCATCACACAGCTGGTAACAAATGGGGGAGCACAAGGGGGAGTCGGGACCTGCCTGCAGAGACCGGGCCCCCCTCGGCTGGAGGACCGGACACGTCAGCATCTGCCACCTGCTTTCCTCGCCCTGCAAGCGAGGCCCGAAGCCGCAGCCCCGGGCAGCCTGGAGGCACAGCCAAACGCCCGCGGTGAGTCGGGGGAAACAGCAGGTTCCTGCCGTTGGGGGTTATGAGATGACATCCCTGCAAGTGTTGTCCTGGCGACCACCTGCTGCGGACTGAACTTCTGTGTCCCAAGATTCATATGTTAAAGCCCTGTCTCCTGGGGGTTCCCTGGCAGTCCAGCAGTTAGGGCTCTGCGTTCTCACTGCCTAGCGTGTGAGTTCAGTCCCTGGTAGGGGAACTAAGATCCCACAAGCAGCGTGGCCAAAAATTAATTAAGTAATTAATTAAAAAAGAAAATTGTTTTTTTAAAAAAAGGCCCTGTCTCCCAATGTGATGGTATTAGGAGGCAGGACCTCTGGGAGTCTTGAGGGTGGATCCCTGGTGTGGGGATTAGCGCCCTTGTGAGACACAGGAGAGATGCTCTCTCCCCACCCCGTGAAGGAGAGGGACGTCTGCAAGAGAGGAAGCAGGTCCTCCCCAGACACCGCACCTGCTGGGGCCTTGGCCTTGGATGTGCAGCCTCCAGAACTGTGAGTAACAAATGTCTGTTTCTTGAGCCCTGCTTGCCCTCCGTCTGCAGCGTTTGCTATGACAGCCGGAGCTGACAGACCCGCTGCCTACCTGCAGGGGCCACCCCACTCCCTCCTTGCTCCCCTCTTCCCCTCGCAGAAGCCTCACCCCGCGGTGGCCTGCTTCTCTGCCTGAGCTATTTATCAACGCAGGGCAGGCCTGTTCCATTAAACCCTGAAACAGAACGGTCAGGATGTAATCGTTTCCGTGATCTGTCTCTGCTGAAAGTGGGGCAACTTTCACTCCCCGGCATGTCACCGCCCATCTTGAAACGTCGTATTGAAATGATTAAGCCCAGGAACAGTTTTATTTCCTCCAGCAGCTGACAATTCCACAAAATGGAGAGATTTTAATTTCAAGTGGCACAATAAAAACCTTCCTTGTTGCTTCAAAACGCAGTGAGGAGGCTCTGAGGGGAGGCCTGGGCCTCAGATGCTCAGTAGATGGGGGGCTTTGACCTTGGCATGGGGGTGCAGGCCCAGCCCAGCACGCCTGGACCTGTTTCTGTTCTGCCGAGAGCCCCTGACCTGTGGCCAGTGTCCCCACACCCCACACACCCGCAACTTCTCTCTCTGGAATATTTCAGAGTCCACACTAACTGTTTGGAGACGCAGAGCTGATTTCTGGAGTGTTTTCAATGTCCACGTGGTGGCGGGAAGCTCTGGCATTGACACATGTAGGCTGCCCAGCTTTCCCAGCTGACCTGTCCCCCAACACAGCCGTGAAGGCAGTGGCTCCTCTGTGGAACTGATCACTCCTGTCCCCGCAGAGGAAGCCCCGGCAGGACCACTCCCAGCTGCGTCCCGCAGCCCCTGCCAATCTGCAGGAAGCAGCCACATGGCTGCACGTGGGCCCCGGCCAGCCTGCACCTGGGGCTGCTGTTCCTCCATGAGTTGGCCCTCTCCTTGCCATCCACCCCCCAGAATCACCCCCAGCGCACTCCTTCGGGCTGCTGTACCCCACGCCCGTCCTGCTCCTCCTCCTCCTGGGGTCCCGCCTCCCCCTCCTTGCTGGCAAACCGGATGGGAAAAAGAAGAAAAAGGACAAGTTTTGCTGTCTTTGCCAATTCCTGTGGTGTCAGTACTCCCATGGGGGCCTATTTAAACTATGAACCACAGAACAACCCACTTGCAAAACTCCTGAATATCCAACAGCCAGCTCTCCTGAGCCCCCCCTGCTCAAGGATGGCAAGTTCCAAGAAGGACCCAAAATACTGTGTTTGTTTGTTCTGTCTCCGCCTCTGGAGGAAAGGACCCCAGGTCCCCTCCATCCTCCTTGGCATTCACAGTGCCGGCTTCTCCACCCTCCTTGGTGACATGTGCTGGGCCTGCCCTCTCCAGACCCCACCCCCTACCCCGGCCCGGCTCTCATCCCGCCCCGACCAGACATCTCTCAGCCAGATCAAGGCCCCCAGCCCCGCACAGACCCCAGCGTGTCCTCTGCAGCTCACTTGGTAATTCTCTTTCTTGCTTCCTCTACATGAGTGGCCACGGCTCAGATCTTACTTATCTCTAAACACCCGCCAGGTAACTCGGTGTCAGGACACAAGAGGGTAGTAAACCTCTGCAGAACGAAAGGACCACAAACAGGATCCTGGGGCAGCAGGACCCCCTGGAGGAAAACCCCAAAGCCACCAGTCACCTCCTCCCTGGGGTCAGGTCCATCCTTATGTTCCCACCCCAGACCTGCTTGCACAGACCCCCAACACACTGACCGTGTGTTTAGCTATGTCAGACACATAGTAGGTGCTCAATAAAAGCTAAATCCGTTGCTGAATGAGGGGCGGCCCCCACACCGGAGTGTTCAATTTCTTAATTCATGTTCAGACCGGGGACCAGGGAGGAAGGGGCGGCCAGGCTCCTCTGCATCTGTTGTTCTTCCCGTCACACGAGCGCCAGGAATTAAAGACTCCCCATTAATTGTGATGGATCTGTCTGGAATGTCTTCCTGTGTGTAATTTGGACAAATTGCCCTGTATCCTCACGTTGTGTGCAAAGTGGCTCAGGGAGGGACTGATTTCTTTTCTGTTGTAAGAGAGACGAACACCCCGTGGGAGGCTGCTTCAGGCGGGTGCTGGATGTGGCCTTCTCCTGGGGCCAGCGCGGGTGCTCCAGACACAGCGCTTCCCCAGAGCGGGCTCCTGTGCTCTGTCAACTGTCGGCTCCCTTGCTTGGGTGGGAGGAGCCCAGAGGGAGCCACACCTGGAGATGACCTTCCTGGTTATTCTGGGGAGTGGGGGACAGCGGGTGAGACAGGTGAGCAGAGCTTGGTTGTGCGCAGAGGCAGAAGCTGTCCCACACTTGGGGTGACCTCTGAGTGAGTCAGTGGGGTAGAGAGGGTGAAGTCAGATGCTTACCTGGTGCAGGAGTCAGACACACCTGGGTTCAGATCTCTACTCTGAGTCAACCAGCTGTGTGACTCTGGCAGAGACAGAGAAAGACTCTGGGTTTCAATTTGCACATCTGCAAAAACTAGGGGGATGGGCGGTGTTACCTGCCCAAAAGCAGGTGATATTTGTACAGTATCCCCCCCTGGGGAGCCATGTACGCCCCATCGCTGTGGGTCCTGAAGAGAGCATCTGTCCAGCTGCATCCCTGCCACGTGGAGGCGATGTAACCGGAACAGGGCCTCTGGAATCTCTCCAGGCTGTGAGAACAGACCACGAAGGCCGAGGGCCTGGGCAGAGGCTAGCACGTCTCCACTTCATTCACAGGGCTCACCCCTTCCCTCAGCAGTGCAACCAGCCAGGGTTCCCCGCCTCCCAGACCCCACGTCCTGGCCCAGCTCATCACACCTCCCTAAGGAGCCCCTTCACGGGCTTTCCTGTGTGTGGGGGTTGAGACGGAGAAGGCCCCTGGCAGAGTCGATGTTTCTGCTGCTGGAATTTCTAATGCGGAAGATCTGGCCAGAGTTCTGGGGTGTGTGTTAGAGAAAGACAGCAAGTACTGAAGCCTGTGTTTGTCGTGGCAGCAGTGGGGAGGGAGGGGCTGGCCGTAGGTACAGGGTCAGCTCCAGAGCGGCTGGAGGAGGAGAGGGCTTCAGCTCCTGGGGTCAGGGAAGACACACACCGCTGGGTAGGAGTGGTGGGCTGTCCCCCAGGAGGGGGAGCATCTTAGCGCATTCGGGCAGCTGTAACAGAACACCACGTTCTGGGGGGCTCGGACACAGCAGACTTATTGCTCATAGAGGCTGGAGGTCCGAGATCAAGGCACCTGGTGTCTGGTGAGACCAGCTTCCTGGTTCACAGACAGCCGTCTCCATACTCTGTCTCCAAGTGGCAGAGAGGCAAGGAAGCTCTCCCCTTTATAGTAGCACTTTATAGCGGCTCCACCCCCATGACCTAATCATCTCCCAAAGGCCCCACCTCCTGATACCATCATATCAGGGGTTAGGATTTCAATACATGGATTTTGGGGGGACATTCAGTCCGTAAGAGGGATCTTTGTCCCAGTCTACATATGTTGCCGAGACACCCCATCAGTTTGGCATTTGTGCCAGATTTTTCATTTTCAAACCAACTATGATAAATGTTCGTGTTAAAATAAGCCATGTGGTCCAGCAGATGCCAGCTTTTGGCCCCCCGGCTTGCGTGATGCTCTTGTCTCCTGGTGCTTGAGATGCAGGCAGCAAGAAGTGGTAATATAACATGGGGTTCAAGCTGAAAGGCCACTGATGATGACGGACCAGCCTTGCTCTAACCCTTTCTAGACCCAGAATGTCTCTCGCGTCTCCGAGTGGGGACCACTGTGGGGCACCTCTCGGGCATGAGTGGTCAGCAAGAACATCGTCCCTCTGGCCTCCCTCCACTGAGGGGAGAAATGTCTCACGTTACTGCCCCACCCTGGTCAACTTGGTGGACAGCCAGCTGTGCTGTGGCCAGTGCCACCACCTGAAAGACCTCAAAGCCCCCAGTGGGCAGCCAGTGGGGCCGGTGGGACCTTACGAGCAGATGTGTGTGAAGCCCGGTGAAGGGCAGAGGCCTGCTTAGAACAGAAGGATGGAAGCAGCCAAAGGCACAGATACAGACAAGACTTTCTTTGTCATCAGGGCATATATACCGCCAAGTAGGTGTCTTATTATTTGCTAATGCTTTCAAAATTTTGTAATGAAGTCTTTGGGCATCAATGAGCTAAAATAATGAAAGTACACATTTAATGAAAAAGTGAGTCCTGCATTTCCATTGATCATTAAAATTCTGCTGAAGCTGCAGTTGACGCAGACCCCTTTTCACGTGGCGCCTTGGCCCGTGGGCCACAGGCAGGATGCTGACCACGCAGCAGACCCTACTGCCAACTTTAATGGTCATTTTAAGAAGATTTTGCTGGAAGATGGGGACTTACCATGTGTGGCTGCAGAAGGCTTCTTGCACATGGCTCCTTAAGGACTGATTTTTTCATTCAGATCAAACGCTGATTTTTTTTTATTTAGATCAAACCCTGTTCTTCCTGTGAATGGAAAATGTTGCTGCCATATCAGTAAATAAAGGATGTTGCAGCCATCCAGCCACCACATTACAGCTGCCCGGACAGTGAGCCCTGAGGGAGCTCAGGATGGAGGCAGGATGCCCCCACTTCTAGCAGTCCCCTACTGCTGCCACCCTCCCCCCCATGGTGCACCCTGGGGGACTCAGGATGAGAAAGCACAGGATGCTGGCCCCAGAGAGCTGAGGTGTATATCAAAGGAATGATTTCAGTAAGCCCAGACTTTGCATCTTCCCATACATAGAAAACCTCTGAATGCTTAACTTGAGGTGTCTGGTTTTCTTTAATTAACAGTAATCTTTTGATGTTCTGACTACCTGGTCTTTTGTTGCAAAACTTCTATATATCCTGGCTCCCGCCTCCCCCCACCCCCCATCTCTTCAGAACAGTTTTCTCAGTGTTATCTGAGATGCTGTATCCCAGGGTTGAAGTCCTCAGAAAGTCTGCCAAATCAAACATAACTCTCAACTTTTAGGTTGTACATTTGGTTTTCAGTCGACGTTCCCAAACTCAGGCTGCTCAATTCAGATTTTAAGTTTTCTTGGGCACAAAGGAAGGATCAAGCAGTTAGCTATCCATGTGTCAGGGCCACTGGCAGAAGAAGGCTTTGCAAACTGGAAAGGGAGCCAGTTTGAAATCCTGACAACTGGTACTTCCAGTACAAAACCGCTGAATTCCAAGAATGGCTCAATATTTCATAATCCAATTGATGAACTAAAAATACAGCTTTTAAGATTTCATTCCTTTGGGACTTCCTAGGTGGCGCAGTGGGTAAGAATCTGCCTACCAATGCAGGGGACACGGATTCGATCCCTGCCCCAGGAAGATCCCACATGCCACGGAGCAACTAAGCCTGTGCATCACAGCTATTGAGCCTGCGCTCTAGAGCCCGTGAGCCACAACTATTGAGCCCATGTGCTGCAACTACTGAAGCCCACACACCTAGAGCCCGTGCTCTGCAATGACAGAGGCCACCACAGTGAGAAGCCCAAGCACCGCAATGAAGAGTAGCCCCCACTCTCCGCAACTAGAGAAAGCCCGTGTGCAGCAACGAAGACCCAACACAGCCAATAAAATAAATAAATAAATAAATAAATAAATAAATAAATAAATAATAAATTTATTTAAAAAGAAAAAGATTTCATTCCTTTGGAAGCAAAACTCCTGAGACTATAGCGAGTGCTGTTGTAAATTTTGTTGAAAATCTCACAGTGAGGGTGAAATTGGTTGGTCTTATTGTGGTTGTGAATAAAAAACGTCACCAGCCTTATCACTCAACAACCTATGCTGCAGCCATTGAGCCACTACCGCTGCTGCCATGGTGAGCCCTGGGGGGACTCAGGGTGGGAAAGCACAGGATTCTGGCCCCAGATGCTAAGGTGCACATCAAAGGAGTGGTTTCAACGAGCTCAGACCCTTGCATCTTCCTATACATAGAAAAGCACTAAATTCATTACCTTGAGATGTCTGGTTTTCTTTATTTAACATCTTTTGATGTTTCAACTACCTGCTCTTTGTTACAAAAACCCCTATATCTCCTAGCTCCTTCTTACCTCTTAGGAGCAGTCCCTCAGAGCTGTCTGAGAGGCTGCATCCCTGGCTTAAGTCCTCAGTTTTGTCTGCCGAATAAAACATACTTCTCAGCTTTTAGGTTGTGCTTTTTTTTTTTAGTTGACATGGTGATAATATGAGCACATATTTGATATGAGTTTCAGGGTAAAAGTCACATTCTTACTAAAGTAAGAAACATATGAAGCAGAATTGGAGGAATATGTTGTGAGGTGCAGGTAATTTAAACTTGTGTCCAAAAAGCTGAGACAATCTGACAGTCAAATGATACAAGTGATGGTTGTTGAAAATTTACAACTGTGTATCTGTATACACTTAGAGTAACTGAATCACAATGTTTTATGACAAGTGGATTTTGAATTTTAAAAAGCCCTTCAATGTGGCGATATGGGTCCTCTCTTGCTGCTCACCATGAATAAGATTCTAGAAATGTTTGATCCTTTGAAGAGCTCCTTTGTAAATCCATCTCCAATGTCCTATAATGGCATTGAACGCTTTTGTAAACAAATCCTCTGTTTTGGTTGCATCCAATAATCCAAAGACTAGAGCAAAAACAACAACAAGAACTTAAGCTTTTGAGGCTTTTGGAAAATTGTAATTATTGAAAACAAAGCTTGCAAATAGGAAGACATTAAATGTATCCCCGTACAAGCAAGGGAGGGAGGGAACCAATGAAACCACGTGAGTCCCGGCAGCCTAGGATTTAATTTAGAAATTACATAATTGTGCTTTGGAATATCTCAACTAGTAGAGAGCATCTTTTAATGAAACCCTATTTTTAATTAAACAAATTTATATTCCATACCAGAATGGAACCAAATTAAAATATCTACAAGTTTGCAGCATCTAAATTTGGAGAAACATTCTAGAGAATCATATATAGAAATGACTTCAAAACAGACAACTTATTTGATGAGTTTTATCTTGTAAGACAGTCAAAGATAGGTTCTCAGCCTTTGTAAATGCATTTGGGTGAAATATTTACACATTTCAGCATGGGAAAAACAAAACCCGTGAACATAACCTCTGTAGAGCAAAACTTGTTGTGAGCTTACCAGGTCTCCCCACACCTGCAGAGAGATAACTGTCTCAATTAAATATGTTATGGTCTAACAGCGAGGAGTCAAAGGCGTCAACAATTTCAAATGCATTAGCAAAAAACAAAATGCAACTTTGATGAAGGGCCCAAGCAATTTCATGGAAAATTTTTAAATGTTAAGAGTCTACTGTAAAATACTTGTTTTTCAGAAAAATTCCAATGGGTCCACCCATTTGTTAAAACCCACTTATCAAAAAAAGTCAAAAACATGTCATTGTAATTGCATTTGATGCCCTCCTCTCCCTCTGAAGCATGTCCCACTTTGGATGACAGGTGAATGATTAGCCTGCACACCATTCAGGCTTCTCCAGCACAGAGGTTTTCAAAATCTAGAATATCCTGGCACCTTATTTTGTTCTGATGCAGGCAGCCTGATACCTATGTTGTTGTTATCTTTAAATTAAGCTGTAATTTACAATACAGTGAAACGCAAAGCCCTTAGGTGTACAATTCAATAAGCTTTGACACATGTACACACATATATGACCAACATCCAGCCAAGATATGGAATGTCTCCATCAATCTAGAAAGTTCTTTGTGCCCTTTGCCGTCAATTCCCTATTCTGCAGGTTACTACGCTTCTTGTCATCTGAACTCAGAAGGATCCCTGGCTCAGCCGCGGACCTGGGAAGTGGCTCAAACTTTCTGGATGTTGGCCGTCCATCCGTGCACTGGAGCCTGGGGCTGCTGAGAGATGCCGTGCGCTGATAAGGCAGAGTGAGGGCATATGGTTGGTACTCAGTCAACAGGAGCACAGCCCAGGGTGAGTGAGAAGAGGTTTCCACCTATATGGATTCCACCAACATGGATGGTCTGAAAGGACACAGTTCCATAGTCAGTTCTGTCAAGCTCTGCCCTATTTGTCTACCAGGTGTCCTACCTGATGCCAGGTGTCCTACCTGTGTGCCTGGTATCATACCTATGCACCAGACATCCTATCTCTCCACTAGATTCCATACTTGTGTGTCTGGTGTCCTACCTGATGCCAAGTGTCCTAACTGTATGGCTGGTATCCTAGCTATGTACCAGACATCTCATCTCTCTGCCAGATGCCATACTTGTGTACCAGGTATTCCACCTGTCTGCCAGTTGTCCTACCATCTACCAGTTGCCCTACCTATCTACCAGGTGTCCCATTTCTCTACCAGGTATCCTACCTGTGTGCCAGGTGTCCTATCTCTCTACCAGGTGTCCTACCTGTCTGCTAGGTGTCTAAACTGTCTGCCCCTATCTGCTCACACTCCTTGTAACCTCCCTTCTTCAGACAAGGATTTGTGACCATCCCCATTGCCTGGGTTCTGTCTTCTTCCTGCAGCTCTTCTCCCCCTGACAATCCAAAAGGGATCCGTGTCCCCACCCTTCAGACTCATATTCCCTCCCCCCGCCACCACCCCCATCCCATGGCCCTCGGCACATGCAGCTCTAGTCACCCAGTAGGGATAAGCCCAATGCCACTTGGCTTAGCGCTTGACAAAAACCCAGAGGCGACAGAAGTGAGACTTAGGGAGATGGACGAGTCTGCTCTGGGTCACGCAGCTAGAGTGATGAGGGTCAGCAGACGCTCCTTCCCTGTAAGCGGATAACAACCCTGCAGCGTTTAGAGCATCTGCGAAGGGCTGCATCACAAACTGAACGTCAAACAATCCTACACGGTAAAGCCTTATCATGCCCATTTTATAGATGACAAAACTGAGGTTTGGGGAATCTAGGCCACTCACAGCACCCAGCGAGAAGGTGCCAGACCCGGCCTTGAGGCTGCCTCTTCTGGTGCTACCACCTGGCTCTGCCTGCCTGGCCCATCAGACATGTGAGTACGCCCTTCCTACCTGGGCTTCAAAACCACCTGGGAGCATTCCTGGCCCCATCCCCAGAGCCCCAGGTTCAGCAGGTCTGCCTTGAGGGTTTGCTTGTCAGCAGATTTCCAGGGGAGTCTAAAGCAAAGGGTGCAGGTGCCAGCAGCCTGTGGGTCCTGTGTGTTCTCGATGTCATGGGAGCCCTGTCCCAGCTCAGTGGTTCACATCACAGACACCTGATTCCTACCTGAGCCCCCACCATGAAGGGGAATGAGAACGGGGCTCACATTCCTGGCTTTTTGAGGCCCCCGTGCCCTGGACCCAGCCCCTCGGGCTGCACAGCTCCGACCACCATCCCGTACCCCACAGGGCTAGAGGACATGGAGAAGCAAATGTCTCGCCCAAATCATGTCACATCTGTGCCCCACAATGCAAATGCCGAGGGGATTATTTTTACCTGCACGTGCTCGTGGAACACGTCTGATAATGTATTTATAACGGCCTGAGGAACTCAGCAAGTAGCAACCGCCCTGAGTGACAAGGAAAATTGTTAGAAATTGTCCCCTGTACACATAATGAGCCCCACGGCAATGAGCCAATCAAAACAGCCTCCTCATGGCTTCCTGCACAGCCAGGTGTGGCAGGATGTGGCGGGGGAGGGAGTGGTGCTGATGCAGCGTGGGCCCGGCTTTCTGAGCCAAGATCTGCGGGCAGGGGTTTGGGATGCTCGGTTTCTGGACATAAATGTCTCTCCTCTGGCAGCCGAGTCCCCTGGGCCCGCCCCGGAGAGCAGGACACGAGGTGGCCCAGAGGGAGGTGCAGGGGCTTTGCGTCGCCTGGAGGAGGACGCAAGTCCACGTCTGCACCTGAGGCCAGCCCACTGGGAGGATCCCTCCCCACTCCCCCGCCCCTCCCAGGGTGCTCGGTTCCCCACCCGGTGCAGCCTAACCTGATGCCCGCCCTCCTGGCTCTCAACACTGCTCAAAACTGTTCCTGCCGCCTCCCTCATTCCCTCTGCCAGGAGCACCCCTGCACCTCCTTCACCTGACTCCCATCACCGATTCCTCCCAGATTTGGCTTAAATGACAGCCCCTTGGGGCAGGTCCCTCCTCACCCTCCAGCAGAGCCAGCCCGGGTGTGACCAGATCTGGTGCTGGGTCTGTGGACCCCGGTCTGTTTGCCTGTCTCCTTTGCTAGAACAGGGACTTTCTGGGGTCTGTGGGCCGTTTCTTCCCTCCCCAGGTACCTGGAATTGTGTGCAGTGAGTGAGTGAATGCGTGAGTGAGGGAAAGGAGCCCGGATCTGCAGAACCCTGTCGTGAACACACATGTGGCCCCTTGTGTGATGATCACATGTCACACGTTCTACGGCGTATATCGTTATGCACGTTTTGTCTCTTTCTCTTCCACACCCCGATCGGCAACAGTAGATGCTGCACATCTTGCCCCGTAACTCTGACCTTTATCTCTCCCTCATCCCGTTTCAACCCCTTCGGGCTGGGTTCAGGGCTCATCAGCTCTGCCGGCTCCACGGCCCCGTCTCCCTGCCTCCCACCTGCCCCTCGAGGCTCCCCACCTCAGGGTCCAGTCTGAGTGCGCTGCTGCTCTCTCTCTCACTCTGCTGTGGCTCCCCAGGGCCCGGGTGATGGAGGCTGAGCTCCTCCACAGCACGCGGATCCCTCCACGGTCGTGGTCACCCCACCTCCAGCTCAGGCTCCCCGCTCCCAGCTTCGGCCATGATGCTCGAGGTCTTGCTGTGGTGTCGCACATCCTGCAGTTTCTTACTGGGGGAGGGTGCCTTGGTGCACACTGTCCTCTGTCGCCCAAATGCCCAGCCCCGCCATCCACCCGCCAGTGTTCCCGCCTTGTCCATACTCTCGTCATACTTGAAGACCCAGCTCCGGGGCCATGTCCTGGGAACCCCCTTCCCCTGCTGCCCGTATCCTGCCCCTTTGCCTCCTCCTGCTGCGTGGGTTCCTAGTGCACCAGCATGAGCCCCTGTCTCCACCCTCCTGCAGGAATCCTCTGTTCCAGGGATGTGACCCAGGTGCTGGTGCAGTGAGCTGGAAACCCCGCGGCTTCACCTTTGAGCCCCTGGTGCGAGGCCCACCTGCACACCAGGTTTGTAGGTAGGTGCCTCCGCAGGCTGGCTCTGAGCTCACACAGGAAGTACAACGGCCGTCGGCCACGTCCTGGTCACCGTGCAGGTCTTACACAGACCCAGTTAAATGAATGCAGCCCTGGGCACACTTTGTCCAACCATGTCCCCATGATGGCTGTCTGCAGGCCGGGTGTTGCCTCTCTCTCTACAGATGGGGAACGTGACCTCGAGGTGTTGGGCTCCCACACCCCCAGTTCTCACGAGTTCTGGGATCCCCACTGGCTCAGAAGTGCCCTGAGGCCCCGTGAGGTCACAGGCGTGGAACTGCCGAGGAAGGGGATGTGCCTGATGGGGACCAGAGGCCACGCCTCATGGAGGCCAGGTGACTACATGTTCCTAAGGCTGATGGTACCGTTTGGGGGCTGGAGCTCTTCCTCTGGGTCCACATATCTTGAATCCATCCTGGTCCAATCCAGAAACCATCCAGTTGGTGAGCAGGAAAAGTTCGGTACAGAGAATGGCTAATGAAGGGACCAGAGTCAGGAGGGCTGGGCCCCAGCAGGTGCAGAGAGGCGGTCCAGGCTACAGACTCAGTGGGAAAGGAAGTGGGACCACTCAGTGCCCAGGGAACGAGCCCCTGCTCAGAGCCCCAGCAGACTTCAGAATCCAACTCTTTCACTGAAGTGGATCCCAAACCTAGTGGAATGAAAGCCTTGCCTCTCCCCACCAAACAGCAGGCATGAGAAGAGCAGCAGCTATGTCGGCTCTTGGTTCAAGCTGAGTCGGGGGCAAGACAAACGGTCATTCTTCATTTTATCAGTTACCTGCTTTTAGAACAAGCTAATAGTTACACGTAACATGCAAAGCGCAAAGCTGATTTACAGCAGAACTGGTAAGTCCCTGCCTGCATTTGGGCACCTGACAATGTGTGTGTTTCTATTTGGCATCCCCCGCCCCATGCATGGGTTTAACATTATCTTTCTGTTCACCGATAGGAGAATCCTTCTAGCGGATGGAGACATCATGGAATGAAAGCCACCAGCACACCAAATGGTCCACGTTCTATCATGTTGCTGATTACATCGGGGACCATGCCGACACCCGGGAGCCACAGCGGGGATTGGCTGAGGCCCTGGAGTGGGGGGCTTAGTGGGCCGTAGGAGAGACCCTCGTGGGAGTGGCCCCAGAATCGCCCCCTGCCGAGGCCCCATCACCTGGACCACATGGACCGTGCAGGTCCCCCTGCTGGTGGCTTGGCACCCAGGGGATGGGCTCCTCTACAGAAATGGAGAGCCCTCCGTACAACTTCATCTGCTCTGCCCAGGAGCTCCCCCACCCCCATGTTCTCAGGGGTGGTCCTTCAGTGTGAGCAACCCCGGGTCTGGGCAGGAGTCCGATTCCGCCCCCCAGACTGTACCTCTGCAAAGCACACCCTCCCTCTGGCTTGGGACCACCAGGGGACCCAGCTATGCACAGCCCAGAGAAGATTCTGACCTTGGTTGTCAAAGCAGCTGTTATCCTGTGCTGATCCTACAGACAGATTCAGAGCAGGGACAGAGGAGAGGCAAGAGGAAAGCAGGGGGAGGGGAGGGGAAGCAGGGGCAGAGGAGGGACGGGCAGCCCACCAGGTTATGGGGCCTCAGAACTTCAGACCCCGGCAAGGACCACCTGGACGTCTCATCTACGTCTCGCTGTTGACCCAAACAGGCTGTGCAGCTGGCCTGGGGGCTGCCCTCTCTCTAACCCACCCCACCCTGGTCACAGGGAGCCTGCACGGTGAGGCCCCCTCCCCCAGATGTGTGCTGCAATTTTCCACCTTCCCACTTTCTCCTGTGTTTTCTCTTCTAATTGAAAGCTGGTGAAATGACGGTTCATCACCGATGTTTTATTTATTTGAAAACAAGCAAAGCACTTCAAATGTGATAGGGAGCAGAGCAGAGTTGATAATAAGAAAGCCTCAGGCCCTTCTAAAGACAAAGCCAGGGCCCTGATTAGACCCTGGGGGTGAGGCACAGAGGCTGGATGGGTTCTCGAGTGTCATTTTGTTGTCTCTGCCGGCAGGGCTCCTCCAGTTGCCGTATTCAGGGGTTTAAGCACCATTTGATTCCGGGTATTGTCAGGCAGGAGCATGGGGGGGCGGTGCTCTCATGATCTCATGATGGGTAAGGGAGGGTGCAGGCCTGGTGGCATTGGCTTGGCGTCATTTTGCAATGACGAGGGGAGAATCGGCCTTAGAATGAAACCCGGAAGCAGTGAGGAGAGACCAGGAGAAATCAGGCAGGGGACAGTGCTGTGGGATGAATGGTGTCCCCAGATTCATGCCTCAGAACCTGGAACCTCGGGGTGTGGGGTCTTTCAGGTGTGACGCGTTGAGTGCATTCATCCTGGAGCAGAGTGGGCCCTACATCGAACACAACTGGTCTTATGAGAAGGGGAGAGACACACAGAGGGAAGAAGACCGTGTGATGTTGGAGGCAAGAGATTGGGGTGAGGGGTCTGCAAGCCGAGGGTCTTCAGGAGCCGCCACGAGAGATGAACAGAGGGATCCCCCCGGCGCCTCCAGGGAGAGCACGGACTTGCTGACCCCTGCATCTCAGACTTCCAGCTGCCAGAGCTGTGAGACCCTGTGTGTTATTTTAAGCCACCCAGTTTGAGGTACTTTGTTATAGCAGCTTCTCGGGAACCAGTCAGGAAATACCGGGGAGCGGCTGGGCTCTGAGGCTTGTCCACCGCTGGCCGTGGGGTTAGGAGAGCTCATGGACACCCCGCCCTGCTTCAGCTGGTTTGAAGTGGCATTTTGACAGTTTGTGACCAGAAGACTCTCAACTGACACAGTCTCCAAAGTGAGCAAAGGGGCACGTCTGGCTGGGCAGGAGAGAGGAATGTGCGTGTTTTCCCAGAGACACGAAAGTCCCAGGCACTTTCCCAGGAGCCCTCGTGGCCCCAAATGATGACCAAACAAGGTCCCACCTTCAACGAGCTCAGTGTTGCAGAAGGAGAAAGACAGAAGCCAGGTAACTAAAACGCAGGTCACTACAGGTACACAGGTCGGAAACGCCACTACAGGAATTCGCGGATACCTCCTGGGCTGCTCTGATCATTGCAGGCTGCATTTAGAAAGTAAGACAATTATTTCAATACCTCCTCTTAACTGATGGGGGAAAATATATCATTTCTGAGCAGCATTTTAATGTCCTTTAATATTCCTTCAACTTAAATCAGTAAAGCTTGTACAGATTGAGTTCTTACTGACAGAGAAGAAAATATTTGGCTCCCTGCTGCTGAGAGCAAAGGACCACTTTTCAAAGGATGGGGGCTGCCCTTGGCGACTCACTTCTGTCATTTAATTCTTGGTTGATTTAGGGAAGGAGGAAAAACTGCTGTTTTTGAGTGCTTAAGTGCATTTTCAGAATTCAGTTTTTGTAACAGTCTGATGAAGACCCTAATACTTGTTTATTTCAGCTTAGGGAATAGAATAATTAAATAATTTCCCCAAGATCACATGGCAGGATAGTGTTTGAAGGCAGTTCTGACTGGTTCAAAAACTCATGCTTTTTTTTTTTTTGTCTGTTTTTTGTTTTGTTTTTTTCCTACCAGATCATGCTTTACCTCTAACATAAAGGAAAAGATGCCCAGTGTGGTTAAAGCCTGACCTCACGTTATGCAGAAGGTCTGGAGCAGAACTGAAAGAAGAGTCAAGGCCTAGTTAATTCCCACTCACCATCTGTGTGTCCCTTCATCTTCCTTGTATGTTCCAAAATGTTACACAAAAATCTTAAATGTAGACGTGACTTTCAGAAGACTTATTTGCATTTTGTTTTTCTAGCAAGAGGAAAGAAGTGAGCATTCACTCTTTCTCGTCTTTGGAGGAGCAAAGCTCCAAGAAGGGGTGGGATGGAAGTGTGTTTGCATTGCCGACGACAGTCTGTCCTTCTTACTCTCAGCAGGATAAATCGGCTTTTATTTATTTAACGTCTCTGATCTGAGCTTTTTCCCTGTGGATGATCCATGCCTAGCACAGATGGACCTGGAGGCTGCGCTGGGGAGGGAAAGGAAGGGCCTCTGGGTCCCGAGAAAGCAGAAGGAGCCGTCCCAGGAAGACCATGATGGGGCAAGCATCCCGTTTCTCTGTCCCCAGCCGCCCACTCAAGGCAGAACTGGAGGCGTTTGTCACTGGTGGGGCTGGGTTGACACTTAGGTCCGTGTACCCCTCTCTGGATGAAGGGAGAGGAGGACCCACTGATGCATTTTCTTGCCGGGGAAACACTTCGTGATTTCCATCCAGAGGCTGCTGGCTGGCCCCCTGAGGTCCTCTCCCTCTCACCAGTTTTCAGCTCACCCCGTCCAGGGAAAGATCACCTCTTCCAGAAGCTGCAATCCCACAGGGCCCCACCACCTCCCCTCCTGCCCTGAACGACAGTGTGTTATTTTTTAGACAAACACCGAGGTCTTACCTTTTCATATTGAGAATATCCCTGCAACAGGCAGAAACACTACTGCAAATGTTACGCTACCAAGATGAGCAGTTGGACCTGCCTGTAAGATGTGCCCAGGGCTGTCACAGTCCAGGGCAGCCCACCCTGAAATGCACCTCCATGGCTTATGATTATTTTGAGTTAAAGTTGCTTAAGAAACAGCCAACCCAAGAAGAACACTCTGACTCTCTTTTCTGTTTCCCTGAAAGCAGGAAATACACCTCCATGTGAGAGGTGCACTCCCTGAACCTGGAGGTAGAAGGACATCCTTATCACCAAAGATCGGGAAATTGGGGCTAAGAAACTTATATAAATAAACTTTGTGACTTCTTTCACTGACAAAAGCCCAAACTCTGTTTAGATTCTTCACAAAATGAGCACCCAAACCTAAGTTTCTCTGTCCTGTCATTCTTCACAAATTTATTGTTTTTTTGTTTAAAAAGTGCAAAAGCTGCCTGTTTGGGCCACTTTTTGGATCCCATTTCTATGGGACCTCCATGTAATGAAGTAAAATGTGTTTCTTTTTCTCCTGTTCGTCTGTCTAGTCTCAATTTTGTTATTAGTCCTGTCACAAGAACTCGGGGTGGGGGGAAGTTTCCCCTCCACAAACGACCCTTCCCTTTATCTACACGGGAAGTGGCTACCGTTTATTTAAGAAACTCATAAAACAGATTGTAGTGGGCTGAATGGTGGCCCCAAGATATGACCACATCCTAACCCCAGAACATGTGAATGTGACCTTCTGCGGCAGAGGGACACTGAAAAGGGGAGCTTATCCTAAATTGTCCACGTGGACCCCACATGTGAGTGTGTGTATCTTCATGGGAGAGAAGCAGAGGGAGTCTGACACATAGAGAGGAGAGGCCATGCAAAGATGAGGCAGAGATTGGAGGGATGCGACCACAAGCCAAGGACACCTGGAACCCCTAGAAGCTGAGGAAGGGTTCTCTCCAAAGCCTTCAGTGAGAGCATGGCCTCGCTAAGGCCTAGATTTGGGGATTCTGGCCTCCAGAACTCTGGGAGAATAAGCTTCTGTTGTTTAAGCCCCACCCCACCCCCCCGGATGGCCACCTGAGTGGCCTCATGACGTACCTCTTGGTGGCCACCTGAGCAGACAGAGACCCAGGCATAGAGAGAGTTTCCCTGAGAGCCAGCTGGAGGGAGAGAGCTCTGCAAAGGATGGGGCAGAACCTTCCAGGGAGAGAAATGGCAGCGATAAAGCTGCCTCCCCCGAGGAGCTTTCAACGCCCCGGAGGCTGGGGCCTAGTGTCTGGGGGAGGAGCAGAGACCAGTCCTCAAGGGGTCGTGTTGGTCTTGCCAAGGCGTTTAGGTTTATTCTAAATGCTGAGGATATTATGAAAATGTTAAGGAGGAGAGTGATGGATCTGTTTTACATAAAAAAAAAGCAGTGAGTTCACCCAAGCCTGCTCTGAGGGAGGGCTATGGAGAATAGACCCAGGACATGCGGAAGACCAGCAGAGGGACAGGGTCAGGCAGCAAACAGCGCCCCCACTTGGATAGGTTGCTCTTGAGACCTGGGGTGTGTTTTCAAGTGGAAATGCCAAGCAAGCAGCTGGGTGTGTAGTCTGGAGCCCCAGGGAGGAGATAGATGCCTGTGAATGATTACTTATAGGGGTTGCTTAAAGCCATGAGGCTGAGGGAAAACTTAGGATGGGGGAGATAGAGACCATAAGAGGCAAGATGGTGAGCTGGGGGGCTCTGACCTTTAAAGATGGGGCCAAGGAACAGGAAATGGCAATGTTGTTTGGGAAGAAGAGGGTGGGGAGGTGGGAAGGAGCCCAGAAGAGTGTGGGGGGTGAGAGGAGGGAGGGTTTCGAGGAGGAGGGAGGGTCTGCTGTGCTAAGGCTGCTGAAAGCTCTAATGGGATGAGGACAGATGCGTCCCTCATATGCAGCAATGTGGAGTCATTGGCAACCTTGGGAAGGTTAGTTTTTAATGGTGAGGATGGACTTGACCATGTGCCAGACAGGTTGCTGCTGATGAGAAGCAGAAGCGGTTCCTGGAATCCACTTAGCCCAAAGCTTGGCAAAGCGTCCGTCACATCAGCTACCCTTCCTGAGAGTAAGTTATTATGAAGTCACACTTGAGCTTCTTCTAGCCTCGAGGTCTCCTGTAAGTACTGCATGAGCCCAGGGACCTTCCCCCCAAGCGCATGTGTCCTCAGTTTTACCTAGCAGTTGCTGGGTACTCGCTTGGGAAATTTGCTGGGTCATACGGGAACTACATAACTAACATCATATTTCTTCCTCTCCAGCGCCCTTGTCAGCACCTGGGCCCAGAGAGGGGGCTCACTAAGAGCTTTGACAACCAAGGTCACTCTTTTCCACTCATGGGGTCTCATCCTGTTATAAAGATCCCCTCGATGACACATCTGTAAAGGACTGTGATCCAAAACATGCAAAGAGCTCTTAAAACTCAACAATAAGAAGACAAACAAATCAATTAAAAAATGGACAAAAGATCTGAACAGACACCTCATGACAGAAGATATACAGATGGCAAATAAGCATCTGAAAGGGCACTCCACATCCTATGTCATCAGGGAAATGCCAATTAAGACAGCAGCGAGGCACCAGCACATACCCATGAGAACGGCCAAAGTCCAGAACAATGACAACACTGAATGCTGGTGAGGACGTGGAGCAACAGGAACTCTCGTTCACTGCCGATGGGAAAGCAAAATGATGCAGCCACCTTGGAAGACAGTTGGGCAGCTTCTTACAAAACTAAACTTGCTCTTGCCATACGATCCAGCAACCGTGCTCCTTGGCATTTACACAAATGAGTTGAAAACCTGTTCTCACAAAATCCTGCACGCAAATGTTTATATCAGCTTTATCCATAAAACGTTAAAAGCAACCAAGATGTCCTTCAGCAGGTGAATGGATAAATAAACGACATCCAGACTGTGGCATGTTATTCAGTAATAATAGAAAATGAACCTCTCAAGCCACGCAAATACATGGAGGAACATCAAGTACATGTTGAAAGTGAAAGACGCTAGCTGGAAAGGACCACGTACTACACATTCTGGAAAGGGGAAAACTGTGGAGACAGTAGAAGGACCAGCGGTTCTCAGGGGTGGGGGAGGCATCGAAGGGGAGGAGGAGCACGCGGGATTTTTAGGGCAGGGAAGCGACTGTGTGCGATACTACAATGCTCGGTGCACGTCGTTATCAACGTGTCTGAACACATAGAATGCACGGCACCAAGAAGGAACCCTGATGTAAACTATAGACGTTGGGCGGCAACGATGCGTCAGGGTAGGTTCGTCCATTGTAACGAGTGCATGGCTCTGGTGGGGGTGTTGCGGGTGGGGGAGGCTGTGTGTGTGCTGGAGCAGGGGGTACGTGGGAAATCCCTGCACCTTCTGCTAAAGTTTTCTGTGAGCCTGAAACTGCTCTGAAAAATAAAGTCTATATCTATATCGATATATAGATATCGATATCGATACAGATATATAAGGTATCTGAAATGTGTGTTGAACAGGGTGGCTGGAGTTGCCCCTGGACGTCATTCGTTGCATTAGAGATGGGAGATCAGGTGTGCAAACTACCTGGAAGCAAGAACCCAAAGTTGCCAGGTGCCTTTGCAAGACATTCCTGAGGGTAATTAACTGAGGTTAGAAGGACCACCAGGCTCAATGGATTCCTCACCCCTTGCTTTGATATGATTATTAAATGTTGTATATACTTGAATTATGTTAATATGACCACATGCGCATGGATTTACGGTGTGTAGTAACTCACTTCAGAACCAAAGCTTTCCTTCTCATGTTCTCTTCCGTGACCCCTGGAAACCTGAAAGTATCAAACTCCTGAGGGGATGCCCCCAAAATACAGCTGGACTGAACAATAACTTTTGACACTTTCCTGTCTAGGGCAGATGACAGCACTTCCATAAATATGAAGACAAACCTCTCCGGAGGGCGGTGTCCACAGTCCCCCCGTGGGTACTCGGCTGTGGGGAGCTGTACCCATTCCAGCTGGTGGAACCAGGTGTCCCCTCCCTGCAGCCAAATGCCATTCACTCGGGGACACACCTGACACCAGGCAGACTGGGTTTGTTCCCCAAACAATGATGCTCACTGTACCTGTAAGACTGCTGTCTTACACTTGTGACCTCTTTCCAAAAATCCCTTCCTATGATCCTGCCAATTAGGACATGAAGCCCCGGGGCCCCTGTTTTCACTAGAACAGAGGACAGACGACTCTGAAGTCAGGGGTCAGACCTCTTCAGGAAGTGAGTGGGTCCCACTTTGTCTTGCCTCTGCAGACATCCGGCCCCTATATCGCTGTGGATGTAAAGAATGAGGCAAGAAGCAGGCATCTGCGCTTCCTTGCCAAACCTGCCTCTGGAGACAAGTCTGACTCTATTTCACCCCCTTTTCTGGGGGGAGGGTGGTAGGGCTTCTCCTCCTAGTGGGCTCCTGGCCCCCGCCAGCTGTGCTCCATGCGGGCAGGGTTCCCAACTACCCCTTGGGTCCCCAGGGCTTGTGAAGAAATTCACACGCTAGAGGCCTTGGCCATCACCGTTAGGTAGCTCCATTATTTAAAGTAAAATTTGCTGAGTGAACCCCCCCCAGCCTGCCCAGTTCTCAGCCACTTATTAGAACACAGGTGCCGTTCAAACCGAGACATCCTTTTCCAAGGTTTCGAGCAGGAAGGCATTCCTTTCATCTGAGTTTTAGTGTTCGTTTCTCTGCAAAGGTGCCAGGCCGGACTTCCTCGTGGTCCACGCTTCCTGGTTGGGGAACTAAGGTCCCAAAAGCCATGCGGTGCAGCCAAAAAATAAAAAAATAAAAGGTGCCAGGTCAGCTCCGGCCACCCTTCCTTTGCCCCCCCACCCGCATTCACAGCCTTTTTCATGACACGAACCCCTCCCTCTCTGCCTGCGCCTGCGAGCCCGTGTCTGTGAAGGCGCTGCTGTGAGCCATCTAGGCAATCTTCATCTCAGGCTTTAAAGGGAATTGTGTTTTGCCAGCTGATATGCTGGTTTTACGACACCACTGGGTACAGTCCCTCTCCCCTCAAACAGAAGACTGTTAAAAACAATTGGGAACCGAGCAGGCTGACGGGTGTGTAAACAAAGCAGAGGCGGTACTGCCAGAATTTCACGGGTCCCCCGAGACAGGGCAGGGCTGGGATGGGACCAAACAGAAGTCGACACACCTGGCCTGGCCTTTGATGCCCGTCCGGGGCCTCTGGAAAGCCGTTCTCAGGAGGACTCTGTCCCCGAGCCTGGGCTGCTCCAGGACAAAGCATGATCACGGCACAAAGGCTGCGGGCGGGGGTGCGGAGCTGTCTGCTGCTTGCTTCGCTTTGGCTGTAAAAGATGGGAGGGGGTGGGAGGCCTGGGGGCTGGCTGGGAGGCTGCCCTTTCCTGGCCAATCTTCATGGCCTCTGTGTCCTGTAGAAATTCTGCTATTGGGGGGATTAAGATTAAGATGGAGATCCACGCCTGTGAAAGTTACTATTGTGGTTATCTGGGAGCCTTCCTTTTCAGAGAGTGAGATAATTCTTGTAATTCTAGAACCCTCTGGGGGAAGATACTGTGGTCCTGTTGGGGTCCGGGGAGCCTCGAGGTGGCACGAGGTCAGGGTGTGACAGGGGTCCCCTCTCTCATTCCTGGAGGGCACATTGCTGAGTCTGCCAGTGGGGACTGTATCCTGACAGTAGAGGCCCAGGGAGGGTTCTCCAGCAGGCACCCGTCAGCTGAGCCGTGCAGCTTCTACCGAGACCCTTAGATTGCCAGGTTGAATGGGGGCGGGGTTCCACAAACACACCTGCCCCCTTCCTTACTCCTGGTTCCAAACAATAAACGTGCTAACCCTGATTCTCTGGCTTTCCAGGTGTTGACGGCAACATCCACCAATGACAGGTTTCCAACAACAACCACCTCTCCTGACAGCAGTGGGAGGATGGGAACAAACTAGGAATCACCCCATCAGTGCTGGGAGACCAGGGGGCTCAGAAATCCAAAGAGACCCACCTGAAGCCTTGGTCAAGCTTCTCAGCCCGCTCCTGACCACCCTCAGAACAGCTCTCCCCTCAGTGGGGAAGAGCGAGAGTGGGTTCTGGGTCGAAATTCACAGATCGCTCTCTACACCCAACCCCCACATCTGGGCCAAGGGAATTGTCATACCTGCAGGGCAACCTTCCCAGGGCACTTGAGAATCCAACAAGATGATGGTGAGTTCCGTACACATTAAAGGAACATGTAAAATGTGAGTTACTGTGGACTCATCTCTCTACCCTGGGGCCTCTGCCCCAATTGAGCTCTTTCTAGACTATCATGAAAGCATCTTAATAATAGGGGGTGTGGGCACTGGCTGCAAGCTCACTCTGTCCCTTTATGGTTCTCATTTTACAGATGGAAAACCAAGGCTCAGAGAGGTCAGGCCATGAGTCCAGGGCACACAACAGGCTATAAATGATACTCAGGGCAAGATCCCTGTCTGTCTAGCCCCAGAGTCTGCTTGCTGTCCTGTCCCAGCTACACTTCAGCCAAACCATCCTTCTCTATCAGAGCTCAGGCCTGGTGATTCTCCCATCTCATCCTTTCTGAATTTGCTTCCAGAAAAGGACCAAGTGTTTTCCTTGTTCCAAGGCTCTCCTTGTAGCACACAGTTCTGCCCCCATTTCCCCGCTTTCTCATCCCCTGCAGCCTGAACACACCTCCCTCTACCAGGATGCTCCCATCCTTTGATCTGCTGCCCATCTGGCAATACCTGACCACATCTCCAGACCTAAGGATGTCTGTGAGAGCCCCTGTCCCAGCTAAGTAACCTCCCTTCCTCCCTGCTTGGCATAGTGAGATACAGATACAGGCAAAACAACAACAAAACAAAACACAGATGACTTATTCTACAACAACCACTGGAATTTTGTTAGCTATGCATTTAGATTATGAACAGTGAAGTGAACGTGGAAAAGTAACTGACTTAGCTAAGAAGTGAGCTTAACAGGCCACCAAGCACCCACTTGTGTACTGCTTTTCACAGATCAGCTGGTAGTATGTCATGTGTTAGGTAACATGTGATTTACTAGGGAATAGGTAGGTAAACACCTGGTACACGTAATGTAAACACTAGGTATGCATATAACAGGCATTTAAATACTAGGTATACCTAATATTTAAATAACAGATTCTTTAAAGTATTTTTTTTAATTGAAGTATAGTTGACTTACAATGTTGTGTTAGTTTCAGGTGTACCTCACAGTGATTCACTATATATATATTTAGTGATTCCCAGAATATATATATACATATATATATATATATATATATATACATACACATATATATCCTTTTTCAGATTCTTTTCCCTTGTAGGTTATCACAAGTTATTGAGTATAGTTTCCTGTGCTATACAGTAGGTCCTTGTTGGTCATCTATATATAGATAACTATTTTATACGTAGGAGTGTGTATATGTTAATCCCAAACTCCTAATTTACCACCCCTTTTCCCCTTTGGTAACCAAATGTTTGTTTCTTATATCCATGGGTCTTAAATAGCAGATATTTAAAGACTTAGTATTTAATAAGGAAGTGAATACTTAGTAATTTACTAGGTGTTGCCTAGAAAACCTGATGACGTGATCAAAACATTGTTTCTCAGTGAAATATGACTCTGGAATGAGAGCCAGCTGCTGGTGTTGAGGTGCTGAGTTGATAGGAAGCCTGTGTCTCCTGGCATCAGTCCCATGGGAGGGGCACATGTGGACGTGTGCCCTCTGTCCCAAGGGTCCACAAACTCTCTGAAGGGAGGCAGGGTTTATGTGGCCTGTGGAGACATTTAAGTCATGACTGAATCAGTAAAGACTTCCTGCAAATTTTCTCTAAGTAATACGACTCCTGGGACAACTAAAATGTGATTTTATTGATAAACATAGTGGTTACATTGAGCAGTTCTGGACTTCATTCGTTGAAGCAAGGGTCTCTGGTGTGCATCACAGCTGACTCTGGGCTCGGATAGCTCCGGGGCACGGCCAGTTCTCATATGGGACACTCGACAACGTAGAACAAAGGTCCCCAACCTTTTTGGCACCAGGGACCAGTTTCCTGGAAGACAGTTTTTCCACGGACGGGGGAATGGTTCAGGCAGTAACGCGAGGGATGGGGAGAGATGGAGGTGATGGGGAGAGATGGGGAGTGATGGGGGTGGCAGATGAAGCTTCACTGGCTCCCTGCCGTTCACCTCCTGCTGTGTGGCCCAGCTCCTAACAGGCCACAGACTGGTACCCGTCCATGGCCCGGGTTTGGGGACCCCTGACGTAGAAGGTAAAGGTTTGCGGGACCAGCCACCTCCGGTGCTCATGCAAGCTCACGCACATAGCACACACATTCACACGTGGGCACACGGCTCTCAGCACCCAGCTGGGCTTCCTCTGGGACCACTGATGGGCAGGTGTATGTAAACTGCAGGGGGCAGGCCTAGGGACATGGGTGCACTGTCATCCCATCCTCAGGAGCCTGCGGGAGCCTGTCCATCATCTAGTTCTTGGGACCAGCTCTGGGCCCATCCGGCTTGTCTGGGGCAGGGTCTGCAGGGCTCTGACACCCCCTAGGGAAGAGGGCAGCCCGAGCGGTGCCCACTGACTCCCTGTCCTGGGACTTGGCACCATGCCCAGGGTGGGCAAGGCAGGGACCCATCCCAAGGGGCTGCAGGGGGGCTGCCTGTTCAGTGCCCGGTGGGGGGCAGACTCCAGTGGCTCCGGGCACAAAGATCACCAGGATAAGGTTCTTAACACCACTGGGGTGACGTTCTTTTTAACGCAAATCTGGATGATTCTAGGTTTTCCTGTGACCATGTCTCTTGGACTCGGAGCCTGGGACATCGGCCAGGACACATGTCCCACAGCTGACCTGGCCTGGCTCTGCCTGGGGCAGACGCCGAGATGTCCAGTCATGGGGGTGGCCTGCTGGAAGTGCAGGATTTACCACAGGTGGGAGGAAGCCGTGGGGCCCTGGAAACAGACGAAGTGCCGATGGGGATGCGGGAGGGTCCCCCAGAGCAGTGGTAACAAGCCCGGGCCCTGATTATAACAGCCCCCAGTGCCCCTGGGACTTGGTGTTGCAGCCCCGACGGAGGGCAGGCAGGGTGACAGCCACTCCCGCTCCCGACGACGGAACCGCTCCATCCTGGGGGTGGGGGGCAGTCCTTGCCGGCTCCTCCGGTCCAGCGGGTGAGCTTCTGGAGGGCAGAGGCCTGCCCCACTCACCTCTGTGTGGCCAGTGCCCTCTTCGCATCAAGAAGGTGCAGAGAACAGGTGCGGGCAGTGGTCACCGGGGCTCACCTTGTGAGATTCTGTTCCTCGGCACAGTAATTTCTGAAACACTTGTGACTCCTTTTGCAAACACAAGCGTCTTCATGAGTGAAGGCTCCATCCTGCAAAGAGGAAATCTGAGGCCCAGAGAAGCTACCGGTGAGAGAGCTGCTCGATGGATGGATGTGGGAGAATCTGGCAGTTAGATTCCAGGATGTCGGAAACCCCCCAACCCCCCCACCCCCACCCCATGGGCCGCAGGCTTCTCTAGAGCCCACGGACAGCCCTTCTATACATATTTAGCTTGCGGGCCTGCTGTGTGTCAGGCCTTCCTCCAGGGGCTGCGGGCGCGCCCTCCCAGGGCTCACGGTGCAGAGACTGCTGTCCTTTCCTTGGAGGTTTGCAGTTACATTTGGATAAAGTGGGACACGTTTCTTAAACTTTGATTCTGGGGACCTTCCCCTGCTCTTCTCCAAATTCCAAAATACACACGTGGCCACCTGGGCACCTGTTTTTTCAGTTTCTATTTTGTTTTGTTTTGCTTTATTCTGAATGAAGTGTTTGCCACCCGGTGAGACTGTGTCCTCAGGCCCTGCCTGCAAGGTCAGGACCGGGAGAAGGTCGCGGGTCTCACACTACCCTGTTTCTGGGTGTGCCAGGGCCCTGCTCTGTGCGAGGAGGCGTGGCCGCCTGGGAAGGGGATATGTGGGTTCTGGGATGTGGGGTGGGGTAAGCCACTCTCTTCCCCAGATTTGCCAGAGCTCTATCTGCCACAGGGCTGGGAACTAGCACGGCCTCCCTCCCCCACCCATCCTGGGTGTTTTGGCAGGACCAAGGCCCAGGGGGTGCCCGCTGGAGCAGATGAGCAGGCAACCTGGTGACACTTGTAGGAGCAAGTGAGGGGGCGGCAGCAGGAGGGCAGAGGCAGGTGGTGGACTCTGGCCTCCGATGGCCAGTTTGCACCAGAGGGCAGAGGCTCACGTGCTCGAGGTCTCCAGCTCCAGGAAGAGGCCAAGGTCGCCTGGCCTGGCACCTCTGTGTTCCCTGCCTGGAGCTGAGCAAGGGTCCTGGCTGGCCCACAAAGCCCTGAGTCTGTTCCAGAGGCACTCGGGCCACCGAAGAGCCCACCCCCACCCCCACTCTGTCCTTAGCAGACGCATCCAGGCGCATCGTCTCAGGGCTTCTTCTAATACTTTTCATCCTTTCTCGTCTCCCCTTTTCAAACACTGGAGGCTCTTGTCACCCTCGGAGCTGTTTCTGGAACTCTCTGCCTGATTTTGTCTCTCTGGGGGGAGGGTAGGGGGGCGGTGATAGAGAAGGACACCCAGAGTCTGGTCCCTTCAAGCCCAGGAGCGGCAGGAGGATGGGTCCCCGTTCCCGCTCAGCCCCAGCCCAGGACCCCAGCCCCGGCCCCCCGCCCCCGTGACACTCTGGCACCGGGAGTCCCCAAAGCCCCCGCCTAAAACATTCACACACTCATCCGGTGGAGCGATCGGAGGATCATCTGTCCCTGGTGTTTGAAATAATAGTGACTTCTATCAGGATGGGGGATCAGGGGTGGATTCCACACTAGGTGGAATGACGTCCCCCCTACGGTACCACGTCCTAATCCCCGAGCCTGCGGATATGTTACTTTACATGGAAAAAGGTCTCTGCAGATGTGATTAAGTAAAGGAACTTTTGACAGGGAGGTGGCCCTGGCCCATCTGGGTGGACCCTCAATGCCATCACAGTGTCCTTACAAATGGGAGGCGAGGGTGGTGACACACAGAGGAGGAGAGCAGCGTGAACACTGAGGAAGAAGCTGATGACTTGAAGGTGGAGGAGGGGCCACAGGCCAAGGAATGAGAGGAACGCAGCCCTGGGAGGTGCAAGAGGCAAGGAAGAGACCCTCTCCTGGGCCACTCCTGCCCACACCTTGATTTCAGACTCCTGACCCCCACGATCTGGGAGAATAAACGTGTAGCTTTAAGCCTCACATTCGTGGTGATCTGTCACAGCGGCCATGGGAACCTGATGTGGGGCCTCCCTCCTGCGCTTTCTAGCTCAGCACAGACCTCGCCTCTTCCAGGAAACCCGCCTGCCCACCTGCACCTGGCTCTGTGCTCACCGCTCTTCACCTTGCTGTGTCACTCTCCGTCTCTCTGATCAGCCGTGAGCTCCTGGCAAATGCTGAGCACTCTGCAATTGCACTTCTGTGAAGGAACAACAACAGAAAGCCATCCTTTGCTCCAGAGCTACCTCCAAAGACTTTAGTCTCTAAACTTAACTGCTGTACCAGCGACAGTGCAGTGAGAAATGGGTGGAGCCCCTGCAGGGTGAATGGGGGGCTCTCTTCCTTCCTGGAATCCCCATGGGATATTCATTCCCACCCAGGAACGCTCTGCTCTCTTTCTTCCTTCATCTCCCGCTGGTCCCTCTCAAGCCTCTTAATCAACATCAGCCAGTGCACACCCTTCCCGCCTCCTCCATGAACCTTTATCAGCACATCCCCCAAGCCCCCTTGTCCCCACACCTCCTTTGGTACCCAGTCCTAACTTCACTCCTCTGTAAAGCCTTCCTTGGAACCCTCTTTCAAATGAGCCCGCCACCCCTGCGCTTTACACACAGCATATTTTCCCTTTTCCTTCCCCTTTTTACAAATGACAACACAACATCCATCTAGTTTCTTAGCAAAACCTTGTTCTCCTTGAAAAGAGGGACATCATTTATCCTCAAGTGGCTAGTACCTACATCATGTCTGGTTCACAGTAGGTCTTTGAGACTCTGGTTGGTTTAATTGGATAGTTAGGCTTCCTGGATATGAACACCCCCAAAGACCACATCAAGCAGAAGGAAGCCCTTCTCTGGACCCCAGAGAGGGGAGGGAGGGAGGCGTGGGTGGAGATGTGCACACAGCAAGCTGGTTTCTCTCGCAGAACCACGTTGCTGTAGATTACCTGTTCCCAAGGGCAGCAATTCACTATTTCATCATCTGTACCTTTAATTTCTCATTAAAAAAAAATCTGATCATCTATTTCTGTGATAATAGGAAAGCCTGTTTAAGGTGTTGTTGTTTTTTTTTTTTTACCTACAAAAAGAATCCTAATAATCTTACAACATCTGTAAGCAGCTCATACAAGCAATTCTTGCCTTGGTCCAGTGTCCCAACCAGGACCAGCCTCGGGCCTGCCTCTGCTGCTGCCCCTGATCTGGCCAGGGCCTTTGTTTGGGAATTTCCCAGAGGAATCCCAGGCAGCAGAGAAAGGAGATGAGGCTCTGGCTTCTGTGATAAAGCCCTTTTCTGGGCTGGACCGCAGGGGCCAGGAGGCAGAGGCAGTTCCGGTTTGTGCCACTAGGGACAGGAGACCAGGCTTGTCAGGCAGACATAGATTTGAAGTGTAGTGTGGCCATCTGTGCGTGAGCCTTCAGGTTCTGCCCCCGTTCGTGCATTTACACTCCGGATCCTAACACGGAGTGGCCACCGCATGTCTGCCCTCCTCCCCAGCCCACCCCAGCTGTGCCTCCTTCCCTCCTGGCCAGCTCCAAACACCTGCTACCAAGCAGCGTTCTTGGCCCCCTTAATCAATAGAAATGGGTCAAGACAAGAAATTCAGGCAAGGCTTTATTGGGGCCCCTCCTGCAGCAGGGGGGACAGAAAACAAGCAACAGTTTCCCTCGCTCACTTGCTCCCTGAGGCAGGGTGAGCTGGTCCCCTACATGGGGTGAGAGCAGGGGTGGGCCCAGGGGTTGGGCAGGAGGGGGGGCTTAGGTGGTCTGCCCACCCCTTTGGTGGTGTTGAGTGCACCGGGCATGTGAAATGCACTACTTTTGCTCCAAACACCCTGTTTTTGCCCCAAACACCCTGATTTTGTTCCCAGCTCTTCAGAAGTGGCAGGTGGATTTTCGATCTCTTTGTATCTTGTTGTCTATAATTTGCCCCAACTGCCCGGTACAGGTACACATAGTTATTT
Organism: Hippopotamus amphibius kiboko; assembly: GCF_030028045.1. Lineage (NCBI taxonomy): Eukaryota > Metazoa > Chordata > Mammalia > Artiodactyla > Hippopotamidae > Hippopotamus > Hippopotamus amphibius. The sequence goes on along the minus strand of NC_080186.1, from coordinate 2,785,207 downwards.
TTAGTCCCTTATAGTTCCTTTGTATTTTGTTGTTTGAGGAGCTGCTTGCCCAGGTGCAAGCACTGCAGCAGAGCGTCCCAGGTCCCAGGTCCCAGCCTGTCTCACACCCATTTGGGAAGGAGACAGTGTCTTTCCTCCAAAGCCTCCTATAAATATCTGAGAGAGCACCCTCCTTCTTCCTGAAACGAAGAGCTGCATCTTCAGCTTATATTTCTTCAAAACCAGCAAATTACATTTTAAACCCATTTTCATCATCTGATCATGGCTTTTTAAGGATGTATTGGGGGAGGGGAGAGGTTGGGGAGGGTCCAGGCAAGACATTTGTTTCAACCCAGATTGGAGAATTGGTGAAAGCAAAATATTTACATTCTTTGTAGCCAGCTTGTTTTTCCTGTCTTCCTTGAAAACAAGAGGTCAGAGCCCCCGTGAATGAACAGATTGTTGACTTCTACGTCTGAAAACACCCAAAATATCTCTCATTAAGGCCCCTGTTCCACTCTCTTTGTTCTGCTTGGGCAGAAAATGCTGTCTGTGTTCCAGAAACAGAATTTTAAATTAGATTATTTGAATGAAATCAGCAGCTGTTGATTCAGAAGAAGTGAAGGGCCAGTGTCATCAAATCCTTGATCAAGAAAAGATCTCAAGAGAACATCTGGCCCTTTCTCCCACACAAGCTTGTGGGTGCCCAGGCTAAGCCCTATAGGATAGATGGTTTGCATCCTCTTAGGAAGGTCACTGGGGACAGATGCCACATCTTCCCAGGCCACCTATTGCTGGCTGGCCTTTAATAGAAACATTTGTTTGAGTTGATCTCCTGCTTGTGGGAAACAAGAGCTTTCAGGGAAGTGTTTGGGTGCAGAGAGAGAGAGAGAGACAGAGACAGAGAGAGATAGAGAGACAGAGAGAGAGGGAGAGTTTCTGCTCATTTCCTGGTAGTGGTCCATGAGCCCCGGCAAAGCCCCAGCACAAAGACCCAGGAGAGAGTCAAGGATCCTGCAGGTCCTGTCTCTCAGAGGCACCTGAACTTAGGGTCTCAGATGCAAACCCAGGAAGGTTCACTTTATGTGTCAACTTGCTTGGGCCATAGTGCCCAAGCCCAGTGTGGTCAAACATTATTCTGGATGTTTCTGTGGGGGTGTTTTGGGATAAGAGTAACATTTGCATCAATGGACTTGAGTAAAGCAGATTATCCTCCATAATGTGGGCCTCATCCCATCGGTTGAAGTTCTGAATAGAACTAAAGGCCGACTTTCCTCCACACAAGAGGAATTCTTAGCAAACTGCCATCAGACTTTGTCTGAGACATCAGCTCCTCCGGGTTCATCAACAGACAACCTTGGACTTGGACTTCAACTCCTTCCTGAGTCTCCAGCCTGACAGCCTCCCCCATCAGCCTCCACAATCAGGAGCCCCAATTCCTTCCCATCTTTTTCTCTCTATATACACCTCCTATGGGTTCTGCTTCTCTGCAGAATTCTGACTAATACAAGTCCCACAAAGTGGATCTGAAAAAAAAAGTGTGTTGGGGTGGATGATTCAAGAAAACAGAACTGGAGCATACATCCTGGAAAAGAATCCTTTGGTTTGAAAGGTGGTTTGTTTTTATATTTCAGCCTCGGCATTTTCCTACTCTTCTGATATTTGAGACTACATCCTTATTGCAGGATTATCCACTTAAATCTATCTTCACCATGTCCTGCCACTGTCTTCCCTCTGCCACCTTGTGTAAACTCTATGCCCGTGTATTGCCTTGAGGGCTGCAGTAGGGTTCTGGGTGGTCTTCTCACTTGCTTCTCCATAATTCTTTCTCCAGGTGGCAGCCAGGATTTTTTTCCCTAAAATGTAATTTGAATCATGCCTGAGCTAGAACAGATCATGGGGTCTGGTTTGAGGATGGGGAGATAGTAACTTGATTCCGTTCAGGTTTGCTCCAAAGCTGCCCAGGAACCATGCAAAGACCATGTGCTCCCGATTCCCTCCCATGTCTTGTCTCTGAGATCAGCAACCCTAGCACCCTGGTTCTGTAACCTGTCTCTCTCCACCTTACACACCAAATACACAAGTCTAATTTTCCCATGTGCTTACCACACCTCTTACCTTAGAGATACAGACATGTTTTGTCCACTGTGGGAACCATCATCCCTCTCTCTCCAGCTGTCCATCACAAGCCCCTCCAGAAGGCTAATGATTACTTCCCCAAAGAGGAGGGAAAGAGGGAGGGGATGAACACAAGAAGATTCATATTTCTGTTAGATAGCCTTATAACACCATGTGCTTTTTCTTCATTCTTCTCATGGTATTTTCAATTATTTGATTATTTATGTTATTCGTTTGTTGTGGCTTCCCTGCTAGAGAGCAATCTAGCTGGCCTGGGACCATTTTTGGGTTAATTATTATTGTATTCCCGGGTGCAGCAGGATACCTGCCTTGTACATGATGCTCAACAGATAAGTGGTTGAGTGGATGAACCATCATGAGCCTCTAGTTCCCTAAGGGCCACATCACAGTCATGATCAAATAAATTAGGATCTTCCCAATAAATTTTCATTTTCACTTTTTTTGAATTAAAATTTTGGGGACTTCCCTGGCAGTCCAATGGCTAGGACTCAGCGCTTTCACTGCTGAACCCAGGTTCAGTTCCTGGTCAGGGAATTAAGATCTTGCAAGCTTTGAGGCATGGTCAATAATAAATAAGTAGATGAATACATAAGTAAATATTTTACTAAGCTAATTTTCACCAGCAAGGGAGGGAAACATAATTCTCAATTTTGCTAGGAAGTGGTAGGCGTAGGCATGTGTCATTCTTTGTCGGCTGCCTGGCAACTGAACCCTTTCCTATGTATAAAGAATTCTCCACCTTTATGGGCCTTGCCTGGAAAATTAGTTATTTCCCATTAGAAAATCTGAAAATGCCAGATATTCATGTCCTTAGACTCCGCGCATCAGATGGGCTCACCTGACTAGACCTGGGAGCTAGTGAGGCACAGAAAGGATGCTGTGAGGATGGTGTGGCGTGATGATTGTAGGAAACTTGAGTTCCTGGAGCAGCTCTAGTAACATTCATGGTATAAATAACAGCATCTAGCATTTGGCAGGGGTGTCCTCACTGGAGCCAAGGCCTGGAATGAAGATATTTGGAAGAAATTTGATGAATCATAGGCCCCTGAGTCACTGAACCCCACTGACCCTCCTGAAGCAGCTCCACTTCCCCTTTCTAATAGACTGGTCCCCACACTGCTTGAAGATGCCCTAATGACCCTGCCTGAGGACCCCTGTGAGGAGAAGCCATGCCTACATGGACCCTTCTTTCCTCTAGAACTTTCAATCTAGTATATCCATGGCAGGACCAACGATAAACCAAAATACCACATAATTTGCAAGATTTTATTTTTTACACCAGAAAAAAAAATGCGCTGCAACTCTAACCTCGATCAATGAAACCAAGGCTCACAAAAGGCACAAAGCATAGAACCAGTTATGTGTCAGGTTGAAGGCATGCAAATATTGAATATATTGTTTGGTGATCTTAAATATAGAGCTTGGTGGTTTTAAAACATAATAAATATCTACAGAATAGTGAGAAATTGATAACTGGAAAATTAAGGATAGGAATTATGTCTGGAGGGAAGGGAAGAGGGTACTAGATTCCCCAGTGGTAGTCCTAGCAGGGAAGAACATAATATTAAGCAGGCTGATTTTTTCCTAATATGGATGCATGTACCAGAGATTTTTATTGCAACGTGTTAAGTCAAACCTCTGAAATTTGTTCTGTTTATTTTCTGAGTTGGTTGAATAAAACCTGGACCCAACATTTCACCAGAGGCTCACACTTAATGAAGTTGGGATGCCAGCCTTCCTCTGTTTACCGTAGAGGAAGGATTCTAAGAGGGGGAAGATCAAAATACTGGAGTGGATTTATCACCCACTCTCCCACTCCTTAATTATGTCCTACAAGAGGGCTCAGAGCACTCCCTGCACCAGAGCATTAATACATACTTTGTTGGTGGGAGGACCGGAAGCTTTAGAAAGAACTGTAGTGGCAGCCGTCTTTAGGCAAGAGATGCAGAGATGCTGCAGCTGAATTGGGTTTCCTGATTTAAGTGGGAATTCCAGGATCCTGGTGGGCAAAGACATGGCAGTACTTTACCATCCACGCAAAGTGGATATGGTTACATCCTGAGCACCCAAAATATTGTAATTAGAATGGTCTGCTGTTCATAAATTATTAGAGGCAGCTCATACATGCTGAGTCCTTGTAGAATAGAAATAGAGCACTTAAGGTCCTACTTGATGTGAATAGACCAGATGAACAGAGCCTACACAGAGCCATAGTGATGGAGCATCTCAGCGCCTCACCTTAGCCCCCAGCCTGAGTCAGTTCACAGGCCTAGGACCTCCTGAGTGATGAGCTGCTGCACACTCTTGCAGAGGGATCTGGGAAATAATCTTACAGAAAAGGATTACAAAGTTTTCTCCTAATCCTCTCCAGAAAAGATGAGCAGCCTTTTGACAACTCAGCTATGCATTGGGAAGAGGGAAAGGCTCAGCCCTTCAGGGATTGTAGGAAATGGGCCATTTCCACCCTAACCGTGGGTGGGGTATAAAGAGAATCAGGTGATACAGGAGAGGGACTCTAATCCCCATCTGGTACACACAGGAGAACCCTGAACCAATCCAGTTTCTGAGTGTACACTTGCAAGAAATACATCGGTAAGAGGAAAAATCCCCATGTAGATGCATGAAGGAAGAACTATAGCTGTAGGACCGAGTGGTAGCAAAGTAACTGTTCATGAGGACATTTTGTGATCTTCAAGCCACTAAGTGAAAAACTTAAAAAAAAATGATGTGATATTGGCTCAAGTGATGGACCTTGACCATGGAGGCAGGAAGGGGAAATAGGTTGTTGCTAAACAGGGCAGGATGGGGGGGGTAATTCTGGGGGTCCCCTGGGTGCCTCCTAGGACTGCCAAGCCCAGTGGTGACAGTTAATGACACCCTAGAGCTATTGTTTATAGGCAGCTCCACCAAGGGCTCAGATCCCTCAGAAACGAAGGATTTAGGTAAAGAGTGGGACCAGCTGAAATGCTGGCTGAAGGCAAAGGGGATGGGCAGTGGGGGAGGAGAGTCATAATTAGAAGTTATTTCTCTCCACCAATTACATACAAGAAGATTCTAGTCTGTTCCCATATTTTCTTACTTCATCAGTCATGTATGTATGTGTATACATATACACATATATATATACACATACATATATTTACCAATTTACCCCTTCCTATCTTTCTATTGATTTCACTATTATCTCTAGGGTATGTTATTGGTGGTCATTTCTGTGTTTCAAACTATAGGTTACAGGATACTAAGATTAGATCATGATTGAATATGGAGGTAGACGCAATGATAAATAGAACGTGAAGTCATCCTTTTATTTTCAATTAAAAGGAGTGAGTTTTCAGTGATGTCAGAGGCATAAATGCTAGGTGGAAGCACGTTTTGAGAAGTGGACAGATGGGATGAGGGTACGTGTGGATGCTGAGCCGCCGGATGGGTGAACTGCAGTAGCTGTTGTTGTTTGTTTTTCTGCTACCAAGCTTTTTATCTTCCTTCCTACGTGTGGCAATTCCCCTTGGGGGTCTTTGGGGGAGGCAGAGACACCTTTTACGTAGAAGCAGAGAAAGGCAGATATTCACAATTTTAGCCATCCTGTGGCACTATTACATGACCTAGAGTCCAGCAACTAGATGCATTTGCTCAGACTTGAGTCAGGATCTGGTGAGGTAGAGAAGGAGGTGTTACCGAACCAAACTTGGGTCCGCTCACCTGTGCACCGTAAAGCCGGTCTACTGACACCGGGTCGTGATGAAGGCAAGTGCAGCGGTTATTGCAGGTGCCAAGCAAGGAGTCCAGGTAGCTAGTGCTCAGAAGGCCTGAACTCCCCAGTGGCTTTCAGGGAAAGGTTTTCAAAGACTAGGTGAGGGAGAGGGGTTGTGGGGTATGGCTCGTGGACATTCTTCTGATTGGTTGGTGGTGAGGTCATTGGGAGTCAGCATCATCAACCTTCTGGGGTCTACATGCCATTGGGCAGCATACAGTTAACGTCTTCCACCTGGTGGGGGTTTCAGCATCTGCAAAACAGCTCAAAGGACATGGCTCAGAATATTTTCTACAGCCCTTGAAAAGGAACTAAAGGTCTTTGACCTTGTTTAATGGCTAGACTATTATTATTTTGTCTTGCTTGACTGTGTTTCTGCATTTTCTTACTTCTCAGATTAAATTTACTCTTTGGAACTCAGGAAAGGCCTAGGAGGCTACAGTTTTTCTATAGACAAGAGGCAGGTGGAGGACATGGGGGTGGTCTATTCCAAGAAGGCCCCATAGGGTCCTGCTCGGTTATAGGTATACAGACATCTGTGGGAAGAGAACATTCCTAGGGCACCAGCACTGTGTACTTGTGGCTCTAGTGTCCAAGATCTAACCCTAGTGGACATTGGCAGTTCAAACTTTAATAGCCAAGAGCCAATGCCAGGGGCACTGAGGCCTCCCGGGCTGTTCTGCTGCACAAACATGTGTGCTGTCCTTGGCTCTCAAGTGCTGAGGCTGATCCCCCCACTTCTCAACAATTCCATGAGCTACCCCACCTCTTTTGAGCAAATTCCTTTTCTGCTTGAATAGTCATGATGCTGGTTTCTGTTGCTTGCACCTAAGAGACTTGGCTAATTCCAGATGTGAGCAGCAGGTGAACTCCCTTTCTGCACATGGTCATTTCCATTCCTTAATGACATAAGTGCAGGCCAAAGACATCTGTACCATTAATAATTAAATCATCATTGAGGACCTTGATTTTTTTCCGGTCAAAAGTTCATAAATCTTTCCAGGAATTAGGCACAGACTTGGAGCTGATGTTCAAATTGCTTTTATTTTTTTTCATAACTCTTTTTTTTTTTTTTGCAATAAATAGTTCCCAATATATAGAACTAGATGGTGAAATGAAAGGTGAAAACCTTAAAACAGCATGTGCGTTTGGGAATTTACTAGGGCTTCCTCTTTCCAGGAGGGGTAGACCAATGGGTATGGTCTCTCACACTAATAATAAGGCCAAGCATCCCCCAGATCAAACCCATCAACTGTCTGAGAGAGTGATATCGGACCTCTAGGTCACTGGGTGGGGTATGAAAGGCATTGTTCTGTCCCAGGAATCCCGTCATAATGTAAACGCAGAGCCTAAGGAGATCAGCAGCAACCCATTAGCATGAATCCATGGATGAATTCATCAGAGACAGAACCCACAGATGGAGCACAGAGAACGCTGGAAAGCAGTGTGGGGTTCTACTTGTTTGTGTGATTGAGTCACTGATGATTAGGTAAAAAACATAAACTGAGCATTGGCTCCTCAAGCCAGAATTTCCCAAACTGGTTTTCACAGAACACTACATCAGGGAAATATTAATAATTATTCCAAAAACAAAGGCTCTGTGATCAAACATGTTCAAATATCTCCTCTGCAGAAACAAAATAATGCTCGGATCCCACCTTGCCCCCTAGCTCCACTCTGTTCGCAGGGAAACATCTCAAAGAATCATCTACACTCTGTTTCTTTTTTCCATCTCTGATAGTTAATTTTATGTGTCAGTTTGGCTTGGCCACAGCCCCCAGATATTTGGTTAAACACTATTCTAGATATTTCTGTAAGGGTGTTTTATTGGAGGGGATTAACACTTAAGTCAGCAGACACTGAGTGAAGCAGATTCCTCTCCATAGTGTGGGTGGGCCTCATTCAATCAGTTGAAGGCTTTAAGCAAAAGACTGTGGTTCCCCAGAGGGGGAGGAAGTTCTGTCTCCAGACTGCCTTGAACTTGAGCTGCCACATCAACTCTTCCCTGGGTCTCCGGTTTGCTGGCCTGCCTTGCAAATTTTGAACTTGCCGGCCCCCACAATTGTGCAAACCAATCTCTTGAAATAAATCCATCTCTCTTTCTCTCATGCACAGATACACACACACAGACACAAACACACACTTACACAACCTATTGGTTCTGTGTCTCTGGACAACTCTGACTAATACAATTCCTAATACTCTTTCCATAACCCTCTGCCTTGGGCATCTGTCCCTACCATTCTACCAAGGCTGCTGTTGTTAAGGTTACCAGTGGCTGCCATGTTGCCAAAACCAAAAGTGGTCTCTATGTTTTTCTCTTACTTGAACTTTCAGCAGTTTTTGATTCACTGGACTCTACCTCCCTCTTGAAAGCTGTGTCTTCCTGACCTTTTGACACAGAACCCTGCTAGGTTTTGTCCGATTGAATGGGAAATTCTTACTCAGTCTCTGTCAGCTCTTTACTCTTTGATGGACCTAAAATTTTTGGAGGGTCCCAGAAATTGCAACACATTCTTCCTGTTTGATGCCATCTTTGTCAAGATTGATGATGCCTCTTTCTTCACTGGTGGTTCTCTTTCTTGGCTCCCATCACAGCACATGCCTCTTGGCTTTTCTCCTGTCTCAGTGGTGGTTCCTTCCCATCTCCTCTTCTCCACAGCTTCTTAAAGTTGTGTCAAAGAGCTCAGACCTTGGTTCTCTTCTCAGGTATATTCATTCCCTAGATGATCAATTCTGTGGCTTAAAAATAGTATCAATGTATATGCCAATGACTCCGTAATTACCTCTTCAGGAAGACCTTCTCTAAAAATTCAAGTTCATTATCCACTGCCTGTTCAAAGGCTTCATTTGCTCATTCAGCCTGAATCTTTCCTTCGGACTCCAGGTTTATGTATCCAAGTGCTCAGTCAACATCTCTACATGGGTATCTAACATCTCAAATTCAGCATCTCTCTCCAACTTCCTCCAAAGGATGTCAGTTCCATCCTTCAGTTTTCCTGGCCACAAACCTTAAAGTTATGCTTGAGGAAGACTCTGTTTCTCTCACCCAAAGACAATCTCTCAGGTCATCTTGTTGACTTCCCTTCAAAATACATCTGAATATTCCACATCTGAATATGACAGACGAACTTGTTTTGGATGATCGAAAATTTTGTATAGAGAATTCCTTTTGTGTAGAAAGTCCAGGAAAAATACCTTTAAGTAAAACCTCTGTTTGAAGGCATTGGAGTGCAACCAAGGTAGCAAGGACGTGTGGAACCCCACTCACAGAGGGAAGGCCAGCGAGGGCAGGAGAGCCAAGAATTTGGCATGATTTTTCTGCCTGAAGCACCTGCTGATTTGATGAAAGGATCCTGAGAGCCTAAGAAGCTGAGAAGAGTTTTTTTCCAGTCCCATGGGATTGGGTGAGTGGGGGAAGCTCAAACTGACAGGGAGGATGTGTTCCAGTAAACATGAGGGCATCAAGGTAGGACCTGGGAAGGGCTGTAACCGGGAATAAGAGCAGAGAAAAAATAGACTAGCTGGTCCTTTTCTAAAAAGAAAAGAAAGGAAGGAAGGAAGGAAGGAAGGAAGGAAGGAAGGAAGGAAGGAAGGAAGGAAGGAAGGAAAGAAGGAAAGAAAGAAAGAAAGAAAGAAAGAAAGAAAGAAAGAAAGAAAGAAAGAAAGAAAGAAAGAAAGGAAGGAAGGAAGGAAGAAAGGAAGAGAGAGAAGGAAGCACTAGCCACAACAAAACCATAAACCTGAACTCCAAACAGCTTGTATATAAATTGGATTAGGTGATCTCCACACACTCCAGAGAGAAAAGAGGCACACGGAAGAGGACCCTATTCAGTGCTGCTTTTCCTGGGAAGGCATTTGCGGATTCATTAGCAGAAGTCTTGAGGCTGAAAAACCAGGAAGAAAATGGTGGTGAAGAAGCTGAGTATAGCTTTTGTTGGTTTCACAGTGCTTGGGAGATAAAATTGAAGTTCAGGACACTCCAAACATGAGAGGCTCTCAAACACATCTGGATTCTGATATCCTATTGCTTAAAAAAAATGCAAGAATTAAATGAAAACCAAGAGAAAAACAAACAATAGAATCAAACCCATAATGATTCACAGATGTTGAGATTTCACACTCAGACTTTGAAGTAACTATGATGAATATTCTCAAGAAATGGAAGAACAAGATATAGAATTTGGGCAGAGAACTGGAAACCATAAAATTAAATCAAGAGGGAGTTAGGGGGATGGATTGGGAGTTTGGGATTAGCAGAGGCAAACTACATATATAGAATGGGTAAACAACAAGGTCCTACTGTATAGTACAGGGAACTATATTCAATATCCTGTAATAAATTATAACGGAAAAGAATATTTGAAAGAATATATGTATATGTGTGTATATATAACTGAATCACTTTGGTGTACAGCAGAAATTAACTCAACATTGTAAATCAACTACACTTCGATAAAATAAATTAAAAAAATAATAATAATGCTACATTAAAAAAAAGAGAAAATGTGGAAGAGTGTCCTTTCTTCTCAGAGTAAGAGTAACATGCAAATACAATGGTGTCACCATTAAGAAAATAAAAATAAATAAATCAAAAGGCAAATCTAGAAGTGAAAAATAAACATCTACAAGTTAAGCACTTAGACAAATGCAATGGAAAGTGGGAAAATGTTTAAATAGGTATTTTACAAATGAGAATATCCAAACTGACCCCACAAACGAGAGAAGATGCTCAAACTCATTAATCATCAAGGGAGTCAACATTATAGTTACAAGAGGTACCATGGCAGACCAACCAGAAGAGTGAAAATTTAAAAGCCTGACAACGCCAAGTGGGGAGAAAGCGAAACCCTTTTACGCTGATGGTGGGAGAAAAAAATGATACAATCTCTTTAGAGACCCAGAAATTCCACTCCTAGGTATACACACACAAAAATGCATACACAGGGTGTTTTCACAGCATTATTCATAACAGCTAAAAGAGGAATCTTTCCAAATGACCGTCCAAGGCAGAAGGCACACACTACCCAGGGGAGAAAGCAGAGTGTATGAGTCCATCGTAAACGTTCAAAAGCAGGCATGCCTACTCTATGGCTTTAGAACTCAGGGTATCAGGGCATGGGGTTGGTGATGGGGGGAGGGCTAGGGAGACCCTCCAGACCCAGCGGAGAATTCCATGGACATGTTCTGTTTGTGATTGAGCATCGAGGGGTTAAATTGTGGTTTGTGATGTGGGAATTCTTTATGAATAAACATTTAAGCATACAATGTTTATTCCAAGGAACAGTCACACGAATGTAGAGCACACCCCTTCCTCATCAGTCCCATCGTTGCTCTGTCTCAGCCCCTGTCCTCCCTCTGGATTTCGACAATAGCCTCTCTATTTTCCCCTTGCCCCCTGCTATGCTGGTGGCAGCAGTGCAGGCAGAGTGATCCTTTGAAACATAAACTGAATGCTAATAGGGTCCTTCCTGCCTTTCTGACCCCATGGCCCATTGCTGTGTCCATCATCACATTCATTCTTGTTGCAGGGCTTTTGCTTTTGCACTTCCTTTTCCCTCTCCATGGAATGTTCTTCACCCTGACTGTCCCTTGTTTGTGTCTTTGTCACCAAGCCCCCGACTTAATCTTCTTGGAGCCCTGCCTTGACCTCCCTATCTAAAGCAACCAACCGTCCTTCTCAGCCTTTTTAATTCTCTGCATCGCATCCTTCACTCACGGATACTTTTCTCCTTCCTCCCTTCACATCTGCTCCCTGGTATGGAGCCTACAGGAGCCCACACTCTGTCTTATTCCTGCACAATCCTGAATACCTCAAACAGTGTTTTGCATATATATGAACATAATAATTAGGTGTGAAATGAATAAAGCAAGTTTGGAAAATGCTGCCCACTATTTATCTCTCTTGGAGAGCCCTAATTTGCATTACATATTAATGCTACTGAGAAGTCCTACAGTTAAAAAAAAAAAAGAAAGAGAGAGAGAGAAAGAAACCTACTTAACTTTCACCTCATATTTCCCAGCCTTTTTTGAACACAAGACACAATTTTTGCAATACACCCTATTAATGCCCGCGGCAGGAAATGCTCCCTCTGAGGGTTTGCAGCCATCCTTCCTGAGAGCTTCCTCTTGGCAAACACTGGGCTGAGCATCATACACACATTATCTCTGTCTCCATGGCAACCCCAGAGGCTGGGCATCACTATCCTGGCTTCAAATATGAGGAAACTGGGGTGTGACAAGTAGAAGTGGCTACCTATTTATATGGGTACCACATGATGAAGCTGGGGTAGGACTCCACGTCTGCCTCGCTCTAAACCCTGCTCTTGATCCCTAAGTTGGGTGAACCCACTGGAAGAGCCAACCCAATGCAGGACCTGACTTCCCACCTCAGGCTCTACCTGCCTGGGAGCAGAGGAAGTGGGTGGACAGTTAAGATGGGGGCTTCCTGGAGGAGATAAAACCCATGCAGTCAAAGTCATGGCCATGGGACACATTTCCCATTACATTTTCACAGTCTCAAATTTCATTTTATGAAACTCTTGGCCAAACAGGTGGGAAAAGATGGCAAGACTTAACAAATTCCCCGTCTATCCAAGGGGATAATTTATGAAACTGGCAGATTCACCACAGGAGTCTGCTTCATGCCATTCATGAGAGGGCATTCCAGAACCTTCTCTCACTTGGACTTCAGTCCTTGCACGGCACCAGCTCTCACTCAGCATCTACTCTACCCCAGGGTTTGTCCAGCAGTGGGAGATAAACATCGGCCATTCCCAGGCACCATTTCCCCAGGGGGAAGCTCTCCTGGTGGCACAAATGAGATGTCTCACCAGACACGCGGATTCTCTAATGGTGAAGGTTATCCCTCTCCTTCCCTTTTCAAGCCTGTTCATCTATGAAATAACTGAGATGAGTAAGCTTTCTCAGGTTTTACTGTCTTTTAGGTCCTCTAGAGTCCAAGAGGATGGACAAGAAGCAGAAATGTCAAAATCTTTCAAGAGACATGATGAAAATCACAGACATCCCTACACAGAGCCTCAGAGTCCAAGTCCCTTTGCCCAGAAGAACTGAGAGGAAGTCCTCTCTAGGTCAAGGTCACGAGGGCTGTTGACCCTGGAGAGCAGACACACTTTGCTGTGTGTATCTGGGAAGGCCTGCAGAAACAATGAACCTCTCCCAACTTATAGCAACCAGAAATATCTCCAGATATTGCCAAATGTCTTCTGGGGAACAAAAATGCTCCCAGCTGAGACCACTAATCTAGATGAGAGAAAATTCTTCTTTTTTTTTCCTTTTCTTTAAGTTTTGATCTAGATGACTTTTCTTTTTTTTCTTTAAGAACTTGTATTGAGGGCTTCCTAGGTGGCGCAGTGGTTAAGAATCCGCTTGCCAATGCAGGGGACACGGGTTCGATCCCTGCTCCAGGAAGATCCCACATGCCACGGAGCAACTAAGCCCGTGTGCCAAAAAAAAATAAAATAAAAAATAAAAAATAAAATAACTTGTATTGAGATACAATTGACATACAATAAACTGCATATATTTAAAGTGTACAATTTGACTTTTTTTGTTAGTACTGCACATATGGCAATCCCAATCTCCCAGTTCATCTCCCCCCCACACCGCTTCCACCCCCCCCGCCCCTCCCCGCTTTCCCCACTTGGTGTCCATATGTTTTTTCTAGATAAGAGAAAACTCTGACATATAGAATGTTTTAAAAGAAATGGAGATAAATTAGTCAAATAATGTATTGTATCACCAAAGCTAAGTGTTTTCTCTTGGGTCCTTATTTTGATAAAAATATTCATTTCTTCAAGCAGCAAATAACCTTGAGTATGAAGCGCCATGCTGTCCCAGTCCACTCAGGTTGCTGTCTTCCAGTCTAGTGGAAAACCAGATATGATAGATGGGTCATTGGCAAATCAATTATAGACAAAATAAATAGTGTGTCCCTTCAGTCCTTGTAAACAGGCGGCCGACTGGAGGGAGTTAGACCTCCCTTCTGCAATCTTGTTTGCATTATAAATGTGTTTGGCCAAATCTTCCGTTCACCATAGCCCCTTTCTAACTGAATTATCATGCATTTCAGATCAGTGGCATCCATGCCAATAAGTCTTTCCCTCGCTTCCAGTTTCCTGGCAAAACAAGCTGGGACTGGCCTCCGAGATGCTGGGGGCTCAGCTCACACCCAGAATGGCCTCAAAGGGTCCTCTCCCCTCCTGGCACTCAGGCAGGTAAGAAAATGCAGCTCTCCAATGGCCTAACGTTTAAAATAATATGGTTGAGGGGCTTGGATTTCAACATTTCTGCCCTTCCTGTAGTTTCTTCACAAGGTGGTATGTCCTACTTTGGCAAACAAATTTCAAAAGAATTTCAACAGCTTGTCTATTAGGACAGGACATGTAAGGGAATGAGAGTAGTTGTGTTTTTCCAATAAAATCTGTTTCAGAAGAAAATAGGGGTAATTTAGTTGTGTGCACTTAAAGGAAAAAAAAAAAAAGAAGGAAAGAAAACTAAGTCCAGCAAATCTGAAAAGTAGTTTCAAATACCACCTCCAAATGGAAACAGGGTCATCCATTAGAAGGAGGTTTCTCTCCGCACGTTTCTGGTTCAGAGACATCAGCCCTCAACAGAGCGAGTCTCTAGGCATCCCTGTCAACAGTCACTCCCTGAGCTGAGCATCGCAGGGACCACCTCCTGGTCCCCATTTGAACTTTTTCCAGAGCCGGGTCAGATCTAAAAGCATCAAACAGCAGCAGAGACAAAAATCGATGTTGTTGGTCAAACGTGAAAAGTGGCCTGTGTGTGCGCACCCAGAATGTTTTCTTCTCGTACCTTTTGCACATCTTATGAAATGCCCTTATGACGCCCTTCACCCAAAGGACTTGGCATCCAGATGTAAAAGATCAGAAAAGGTGGAAGCAGAGAACATCCTGAGATTCTTGAGTGCCTGCCTTTGCAAGTGGTCTCGTCCTCCGGAAGGCACAGTGGATATTCTTCCTCTCCTGCTAGCCTGGGGGCAAAACGGAAATTCACAAGATCAAGGCCCCCAACCAGAAGTTCACAAGATCAGAGCCCCGAAGAAAAGAGGGGAGGAGGGGGAAAAGGAAAATGCCATCATTCTACTGATTTTTCCACCGTAAGTTTATCAGGAAGGGGTGGGGTTGGACGTACCCAAATCTCTGGGTGGTGATGGGGGTGAGGAAATATTCTTTATACCAGTCCTCCTGCTCTGAATCCTGAGATGGCCTTACATGGAGGCCCCCCTTCTCCATCACTCACACAAGAATCTCTGAGGGATGAGAACACTTATTACAGCCCAAAGGGACTCGGGCTGACGGCTGGGAGGGAGGCAGGAGGGAGGATGGGAGATGCCCTTGAGTTTTTCCTCTCCTAAAAGGCCCTGCACGGCCCTCCAAGTCACCTGCAACCCCCCTCCTGTGACATATTTTCTTTGTTTTTTTTTGCTTGTCCACTTTGAATTCTTTTCGATCAGGCATTGGATGTAAAGGGTATAAAATAAGGGTTTTGAGTGCACCTAAGTTATCTTCACAACAGAGCATGAGAAGGATAACGAATGCTTCCCTTGCCTGGAATGCACCCAGCAGTGTTAAGTGCTTATTACGTATTATAAACGAATGATGCTCAGTTAATCCTATTAACTGCCGATTTTCCCCAAACAGAGCCCTGTTGACCAAGAAGAGTCAGGCGACTGATTTAGGATGTAAGAGAGAACGCATGTAAGGCAGAAGTCAAAGATGAACATTTATAAGGTTTGGGGTCTGGTTTCACAGTATAGACCTGACCAGGATGTTCTTGATATAATAGTGTAGGACTGGCGGACACAGCCAGGCCAGGGTCTTGGACCAAATTTTTGATGAATAAGTGTGTTTGCCCAGCTGAACGATCTATTGTTCAGAGAAACAGGTTGTCAGGATGTTGCTGAAGCGAGTGATTCAGTGATTTACTCGTTTGCAGCCTAAGCTTCCTGGGCAAGAAGGTCCTGGAACAAGTAGTAAAGTGAAGTTGCAGCAGGCGCTGCTAAGTAAGCTGCAGGCATCTCACTTCTCCGCGGTTGCAACAATCTTCTGTGGTGGGCACTATGGTAGGTATTATGATTACCCCGCACTTTACCACTGGAGAAAACAAAGCACAGAGATGTTAAGTAACTTGCCCAAAGCCAACCAGCCAGTGAGTAGCAGAACGAGGATTTGAACCTGTGCTGCCTGCCTCCGAATCCACGCTCTTGATCCCTGCATCATTCTGCCGTTTGCAAAAACATGTCCAAAAGAGATCTAGGATAACTGGTACAAAAGTGTAAAGCAATTATATTCTGATAAAGAGCTTAAAAAAAAAAAGAGGTACAGGATAAACAGAAGCCAGAGAAATCTGTAGAGAAAGGGGAGGTTTCCAGGAAGCCCACGGGTTAATTTAAAATGACAGGGACGTCCCTCAGCAAGTGGGGTGACAGGGGCTCTGTCCTTTCTGCACTGCTGCCAGACACCCTACCCCGAGGGTTACAGCAGAGAGGGGACCGTGGTTGCCCAAGTGGGCCTTTAGTTAAGGGAGATATGCTGAGTCACACGGAGGTAAAATCCTGCAGATTAAAATATTTGGGGCATTCCAATAAATAAATAATGCCTTTATTTCAATGCCACAATTGCCAAGATAGAAAACAACACCATGGCCTGAAAACATATTCTATCTGCCCAAACCCAGCCCTTAGTAATCTCTCAGAAAGATTAGAGCCCTTTCTTCACTCTCCTCTGCCTTCTGCAACTTCAGAGAAATGAGGTGAACATACAGTAAACAAACACACTCCAGGTAATGTTTTCATGCTCTGAATTCCCTGGTCAGGCTGAAACACCAGCAGGAATTGGGAGAGGCAGGTGTCCGGAGGGCGCTTAGTGGCCGGGAGAGTGTGGGCGGCCTGGAGCTGGTTTGTTCAGAGAAGAAAGCTCTGATTTGCCCGTAAGGGAGAGAATTCTGTGCCTGGGAGGGGCAGGGGCAATGGGGGCCACTGAAGGTTCTAGAACCAGGAAGGTGCTTGCCCAGGAAGACGGAGACTCGTGACATCAGAAAGCAGTGAAGCAAAAGAGTCTGAAACTGCTGGTGGACTCGATGTACATGACTTTCAAAGTCGTGTTTCCTGGAGAGGGAGCAGACCCTTGGTAAATGAGCAGGGAAATAAAATTTTAATTCCGACCCATTGGGGAGACAGCCAAGCGTTCTGTCTGCTCTGCGCTCACCTCCATGTGGAAGCAGGTTCTTACGTGATCTCCCCGGGAGGAGGAACTTGCTGAGCGAGGGGCTTTGTGGTCACACGCAACCTCACACAGGCTTGGTGAGGGAGCCCACCTCTCCCATCCATAAAATCGATTCCG
This sequence comes from Hippopotamus amphibius kiboko, assembly GCF_030028045.1. Classification (NCBI taxonomy): domain Eukaryota; kingdom Metazoa; phylum Chordata; class Mammalia; order Artiodactyla; family Hippopotamidae; genus Hippopotamus; species Hippopotamus amphibius. The sequence goes on along the minus strand of NC_080186.1, from coordinate 2,767,948 downwards.
TTCTATATTCAAAGGCCTTCAGCGTGAGAGGAGCAATCTGTCTTTGTTTATCGCTGTGGGTGGTGAGAAGGAAACTGCCGTATTAAATAACCCCGCAGTGCGGAGGGGAAGGTCACGGTGGAAAGGTGCCTAACCTTCCCAAACTGAGTCTGCAGCGGCTGACAGAGCTGCCATGAGGACAGAAAAGGCAGCGGGTCACAGAGAGGAGGGGCCTTTCTGCAGGCCCAGCCCCTCTGGCCCCAAGGCAGGATGCTGTGCTGGCCTTCAGTGGTGTTATGGGCTGAATTGTAAACCCCCCACCCCCCAGATTCATATGTTGAAACCCTAACTGCTGGTGCCTCAGAATGTGACTGCATTTGGAGAGAGGGTCTTTACAGAGATAATTAAGTTACATGAGGTTACTGGGGTGGGTCCTATTCCCATATGACTGGTGTCCTTGTAAGAAGAGGAGATTAGGGCACAGACACACAGAGGGACAACCACGTGAGGACCCAGGGAGAAGGTGGCATCTCTATGCCAAGGAGAGAGGCGTCAGGAGAAACCAATCTGCTGACACCTTGATCTTGGTCTTACAGCCTCCAGGACCAGGAGAAAACAAATGCTTGTTGTTAAAGCCACCCAATCTGTGCTGCTCTGTTATGGCCGCCCCAGGAAACTAATACAGATGGTTTACGTGTGCATCCCCATCCCATGGCTAAGGCCACTGGAAGGTCGCACAGTTGGTTACGAATTAGCTGCTCACAGCATGGACAGTCAAAACTAATAAAACCTCGTAATTTCAAAAATGAATTATTTACGAAGGGGTAAAATACTTTATGAGACTTTGTATGAATCAGAGTCCTTCACGCACATGGCCATCGACTTCAGAAGATGTTAGAAGGCTCTTCCCTCTGCGTCTCACGGTGCCTCTTCTTATCATATTTTCTTCCCTGGGGTCCTTGTCATGCTCCTCACTGGTTCCAGCCGGCACCCAGGAGGCTATGAGAATGCAGTCAGCGCAGGACTATTTCATTCGTTGAGAGGATGAAGATGGACAGGAAACTCGCAGAGAAAAGTAAAGCTGTAGATGAGGAAGAGGTGCCCCATTTTATGCCTCATTTTCTTCCGAATAAATCAATGCTCCGTCGTATTGGGTGATCAAGGTGTTTGTTGACAATTGAGTCATTTCATTTAGGAGAACTGGCTCTCCCAAACGCCACTCCCGCCTGAAAAGCGGTTTGGCGAGTCAGGATGGTCAGACCAGCTATGCATCTTCCCTTTAGAAACTGATTACAGCCCCTCACTCCCTCTCTGCTTTCCAGCTCCTGCAGCCTAAGGAATCCACCCTTGCCCCACGTTCCTGTCCAGAGCCTTCCCTCCTGGAAGGCTGCAGTGGGCAGGGAAGGGCGAGTATTGTGGGGGAGGGGAAGCTGGAGAGGTTAGGGGAGGCTCTCCCTGCCTGGGCAGAGAAGGGTTTCATTGGCTCCTGGCTGCTTATGAAGGGGGCGCCCATTCATCCTGGAGGCAGCAGCTTCAGAAACTCTGAGCGATAAGAGAGAGCAACTGGCCGTAACCCCAATTACACAAGAATAATAAGGCTCAGCAGATACCTTCAAGGTGTGGGCAGTGTTTGCACCTGCTCAGCACTTTCCTCGTAAAAGTGAGCTATTTATATCCATCTCCTCCATCCTGGACTTGATGGAAACCAAATGTGGTTGTTCTCTTTAGCAGGGGTCTCATGTAACCATTTCATTTTTATGAATATGACTGTTAAATCTGAAGAGAAGGGTGGTTCACTCAAGCGCTCGCTGAAGGAGACAGGGTGATGGGGATATGTCCACCCTGGCATGACTTTGTCAGCACCCCTCACCTGCTTTTGGGCACCAGAGACTCCAGGGGCCCAGCATCACCCAGTGAGCATAAACAGTGACCCCACCGGGGTTTGGTTTCCGCATAATTCACGTTCTCTTGGCACACCCATCACTGCTCCTTACAAGGGTCTGCTGCTTCCCTGGCCTGTCTCCTCCTCCCTGTCCAGGAATTCATGGAAATGGACGTCTACTCCTCATCAAAGGCATTTTGCAGAGTCCCAGTTCTGGCTCCCTGGGGCTGACCCAGACACCCAATCCGGGCAGGTTTCAGGGTCGGTCAACCTGTCACTTCTCCTGGTAACATGTTTGCAAGTGCTTGGAACTTCAGCACCCACCCTCTCATTGCCTACACGAAAATATCTAGGGGAGGGGGCTTAGACATGTAAGGGGGCCCATAGCGAACAACCAAGATCCAAAATCTAGGCTGAGGACAAGAATTGGCATTCCTGAAAGTTTCCCATGAGTTTCTAATGTGCATCCAAGGCTGAGAACATCTATCTTAATCTAAAATATGGGCGGTCAGATTTTCCCATAACTTGCCCAGCTGGGAGGGAAAACGAGGGGCGTCCTGGTCTCAGGACTCTGCTGCTGGTGAGACATCTCAGTTCTCAGAGATCAAGGGAAAGACAGGGGTGAAACAGAAAGGACAGGTACTTATTGAATGCTTGTATGTAGCTGGCACTCAGAAAGATGCTCTATATACTTCCCTCCACCAGTTCTTTCAGTGGTACTTGGCATAAATACCATCTTCTCAATGTAGAAGAGAATTAAAGAAGGTCACAAAGATTCTCTGCCACTCCTTCGATGGAGAGATGGTGTCCTACCCCTCCACTTGAATCTGAGTAGACTCAGTGGCTGCTTGTCTACTGCACTACAGCAGAATTCATTCTGTGTCTCTGTCTGGGCCAGTGCCTTTGGAGACTCGCAGCTCTGGTTCCCCTGTCTTGGAATGCTCAGTCTTTGGAAAATCAACTTCCGTGTGAGAAGTCAGCTAATCTGAGGCAGCCATGCTACAAGGATGCCCAAGCCAGTCCTGGGTTGGGGAGAGAGATGCCCCACCACACCCACCCCCAGTCCTCCCAGCCACCCCAGCTTAGGGGTCAAGACATATGTGAAATGGCCCTCTTTGACCTTCCAGCCAAGCCAAGTCTTTGGATGACTCTTAGCACAGCCACAGTCTGAATATAACCATGAATGTTTCTGAACGAACACACCACGTTGAGCTCAGTCAACCCAAGAAACTATAACAGGTATGATTAAGTTGTCTCAGGGGGGTTTGCTATGCAGCAAAAGATACAAGAAATTTTACTCAATGGTACTAATTGTACTAATAAAGAAAGTGAAGCCCCAAAAGCAGAACTGATTTATCTGAGGCCGCAAGTTTATTAAAAAGATAAATTGAGATTGGAACCGGAATTTTCCTAACTTTAAAGACCACTTTTCCTCCCCAACGTTAATCCCATCAAATACAATAGCCATGTTAGAGTCAAAATTGACGGCTCAAGCTAAATTGGAGAGGAAAGCTTTAAATCACCCCCAACCCATCCCACCACCAACATTGTCTAACTCCAATCAGGCCCACCAAGCCCCTTTCACCCGTCATTTGTACCTGCACGCCTAGAAACTGTCCGCGTTTCCTATCCTGGAGAACAGGGCTCTTGGCACCCTTTCAGACTCCAGAGCTGCCTCTAGAGTTTAGTCCCCAATGGCCCGTACATCAGCCAGAACCCCATTGATGACACATATACATCAATCTGCTGCGGCAGGAGGCTTCTGCCTGCTGCTTGTAGGAGCAGCTACTCTCAGAAATGCCATTACACCCTAATGAGCTGCTTGGAAGCATCAACTTTTCAGCCTGCCCAGCTGCTGCAAGGGCCATTATGGCTTCACTGCAAAGATAAAAGACACACAGAAAATTCCTGAAACTGATCTTAAACTATGTTTTACTAGGAGGCAATCTGGCTCTCTGCTACCAAATGATTAAACTGGGAAGGTCACTTTCACAAGGAGAGCAGAGCAACGGGGGCTGGGCAACCACTGGGCCTAGTCCCTTCCTTCTTCTGACCTGGGGTGGATGGGCAATGCTGGCCACCATCAGGAGTCCAGGCATCTGAAGAGTCACAGGGTTTTTCCCTGAACTGCCCATCCCCAGGGCCGTAGCAAATGCCCTGATCCCTCAAACTGGTTAGTTTTTCACTTTCTCTGCTCTCAGGGTCACAGACCCAAGGAAATCTGAAATGCCAACAGAAAGAGCAGCACTCTGCAAAATAGTGCCAGACTCCCAGCCAACAGGGTCAGAACGGAGATGAATTGGTCAATTTGTTTTGTTTTGGCCAAAGAAAATGCATGGAGTTCAGTGGGCCAAGTGCATCTTAGACATGGAGATGCCTTCTCTCTGATCCTTGTGATGACAGTGACGATGATGGTGGTGATGGTGGTGATGATGGTGATGATGGTGCTGATGGTGGTGGTGATGGTGCTGATGGTGGTGATGATGGTGGTGGTGATGATGGTGATGATGGTGATGATGTTGGTGATGATGGTGAGGCTGGTGATGGTGGTGATGATGGTAGTGGTGATGGTGGTGATGATGGTGATGATGATGGTGGTGGTGATGATGGTGATGATGGTGGTGGTGACGATGGTGCCAATGGTGGTGATGATGGTGATGATGCTGGTGATGCTGGTGATGATGTTGGTGATGATGGTGAGGGTGGTGATGGTGGTGATGATGGTGGTGGTGATGGTGGTGATGATGGTGGTGATGGTGGTGGTGATGGTGGTGATGGTGATGATGGTGATGCTAATGGTGGTGAAGATGATGAGGATGGTGATGGTGGCGGTGATGATGATGGCAATGACAGTAACAATAACAACAGTGATAATAATGAGGAGGAGAAATGTCTGTTGAAGGCATTTACCTGTACCAGGTACTTACTTAGCAGGAGTTCCTCCATTCAGCCCTCAGATTTCCAGAAATGGGAGGTGCCAAAGCTTAACTAGGGTAAGAGATATTCCTGAGGCAACGCAACCAGAAGAGATGCCTCTGAGATGCTGGCACCAGTCTATTCCAGAGCACAAAAACTTAATCAGTGGAAGCTTCTGAATCTTTCCCTGTGTTCCTGCCTGCCTCACTCAGATTCTTCCTCTGACGTTTGCAAGAGTTTAGAGGGACGAGATAAGAATCAGCTTGCTAAAAAACTGTCCTCTTTAAGGTGAAAGATCCACATTGTGTTTTTCCTCAAGGTTGGCAGAACTGTCTTTGAATTTTTGAAGGTTGTTATGCATCATGGAACAATCACAGTATTCCAAAAAAAAGGCTTTCCTTGGTCCTGGTTCAGCTGATGATCTGGGAAATAATCTCACTTCTCCACTTCTACTCATTTTTGTGAAGCACCTACTGTTTTTGAGACCACCATGCTGCCTGTGGGTGTGAGGAAGCAGGACAATTCAATGTCATCCAATGAGTACAACGTTAAGAAAACTTTCCCCACAAATATAGCATGATGCATTATTAACATATTGTTAAATACACTTGCATGATTGTAGAAAAATGAGTTCCATCCACATGTAAAATTATTTTACTATAATGTGTATGCATTAGAAGATTAAATAGTCAACCAAATACACTAACAATAACTTGCTATGCTTTTCCACATAGTTTTGCTTATGATATGTTGATTAAACTCAAGTTCATTATTCCAGACAATATTGACCTGCTTTGCTCCATTTAATATCATCCAAACAGCACTTTCATATATTCTCATAACCATCAAAACTGTCCTGCCCTTGATATATGGGTCTCTTGCATGAAACTGCAACTTTCAGGCCAACTGCTAGTGTAGCAAGGAACAGGAATGCCAATTTGCCAGACTTAAAAAAGCTCTTTTCCTTAAAGACAGAGAGTCACAAGTTCAAATCTCCATCTTGGCCACGCCTGCAACCATATTTTGTCTTGCTCAGCAATTTTTCCTAATTTTGGGGAAATCAGGATGAGATGGATTGGAAAATGTTTTGCTCTGGGGATGATGGTTAGGACAGTCTGTGGAGGTGAGAGAGTTTTAATTCATCCCTCCCCACCATTCCCTCTCATGTTGCATTATTTCAGAGACCAGAAAAATGCCAGCAGAATTGCCAAGGTGGCCATCTGCCAACCTGGACAGAAAGTCCGAGAATCCAGCCAAATGCTGCCCTTGAACATGGACCCCTCAGCCTTACAAAAGCAGTTTGCACCTCCCAGAACCATCTCACCCCTCCCTCTCACCCTGCCCTTCTCCCAACTCATTTGGACCCATCCTTCAGGTCCCTCCTGGATGCCTCCACCTGTGGGATGTCTCCCCAAGGCTGGGTTGGCTGTTCCCCCTGTGGCTCCATCAGCTCCTCATCCTATTAAATTGCCATTGCCTGTTCATTCTCCCAGAAAGACTCTGGGCTCGAGACTTTACCTGTTTGTTGTATTCCCATATCTGGTAGAGGTACCCACTGTTGAATAAATCTTGTTGAATGAAATGGATTCAGGACACAAAATCCTGGAACTTACAACTTGCAAGAGTGTGAGTAGTTCCAATTCCTCATGGCTTCAAGCAGTGAAAATTTAAACCCCCAAGGGCAATCTACCCTGTTCTATAAGGTTCAAAAAGAGTTGACAAAACTGTGGAGTATGCAATTTACCATGAAGGGAAAGAAATCTCTGGGATAAGGCTCAGAAGTGGTTTTGTGTTCATTAAGCAGCCCAAATATTTTAATCACACTGCCCTGTCCTGTCTAAATGAAAAATGGCTCCTACCCATTATCAAGCTATTAGTTTAAGGATTCATCCATTCACTCACTCATTCACTCAATAAACACGTATGAAGGATTAGCTATGTACTAAGAAACCCATGCCAGATGTTGGAAAACAATGATGACTAATGACACAGACTAAGGACCTCGCAGACCAATATGAGGACATGGGATTAAGCAAGTAAGACTGATGCAGGGTCAATGGGCTGAGATGGAAGTTTGACCAGTCAGAGGACACAATCTGAGTGCAGAGACTCAGCCTTGCTGGGAGCCTCCACCCAAGCATCATGTACCTATCTGCTCTCTGGACACTTGCCCATGAACGCTCAGAACTCCAAGGCATTCTGAGAACCCGCTACTTCCATCGTGTTCACAGGCAGCCACCCTAAGTAGTGGCAGGTGTTGACCTTGGCGTGGGTGTTCTCCTGCTGTGGGTCCTGTTTATTCCCCAGTAAAATGAGGGGGTTGGACCAAGCTAATATCCAAGGGCCCTGCAGGCTCTAAACATGTGTTGGCATTGAAATGCTTCAAAAGGCAGTAGGCTTGACCATAGAGCCTTATTTTGGTTTTTTTGAGCTACGTAAAATCTCATGACCAACACAATTACAGTACTCCCCACAGCCCCCCAAGAATCAAGGGAGTGACTGGAAAAGAGGAGCCACATGGTTGTATATTTGCCAAGGTCAAACCACGACCTTGGTTCTGTGGTACACATGGCCTTGGTTTTCACCAGAAGCTCACAAATTGATGACTTGATTCTTTCAGGCCAGCATGAACAGAGCAAATACTGAGTCCTGACTATTTACTAGATCAATGGTGGAAAAAACAAAAAGGAAACTTTCCAAGTATGTGTTTCCATTCCACGCTGGGATTTCCTGGCCTTGGGTGTGTCTTCACAAGAGCTCACAAATATTTTTTAAGACAAAAAAAGAAGAGGTCAGTATTTGTTAAGATTTTCCTGAATTCTGAGATACACAAGCCACATGAAAGACCAGATTCATCTCTTCTCCTCCCTGTGACCCTAGGTTCCAAAGTTTGCCTTTGGTTTGCTGGTAGTTGAACTAGTCCTCTGGGCTGAACAGAAACAAAACCCCAAAGGGGACACACACTTTATCCAGTTAAATGAGGGTTGACACTGGTGGTTCTCAAACTTCCTGGTCTCTGGAGCCCTTTATGTTCTTAAAAACATTGAGGACCTCAAAGAGCTTTTGTTTACAGCTATTCAGATTTATCATATTAGAAATTAAAACAGAAGAAATTAAAATATTTATTTCATCAAAATAAGAAGCTTACCACATAGTCTCATAAATATTTTTATAAAGTGAAATATGTTTCATAATACAAAAAAGTTAGTGAGAAGAGTGGCATTGTTTCACAATTTTTGCAATTCTCTTTATTCTTTGGTTAACAGCTGAACTCCCCTAGCTGCTTCTCCAATCAACTGTGATGCTACTTGTCACATAGCTTCTGGCAAACTCCACTGTTCACCCATGAGACAGTGAGAGTGAAGACAAAAAACGATATCTTAGTGTCCTGATGAAAATCTCTTTGACCCTGCAGATACCCTGGAAGAATCTGAGGAAATCCCAGGAGTCCATGGACCACTTTCTGAGGATCGTGGTTCTGCACAATTTTCAGGTATAAACATTTGAGCTTTGGAAATGGTTAAGGCTTTAAAACCCTGAGTTTAAATCCCTGTCATATCACTAACTAGTTGACCTTGGGCAAGTCATCTGACTTTCTGACCACGCCAATCTCTTCATCTCTATGATGGGACTGGTAATACCTATATTAGCTTTCTGTGACGATTAGACATACTGTAGGTGTAGCAATAACACCTGGCTCATACCTGGCTTCCATAAACTCTCTGTCAGGACGCTTCTCCCCAGATGCAGGGATTTTCATTACCCACCTCTTTACTCTCTTCCCCAGGGTCCACTGAAAAAAAAAATGCACAACCTAAAAGTTAGGAATTATGTTTTATTCAGTGGACATTCTGAGGACTTCAAGCCCAGGAGGCAGCCTCTCAGACAGCTCTGAGGGACTGCTCCAAAGAAGCAAGCAGGGAGCCAGGACATATAGGAGTTTTTGCAACAAAGACCAGGGTGTCAGAACATCAAAAGATTACTGTTAATTAAAGAAAACCAAAAAAAAAAGAAAAAAGAAAAAAAGAAAAAAGAAAACCAGATATCTCAAGTTAAGGAATCTAGTGCTTTTCTGTATTTGGGAAGATGCAAGAGTCTGGGCTCACTGACATCATTCCTTTGATATGCACCTTAGCTGTCTAGGGACAGTATCCTACTCTTTCCTATGCCGAGAATGCTCAGGGTGCACAGCTGAGGGCGGCTGCAGTGGCTGAGGGCTTCGCACTAGGCATTGTGTTTGTCTCCATCCTGAGTTCACTCAGGGCTCACCATCTGGGAAGCTACAAGGTGCTGGCTTGATGGCTGCAGCAGCCTTTGTTTACTGGTATGGCAGAAATATTTTTCATTCACACCAGAAAGATGGGTGACCTGTCTGATTAGTAAATTTTGGGAGGAAAAACTGAGAATGCTCCTGAAAGAGCATAATGTTTGCCTCTGCTACTCCTGGGTCCAGCATGGGGCCTCCTGAGCTGGGTGTGCAAGTCTGCCCAACACTCTCAGCTTGCAGTGCTAGCAGCTAGGGCTGCATCATCCAATCTGACCTCTACTAATAAGAGGGTTTATGTGTGAGCTTCACCAGCTACTTTTTATTTGTTTTTTCAATTTGGTCAGAACTGGGTTGTATGGGGAATAAATGTAGTCATAGTGAGGTATAAAAAAATCCCAGCATCTGCTCATCATCATCCTCCTCCTCACCAACATCACCACCATCATCACCACCATAACCATCACCACCACCATCATCACCACCACCACCATCACCACCATAACCATCACCACCACCATCATCACCACCACCATCACCACCATCACCAGCATCATCACCACCACCACCATCACCACCATCACCATCATCACCACCATCATCACCATCACCAGCAGCATCATCATCACCACCATCACCATCATCACCACCACCACCATCACCACCATAACCATCACCACCACCATCATCACCACCACCATCACCACCATCACCAGCATCACCATCACCACCACCACCATCACCACCATCACCACCATCACCAGCATCATCATCACCACCACCACCACCATCATCACCATCATCATCATCACCACCACCACCATCACCATCACCAGCAGCATCATCACCACCACCACCATCACCACCATCATCACCATCACCACCATCACCAGCATCATCATCACCACCACCACCACCATCACCACCATCACCATCATCACCACCATCATCACCATCACCAGCATCATCATCACCACCACCACCATCACCACCATCACCAACATCACCTGCATCATCATCACCACCACCATCACCACCATCATCATCATCATCATTCTCATTCAAGCCATTTAATTTTGTAAGAATAGTTACTGTGATCCCTAAGAAACAGGTATACACACACACGCGCGCGCACATGCACGCTCACATGCACGCACATGCAAGCAACACCCCCTAATGTCTACATAACAGGCTGTTACATCTGTTTCTAATTGTGCAAAAATAAAATAATTTAAAATGCTTTCATGATCTAGGTCTCATCAACTGGACTCAGGATTAATGGATTAAAAATACACTGAAATTTAATATTTAAATAACCAATTACAAAACATAAAAATTAATGACGATTCATTATTTCAGTGGACAACATGGCAGCTGTACCTAGGAAGAAGTGAATTCTTTTCTGTGTATGAGACATTTGAGAACTGTTGCCTGATTCTCCGTGCTTCTCTTATTCCTGTTGCGTGGTCATTGTGTTTGTTTAAAAGCTCACGGTTGGTTCTTCAATAGCGTAGCTGAAAGGAAAATAATGGCGATGGCACAGCTCAGTACCCTGCCTGGGAGCACAGCCAGCCTTACGAATGCCCAGAAAGCTTGGTTCTGGACTGACATCCTGGGACTGCCATCTATGCACTGCCAGTGTTTGATGGCCTCATGTCCAGAGCCGGAGGCCTTTGCCTTCCCCTGTCTCTAAGAACACTTTACATTGGTTTATGCTGTCAGATAAAGTTCTAAAGTCACTTCCAATTCAGAAGTAGGGGGTACTTGAAGTTCTTAATCTAGGCAGTTGGCTCCTAAGGCCTCAGTTCTATGGAAACTTATCCTCCCTGGCCCCCAGAGCCTGTTAGTAATTGCTACAGTAACTCATTCAGGCCACCAGGGTGCTGACCAGGTCCCTGAGGCAGGGGACAGCTAAGAGTACCCTCATTAGTAACTCTCACCAGAACCTTAGCTGAGGCTTAAATAGTTAGATCCACTTAATGAAATGGAGCCAATTAACTTTCAGTTTATGACCAAGAAATGACTTCACCATGTGGTCAGACTCTGCTTTTGGAGACTCACATTGCATGGATCCCAGGAACAGGGAGATGTTACCCTCGTTTCTGTGTGTGGTTCTTCCTGGGAATCGTTTAGACCTCCTCTTTAATAGCACCGACCTAAACCAGATGCCTGACAACCCCAGCCCCAAACAATCCACTATTCACAACTTGTTCCAGAAACGTTTTCTGGTGCAGGACCCCTCCCCAAGTTCACCTTGCAGGAGAAGAGCTATTGGAAATGCCCGTTTGGGATGACAAAGGGGCCCTGTGGTTCTCTGCCATGTGGACAACCTGGGCCACAGATTCCTGAAGAGCCAAGAGGCAGGAAGGCAGCCCCAATGTGGACCATGCTTTGCCTTCATGGCTCTTATACTCCTGGCTGCAGCCTTTCCATCCCTCAGTACCAGCCCTACCCCCAGAACCACCTGCCTGAGGGCTGATTCCTAAGGGTCTTGCTCTCACCTGGTGGGCCACCAGCCAGAGTTAAATGAATTCGACTTGCTAGTGGCTTTGACAAGTTATGAGACAATCCCGGGTGACATCGAATCCCATCGTGCTCCAAGGTAATCTCTCCCTGATGGTGGAATCGTCTAGTGTTAAGATGAGTTGGAGAGATTTGAGACCTGAATCCTCAGCTTTCCTTGCATGCTCTAATCCTGGTTTGTAGGGTTGGTTGTAGCAGCAAAAGGGAACTCCCCAGAAATGCCCAGTTTTTCTTGAGAGCAATGAGGCAGCTCGCCCAGGTACCCTCCTCCAAATTGTCTTCAAATTCTAGTCTTAACTGAGTATTGCTTTTTGTTCAGATAACAGTCATGCACCAGGGATTGTTCTAAGTGAGAGGAGTACAGAGATGAAAAGGCCTGGTCCTTCTCAAGAAAATAGTAGATGGGTCCACACAGGTACCCAAATAACCCTTATATAAGACAGCCAAGGATATGTGCTACAAGACTGAAGGAAGTGACAATTTTAGAGGAAGGAATGATTATAGTGATGGGGGGGTTGTGGGTGAAGACTCAGGAAAGGCTTCATGGAGGTGGTGTTATCTGTGAAGGGTGTTTAATGAGAGGTTTAGGAGAGATAAGAAATGTGACAAGCAAGGGACAGAGAGCAAAGGTAAGAGTTCGCAGTAATCCCAGAGGTGGGGGTGGGGTAGGAATGGAAGGAATCAAATGTGAAAAAGACCCGGGGCATAAATACTGTCTCCTTTGTGACTGATTGGATATGCTGGATGAGTGAGAGGAAGAAGACATGGGTGACACCCAGGTTTCTAGTTTGGATGGCTGGCTGAACGGTGGCCGTATATTCATTGAGTTGCTGGGTTGAGCTGGGCATTTTTGGTTTGTGAAGGGAGCAGGATGTGCCAGTGGAGACGTTTATTAAAAAGTTCCAGAAATGTGCCTGAAGATTAAGAGAATGATTGGACCAGAGCTACAGATTTGGGAGTCATTGGTCTAGAATTGATAGTGAAATAAAAACAAACAAACAAACAAACAAAAACCTCAGAGGTGAAGGAGGTTGATCACCTAGGTAGCGCATGAAGAAAGTATGGAGATCTCAGTTCTCCTCTTTGCTCAGGCGCCGTGGATCCACATTGTGGGCCATGTTTAGGGCAGAGCTGGCAGCCCCCAGAAGACCAAGACATCCTCGGGGTTTTCAGCCTGTGGTAATGTCTAATATTCCAATTGCTCACATTTTCTTCTCTTTATTATCAGTTGGCATTTCCTATTAAAAATGCAAATTCCCACAAGAAAAGTTTAGCCTTTTTTTAAAACTTCTCATTCATCCCTTACACCTTAATGTGCATAGAGAGCCAAAGGAAAAAAAAAAACTTATGATCAGAGAGAGACCTAGGAGGGCACTGGATTTCTTATGAAAAGAAGAAAGGGGCACCAGGTAAGAAAAAAAACAAATGACACCAAAACTAGAACATGGAGGCACAGAGCACCAATTTACAAATCTTGCCTGAGGATTTAGGTAGAAAAACCAAATAGGATTTACAGATGTTAGACAGAGTTTTGCTTACTTGGTGTCAGCATCAAGTCTGGACTCAGAGGTAACACTGCTAAAGGCCATGGAAAAGGCAGTCTGACATCATTTAAAATCCTGTTTGGATTTTTCTGAGCTCTAAACAATAATTGAATCCCCAGATACTTAGCAAAATCTGACCACACATGGTGAAATTATTTCTTGGTCATAAACTGAGAAGTTAATTGGCTTCATTTCTTTAAATAGATTCAATTATTTAAGCAACGATGAATCTTCCAGAGGTACTTACAAATCAGGGATGACTACAGGAGATGAAGGTTTAAAGCATGCTACCCAAAGGCCTTTGCAAACGGCCACCAAGGAGCTTGCAGATTGAGAAGGGATTTATTTGTGCTTATAAAATATAAAAACTGCCCTCCATGGTGTGATTAGATTTCATGCAGCCAGCTTATTAAAAATTAACACAGCCAAGAAATGATGCCCATTTCTATCTATAATGGAGTTCAGTATCATTGAGAACTGAGGGAGTTTGGGTCTAGGGTCCACCACCTCCTCAGTCTCTCAGGGAAAGTAGCTAAACCATGTTCCCGGGCCGTCTTCACCTCCACTCACTGCTCAGTGGCATCCTTCCCCTTCAATGGGGCTCACTTTTGAGGCTCTAAATGAAAAGATTAATTCCTAAACTCACAAAGGAAACAGAGTCATGGCTTGATTCATCCCAAGCATAAGGCTTCCTTCTACACAGTAGAAATCTGTGTATTTAATTGAAACCCTTCTTCCTACAACTTCCTTTCTGCCCTCCAGCTTTGGCCCTGCCTCTGAATGTTAATCAGTCCCAGAATAAAGTGCCTGTAATTAGCTGAGAATCTGACCCAACCTCTGACCCTCTTCCTGTTACCATAATAAAAGTTGCTTCAAATTGCCCTGAACCTGAGCACAAGCACGGTATGCCTTGGCATGCTTCCTCTAGTATGTGTGAATTACCTTCTGAGTGAACATGCTTAGAAGCAGAGTTGAATCATTAACCTTAACCCAGAATTTCACAAAAGCAAAGATATTTAAAACTGCAGGGTCAGGTGGGTTAATTAGGAACAAATATCTATCTTTTACTTCAAGCAAATGAAGACAAGAGATGAGAGCAACGAGCTGGTGATCACAGGATTTCTTCGCAGAATAGAGGGCATTCCCAGGGAGGAAGGAGAATTTGAGCAGCTGGGGAGCTGTCCAAAGGTCCCAGTGCTGAAAGCATTTTGGTGAAATGATACCAGGTACATCTTGAAACACCAGTCACACTACACTTGTTCTTTCTCCAGGGTCCAGAGTCGACCACTTTGAAGAGCAGGTAGTTTGAGACTATATATTGAATGACTTTCTGAGAAAAGGACTAAGGCTTCAGTTTAACTTTTTACCACAAATACCATGAACCACCAGCTCCACCTTCCAATACACAGCTCATCTAGGACATGGGCATATGGAAAGAGCATCAGGAGACACATTATAAAATGATGTATTTCTCAGTATTTTAAATGAATGGGGGTAGGAAAATCATTGATACCAAGTTTTCCCATCCCGGGGCACCCCCCTTGCCCAAGTGTGACACGCCATTGCAAGAATGGTGGGTTGGGAGCTCTGTCTTTCTTTAGCCTCATCCCCTAACCTGGAACTCCTCTTCCAAACAATTTCAGGGTGACATTGTCATTTCACCACTTATGCAACATGTCTATACACTCCTTGACTTTTCAAAAAATCATTTGAAGTTAAAAGCGCAAAAGCTAGTGTAAATATGGAATTAATTAAATCTATCTATGCTTAAGTCTTTTCAGAATTAACTTATGAAATGTTTGCCAGTAAAATTATTAACATGTAACTCTGAAGATAATGAGTCAGTTTAAGGTTATTTAATTACTGGTAGAATTACAGTATTTACACTGAAGTCTTTTCCGCAGTTCTATTCTCATGTGTGATACATCGCAGAAGGGTTTCCAAATCTAGCACCTCTGAGGTTTCATTTGGGCCATTATTTTCACCTGAATTAATGAAATTTTTTGAACAAATGAAATCACTGGGTTTTGAGTGATGGGCATCTTTGGAACTTATGTCTGTGATGATAGAAAAGTCATTAATGAGGGCTAATTGGTCACCATCCCTAAATGCTGTGAAGTCGAGATGGATCAGAACAAGTCCTGAAAGCTTAGTCCCTGGCTCCCTAGGGTGCGGCTCAATTAGCACCAACTCCCAGATCTTTGTGGATTAAGTAAGAGCCCTAATAGGAGCTGGACTTCCACACCAGAGAGCCTTACTGCCCTTTGAGTTCTTGCTGGAGAGTACAGTGTAGTCTAGTTGAGTAGCCTTTGCTGTATTTCTACTCAGTCATTCAGTCTTAGTGTGGGCTGAGATAGCTGCCCATCTACGGGTCACTGCTGAGCAGTGAATACTCCTCTAACTCTCTCCCAAACAAGCTCTACTTTCCTGCAGGAAACCCAGACGGTTTAGAGCAGTTCGCCTGGAGCAAAGGCCTTCATGTTGTGATCTATCAAAGAGACTGTATGCATCAAACATGGCAGCCCCCGTCCACTGGGCTCTTTGATAATACTTCTTCTCTAGCCAGGTTGTCAATAACTGACATTTATCTAAAGATAGAGCAAGTCAGAAGGTTGCCATGAGCAGCAGGAATGACTCTGGGGAGAGGCAGAGGCTCTGAGGAGATGCTGGGTTTGCTCTCTTCTTGAATGGAGCAGCTTATGGGAGACAGAGCTGGATTGGTCTAAAGAGAGTTAAATGTCACAGAATTAAATGAGTGTTGATTTCGTGATGAGCATCCTTAAACCCCTGTGGTGCATCCAGCCAGGACTAGCCATGTTGGTGGGGGGTGGGGGTGGATGTGGGTTTGTGTGAAAGTGTAGGGTCTAGTTCCTGAATCCCTAAAGTGTACTACTTGGGGAAACAAAGTTTGCATCCATCATCAACTAGAAAAGAATATAAGACAGAATATAAGTAAGGGAAAAGCTAAGTGGTCCACACTCAGAACTTTGTGGTCCAGAGAAAGTCCTCATCTCATGTTCTCTTTTTGAAAGATTTCCTCTTTTTTAAGATTTAATATGCCTCTGTTTATCATTATTTATTTATTTATTTATTTATTTATTTATTTAATTTATGGCTGCATTGTGTCTTCTTTGCTGCACACGGGCTTTCCCTAGTTGCAGCGGGCAGGGGCTACTCTTTGTTGCAGTGCATGGGCTTCTCATTGTGGTGGCCTCTACTGTTGTGGAGCACAGGCTCTAGGCACGTGGGCTTCAGTAGTTGCAGCACACAGGCTCAGTAGTTGTGGCTAGGAGGGTCTAGAGCACAGGCCGAGTAGTTGTGGCACACGAGCTTAGTTGCTCCGCTACATGTGAGATCTTCCCAGACCAGGGATCGAACCCATGTTCCCTGTATTGGCAGGCAAATTCTTAACCACTGCACCACCAGGGACGTCCCCATGATCTCTTTTTGCAATAACAAGGAAAGGACTCTGGGAGCCCTGAGGAAGGGAATCAATCCAGTTAGAGACAATGGGAGGAGGAAGCCTGGATATTGGGGGAACACTTCCACTGGGAGTTAGGGTCTAAGGTTCTAGGTCCAGTTATTTGTGTAGGAAGCAGAGATGCTCCTAACCATGGAATGGCCCTTCTCAGACCCTGGGCAGTGTGGCTTGTGCAGGTTTAACCTTTGGTGGGACAAAATATCCTTCAGTTCTCTCTGGATGCTGTCATCAGATGAAGGATGCTGAGAGAACACAGCCCTCCCAATTCTAACCTTTCAAGTTCTTCTCAGGAGATCTCTGTTGCCCTGCGCCTCTTCTGGGGGCCAAGGTGGAGCTGTGCAATGACTTTTCCCTACCAAGACATCCTTCTTGTCTGTTTGTAGAGCAGTCTATGCAGATTTAGAGAGAAACCCTTGAGATTTGGGGTCATGCAGCAGGTTCCCTGGCTCTCACAGAGGTAAGGTAACCCCGTGGCCCCTCAGTACAGGCCATGTCTTGTATAAGGAAACCCAGATGTAGATGATGCCAGCATCCTCAGAATGCCTGGATGTACTCCACAAAGTTGGACAAAGTTCCTTTTTTCTACTCTCCTGTCTTGGCTACAGCCAACCTTGGGTCTCACAAAAAGACAGCTGGTTCTCCAGCATCTTCTGCACCAGAGCTGGGGGATGGAGGCAGAACAGCATCCAACTTGTTCACCCTGCCCATGTCTCCACCTGATGGGAGAATCTACCTGTGGTACCACCTCTGTCTCCCTTTCCTGGGGAGCTCCAAGCTCTCCAAGACAAGGAGGAACAGAGGCAAAGCTATGAAATAGGAAGACTGTAGTTTTTCTTTTAAAATGGGAGAAATACAGCTCCATGCCCCTGAGAGCATGGAGAATATGGGCTGTAGAGTTCCCAAATGTAACGCAAAATGCTGAGATTTGCAGCATAGCTAATTTTTCCCAGGAAGGTCTATAGCTCTTTGTGTTCAGAAACAAGGAAGCCAATTTCATGCTTCAGGGAATTGGTGGATGGTCTGTGGGGTCAGGAAAGGACTCCTTCACTCAGGTGGGCATAGATGCTTTGCAGGTTTTGAACAGAAGAAGCTGCCGACTTAGCATCTCTGGAGACCTGCCTAGTGTCCAGAAACAGACGCTGGAAAGACAGGGACAATGGGGAAATGCAATGATTAAAACAATATCCTGTGAAGGATGGGGGAGGGGGAGATTGATGGTTTTAATACACTGCCCTCCCTCTCATTTTTAATAACAATGTTGCCTTTGCAATATTAGCTCCGTTAATTCTCACCCCCCTTCCATTCACTTTGTTTTCACACGCTTGTGCTGTAATTTTCGATTTAATTAGTTGCAGTTCTGTTCGATGGCAACAGGTCTTGGTTTATCTTTGCAGCTAATACTGCTAATTGTTTATCCAGCCTTCAGTAATATCTCATTAACTTTATAGGCTATCGTTTCCACATCATCTACAGAATTAATTTTCTGCAAATCTAGAGATGTTGGTGCTTGTGAATGTTTTCTTTCAGAAACACAACAAAACCAAACAGGGGGGGAAAAAAGGCAGCTGGCAAAGTTGGAGAAGCCAGTTCTCATTTTCTGCTGAGGTGTCCCTCAAGGAAATAATGTCTGAAAATGATCTTTCTTTTATTTTTTTAAAAAAAGAACTCACCTAAGCAATTCATCATTTTTATAACAGTCATTATCCATAAGGCATTTGTGGATACTCAGATAAAAGATGAGATGTGCATGCAAAATATTTGGAGGCAACGTAATGTGGGCCTTTCAATTATTTGCTTTAATATAATGAAGTTGTTATCCAGATGATTTTTATGGCAGAGCATTAATAACCCCCTCCCACCTCCTCCTTTAGAGGATGGGAAACATATAACAGTGCATGATTTAGCTATAATCCACCATAACCCCATCTCAGGTTGGACATCAGGTTCTGTCCTCCTTCCTCACCCATCTCCTGCCACTTTGAACTAATGTACAAAATGTTTGCCCTCCACGCGACTCCCCTCCCTTGCTGCAGAGCTGGCCTCTTTGTAGCCTGCTTTGTCCCTGGCGTTCAAGATAAAAAGGATACATTCTACCCTCTCCCTGCTCCCCCTACCACCTTTAGACCACATGGATTGACTATCCCCTTTTTCTGAGTTGTAGAGAACAAGAAATAACTTCCATTCTTTGTCACACACACAAGTGAGCTTTGCTAATAGAATGTCCCTGCAGACTGAGCCTGCCTGGTGATAGCAGTCCTGGCTTCCTTTGCCTGGCCTCTGGGCACAGTGGCTCACGGTTCTGTGTGTGTCTGTTCTCCAAGTGCCCAGAGGATCCTTCTTTTTTATTTGGAGAAGTGTGTGTACCTTTTCCACAGCTTGAATCCCCACCTGGAACATGCTTTTCAATGGCTGTGGTTTGTTCCTGCAAAGCTGGGGGCTGCTACTCATCCACGGACTGAACTGGGCAGGATGTGATCACCAGCAAGCAAAAGCGTGGGAAAACTGGATTAAACTGGGCTGAAGACACAGGCGGGTCTGGCTCTGACTGCTTAGCTGTGGCCGTGGCAGAGACAAAGGCAACAACAGGAGAGACATCTGAGAAGAAGTGCACCGTGGTCTTGCTTTGATTGAGTGGGAAAATCACATAGCAAGGACTCGAGAGATAAGGTTACATGTCAGTCGGACAGAAGAGAGGATTCCAGCATGGATAGTGGGCTTGGACTTCTCTTGATTGACTGCTCACTTTCAACCTGGGCGAACGGACAGTTTGCCTGTGGAGAGGGCATCAGGAAGGACTCGGATAACTCAGGCTTGTGGGCAAGTCCTGGCTCAGCCACCCATGCTCCCTGCTTCCCCAGCTGGAACCTTCTCCCCATACTCTGCTCACCCCCAACATCTTGTGCCTACTTGCTTATTCTGTGTTTTGCTGAGTTACAACCCCTTCGGAAATATGAGAAAAGATGAATGAGAAGCACATCTATTCCCAAAGAATCCAAATTGCCTCAGTTTCAGGGTATTTCTGGGATCCTAAAGAATTCCACATCCCTGTGCTATGTGGGAGAATTCTAAAATGGCCAGGAAACCAGCAAAAGTCTTCAAGATGCCTTGTAGACAAAGATAAGGCAAGACACTCATGGTGTCGCATTTCAGCATTTAAGCATACAATAGCTTAAGAAATAAGCATTTGGTTCTTCATTTTTATTTTCTCTGGAAACAGCAATTCTACAAACATTTTCAAGCAATGACTGTGGTCCAACAAAGCTACAGACAGGGAGCTTTCAGATAAAAGTGGCAGAAACCCAGCTGAGAATAGTTTGAGCTAAAATAGGATTTATTGGTTCCTATAGTTGAGAAGTCGAGGGTGGAGCTGGCTTCAAAGACTCCCATCATGTGGTCAAGTGTCCAGGTTTTCAGATATTCCCTCCCTCCCTCTCTCTCTCCTGCTTTCTCTCCTTGTATAGAAGGGTTTCCTCTATAGGGGTGGGGGTGGGATTAAGAAGAAGGAGAGGAAGCAAGGCCAGATAGCTCTAGGTTTCTATACTATCAGCTCACTGCCCAAAATAAAGAGGCTGTGTATTTTTTTCTTCTTGGACCATGAACTGAAGCTGTATGAAGCTAGTTTCAACAAGATTGCTCTGACTTCTGTTTTAATAAAAAAACAGAAATGGGCAAGCTTGAATTAGTGATTCCAATAAATGATTAGGCCAGCAATGATCGTGCCCTGGACCTGGCAGGTGAGACGTGGAGGTGGTGAGCATGGTCAAAGACTGTGTGTTTTCAAGGTAGGGATGATGGGATGTTCTTACAGGACAGAAGCAGGACTTATAAGAAAGAGAAGAGTTGGAAATGGTACCATGTTCTTTGGGCCCAAGGATTTTGAAGCATGATGTTTCCATCAACATTAATGAACTATTAACTTTATATGAATTGTATTATACAGTATATATCATGCTGCAACTCCCTTTTATCACTCAACAATTTGTCTTGAGGGTCTTCCATCAATAGATAGACATGTAGATAGATAAATAGATACATGACAGAGATTTAGATAAAGGTGTAGATATAGGTGCAGGTGCAGGTATGGGTATTGGTGTACACAGATGTTGATGTACATACAAGTATGTATAGGAATATTGTATAAGTTTCCTAAGTCTGCCATAGCCAAAATGCCACAAACTGGGTGGCTAAAACAACAGAAGTTAACTCTCTCAAAGTTCTAGGGGTCCGAAGTCAAAGATCAAGGTGTCAGCAGGGTCGGTTCCTCATGAGGGCTGTGAGGGAGAATCTGTTCCAGGCCTGGTTTTCTAGTTTTTACTGTACAAGACCTACACTACTCTTGTCAATTTATTCCTCTTTGTTTGTGTGTTTTTTTTTTATGCTATTGTAAATCATGTTGTTTTCTTACTTTTGTTTTTGGATTGTTCATTGTTAATGTATATAAATACAATGGATCTATAATCATCTTGTATCCTGGAACCTTGCTGAACTCACTTATTAGCTCTAGTAGGGTTTGTGTGTGTGTGTATTCCTTAGGGTAGTCTATGCACAAAATCATGTCATCTGCAAATAGAGAGAGTCTTGCTTCTTCTGTTCCGAGTTGGATACCTTTTCTTCCTTCCTTCCTTCCTTGCTTCCTTCCTTGCTTCCTTCCTTCCTTCTTTCCTTCCTTCCTTCTTTCTTTCCTTCCTTTCTTTCTTTTTCTTTTCTAATTTCCCTGACCTGTGGCTTATTCTTGCATTTCCAAAATAGCATCTCTTGATGACCGAAAGATTTTTTTCAATTTAATGTAGCTAAACTTGGCAACTATTTTTTATCATTAGCAATTTTTAGCAGTAGCTTTTTCATGTGAATCTTACTTAAGAATACAACCCTATTTTGAAATTTTAAAGATATTCTCATAATGTTTTCTAAATTTAAATTATGTTGCTTTTCTACTTTGACATTTACGCAGCTGGGATTGAATATTGACTGTGGCATGGGATAATGAGATAGGGAGCTAATTTCATTTTATTTCCCATGGGGATACTCAATTGTCCCAGAACTATTTATTGAACAGTCTATTGTTTTGCCACTGGTCTACAAGAGCATCTTCCTCATATTTTAGTTTTCTATACATGCATGCACCTGTTTCTGGGCACTGTATTCCATTCTGTTGGATTTTTACTAATATCACACTGCTTACCGGCTATAATTTTATGATATATTCTGATATCTGATATGGGCACCTCCCCCAACACATTCCCTAGCACCTTATTTCATTTCTTCAGAATTTTCTTGGTCATTTTTATCACCGTGCCTTTACACTTAAGTTGTAGAATCAGCTCATCAATTTTCTCATTACAAAGGATTGGAATTTTTATTGCAATTGTGTGACATCATGATTAATTTGAAGATAATTTTTAGTTTTATAGCACATGATGCATTGATTATGTTTTTATGGTGTTTTTAAATAGATCTTTTGTCATTTTCCCCCACAAAATTCGTTCATATCTTCTATTAGGTGTACACTTGTTTTTTTCAGTTTCCATTTACAAAAGCAACAAAAATATGTTATGTTTCATTTTCAGTGCTAGCATATGGTGTTGAAATAGTTTTTCCTACAATATTCTTGTATTTGTTTATTTGTCCAAGAAACATGTATTGAGCACTCACTCTGTTCCAGATACCATTCCAGGGGCTGGGACTACACAGAATAGCCTTGATCCCTGTCCTCCTGGAGCTGATACTCTCCTGGCAAGAGGGGACAATAAACCAACAAGTAAATGTATGATATGTCAGAGGACGGGAAATACTATGGAGAAAATGAATCCAAGTGAGGAGAAGAAGAAGTGAGATCTCAAGGAGTTGCTGCAGGAAGGCTGCTCCGATGATGTGACCATTGAGCAGAACTTTAGGAAGGAGGGGATGAGTCCTCCAGGTGCTTGGCAAAGGGCACTGCAGGGAAGGGGAGCCACAGGTGCAGAACCTGGAACCCCACTCATGCCTGGAGTGCTCTTGGGCCCCCTGGGAGGTGGGCCAGGAACCAGGAGGAGCCTGGAAGGAGCTGAGCCAGACGAGGTGGAGCCTTCCCCAGATCTTTGCAAGGCTGACCCCTTCCTGTGTTTGCACTGAGTTCCAGAATCCCTTCCTCAGCGAGGCCTTTCAGGACCACGGACAGCTCCACGACTGCATCTGCTCTCTTATCCTGGTCCCACACACCGCTGGCTGGCTGAAGGTCTTGTTTATTTGCATTGTGTGCGCATTCTCTGTCCTCCCCGCTGTGTAGGCTCTGTGACAGTAGGTTCTTGCCCTGCTGCTTGGTCAGCCCCTGGGACTTTGCATGTTTATTAACAACAGCCATGAACGAACCCACCCAGAGCTGAGCACAAGATTTCCCTGCCCCTCCCCACTAAGCCCGCCACCCCCTGGGCTCACACATCCACCCTGGCCACGTTTTTCCCATCACTTCTGTCAGCCACGTAGTAGGGGGGCAAGGGGACCTGCAAAATTGTCCCCATGGCCTATTTTGCTTGACAACGTAATTGTAAGTTTCCATAAGTTTGCTTCAGGAGCCGAACAAGCCCCCATGACTTGAATATGACTTAAATGTATGTAATCAGTAAGGTAGATTGGTACATAAAATCCTTTTATTATGGAAAATAACAAGCTTGTACAAAATGAAAAAGACTAGTATAATAAACACTGTGTCCCCATCATCCAGCTACAATGATCTCTGCCTCCCTCGGATTATTTCAAGGCAAATCTCAGGCATCATATTGCTTCTTCTGTAATTTTTTTACCTTGTTATCTCTAAAAGATAAGGGCTTCTTTAGGTTACACACAACTACAGTGCCATATTCTCATCACACCTACATTTTAACAATAATTCCGTTATATCATCAAATACCCTTCACTGTTCAAATTACCCAGTTGTCTCCATTTTTTCCCTTTTTAATAAATCATTTGTTTGAATCAGCATCCTGATTTTCATAACACCAGCATTTTATTCTTTAGGTTATAATATAATTCTATTATTATTTTGTTGCTCAGATGGTACCAGCTTTGCCATCTTTCAGGTTGCTTTCGCCTCCTTTTGACAAGCAAATGTATTTTTTTAATACAGGAAAAATAACTGTTTTATTTTCACTTACCGTCTTGCTGTTTTCACTTATCTCTGCACCCTAGAATTGCTTCAAACCTGCCCAAAGAAATACTCATAGTTCTTTTGTTCCTTTTTACAGCTGCAAAATAATCCATTGTATGGGATTGCACCCTGGTTTTCTTGGCCATTCCTTAAGGATGGGCATTTGGACTGTGACCATTTCCTGCTCTTTCGATAATGCTATACTGAATAGGACCAAGTACGTGTCTTTTCATGTTTTTCCTAGGGCATCTTTGGAAATAGCTCCTAGAAGTAGATTCCTCAGACAAAAGGTACAAGCATATAAGATTTTGCTAGATTCTGCCAAATTCTCTCTCATAGGGGTTATACTATTTTAAATTTCCACCAGCAATATTTCTCCACAGCCAAACACAACAAGTGTTTTGCCAATGTTTTATATTTCTGCCAATCTGCTAGGGGAGGGTAGGCACCTGTGCAAAGCTGGCAACACCTGTGTGAGCTGATAGGCTGTCAAGAAGGCACAAGAGGTGCCCCGAAACAAAACCTTACATGAAAGACAGAGCACAGATAAATAGCTCCTGGAGATCTAATTCATGGTGTTGCAGGGGTGGTGGGGGGCGTTCAACTCCCCTCTCTCTCAGGGAACCCCTGTATAGACTTCAGGGCAGCACAGAGCAGGGCTCAAAACCACCAGATTTGATAATTAGATCATCAGTAAGTTTAGCATTAATATGCAGTAGTCTTTTCTAAACAGGAAGCTGCCCCAGGTATTTCCCATGGGATTCTACTGGCTCCTCCCAACAACTGGGGTAAGTAATCTGTTGACTTTTTCCAGATGAAACTGAGGCTCAGAGAAGCTAAGTGGTGTGCCTACACCTGGTGTCTGGATGCATCACGAGTTAATCTCAAGGTTTTCTAACTTTTGAGAACATTATTCTTGCTCTGGTAGATTAAACCAGTATTAGAAGCATCTATCTTTGTGTCTCGGTGCAGGCTAGTATGATAATAATACCATATACTGGGCAGCTTATAACAACAGACATATATTGCCCACAGTTCTGGAGGCTGGAAGTTCAAGATGAAGGCACTGGCATATTCTGCGTCTGGTGAGGACCTGCTTCCTGGTTCACAGATGGCTGTCTTCTTGCTTTGTCCTCGCGTGGTGAAGAGGGCAAAAGAGGTCTCTGAGGTCCCTTTTATAAGGGCACTAATCCCACTCATGAGGCTCCAGCCTGATGACCTTGTCACCTCCCAGAAGCCCTACATCCCAACACCATCACGTTGGGGGTCAGGATTCTAACATACGAATTTGGAGGGACAAACACCTTGAGTCCACAACATGTTCAGTCCACAACACCTGGCTTGGGATGTTGCCTCTTGGACCCCAAAGCTACTTAAATGTCCTTTTCACATTGTCCTTGTGCCTGGTCTCTGATTCTGGGTAGCCTCTGGCTGACATCCACACTCTGTCCCCAGGAGCACTCTCCAAAGCGCCCCCAGCCCCCACTCCAGCATGTTCTCTAGTCCCTTCCATTTCTCCGCAGTCAGTTGAGCAGAAGGGAAGAGGTGCTAGATTCTGCCGTCTGTCTCGCTGCTTCAGTCCAAGATGAGGAGTTAAAGATAGCTTGAACATACCCTGAATTTCAAGCCCTGCTCATCGCTCCGCTAATGAGTTTGTTGTGTTCACAGATGAGACTCTTCTGGCTAAAGAAGGAGCGAATACAATTTCAGCAGCTTCTACGGGTTTCTTTCCACAGCCCATCATGTGACTGCTCCGGCTGTGACATGTTGGATTTGAAAGTTGTGGGTTTGATTTTGCACTTAAAGATTGTACCTCTCATAGCTGTCGCTAAGCTTCCCCGCCTTCCTTTCTCACATTCATTTTACTTTCCTGGTTTGGTTTCTACTGCAGATGACTTTGGCATCTCCATGACAGAGACCTGGAAGCTTATGAAGAGGATGTTTTTAAATGAATGCCTCCTTCAGGGGCTGGGCTTATGTGACACCCATGATTTGGGCACAAGCACCCAGCCTCTCTGGCATCCTCAATAGCCAGGCAGCTCACAGGTACATGCTGCAGAGGAGTTATCCTAAAGGGGCCTCGCTTTTATTTTAAACAAGAAAACTAAAATGATACATTGCAATCAACTTGATTAGACATCAGCAGGATAATTTAATAATACCCAACAGAAACAACAACGTCACCACCATCGTGGGTTACAGAGAGCTTGCTGTGCTCAGTATCTTGGGCAAACACTGTTGGAACCCATGAAGGAAGCCTCATCATCTCTGTCCTACAAATGGAGATGAAGGCTGAGTGAGGTTAAACAGCTTGTCCGACAACATCTAGCCAGAGGTGAGGCTGCTGTCACATCATGTGGTGGGAAGTCCTGATGCAGACCCCCAAGTCCTTGCCCAGAGACGAAGCACACTGATGGGGTCCCTCAAGGATGTCACAGAAGAGGCAATGATCACAGCTCTCAATGTGTCCACTTGTGTGTGATCCACAGGAAGGAGGGCACTTCAGGACCTGTGTTCCCTTGAGCAGTTTGTTTTCACAGCTCAAACCCTTATAAGTCTTAGGCTAGTATTGATCAGGATTCTCCGGAGAAACAAAATGGATAGGGCATGTATGCGTGTGTGTGTGTGTGTGTGTGTGTGTGTGTGTAATATACATATAGAGAGACAGACAGACAGACAGAGAGGAGTCTTATTTTAAGGAATTGCCTCATGGCATTGTGGAGGGCAAGTCCACAATCTATAGAGCAGGCCAGTATGCTAGAGACCTGGAGAAGAGTTGCAGTTCAAGTCCAAAAGCTGCCTGGAGGTAGGATTCCCTCCCCCTCAGGGGATCGCAGTCTTTTTCTTGGCCTTCAACTGATAAGATGAGACCGGCCCACATTATGGAGTGTAAACTGCTTCACTTAATGTGTAATGATTTAAGGTTAATCTCATCCAAAAAGATACTTTCACAAAACACCCAGAATAGTATTTGACTGAATATCTGAGTACTGTGGTCCAGCCAAGGTGACACATGAACTTAACCATTAGGGACACTTTCTCCACCACTGTCATTACCCTCAACCTATTGAGACATGTGATTCCTAGGGGCATAGACAGAAGGCTCGTGCGGCATCCTTGAGTAACCTTGTGCAAGACGCCAGGGCTGCCCCATGCCCAGTCCAACCACTGTTGGTCTCCCATTGATCCATCTCACATCAACAATACAGTATCAGCTTGAAACGGGTTTGTCATACTATCGGGTGGTCACATCAGTCCTCTTGCAACTTCTTGGAGCTGAGACCTGTAGCCAGTTTCTGCTTCCAAACATTTATCTTCTGCTGGGATTTTGCCAGGGGACCCCAGGAGTGGTTCTAGTGGTTTCTATCATATGGAGATGCCATCAGGACACTAGAAGTTTACAAGATTGCTCCGAGCATTTCTTTAAATGTCATCCTGTTTCCTCACACGTCTGTTTTTAGCGAACAGAGCCAAGAAAAAGACACATAAGATTCCTTCTAATTCGTCAGTATAACCTTTCCCCTTGACTTAGCCAGTCAAGATGAAATATTGACTCCACGAGGAGGGTGTTTTACGAACTTCCTACTGAATGTTGGATTGATCATAACCTTTGGACTGAAGACTGGCTTCTGCTGGCCAACAAACTTATGAGCTCTTAGGTTATTTTTAAAAATTGCTTCCAGATATGCAGAGTGCTAATAAAAGCCTGAGAACGTCTGGTGGAGCTAGGTCCTTCATATTCAGTGTTACCCCATAGCCCTCTTCTGAAAAATGCTTACAGATGCCCGTTTTCAACTGCTGCTTACAAATCTCACAGCAATTGCTCGGGAACTGCCTTCAGTTTTCTACTTGGGATTTAAATCCTCAACCTCCTCACCTGTCTTTGACGGCTCTCGCTGTGTGCATGCTGCTCTCCAAAGCAGCGCTTGCGGGGAGAAATCAATAGCAGAAGCAATTGCCTGCTGGTCTCCAAACCACCAGAAGCACAGACCCTTGTATGGGTTTCAACAAGGCTGCATGTCACGCAGAGATTTCCCACGCCTCTTTAAGAGCTGTATTTTCCTGCTACTGAAGAATTACATGCGTCTTCCTTAAAAACCTAACAAGGGCAAGCTTAACAAGGCTGAACCACGATTAGGAGTTTTGCAGGCATTCTTTCTGATCTGTCCTGGGCTCTTGACTATGCCATTAAAGATGCATCAGGAGCCTAGAACTTCACATCCGATGCTGCCAGGCTGCAGGATGCGACAGGTGTGCCGTCCTGGCCAGAGGAAGGAAGGCCAACCTGTGCCCTGTGTCTCAACACCATGTAAACCACATGGCAGTGGGTGTCAAGGGGGTCCAATGGGCATCAGACCCTTGGGTAACTTTGATGATCTATGTATGTAATCCCTGTCTTTAAGCAAATCAAGACCATGGGCCATGTTCCTAGAAGGACAGAGCATGGGAGAGTGATACCAGTTTCCAGCTCTCCAGGAGAGGACGTCCACCCACAAGCTTGGAGGGGCCTTCCTCTCTTCTGCTTTCACCCCCAGCTATGGGCGTATCTTTCCAAGCTTCTTGTTTTCCCAAGAGTCTTTTTATCCTGTGCTCTTTTCCTGGTCTACCCAGCCAAAAGACCCTGGGACCCCTCTTTATTCAGGAAAACTTGCTGAGACTCGGGGTTTGGGAGTATTGCTTTGGGAACTTCCTGAGGCCGGGAAATGAGGTCCCCAGTGAGAATGAACCCTGGAAGGACTGGGGACACAGGGACATGGGCAGCTACCAGGAACAAGTGGACCAACACATGTATCTGGCTTGGGTGCAAGAGTAGAGGTCATTTCCAGGCCCACAGCATTTCTCTATTTTACTAAGAGGAAAAGTGAATCATAGCAGCACCTTCCTCAAAGACCTGTGATAGGAATGGGTCCACCACCTTGGAGACGTGGGTTAGGGCTTTGGTCTCCAGGACCCTCCTGAGGATCCCCACTGCTGCTGGGAAAATTGTCATCTGTTCTACCTATCGTGCCCTCTGGCAGCATCCCCTCATCCCCAGACCCCAGACCCTTAAACTTGGCCTGCCCCCTCCTGCTTCTCTGCTTGCCTGAGGCTGGCTTTGGTTGCCAACAATTTAATCATATTTCACAGGCTCCCCACAACCTTGCTCGTTTCCAATTAAGGAAGAAGATTCTTATGTTGACTCCAGATTCCCCACCTCCTCCTGCACCCCATTCCCTACCCTCCACCCCCAAAAGGGCTTATTTCTTCCAATTTGAGACAACTTTAGAACAGGAAAGAAAAAGGCAGGAACTGTCTTCCAGCAGCTGCCTTGGAGTCATTTCTGATCAATGAATAAGGCAGGGCTGCCTGTGGACACCAGCGCTTAATAGAAAGCAAGACATGCAGGCAGAGAGTGAGGTTCTAAGTGTGTAACACCAATGGAGGCAGGAGAAGCTGAGACCCATCTGGCTGGGGGGCTGGGGGCTGCCCCAACCTTTAAAGGACCCTCTGAGGTGGGAGGAGCTAACGAGGGAGAGATGTCTGCCACCACACTTCTGCACAGACAAATCAATCGGGGAGAACCAGCTCCGGGCTTGGAAAATAATAAGAGGCGGTGTTTGCAAAGGGCTGGCCGTGGGCAATAAACCCAGCCCGCTTGCTTATTAAACAAGAGAAACGAGTCTCTCTGCTCTCTGAGGCAGCAGCCAAAAGGGCACAGGAGTTTTAATTAATTTTTCAACTTTCTGTCTTTGCTGTAAGCCCATTTCAGAGTCTAAGCCAAGAGGCCTGCGTCCCAGCCTGTGATCAGGTCCAAAGCTCGCCTTTCATGCCCCCCTGGAGTCAGACGTTCACAGGGGCTCCAGGTGCGGCCTGGAAGCTGTCTGCAGAGGCTCTAGGGAGGGAAGACCCTGGCCCTGCTCTTCTCTCTTGTGGCCTCAACTCCTTTCCTGGGTTCACAGCCCCCGTGGACCAGCCATGCCTTGCAGAATCCACTGTCTCAGGGGCAGCAGCACCCCTGAGACCCCGGGGAGAGCACAGTCCTCCTAGACAGGAGCAGTTGACACCGGGGCGCGGCTTTATTATTTCTGGTCATACCCCCTCCTTTAACTGACATGATGTGGATGAGGAGAGTACCATAGACTCTCGCTTGCATGTCAGTTCTTTTACACTAAGCAATGTATCCCGGAAACCACCCCATATTCCACTCACGGGCATCTCTTTATCCCCTTCACAGCTGCTCCCACCGTCCTGCGGATGCCCCATAGTTTATCCCACCTGTCCTACAGGTGAGCATTCAGGTTGCAGGCACAGTCAGGGCCACCACAGAAACCTCGTGCACGTTTATTTGACATGGTTGGGTACATCGACAGGGTAAGTTTCCAGGACAGGGACTCCTGGTTCAAAGGGTAACTGCCCATGTGGTTTTGGTGGGAACTACCGGATTCCCTTGCAGAGGGGATAAGCCACTTTGTCATGGATTTATTTTGCTGCCAGAGCTGGTCCCTGCTGGCAGATCTGGGGCTAGAATCTGGGCAAAATCGAACAAGCAAATCGTGGAAGAAACTCTGAGCAAGAACTAGGACTCAGTGACTGCTCTCCTGAAATGCAGGGATTTGGCAACCTTCCAAGCCCTGGGGACTGTGGTACTAACAACACGGTTTGTGATGCAATGAGAGCTTTACTTTGCAATAACTTTGCCATCACTGTTTTTTTAATTCATTGTTTCTAAAAACTGTGACTGGTAAATAAGCTGCAGTGATCAATAACCACCCCCGTTTTATAGGATGGGATGTGCTTTAATAGGGAGCTTGGAAGTTTTCCCCAAAGACACTGGGCAGACTTTTTTTTTTATATACAATTTTATAGGTTACTTTCCAATTACAGTTATTACAAACTATCAGCTGTATTTCCCGTGTTGTAGAACACATCCCTGAGCCTATCTTTCACCCAAATGATTGTACCTCCCAGTCCCCCACCCCTGTAGTGCCCCTCCCCTCCTCCCCACTGGGAAACACTAGTTTGTTTTCTATATCTATGAGTCTGCTGCTTTTTTGTTATATTCACTAGTTTGTTGTTTTTAATTTTTTTTAATTTTATATTGGAATATAGTTGATTCACAATGTTGTGTTAGTTTCAGGTGTACAACAAAGCAATTCAGTTATACATTTATGTATATCTATTCTTTTTCAGATTCTTTTCCCATATAGGTTATTACAGAGTACTGAGTAGAGTTCCCTGTGCTATACAGCAGGTCCTTATCGATTATCTATTTTGTATATAGTAGCATGTATATGTTAATTCCAACCTCCTAATTTATCCCCCTCTACTTTTCAATTTCCCCTTTGGTAACCGTAAGTTCATTTTCTAAGTGTGTGAGTCTGTTTCTGTTTTGTAAATAAGTTTATTTGTATCATTTTTTTTAGACTCCACATCCAAGTGATATCATATGATATTTGTCTTTCTCTGTCTGACTTATTTCACTAAGCATAATGCCCTCCAAATCCATCCATGCTGCTACAAGTGGGAAAATTTAATTCTTTTTATGGCTGAGTAATATGGCACCATATATATATATGTGCCTTGGGAATTGGCAAAGAAATCTATATATATATATGTATGTGTATATATATATATATTTATATATCACATCTTTTTTATCCATTCCTCTGTTGATGGACATCTGCAGTGCTTCCACATCAAGGCAGACATTTTTCAAACTAGATCCATGCATATATATATATATATATATATATATATATATATATATATATACACATACATACACACACACACACACACATATATACTCTGCCTTCTGGCTTCAGCTCTCAGACTAAGAAAGTACACCTTTTGTGTTCTATTGAGTGTCCTGTTTTTTGCATTTTTGAAGTTTTATTGGTGGTTTTTCTATTTAAAGTGGCCCTCACACATAGTGCTGGAGTGCTGCCCCATGTCCTAAGCACAAGGAGGCTGTTATGTGCCTCAGGGAGACACTATGTGTGTGAGATGAGCTTTACCAGGCATGAGTGACAGCACTCCTGTCCCTGCAGTGAACCAACAATATGTATTAAATGAGGTAGCTTTAAACAAAGGCACACATACAACAGGGCTATGTATCAGCTGGTTGATACAAATGTTGCCACCAGAGGCTCTTAGGAACCTAACCTTGTATTTCTCCTAGGAGCCATGGTCTGTATTCACCAATTCATTATTCATGGTGACTTTTTTATAACTACTATGAATAAAGAAAGTTGGCTGTAAGATCAATCAGTATTTTTATCATCTTTGGTTTCTTTGCCAATTCCCAAGGCATGCCTAATATTTCACTTGTCACCACATTCTTAGGTAAATGGATGGGCTTGGATTGACAAATTCTCCATTCACCCCAGTCCTAGTGATCGCCCCAGCTTCAGGGTGCTGGCCTAAAGTCCATCATCAAATGATGGCTGAATCCTCCCAGTAGTGGCCACACAGTAGGGCTGTCTCTACGGAGCCTTCTCTAGCATCAGACAATTCATCAGGAAGAGAAAGCCTTTCCTGCTGCGGTGGGACACAGGGCATATGGGGTATCTGTCTGTGCACCAAGCTTGAGATCAGCAAACATTTTCCAAGTTCCCTTGGATGCCCCACATGGCGTGTGGCCACAGGGATAAAAAGATAACCAAGCCATGCTCCCTGCTCCAATGAGCACAGACCCACCTATGGGAGATGGACAGCGGGGCCAGAAATCACAACAGCCAGCTCAAGACTCTTGTCCTGTGTAGTATGGGATAGGGCTGCATAAGACAAAGGTAGCACACTTCCACTGTGAAGGGCTTGTCAACTGAAAAAGATACACAACCTGAAAGTTGAGAGTTATGTTTTATTCAGCAGACAAAACTGAGGACGTAGTAAGCCTGGGACACATCATCTCAGACAGCTCAGAGGGATTGCTCCACAAAGGTAAGGGAGCAGCCAGGAGTTTTTGCAACAAGCACCAGGTAGCCAGAACATCAAAAAATTACTGTTAATTCAATAAAAGCAGACATCTCAAGTTAAGGAATTTAGCACTTTTCTTTGTATGGGAAGATGCAAGAGTCTGGGCTCACTAAAAATCATTCCTTTGATGTGCACCTCAGTCCTCTGGGACCAGCATCCTGTGCTTTCTCATCCTGAGTCCCCCCAGGTGCACCATTGGGGGAGGGGGTGGTGGCTGCTGTGATGGATGGCTTGATGGTGGGCATCCTGTTTCCATTCTGAGTTCCCACAGGGCTCAGCATCGGGCAGCTGGAACACGGTGGCTTGATGGCTGCAACTGCCTCTGTTTACTGATATGGTAGGCAGCATTTTTTTTCATTGATTTGGCCACATGCTAAATATTTCCGTCTTCATCAGCCAGACCATCTCTGTCACCATTGCTCAACTCTGTTGGCATGTGCAAGTGACAGATGATGTGTATGTGAATGGATGTGGCTTTATTTGCAAAACCAGATAGCTGGTCTGTGGGTCATGGTTTGCTGGCCCTCTGGTCTAAGAAACTAATTGGAATCAATTTGAGAGTTCCTGGAACAATTTTGGAGAGACTTCCTAAAGGAGGTGGTTCTGAGCCAGTTCTTAGAGGATGTGTGTTACTCTGTTAGCTTGGGTGGGGAGGGAAGACACTCCAGGCAGAATACAGCTGGGCATGAGGAGGCAAGGGGCAGGGGCTGCTGGAGCTGGAACTGGTGCTCCGGGCATTGATGGGCAGTGAGATTCAAGAGCAGGGAGGGTCCCACGAGGACCTGCCCCGGGACGGCCTATCCAAAGTGGCCTCCCCCAGCCCCACCAAGTAGCTCTCCGCATCAGCACTCGCTGTGCTCACTTCCTTGCACTTAACAGACTTTGAAATTGGTACACAGATCGGCTCACTCACCAGTTTTCTGCCCAGCCAGGCCCAGAGCACAGGCTCTGTGCTTTCGACACCCGGCCTGTGTTGACCAAAAAAAAAAAAAAATGCGCAACCTAAAATTTGAGAGTTATGTTTTATTTGGTGACATTCTGAGGACATCAAGCCTGGGATACAGCATCTCAGATAACTCTGAGAAACTGTTTCAAAGGGGCAAGGGGGGAAGCCAGGATATATTGGAGTTTTTGCAATAAAGACCAGGTAGTCAGAACATCAAAAGATTACTGTTAATAAAAGAAAACCAGACATCTCAGGTTAAGGAATTTAGCACCTTTCTATGTATGGGAAGATTCAAGAGTCTGGGCTCATTGTAATCATTGCTTTGATACACACCTCAGCCATCTGGGGCCGGTACCTTGTGTTTTCTCAACTCCAGTCTCCTGAGGGTGAACCATCGGGGTGGCTGTAATGTGCTGGCTTGATGGCTGCAACATCCTTTGTTTACTGGTATGACAGCTTTTTTTTCGTTCACACCTGTCTCGACGTGGGCTGGCATCCCCCATGCTGGGAGGGTGCTTGACACTCAGCACCACTTGACTAGAGACAAAGTGGACATCAGACAATCAGTCCAACCCCTTAGTCCACCTGACTTGGGTGGGGTGAAGTTACCGCGCCTACTGGGAGCTTTGCAAACTTCCATGTGCCTGGGAATCACGGGGATCCAGTGAAAATGCTGATTCTGAGCTGGGAGACCTGGTGGTCCTGATCTCCAGATCAACATTTCTAACCAGATTCCAGGTGCTGCAATGCTGCTGGCCCGAGAGCCCAACCAAAGAGCAAGGGACGAGAGCAGCCTCATGGCCAGGGATCCCTGCCACGGCCCCGGTGATCTGTCTGTTCCCTCGGGCCTTTGTCTTGTCCACATTGTCTCCACCCTCTCCAGCTCACTGTGCCCCGACCCGGCTAGATTTACACCACACTCCCCTGTCAGAACTGAGTTCTCTTCATTTCTCACCGTGTTCTTATG
Source organism: Hippopotamus amphibius kiboko (assembly GCF_030028045.1). Classification (NCBI taxonomy): domain Eukaryota; kingdom Metazoa; phylum Chordata; class Mammalia; order Artiodactyla; family Hippopotamidae; genus Hippopotamus; species Hippopotamus amphibius. The sequence continues at coordinate 2,733,365 of NC_080186.1, read as the reverse complement.
GTGGCGGGGATGGGCCAGGGGTGGACAGCACAAAGCCTGCACCACTTTGGGGATGATGACATCGTGGCCCAGAAAGTTGCAACACGTCACCGCCCCACGTACGGAGCAAGGGCAGAGAGACCACGATTCAACAGTGAGAATGCCCTTGGCACGCACGGCCCTCCTCAGGCCTGAGCAGCGCCCCCGGCAGAGGCCTGGGCAGCCCCGTGAAAGGCACCCACCTGCAGCCCACCTTCCTCTGACTCCGTTGCAGCTGAAGCCACGGGGAGCTCCTTGGACGCACGTGTCTCAGAGTCACCCCACCATGAGCATGGGTGCAGCCGTGTGACCCGGTGAGGCACAGCCAGTCAGTCACCACTTGTGTGACCAGGAGCCAGGAAAACACAGGGGCTCATTTTGAAATTCATCACTTTCTCTGTGAGAACATTTGGCAGCGCTCTGCCCCTTGGGCTCAGGACCAATCAGAATAAACATCTAAGCCAGTCCTGAGGGGCCCCAATGTCTGCGCCCATCTATTTTAACTTGTGCCTTCCTTGCCCCCATCATCACCATCATCACCATCATCAGCGCAGATTTCCAGCCACGGCGGACGGCATTTGGCGTGCTGTCCTCTGCCCACCGTGAACGTGCTCCCTGCCCCCTCCCCCCCCTTTAGGGTCCCCCAGACCCCCATGGCCCCGACAGCTGCTCTCTGTGAGCTGCTTTCTAACCCAGAATGTTGATGATGGCTGGATGGGGCTGGAAGCAGAGGAGAGAGGGAAACGGTTTGAAGGGTAAACACTGTGTTCATTTCACCAATTCAGTGTTTCCATCTTAAGGAAGGACCAAGGCCAAAGGAATCACTGATCTGCTTTTCTGAATGTGCCAGGACGTGGAAGAGGAAGAAAAGGGGTGAAGTAACCCATCGTGAAGCTCAGGGTGATTTTCTAAACTGCCTTTCATCTGTGCGGGGTTGAGGACGGATGGATCTCAGCCAGTCGCTGTGATTGGTTACCAGGGACCCTTCCACATGGTGACGTTTCATCAGTTCATCTTTGAAGAATTTGTGAGTTCCAGATCAGTGGTTCTCCGAGCGGGGTCTGGGGCCAGCAGCCTCCGGATCACCTGGGAACTCACCGGAAGTGCAAGTTCTCATCAGGCTCCACCCCAGCTGCTGGCCCCGATGCTCTGGGGGAGGGCACTGGCAATCTGCTTGAACAAACTCCAGGTGAGCCTGCCTTATGCTGAAGTCGGGAACCTCTGTTCTGGATGCAACGTGTGAGCCCCTCCTCATCTCGCTCCCCCCACCCCCCCATCCCTGTATACGTTCCAGAGTCAGCTGGACCCCAACACAAGGAAGCCGCGTCACTAAAAGGTTGTGAATTCCTCCTGGATGGGCTAAAACTCCCCTTTTCGTGATATGCAAACCAAGGGCTTAGGAAGGGAATGAATTAGATGAACCAAATGACAAGGGAGCTATTCAAAGGGGAAAAAATTGTTTTTGGATACCTTATGACATTAATTGTCTATATGCAAACTATTGCTTCCAATTACAAATGAGTCTTCATTATGAAGCAGATACACTGAGATACAGTCTGAATGCTCACGTCAGCTCATTCCTCAGGCCTGAATGTGATTCAGGCAAATACCCTCCAATTGAGGCCCCCCTTATTCGGGCCATTTCACCCTCAAACTAGCAAATAATCTCCTAGAATGAGCACCTGAGGAAAGAAACCTTTGTTTTTATTGATAAATCACTAATGAGATTCCCACACCGTTACCCCTTCCAACTTCAGAAGTGCAGTTGCAACGACACCCGAAAAATACCAAATGAAAGAAGACATGGCAATCAGGTTGCCCGGCTGATTTTCTCAGCATACAAAGCGACAGAAAGTCTCGGGAGATAGTAACATGTAAATAGGTGAACGTTTCCCTAACCTCATATTGACTTTGGCTTCTAAAATCAATGTTCTTTATTAGCTGGTGTATCTCTGCAAAAGACTTTCTGCGTGGAATCTGGATACATTATTTAAGCAGTAAATTGTTTCCATTCTAATTGGTAAAGCAGCAAGATTTAACAGGATATAACACAAGTTAAGGGCTTGGGGTAAGATCACCCTGGAAGGGTAAATGGGGTCGAATGATCCCACAAAGTTGTATCTTTGATGTCAGAAGCAGGTAGGATTTTTACCGTGCACAGCTGCAGGGGTGCTGTTTGTATTGTAATCTGAGTATAACTGGGCAGTCTGTGCCCTGAGTGGCCTGGTATGGTGACCCTGCAACCAGGTATTTCAGATTCATCAAACTTTGTGTCCAGTCAAACGGCAGAATGTGTGTGACATGATATGTGTCTTCATTCTCCCCATGACTCTTGTAAGGCTGTCAGAGTTCTCCAGAGAAATGGAACCAACAGGGTGTGTGTAGATGTGGATAAGGATAGAGAGAGATAGAGATCTACCTATCACCTATCTATCATCTATCTATCTATCTATCTATCTATCTATCTATCTATCTAATCTTCTATCTATCCATCATCTAACTAACCATCTATCCCTTATCTATCTATCATCTATCACCTATCTATCTATCATCTCTCTATCTATCTATATCTAGCTATCATCTATCTGTCTATCTATCTATCATCATCTATCTATCTATCTCACAGAGAGAGATTAATTTCAAGGAATTGACTCACATCATTGAGGGGCTGGCAAGTCTGGGAGGAGAGAGACCCAGAGAAAAGTTCATGTTGCAGACTTGAGTCCAAAGGCAGTAGGTTTGCAGAATCCCTTCCTCTTTAGGGGAATCTCAGTCTTCCCTCTTAAGGCCTTCCACTGATTGGGTGAGGCCCACCCAATGGTGATAGTCTGCTTTACTCAAAGTCTACTGATTTAAATGTTAATTTTACCTCAAAGATACCTTCACAGAAATATCCAGAGTAGTTTTGACCAAGCAACAGGGCACCATGTCCTAGCCAAGTTGACACGTAAGATTAAGCATTACAAGAGGTAGTCTGCGGACTTTTCTGCTGACATCTTATCTTCCTTTTGCTGGTAACTCACCCGCATTTTTCTTGGTGATCCTAATCTCCACTCATTCCATTGATCCATGGGCTTGAGTAGATAGATTCAACCTTGAGTTTCAGGCATAGGTAATTGAGCCAGGCCTGACAAATTGGCTTATTCCTTTGGCATCCTCCACCCTCACTACTTACAAGCCATGAGGATTGGCTTTGGGGTGGAAACATCATCCAAGCTGGCCAATCAGATCATTTTGCCCACTTACCCCACTCCTGGCTACCATGATGGAAGCAGGGCTGGCCTGAAACCCAAGTAGCCCCATGAGACCCCAGTTCAGTGATTTTGTGCGAACCATTAGGAGAAAAGGAAAACTTCAGAGTATTCCGATACTCTCTGAACCCCTGACCCAGTGGGTCTGAATTTTCCATCATGAGACTGTAAATTCACATGTGAGCTCCAGGAGGGCGGGGCTTGGGTTGGTTCACACCCATCTGCTATGCCTAGACCTTTGCCCAGCGTGTAGTAGGAGCTCAGTGACTGCATGCCGAGGGAATGAATGAATGAACCAGTGATGTCCCTTCCTTGCACAAGCCAGTCAGATGCCTGTCCCTGACAGACAAAAAAGCCCAATTTGCACAGCCCGTAAGAACCTCACCTCAGCCTAGGACAGGGGACCACGCTATCCACCAAGACTTGTGGCATCTTTAAACCCAAAGGCAACTCTAGTTTCTGATCCAGGTCATAGCTTAGTTCACTCAAAATAAGTTGATTAGCAAAAACAAGCCTGGAGCTTTTTTCTCCCTCCATAAGTGACACTGATATGCTCCTGAAGCTTGCCCTTCCAAAAACCTGCCAATTTTTCAATGCTAATCAGTTGCTAACAAAAGAGGCTTGGCTGAATACTGATGGTCCACAATAAGATAGCCTTTGCTTGGGCTTCCAGGGGCTCATCAACGCACAGCCACCTGATGTTCAGGTTTGATTAAAAGATTCACAAATGCATTTAAAAGTCTTGCCACAAATGGGTTTCAGAATTCTTGTGTTGTGCTGGTACAAAGAGTCAGAGTTCCCTCATGTCCAACAAGCTGCAGAATTCATTGGCAGGAGATGGCTTCAGGGCTGAGTCACCAAACTTTGAGAATGATAGGTAACCAAGGGCTCATGTGCATGTGGGGATGGAGGGGGTCCGTGCATGGTGGGGATGGAGGGGCTGTGTGGTGGAGGTGATGGAGGGGGCCATGCATGGTGGCAGGTGGAGGGGGCTGTGTGCATGGCGGAGGCAGAAGTGATCCTCAGCTGGGGGGTCAACCGTCCCCATGTGCTGAGTTCTGAGGGTTACCTGGGAGGCAGGACTTTCAGCACGAGAGCTGAGACAGTCCCAGCCACCCTGGGATCACAGCTCATGGATTCCTGGGTTCGGGGCACACACACACCTCTTCTCCCCCATCCCACGTGGAACAAGCCCACCCTGAAGCTGACCTATTCCAGCAGGAGAAAAACACCCATAAAGTCAGCTGATGAACATTGCCTTAATAGGAAACGATGACTTTTTAAGAAGGACCTGTCCGTGGTCATCTGACTGAGATCACTTCACAGAAAAGCATATCGTGGGAGAACGGTGACAGCAGGTGGGGAAGAGAGTGAAATGCGTCAGATTTAAATTTGTTATGTGTTGGTGATTTCATTTTTCATTGTGACTTAAAGAAAGTCAGTCTCTGATTTGGAGCAGGTCACCCTTTGGGGTGTTGTCAAGATCCACAGTGAGTTAGAACTGGAGGCGGTGTGGCCATTCGAGGTCTCGGGGAAGGTTAGTTAGGACAAGCATACTGTGACCAGCATGAGGTTCATCGGTGGTCCTGGCACAGACGCACTTCCCGGGCTCCGCCCTCTCTGTAGCAGTCCTGGGGGCTCAGCGGAAAAAGGCCGCTCTGCTCTGCGCAGTGACATCAGCACTGGGGCTCATCCTCTGAGCCATCCCTTCCCCAGGTCCTCCTTGGAGACCCTCCCTTCTAGGCTCTCTGGGTTTTCACCCCCTCCCAGACACCGGCTGTTTGTTTGGGACCAGAGTCTGATCCGTCCCTGTACCCTAATCTGTATTAGTTTCCTGAAGCTGTTGTCACAAAATACCACAAGCTGAGTGGTTTCAAACAACAGAAGTTTATCCTCTTGTGGTTTTGGAGGTCAGAAGCCTGAAATCGAGGTGTGGGCAGGGCTCCTCCCTCTGGAGTCTCCTGGGAAGGATGCTTCCTGACTCTCCAGGTGCTGGTGGTGACCCTGAGCATCTTTAAGCTTGTAGCTGCATGGCGCCACTCACATCCATCTTCTCCCTCTGTCTTCCCACCGTCCTACTCCTGTGCATGTGTGTGTCCAAATTTCCCCTTTTCATACAGATGCCATCATACTGGATTAGGGTCCAGCCCAGAGATCCCATTTAACATGATGACCTCTGTAAAGACTTTATCTCCAAATAGGGTCACATTGTGAGGTACCCGGGACTTCCATGTATCTTTTGGGGGACACAATTCAACTCACAACCTCCTTTCAGTCCCACAAAGATATGTTCTTCCCAGTAAATCTCAGGCAGCTGGAGAACAACCTGAAGGCCATCCAGACACCTGGCAGCCCCCGAATTCCTGTGCTGATGGGCCTGTGTGATGAGAAACGTGGGGCTGATGGTCTGTCCATGTCCCCACCTCTCATGCCTGTGCCCTTCCTTGGGCAGCCCAGGTTGGGAAGGCTGTAACCAGCCTCTTGCACAAGCCTTGTCTGTCCACCTAACCCCAGCCCTGTGCTAACACCACAGGGCCAGACCACCCACGCCTTGAGCTGCCTGGTCTGAGGGCCTGGTGCAGAGACCCTCAGGGGGTGCCCCTGGCCAGAATACTTGGGGTGTAGTGAGAAGCCACGCTGACTGCCCCCCTAAAACAACCTGGCACTTTGCAGACAATGCCTCGTTTTCATGCCCCTTCCAAATTAATTTTGTGTTCTTCCTTGTAACCTTTCTTCTCTTCAAAAAGGAAACATTGAAAAAACTTTTCCTGAACCTTCTATTTCTCTATTTCCCAAAGACTTCACTTTCTCTCAGCCCAAAGTAGGCTGTTCACATCACACAGTGATGACCCAGGAGAAGGGTTATCAGCAAGCTGGTAGTGTGGGGGGTTCAAACAATTAGAAGCAGCCGTCCTGCTCCCCCAGAGCCTGGAGACCCACACGGGGATGACACTGCTCGGCCAGTGGGATCAAAGGGCCTCGGTGACCCCGTGCCATCCTTGGTGTAAATGGGGCTGATGGAGCCTTCGATGCAGGCTCAGAAAGCCTTCCTGGAAGACCCGCACACAGACCCGAAGGATCCTTTGAGGGCAAAGAGAGCTACACGCAGGGAACAGTGAAGACTGTGTTCCCTCGGGGAGAGAAGTCAGACACAAGGCTGGACAGGTGAGTTGAGTGCGTTTCTGAAGCTCTAGGGGAGGGTCAGCATCGAGGGACAGGCTTGGGACCACGTGCGAGGCAATTCCAGCCAGAGTGGGCAGGCAGGCCAGGGCCCGGGAGACGGCGCCCCTTGCAGCTGAGCTTGGGTGAATGTGGTGGAATGTGCTACATGCTTTCCCTCCTCTCCCCGCCCCCCGCTCTTCCCAGGAGGATTCTTTGAGGGCTTCCGTCTCGGGGGTCTGAGTGATCTTGGCCTGGGAAAGCAAGGCCAGCCGTGAGAACCACCTGATGTGAGGAGCCATCAAATGCACCCCACTGGGGATGATTTATTCCAACAGCCTGTCTCCCTGGACGTCAGGAGCCCCTGCAAGCTTCTGTGCTCCCCGAGGGGTCACCTGTGACCTGAGCGTTTGCAGAGCTGCAGGGACCTGCCGGATGTGGTGGCTGTGAGCAGCCATGTTCCTTCCAGCTGCCCAGCTCTGGCTGGCAGGGACGGGCCTGGAATTTCCCAGGGGACCAAGTGGGGCCACCGTCCCCTGTCCAGCCCTGGCTCCTGCAGACAGCTGCCACAGCGGGTCAGCATCTGGGTTAAACACTGCAAAGTGATGATGTTTTAAGAGAATCACAAGTGGGCAGCTGGCAGGAATTAGCACTCCGCTTCACGCATGTCTGATCAACCATCTCCGCCAAGCTGAGGACTTATGTAAACATATCGAACTGTCCACAGCAGGGCTGCCTGTCGCCCATCCTCGGTATGGGGAGGGGGTCTGATGCATTAATGCATTTTAGGCAGACACGCACTTGGCCTTGACGGAATCACTGTTTTTCTCAGGGTGAGTGATTAATGCCTTGTTGGCTAAAGGCTTTACAATATTTACCCTTGTCTCTCCTGCTCCACAGATCCTCCCGTCCTGTTAGACAGTCTTTATTAGCTTCTGCCCTCCTTGTATATCAGGCTGTGTGCTTAACAATCTCGCTTAGAGAAGGTGAGCGTGTCTGGAGAGGGCTGCATGTGTCTACAATGCCTCACGTCTGGCAATTTAGTTTCACTATTGTAACTGGCTGTTTGCAAATAAAAAGCCTCAGTAGATGCAGGCCCCTGCTGCAGACGGTCCTGTGCTCTGCTGGAGAAAAGGTGTGTTTGCTGAGGGCTGGTCCTGCTTCTGATCACCAGCCCCAGCCCCCGCAGCACTGTGCCAGCATCTCACGTACCCACAGGCACCACCGCCACAGCATCCTGCCCTCTGCCCACCCAGGTCAGGGACAGCAGAGGGCTGGCCACCCCGACTCACCGGGGGAACCGCTGCCCTCCCCATCGTCCCGGACATGTGCCCTGCAGCCAAAATGTGCACGGGGGCAGGCAGTGCAGGAGCCCCGGGGCATCTTGACCAACCAGTCGGCCCTTGACTCCCAGCCATCAAACTGTGTGCACAGCCAGGGAAGGTGTCCACAGCCTTGCGTGGGAAAAACATTTCACATTTCGACACAGCAAGACTTTTGACTGTGAATGGGGAGAAAAAAGCAGCTCACCAGAGGTGGCAATTAATATGCCCAATTTTTCCATCCAAAGCTCTTTCAGATCTGTCTCAAGCTGTTTCTTACGAAGCTCTTTAGCGTTAAAAATGTTCTGTATTTAAGATTGAGGCGTGTGTGAGAGCCAGCAGGGTGGGGGGAGGCTGAGCTCACCCACCAGAAACAGCTGAGTGTTCTCAGGAAGGCAGCTGGCTTTGGCAACCCAGTGCCTGGTGCTGTGCCCAGCTGAGGGGTGACAGGCGGTGTCATACCTGAGCTCTGCCCCAGGTCACACTACTGTCCCCTCCTCTGCAGTCATGCTCTTCTGATTTCTGTGGCTCAGGGGTCTGCAAATATAGCCCCTGCCTGTGTCTGGACAGCCTGTGAGTTAAGAATGGCTTTTACATTTTCAAATCCACCGGGAAAAATTAAAAGAAGGATGCTGTTTTGTGACATGAAATGAAGTGAGGTACAAAGTTCAGCATCCCTAACACCGTTTTACTGGCACGAAGCCTCACCCATTCACATATCCAGATTCTCTGGCCACTTTCCCCCCTCCAGCCACAGAGCAGTACAGCTGGGACAGACCATGTGGCAGGCACAGCCTGAAATATTTACTATATCTGCTAATAAATATTTACTATCTGGCCATTTACAGAAAAAGTGTGTCAACCTCTGCTTTAGATGAATAGAGATCGTGGAAGAAAGAGGTGTGGGGGTGTTTAGCAGACTCCAGCCAAAGTTTGGTTGGATGTGGGTTTAGGGGTGGTTGTGGATGAAATGTTTCTGTCCCCCCAAAATATATATGGTGGCGCCTAAGCCCCCGCGTGGTGGTGCGAGGAGGTGGGGCCTTTGGGAGGTGACTCGGTCATGAGGGTGGAGCCCTCATGAATGGGATTAGTGCCTTTACAAAAAGGGAGCCCCCCCAAAAAAGGGACCCCAGAGAGCTCCCTTCCTCCACACAAGGACACAGCAAGAAGACACCGTGTATGAACCAGGAAGCTGGGCTGCACTGGACACTGGACCTGTGGTTGCTTTGATCTTGGACTTCCAGCCTCCAGACTGTGAGAAATAAATGTCTGCAGTGTGTCAGCTCCCACCTGTGGGACTTTGTAATAGCCCCAGAGGACTGAGATGGAGATTAAGGGGTGGAGGGAAGACATGCACAGAAGACCGTGGAGATCGGGGTGGGGATCCTGCTGGTGTTCAGGAGGAAACGGCGGTTCTGAGAACAGCTGTGAAAACCGGCTCGGCCCAGGGGATTACCATCTGCCGACCGTAGCTGGTGACTGTGGCAGGTTCAGGCCCCTGTGCCCTGAGTGCAGGTCTGTGTATATGACCAGTATGAGCTTCCTGCAGCCGCTGTAACAGAGCACCACAAACTGGGTGGGGGTGGCGAAGCTTAAAACATCACTTACTCTCACACCATCTGGAGGCTGGAAGTCCAACGTGTGAGCAGGGCTGGTCCACCCTGGAGGCTCTGAGGGAGAATCCTTCCTGCTTCTTCCAGCTGCCCGGGGCTCCAGGGGTCCTTGGTTTGTGGCTGCATCCTCCAACCTCTGTCAGGTGGCTTCCTTGTGTCTCTCTGTCCTTTTCTCTCCTTATAAGGATAGTTATCATTGGACTTAGGACCACCCTAAATCCAGATCACATGTCGAGATCTTTACCTTAATTACATCTGCAAAATCTCTTTTTCCAGATAAAGTCACCCTCACAGGTTCTGGGTCAGGTCGTGAACAGAGCTTTTGGAGACCACGAGGCTGAGGGTGGAAAGCTTGGTTCCATGCTGGGGCCATGGAGAGAACTCTGTCCTTTAACCCCGTGGTCCAGTCACCACTCTCTTCCCAGGACCCTGTACTTGGGCCACTCAGTGACCTTCTCCATTGTTTCTGATCCTGGGGTTCATTGTCCACTGTGGGGTCACCTGCCGAGGCCGGCACCCTCAGACCACATGTCCTCTAAGATGCAGCCACCTGTAATGTGATGCACAAAACCAACAACGACGGCCCATGTCTGGAGAGCCCACAGCCCTTCAAGGCAACACACTCACAGACAAACAATTCTCTCACAGCATCCCGGGGTGGTGTCTCCTCACCTGCAACACGGGAAGGCAGGCCTTTCTGGAAGCTACATGTCTATTCCAAACACAATGTTAACTTCACCTGCAGCTCTGCCAGGGCTGCTGAGGCCACTGGAGGGACATAGAGACTTGGGAGTCATCCTGGAGGAAGTTGAGAAGATTCTGGATGCCTGTGCTGCCTCTCAGACCCCGGAACTGCCCCAGTGTGACCTTGGGAACACTGTTAACCCCTTGTGTGGCAAGCAGAAAGTTTGACCTGCACCATCTCAGAGCTCAGGTAGGAACCTCCAGACCCATTCCCAGAGGCAATGACCCCCCAGGATGGAACTTGTGCCCTTCAGCTCTGGACACCCAAAGAGGAGACCACAGGGCTTAGGATAGAGCCCCAGGGGCAAACAATGAGGGGCCCCACTGTGTCGCCTCTGTAAGAATAGCCACCTCTCCCCACCCGTGAACCCAGCTCCCAATATCAGGCAGCAGTGCCCAGCGTGGAGAGGTCCTTCCAAAGCCCCGCTGGTGCCGAGCTGGCCTCACTCCCCACGCGGGCAACCGCCTTCCCCACTTGAAAGCCATTTTGCTGGGATGGAGCTCATTTACCGACTGAGTAATAGAAACTGTGCCTGCTTCACTGTGTAGCTTTATATGCAAATTGCATTCGATAGTTAATCCTGCTTCCCTCTTAGTCAAGCATGAATAGAAATCAGTTCAATTAACACTTCCAAATGAAGCAGGAGATGGGGGAGGGGGGCCATCCTGCGGGTTCTTGGGTCCTTGTACTCAGATCCTGAGGGAGGAAGCCCTGAGGCTGGGGAGGGGGCTCTGCTTGTTGGACGCGCCCCACCCAATGCCCAAGGCTGAGGGGATGAGGGGAGAGCTTTGTGGGAGGAAGGTTGGGACCTCGGGGAGCATCCCTATAAAGACAAGGGAGGATAAGATGCTGGGGAGGGTGGTTAATCTTATGTGTCAACTTGACTGTGCTAAGTGCACCCAATAGCTAATCAAACACGATTTCTGGGAGTGTCTGGAGGATGTATCCGGAAGAGTTGAGCGTTTGAATGGTAGGTTCAGAGACGATCCCCCTCACCAAGGGATGGGCTTCGTCCAATCCACCAAGGGCCTGAACAGAACCGCAATGTGGAGGAAGGGTGGATTTGCTCTCTCTGCTCCAGCTGGGATGTCCATCCTCTCCTGCCCTCGGGCACCTGTGCTCCCGGTACTTGGGCCTTCAGACTCAGACTGGACCTGCACTCTCCACTCTCCGGGGTCTCCTGCTTGCGGTCGGCAGACTGTGGGACTTCTCAGCCTCCCGTTTTGAGTGAGCCGGTCCCACGTAATAAACCTCCTCTCGCGTCTACCTACGCACATCCTGTTGGTTCTGTATCTCTGGAGAACCGGACTAACGCAGGGCACAGCTGGAGCCTGACAGGAGGTCTGCAGACCCCCTGCGGTGTGGAAAGCACATGTCTGGGCATCAAGGCTGGACGCATCTTGGGCTGTCCATGCGGCCCGTTCATGCCCATGGTACCCTCACTTCTCATCTTTAAAGGGAAGGTTGGGGCAAGTGGATGTTTATGCTCCCGTCCACCTCAAAGACCATCCCTGCAAACCTCCATCCCTGCCTCTGTTGGTTCATCCATCCAGCCTTCTCTCCTGCTCAGCAGTCCACCTGGATGGGACCGACTTTGCGGAGGCGGATGGGGCCGCAGGTGGGAGTTGCTGAGGTGTCGGGGAGGTATTGTCCCGGGGGGTGGGGCTCCTGGCCTTCCATCTCCCCACCCCCGACTGACCTCCTGGCTGCCCCTCCCTCTGCAGGTCCAGAAGCTACAGGAGTCTCCTGCCAGGCATCAGCTTTCAGCCCTTTCTTCTTGGAGGCAGCCAGGCCCCCAGGAAGGGGCGGGGAAGGGGCCAAGCAGGAGGAGACTGCCACAGCAGGCCTGCAACAGCATTGGCCTTTACTGAGTTTCCTGCCAGGGAGCCTACCCGAAGGGTCGGAGACAAAGCAGGAAATCACAGGAATGGGAATTCCACCGAGAAACACGGTCCCACGATGCTGCCCCACCCCTCCTGGCTCTGAAACCTAATTTATATGATGCAACTGGACCAGGTTAGTGCATCATGGAACTGCCAGGGTTTGGGGAGGGGATGAGAACAGGAAGATGTGGGGTGGGGTTGCCTCGGCCTGGGGCTGGGCTGGAGGAGACAGGGAGAACTTCCCTCCTGCCACGCAGGCCGACCTCCACCTATGGTCACAGAAACAGCACAGCTGCCTTGGCAGGACCTGCCCTGAGGGGTGACAAGGCCGTCCCTGGAGAACGGAATCCGTGGGGTCTCAGGATAAACGGGCCACGTGCTCAGGTCGCTCCCCCATTTCTCACTCACCCATCTATTCAGCCAAGGTGAGCCAGGCAGGTGCCAGGTGCTGGGAGGCTGAGCTGCCCGTGTCCTGTGTCTGCCGGCAGCTGGCAGGGATGCTCTCTGGGATGGGCAGTGGGCTGAGCTCACAGGAGGATGGCAGATCCTTGCACTTGGTTTCCCACTGCCTATCTCTCAGCTCCCATCACACATCTACTTACTTCAAATACCTCTTTCTTTCCAGAGCCCTGCCCAGATCACAAGCTGCAGGGGGTCCCAGGGCAGGGTGACCCCGGGGCCAGAACCTGGGGGCTGTCCACCCAGGCTCCACGGCCCTCTCCACATGCCCCCTGCCCGCCTCTCACCAACCCTTCACCCAGCCACAGCGTGTGCCTTACGCCAGGGGCAGCAACCTTGTCTGTGAAGTGCCCGAGAGCAAACGTCTCTGCCGTACCCACCCAGCACCACCCTTGCAGATGAAGTCCAGACCCCCCCGTGAGGGCATGGCCGTCTCTGTGTTCCAGTGAAGCTGTGCTCATGGGCTCTGAAATGGGAATTTCAAACAATTTTCATGTGTCATGAAAGACATTTTTCTTTTGTTTTTTTTTTTTAACCATCGAACGACATGAAAACCACTCTTAGCTGGCAGGCCCTACAAAAATGAGTGAGGAGGGTCTGTATCTGAACTGCAGGCAACCCCCGCCTTAAACAGGGTGCTAAGAGGGGTCTCACCCTCCACACCCTTGGTCCCACCACCCTTCCTTCCACATGCCTCCAGCCTTCCCTGACCTTTGACCCAGCTGAGGCTCCCTGAAGGGGCTCCCGTGGGCCTCACTCCTGCAGATCTCTGTGGCCCTCCCTGTTGTGTCCCGTGGCTGCATCTCGCGTGTCTTCAAGGATGTTCATCTCTTTATGCCAGCAGGTCCTGGCCGTCCCCCTGGGAGAGCAGAGGGCAGATCCAGGACCACCAACCCTGACACCTGTCTGCTCCATCTTGCCCACCTGTGACTGTCGGGGATGCCGTTAAAGGAACCCACACACTCCCCTCTCCCTGACAACATGTGGGAAAGGATCCTCCAGTGAGAGCTGTCCGCGTGCCGTGCAGAGGGCCTGTCCACTAGGGGTGCAGTTTTTTTCACCTTCCTCTGGACTCAGTGCCACAAAAGGGTCAGAAAGACCCCATCAATGCTGAAGACTCATTACTTTCTTCCCAAAAGTCACATGAGGGGATGTTTGAGAATTCAAGGCTGTCCTCTTTGAAACCAATTAAATAAATATCAAACTTGGAAGTCCAAGATCAAGGTGCTGGCAGATTCGGTGTCTGATGAGGGCCTGCTTCCTGGTTCATAGACGGTGTCTTCTTGCTGTGTTGTCACAGGTGGGAGGGGCGTGGGAGCTCCCTGGGGTCTCTTTTATAAGGACACTAGTCCCATCACAAGAGCTGCACCTGTATGACCTAATCACCTCCCAGAAGCCCCTCCCAATACCATCAATTGGGCATTAGAAATGCCACCATGAATTCTGGGGGGACACAAATATTCGGTCTGTAGCACCACACCGGTGGCCCCGCTGAGAGCCCAGTGACCAGCACGGTTCTGTCAAGAGTCCCAGCTAGGGGATACCAAGGCGGCAGCTGGTTGGCTGCAGGGAGCTGAAATAAAAGGCCAGCATCATTGGCCCCAAGCTGCTGGCAGTGCAGCGGGAGTGGAGGGAAGAAGGATGCCATGTGCGGTGGACTCAGAGAGGGGCCGAGGGCCCTGGAGGAGAGCCAAGCAGACCTCAGGCGGGCAAAGGCCCTGCGTCCCTGACGGCTCCTGGTCCCCAGTTCCAGGCCTCTGGACGCCAGGCTGTACAGCTGATCTCCAAACCCTGACGGTAACCTCCCCAGTGTGAGCCAGGTCCAGGGAGCTTCTTTTCCTTGCAGATGATAGAAACGTGAAGTCACGTGTCCTGTCCAGAGCTGGTTCGCCAGGCCCAGTGCTCAGGCAGGTGGGCAGCTGCTCAGCTTCCTTCTCAGTAATGATGCGTGTCCTGGGCTTGGGGAGTGCGGCCAGCATGGTTGATGCCGTAGATCCGGGTCCCAGCCAGCCCTGCCTCCCCGGCGCTGTGTGACCCTGCAGCAGCACCTTCACCTCTCTGAACCTCAGGTCCATCCTGCACAGCGTTCCCCCAGGGCTCCTGTGAGAATGCAGCAAGATGCTGAGCACAGTGTCTGCTGTGTGGAGAAGTTTGTCTCCGGCTTTCACACGCTCGCTCCATCAGGGGAGCCGAGAAAGAAGGGGATTGTTCCTGCACTTGTGGGGCACAAACACAGGATGAGACTCTGAGGCGGCCCGAGAGAGCCGGGCGTGGGAGGAGAGGGGAACCTGGCTAGGAGGCCCGAGGGAGGGTGGGGGTCTTGGTGTTGGGGGTCCTCATGCAGCCCTGGGTCCCCCACTGGTGTGTCTGGTGTCATGATCTTGCCTAACTCCAGCGCCCTCCCAGCAAATCTGCTTTTAGGCCGGAGCTACTTTGGGTTGGTTTCCTGCTGCCTCAGCCCCAACTCACAGGTCTCAAAGCCCTGACCTTCAACCCCGGGGGGAGGGGGCACCCAATGGTAGCTTTCTTTTTTCTTTTTTTTAACTGACGTATAGTTGATTTACAATGTTGTGTTAATTTCTGTTGTACAGAAAAGTGATTCAGTTATACATATATATATACATTTTAAAAAATATTATTTTCCATCGTGGTGTACCACAGGATATTGAATACAGTTCCCTGTGCTGTACAGTAGCATCTTGTCTGTATGTAATATAGTTTGCATCTGCTAACTCCAAACTCCCACGCCACCCCTCTCCCTCCCCACCTGCCCCCTGGCAACCACAAATCTGTTCTCTGTGTCTGCGACTCTGTTTCTGTAGGTCCAGTGGTAGTTTTAAGACTCAGAAGCACCGGGCTGCGGTCCCTCGGGCCGCTCCCCCACGAAGTGGTGATATTCACATTCTCACTTCCTGCTCCGCGTGGAGCTCTGAGGAGGCGATGCTTGTGAACGGACACGAGTTTCCTAAAGGAAAGTGTGTGCTTATCACCGCGGGTCCAGTCTCCGTGTCTCCATTGATAATTTGCCTCGAATCCATTCACCACCCCGTGCTGGTCGTGGCAGCATCAGCACGAAGAGCAGGAAGCAGAAAGTTTGCTGAATTATGGTTTTCTCCCTCATTTATTTTCTGTTGTTGTTGTTGTTGTCTGGGGGAAAATGTCCTGACACCACAGTTTACAGTGACTTTCATTTCAGCCGCATCACTGAAAAGAGCATGGTGCCCTGGTGTCCCCTTCCGGGCTGCTGCCCACCTGGAGTGTAAATGTCTCTGTCACCTCCTGCTGGGGTGATGATGCTGCCCGGCCGGCTCCCTGCATCCTCCCCAGAAAGACGGCGTCCTCAGCTCCGCAAGGTGCCCAGGAAATAAAGCAAGACTCAAATAGCCTCTTCCAGTGCTCCAGCTTCAAAGCCTCCTGCAACCCACTGCCTGCCGTGAGGCTGGTGTCCCCTCACCCAGAACAGGGTTACCCTGCCGACGTGGACTTGGGCCAAGCAGAGGCTGTCTGGGGAAAGACTTACAGACGCCTCCGAGGACATCACCACTGGAGCAACGTCTGAGAAGAGTTTGCAGGACGTCAAAGAGTCTCCTGGAGACTTTGGTGGACGGTCCATTACGCCGTGTCCTAGACAGTTTGACTCCCTGAGATCCCTTTCTTCTCCATAAGCTAAGATTCCCTTTCCAGCACCAGCAGGGAGGTAGACCAAACCAGCCTCCTTTGCATCCGTGCAGGACCAGGACAGCTATGAGCAGCGTACAGGGAAACTCGCCTCTGAGTTCCACCTGCTCACGGCTCACGGGGCACCAGGTGTCTGGGTTTTCCACACTGAGCAATTCCACAACACCACCTGGAGGTCCCACACTCCAATGCAGTTCTGACTCGACTTGGGGTCAGCAACAGACCCCAGAGGCGAAGGACGCAGTCCCAGGAGGCTGCCCCCACTTCAGATGCCACTCCAGGTCCCAGGGTGTTGCCTGTACCTCTGACCCACCAGCTACGAATCAGAGGTTCCCACCACCCCCTCCTCAGGTTCGATCACATGTTAGAGCTGCTCAGAACTCAGGGAGACACTTAGGTTTAAAGGATGTGAAAAAGGACAGAGACGAACAGCCAGACGAAGGGCTACAGAGGGCGAGGTCTGGGAGGGCCCCGAGCATAGGAGCTTCTGTCCTCGTGGAGCTGGGGGGTGGTACCCCCCAAGCACATGGACAGGGGTGCATTCAGCAACCTGGAGTTTCCCCAAACCCTATACTTTAGGGATGTCTATGGAGGCGTCATCACGCAGGCATGATCTGTTAGCAGCTCACTCTGTAGCCCTTCCCCTCTCTCTGGAGGGTGGGAGGCGGGGCGGAAAGTTCCAAGCGTCTCATCACGGCTTGGCCCTGCTCCTGACCAGCCCCACAGCCAGGCGCCCACCCAGAGTCACCCCATTAGAACAAAAGATGTTCCCGTCACTCAGGAAATTCCAGGGATTCTAGAAGATCTGTGCCAGAAACTGGTGGCAGACGCGCGCGCACACACACGCACACAATTTTTCTCTATTGCGGCACAATCAGAGACTACAGGTGTAGATTCCTCCACAGGCGCGGAATCATACATTTGCCCTTCTGTGACTGGCTGACTTCTCTCAGCATAATGTCCTCAAGGGTCACCTATGTTGTGCACTTGGCAGGCTTTCCTTCTTTTTTCAGGCTGAATAATATCCCATTGTATGGATCTAGCACTTTTTTAAACCCATGCATCTGTGGATGGACATTCAGGATGTTTCCACGTCTTGGCCACTATGATAGGAGAGATCTAACATAGTTAAATTCACTGAAGCAAAGAGTGGAACGGTGGTCTTTCGGGGGCTGGGGGGCGGGGAGGAGGAGCTGCAGCTCAGGGGGTGTAACGTGTCAGGTACTGCGTGGCGTGGCGTCTGTGGTGAGTGCTGTATCGTGCACTTGATCTGTTAGAGGGCAGCTCTCAGGTTAAATGTTCTCAGCACAATAAGAAAAATTAAAATGAATAGAAAAACAAAGCTGCAGCTTCCTCCAGCTCCCAGCAGGAAAGCCTTGGGGACCACCCTCCTCCCTACGTGGGGGTCCAGTGCCTTGAGCCTCAAGCCTGTGCGTTAACTTCTAACAGGTACTCAAAGCTCAGATTTGCACAAGCATCTCCTCCCTACTTCCGAGTTTGGATCATTCTGCCTGTCCCATCCACTTGACTTACCATCTTAAGACACTGAGCAAAGCTGTTAAGAAAGAAACACCTCACCCTCGGGGGTCCGTGTTCACTTAGTCACCGTCGGAGCCCCAGATGTGCAGACACTTCCAGGGTCACTTAAGAAAATGTTCCTTTACTGACAGACATGAAGGGCCGCCTGTCGGGAGGGTGGTGTCTCTGCAGTCAGGTGGCACACGTCCCACCCAGGCACCTCCTTGCGGGCCTCACGCCTGGGGACTTCAGCACACCGTGGGAGCCCTGAGCGCTGGGGAGCCGGCACTTCCTCTGGTCTAGAGTGAAGTTCCTGCAGGGGCAGCGGGGCGGGGTCCTGAATATTCATGCCATGCAAATCGCGGGACAGGAAATTGTCAGCTATTCACCTCTCCTGGGCTCTGCCACTCCTACCAGACCTTCTCTCTGCGTGCGATGTTCCTTCCCCACGGTTGAAGCTGCTACAGGACAAGCTCGAGATGTGACAAGGCGCTCAGGGAGAGTGGCCTTCAAGGTGTCCTTTATTTCCCTGGGGGCGAAAGCACAGTAGCTAACACCACGTTTAGGGGGAGGAAGTTAGCTGGTGTGTCCTTCCAGAGATTCTGAGTGTCCCCAGGCAGCAGCTGCTCAAGGAGGAGTGGCTTCCCTCTCTCTTGCCATGTGTCACTCAGTGTCTTTTTTTTTTTTCCGATCTTTATTGGAGTATTTACAGCTTTACACGGTTGTGCCAGTTTCTGCTGTACAACAAAGCGAATAAGCTGTATTTATACATATATTCCCACATCCCCTGCTTCTTGAGCCTCCCTCCCTGGCACCCCAAGCACCCTCCCTCTCCCACCCCCCAGGTCATCAGCAGTAATTGAGTTGATCTCCCTGTGATATGCAGCAGCTTCCCACCAGCCATCTATCTTACATTTGGTAGTGTGTATATGTGAATGCTACTCTCTCACTTTGTTCCAGCTTCTCCTTCTCCACCTCCCCTCTTAGTGTCTTTATCTCAGTTCAAGTCCTGAAACTCAGGAGGGTGGGGGGACCCTGGAGCTGGTCCTTCTCCTCCTCTTTGTCCATCTATTCGACACGCATCATGCAGAGAAGTGGGAAAACGACAGGAGTCCGGGGCCAGGGAATTGGGGTGAAGGAATTCCTCAGAGGCCTGGCCGGTGTTGTGGAACGCAGCCCAGGGGTCAAAGGGGCCCCACGCTGAGAAGGGCTGGACCTGAGCTTGGTTTCATCCTCTGCTGTCAATATATTGAAATTCTTCACCGTTTTGAACGAGGGGCCTGCTTTTTTGCACTGGGCCCTGCAAATCAGGGGTCTGGTCCTGGTTAGAGGCCCTGGGCTCCACGGATGTGAAAGGAAGCGAGAGGACCCCACCCCCCTCCTGGCGGTCTGCTCCTGGTTTCCACCCCCAAGGAGGCTGTGGGAGCCATGCAGAGGGAGCTCTCACATGCAAATGTCACCTGCTCAGAGTGCAGGGGATAAGTTTCCGCCCAGAATAGCCGGGTCCACTCCAGAGCTGCACTTTTGTAATTTGTTGTTTTCATTTTTGGCATGAATGTAAAAATATTAATCTTACGTACAGGCCTAGTTTAAAATTTTCTCTGTGCTTCCCTAATATCATTTATAGCTGATTTTTTAAATCCAGGATCTGATCAAATAGCACTCATTGCTTTTAGCTGACATGCCCCTTTTTTCTGATTTAGTCTAGAACAGTTCTCTAGATTTATTATCTGTTTATTTACTTTTATTGTAGGAACATACACATAATATAAAATTTACCATTGGCATTAAATATAACCGCGTCATGTGCACCATCACCCTCCCATCTATAGCACTCACTTCATCTCCCCAAACTGAAATTCTATCCGCATTAAAGACTACCTCCCCATCCCCCACCCCCAGCCCCTGGCACCCACCCTTCTGTGACTCTGACTCCTGTAGGGATGATACAAATGGGATCAGGCGATGTTTATCTTTTTTTTCACTTAGGATAATGTCTTCAAGCTTCACCCATGTTGTAGCTTACGTCAGAATTTCCTTTCTTTTCAAGGCTGAATAATATTTCATTGTGTGTATAGGCCACATTTTGTTTATCCATCCATCCACCAATGGACACTTGAATTTCTTCCATTTTTTGGTGATTGTGAATAACACTGTGAACATGGATGTACAAATGTCTGCTCAAGTCCCTTTGAATTATTTGGGGTCTATGCCCAGGAGTGGAATTGCTGGGTCCTCTGATAACTCCATGCTTAGTTTTGTGAGGAAACACCATATCATTTTCCACAGCAGCTGCACCATTTTGTATTCCCACCAGCCTTGTACAAGTTTCCCAATTCTCACATCCTCGTCAACGCTTGTTATTTTTTGTTTATTTTTTTTAAATAGCCACCCTAATGGGTGTGGGATTATATCTCATTGTGATATTTATTTTTGTGTGATTGACATTTTTGAAGCATTGGAGGCAGTTGGTTTGCAGAATGTCCCACAACTGGGATTTTTCTGGCTGTTTCCTTCCGGTTAAATTCAGGTTAAGCACTTTGGGTCCAGATGCTGAGTACATCTCAGTGCACAGTGCCTCATTAGTGGTAAAATGGTGCCGCCAGATTCCTCCACCATAAAGGAGCTTGTAGTCAGCCTGTGAGGATGCTTCATGAGAGAGCAAGTGTCCTGTTTACCAGCAGTGTCTACCCAAGGCTTTAGCACCAGTGGATGGTCTTTGCTCTCACCAGGGATTGCAATAATGGTGGGAAAACAGTAACGTTCTAATCCTAGCATTCCTCTAAGACCTACTAGCTTTACACTTTTCTGTAAAAACCTGTTTTTCTGTCACCGCTTTCCCCAAACTTTTTTGAGGATCACTACGGACTCACGGATTTTTTAAAAATCTCAGTCTTATAATCCGTCACCATCATTACTCTTTCTGATGCTCAAATTGTCCTACATTTGGCCACAGGAACTCCTGCAACTGGCCCCCAGGTCCTTTCGACAGCCCTCACTTCCTGGTTCTCTGGCGCAGAAAGATGAGGGAGACCCCTGTTCTCTCCCTGCCCCAGACTTGGAATTGGTCACATCTCCAAGGAGCCCTGGCTCCCTTTAGAGGGGACCAGGATTTAGAAACCAAGATCTGGGCACTTGGCTGTTCTTTGTTTCTTAGACCTTTCAGGACCACATGTTTTTGAGGAAATCATGGACACCATATAGATATTCCAGTTTTATAACAAGACTGTTACAAAAGAATTAAAGTGTCCTTGAGGCAACCTTTTATCACGCATGTAAAACTGTATCAAAGGCAAAAGAAAAATGAGAAGGGCGGGGTCTCCCAGGGATGAGTGCTGAGACTAAACATATTTGAAATGTTCACGAATTTTCTGAAGCAGTCACTGCACAGTTATTTCTTCACATTTGGATGTGACACTGAACTTTGTCTCAGGTGGAAACTCCAAGTCCACAGCAAGGAGCTGGGGCAGGTGGGTTCACAAGGTGATCTGGTGGGACAGGAAGGTAGAGTCAGAACTTTAGCAAAGGAAGCACAAAGCAACACTTTTGGGGGAAAACAACCAACCACCCTTTTAAAGTGACAGGTTCTAAGCCATCGTTATGGCCCCAGGAGGAGGTCTTACCATCAGCGAAACTGCTGGAGTCATCCTGGGGTGGTCCTCCCAGCAGATCCCAGGCAGGGCCACTCACCCCTTCTGGGTTCCCCTGGCTCTGACTGGCAGCATCGAGGTCAGGCTGTGTACCCATGCGTCAGTTTTGTCAATTGGACTCTGTGTTCTTTTCTTTTCTTTTTTTTTTAGGAATGAGAAAGATAGCTTTTTTAAAATTCTTTGCCTGGCAAAGGGGGAGCCCGGCAGCCTGGTGCTTCAAGAACTGTGCCCTGTTTCCTGGAAATGGAGAGAGCTTTATAATCCGGGGCTCGTGGTCTAGGTAGGTGATAAGGCTCAAAGCAGTGAAGGTCTTGGACTTTTTTTTTTCTTCTGCAAACTTTCAGCCAAAAAGCTGGCATCAGGCAGCTCAGCAACCCGGCCAGTGTCCCTGAAGTTATCAGCCGTGACCTTCTTCCTTTTGAGATGCAGAATCCCAAAAGGATGGAAGTGGAGATGTCACGCTCTCCAGGGCTGGGCCTAGGCTGAGCCGGACAAGGGACAGACGTTCCTGGGGAACTGGGTCACTCTGCTTGTTCTGCCTTCAAGCTCCTGGCCTCTCCTGCCTGCTTGGCGGTGGTGTGTGGAAGGCGGGGCACAGACCCCGGCCGCCCCTCGGTGTCCAGCTCCTAACTCAGGGCGTCGGCAAGCCGGGGTCCTCTCACACTGTGTGTTCTTGGAGGGCTGTTTATTGAGCATCTATTCTACACCAGCCTGGAGACACCATGAAGAAAGACACCAGAATAAGCTGATAAACCCAGCCCAGCCCATCTCCATGGTGTTTAGAGTCAGTGATGGAAGCAGAGCCCCAACAACCACAGCAAATAAGGGCTCAGGGCTGAGAATACAGGTGTGATGGAGGATGTGCTTCACAGGGCAGCACAAGCTGATGGTCACCAGTCCAAGGGGTGGATGCAGGAGGAAGTCCGTTATGCTGAGATCTGAGGGATGAACAGGGCTGGGTCGAGAGGGGCTAAAGGGTGCCCCAGGCAGGACAGCAGCACCTGCAAAGGCCCTGAGTCAGGGGGAAGGTGGAGCATAAAGTCTGAGAAACAGCAGGAGGCCACCCAGTGACAGCAGAGAGGAAAGACAGTCAGAAGGAAGCAGGGGCTGGAGGGTGCTGGGTGGACAACCTCCCCGCCTCCTCTGTCCACGCCACTTCTCCAAGCAGCCTGGCCTCCCACCATGGACTGAATGGTGTCCTCCCCAAGCTCCTGTGTTGAAGCCCTAAACCCCAACGTGATGCTGGTATCAGGTGATGGGGCCTTCGGGGGTGATTAGGGTGAGATGGGATCATGAGGGTGGGGCGCCACATTGGGATTAGTGTCCTAATAAGAAGAGGAGCAGAGCTGTCTCTCCCCCTCTCGCTCGCTCTCTCTCTCTGCCATGTAAGGACGCAGCAAGAAGGGGGCCCTCTGGGAGCCAGGAAGGGGACCTCACCAGGAACCAAAGCTGCTTGTCTTGATCTTGGCTGTTCTACCTCTAGACATGTGAGAAATAGGAGTCTGTTGTTTAAACCATCTGGTCTGCAGTGTTGGTTCTAACAGCCTGCGCTGACTGTGACATCTCCTGACCCCCATTCACCGGCTCACTCGTCTGAGTCTGATCTGCTTCTCTACGCCGTCAGTTGGGGGAGGGCGAGCTCTTCCCCCAGACCGAGGGCCTGCAGGTGTTTGGACCACATGACTGGGTGAGTAAGCCATCTGATTCTGGGGTCCACGAGCAGGGAGGTCACTGTTGTCCCTCCCAGAAGCTGTGGTCTCCATCACGTTCATGTGTGATAAAGCTGGCATTTTGGTCTCCCACTGTCTGTCTCTTTTTTTACCTCAGAGTTGCTTCTGAATTCTGAGAAAAGGAGTGTGATGTGTGACTCCTCTCTCATTCCAATGTGGGCGGCAGACATAGAACTAGATTTACAAAAAAGACCACCTTGGCTGTTTTGTGGAGGACATCAACACAGATGTTGGGAAAGCAGTCAGGAGGGTCTGGAAGTCATCCAGCTGAGGAATGGGGATGTGGACTTGAGGGGTGGCAGTGGGAGTGGAACAGTGTGTGGGTGGATCCGGGGGGGGGGGGTGTTCAGGAAGCCAACGGAAAGGAGTTGGTGCTTTTAGTGGGTCAGGGTCTCAGTTTAACCCTAGGTTTCTGGATGCAGGTGAGAAGGTGCTGGGGAGAGAGACCCCACAAGGTGTGATGGGGGTCCCTCCTCCCTCCACCAACAATGTGTCCTGTGTGTCTACCTTGTACCTGAAATGGTTCTAGAAGCCGAGATACAGTGACAAATGAGATTGAGCAGCTACATTCTTGGACGGAGGGATTGAGGGGATAGGGCAGACAACAAATACACAAGTGAGTGAGTGACAGTCTCTGGTGGTGAGTTCCGTTTCAAAGGGAAGGAAAGATCCTGAGCTTGGAGTTGCACATGTGGGGTCTGAGCTACCCTTTACCAAAGACACCGAGATGGCAGAACCTCCTTCCTCATCCTGGTACCCTCCCCCCCCAACACATGCATGGGGTTGATCAGTGTATGTGTGTTGAATTAAAGTGAATTCAGGGGTGGAGAGGGTTGCTTTGGGTAAATAAAGATTGAGAGTAAAGTCTTCCTTGAAGTGAGAACTGTCCCTAAGGAGGTGACAATGTTACATGTCCAGGGCCCTTGGATGTCTTATCCGCTTGGCTCAGACTCATTAGAACAACTGTGCTTAAAGAGAAAAGTTCTCCTTTGGATTCAGCCTGATCACTGTAACTGGTGAGGGCTTGGACCCCAAACTCCATTGCAGGCACTTTGTCTTACTTTGTTCTTTGTGCATATGTTCCCTGAGAGGTGTTTCAAAAAAGGTGTAGGATTGAGGGAGGAGTTGGGTCCTCCTCTGTTCTCCTGGCAAAGCATTATTCTAACCCATAACTCGAGTGCTGAGTATGTGCTGAGTACTTCGCATGGGTTGACTTATAAAATTATGAATGCTTATGATAGATGGGTGAGTAGATAGATGATAGATAGATGATAGATTAGATGATAGATAGATTAGATGATAGATAGATTATAGATAGATATAGATAGATAAAGAGATAGAGAAGGAAAAAAGGAAGGAAGGAAAGAAAGAAAGAGGGAGGGAGGGTGGGGGAGGGAAGGGGAAGGGAGGGAAGGAAGGAAGAAAGAAAGAAGGAAAGGAAGGGAGAAAGAAAGACAGAGAGAGAGGGAGTAAGGGAGGGAGGGAGGAAAGGAGGGAAATGGATAGATAGATGGAAAGAAAGATACACAGAAATAGAGAGAAAGATAAAGGGAGAAAAAGAAAGAGAGAAAGAAAGAAAGGAGATATAGATAGATGATAGATGGATATAGATGATAGATAGATAGACAGACAGATAGATAGATAGATAGATAGATGATAGATAGATAAATAGATGATAGATGATATAGATAGATAGGTAGATAGATGATAGATAGATATAGGTAGATGATAGAAAGAAAGATAGATGGATGATAGATAGATAAAAGATAGATAGATAGGTAGATGATGATAGATAGATAGATAGATAGATAGATAGATAGATAGATAGATAGATAAAGAGACAGAAAGATGGGGATTTCCCTGGTGGCCTAGAGTTTAGGAATCTGGGCTTTCACAGCCATGAGCTCAGGTTCAATCCCTAGTCAGGGAACTGAGATTCCACAAGCTGCATTGTGGAGCCAGAATAAAGAAAGAAAGAGAGAGAAAGAAAGAAAGAAAGAGAGAGAGAGAGAAAGAGAGAGATTGAACTGTATCAGGTAAGCACAATTACTATTTCCTGATGGAGAATCTGAGGCACAAGTTGGTGAACCAGCTTGCGCACAGCTACACGCCTAGTGATGGTAGTGATGGTAGAACTTGAGTTTGAACCCAGGTTTGGATTCCGGCTGCAGAGTCTGGGCTTTCACCTTGGCACCACCTCACTTCTCCGAAAAGCACGTGGCCGACAGCTGTGCTGGGGTCGAGCACATGGACGCACTTTCAAGATCTCCCCACCGTCACTTTCCCTGT
This sequence comes from Hippopotamus amphibius kiboko, assembly GCF_030028045.1. Taxonomy (NCBI): domain Eukaryota; kingdom Metazoa; phylum Chordata; class Mammalia; order Artiodactyla; family Hippopotamidae; genus Hippopotamus; species Hippopotamus amphibius. The sequence continues at coordinate 2,708,050 of NC_080186.1, read as the reverse complement.
ACCTCACCACCTGGCACAGTTCAAGTTCACTCATAACCTTGGATATGTGAACAGTGACTTTCTCCTTCAGGTCAGTTCTAAAGGTGGGAAATAAAACATGTCTTAGCATCAATATCTGGGGAATCTTACTTGGCGTGATTTCATCCCCAGATTCGGAATCTTTTCTAAGTATTTCTCCCCTCAGTGGGTGACACCTTTGATTTTCCCCAATCTGGCGAGTCTAAGAAAGTAATCAAACTTATGTTTTAGGGCCCTAGCCCACACCATCGGGACTTCCAGTCATGTTAAAATTAAGGTCAAGGCTCTTAGCAGGGAGCCTCCGCACCTCAAGTATGGAAGAGAGCTCATACACACCAGGTTTCCTAAGCCGGACCTGATTTAAGAATTTCTTTCAGGACATCACAGAAAGTCATCTACCTGCTTCTGCATGTGGCCTGACCTGGAGAAAGACTCAGCACATTTGTCTGATGTCAACAGACAAATGTTTTCTGAGCAGCACTGCCGTATTGTGGTTTATGAGAAATAGTTGGTCTTTGTCCCTGTTTCTGGCACAAGGTTCCTAGAACACTTGGCATTGTCTCAGTGAGGAGAATTGTAAGAGTGTTCTTGTCACGTTCATGAGGTGACTTTTGCACTAAACCTAAGAGCGGAGGTTAGTTACCTGTGTAGCCAACCATGTGATGTGAGGGTTGGAACTTTCAGTCCCAGCCCCCAACCTGCAGGGATGGGAGAGGGGCTGGAGTTTGAATGAATCACCAATGGCCAATGAGTTTATCAGTAGTGCCTCTATAGTGAATCCACCATGAGAACCCACACAGACCAGGTTTGGAAAACTTCCAGGTGGGAAAACACATCTACTCCAAGGGGACTGCAGCCCCTGTGCTCAGGACCCTCCCAGACCTCACCCTATGTATTTCTTCATCTGCTGTTCATCTGTACTCTTTACCATGTCTTTGGATTAACTGGTGAATGTAAGTGTTGCTGGCTGTGTGAGACACTCCCAAACCCAAGGAGGGGTCTTTTGAACCTCCAGTCTATAGCTGGTTGATCAGAAGCCCAGGTGACAACCTGGGCTTTTGATTGGAAGTGCCAGGGCCAATCTTGTAGGACTGAGCCCTGAAACTCTGGGATTTGACACTCTCTCCAGGTAACTGATTTCAGAATTGAGTTAAATGGTAGGACATCCAGCTGGTGTCACAGAGCATTGCTTAGTGTGGGGGAAAGCCTCCACACATGGGACACCAGAACTGCTCTACATGTGAGTAAAGAAAGACTCACAGGGGAGAAACCCACAGTGAGCAAGGACTGAGTTTTTCCCTGCATGGGAAAGGGGAAACCTGAGTGGGTTTCCTTTTTCTTTGTTTCTCTTGATGGGTGCATGTCTACTTTAGCTGCAGGAGACAAGCAGAGCCAAGCTCATGTGACCTTATTCCTTCATAAGGGGGCTGGAAATACATGAAAGATAGGTACTGAGTGGCAATGAGTGCTTTGAAGCAGAACACGGTGGAGCAAGAGCGGCAGGTATGACACGGGTGATGTGTGTGCGGAGTGTTCAGATGGGAGATCTGATGGGATGGTGTTTGAACAGAGAACTCATAGACTTAAGGGTGAACACATGCAACTCTCCAGGGACAGAGGGTCTATTCTAAAGAACATGAGGCTTCACTTTAAATTAATTCTGATTGTTGAATATGCTCATTGGGTTCATCTGTTATTTGTGGATGATTTTTTTCTGAATTCCTGGAAGGTCGTGGCTTCTTCTGAGATCTGCTTTTTGTAGTAGTTCAGGTTAACTTTTTGAGAACACCATCAGAGATCTGGAGAAAGGTCAAAGAGCATGAACAACAAATAGCAAAGGGGGCGGGGAAGTTTCCAAGGGAAGATGTAAATATTTAAAGAGGATGCTGTTCAGTACAAGGGTTTCCAGCACACTCTTTCTTAAAATTTTATATTGGAGTCGAGTTGATTTACAATGCTGTGTTAGTTTCAGGAGTACAGCAAAGGGATTCAGTTATACATACACATGTATTCATTCTTTTCCAGATTCTTTTCCCATTTGGGTTGTTACAGTTTATTGGGGAGAGTTCCCTGTGCTACACAGTCGGTCCTGGTTGATTATCTATTTTATATATAGTAGTGTGTACATGTTAATCCCAAACTCCTAATTTATCCCTTTCCCCAGCACAGTCTTTCTCGATGTCATTGCCATGGTCGTGGTAACTATGGGCTTGCTGAAAAATTCCTTTATATCAAGTCTTGCAGGTGTTCACCAAACTTTGAGATTATCTTGAAAAAGTAGTTCTCAGGTAACCTCAGGCCATTAGCTAGCAGAAGAGGTGGCACTGAGAATAAATGGCCCAAAAGGAATTTTGATCCATGAATGGGCCCCCGAGTCCCACCCAGATATTAAAGGGAGTCTTGAGTCAAACCTGCCATTTGGGGTTGACTTAGGGAGAGTAGCCAGATGTCCTGCAAAGCATATTTAGTTCTGTTCTTAGAGACAGGATATTAGGCTGGATGCAAGATTGGTCTGATTCCGTTTAGCCAAGATCTATGTTCCATGCTATTTCCAAAAGTTACGTCCACATGCAATAATTCTGTTCTACAGTCACATTGCTATCAAAAAGTTGTAAGATAAAGAAATTGATTGGTCTTTGCCCCTGGTTCCTGGGAGGGAGATTAATTCTTGGAATTTCCCCAGTAATTGGTGTCTGTTATTTATGACCCTCTGGGGTCACACCTGAGTTTATACTAAGAAGTGAGATGGTTCAGGATGAGGGCTGATCACAGGAAGACCAACCATGAGATTAGAGGTTTGGGGCTTTGAGGGGGGTGATACCACCCTGACCCCCAAGGAGGGGGTGGGTCCTGGAGATTGAGTGTAGTCACGTGGTCAATGATTCAACCAAAGAGCCTGTGTAATGAAACCTCGGTACAGACTTGTGACATTGAAGCTGCAAGGAGCTTCATGTTCGCTGAACACATTGATGTGCAGGATGGTGACACACTCTGATTCCACGGGGTCAACATACAGAAACTCTGTGCTGGGGATGTTCCCAGATCTCACCCCCTGTGCCTCTTCATTTGGCTATTCCTAAGTTGTAGCCTTTATGGTAAAACCATTATCACAAGTGATTCAGAGTGATGGGTGAAAACCTACAGTCTGATGGTCGGAAAATTCTTCCACTTTTTGAGGTCTGTGAGTCATCATATTAAATTATTCAACGTGAGAGAGTCACGGGAACCCCCGAATTTATGGCCACTCAACCAGGAGTGTGGGCACCCTGGAGACCCTTCAAGTGCAGCTGGTCTGCAGTAGGGCTGGTCTGAAGTGGGGGCTTAACCTGCAGGGTCTGCACTGACTCCAGGTGGTTAGTGCCAGACTGAATTGCAGCACACCAGCTGGGGTGGAAAGAGAACCAAGACGACTTAGACATTACAAGTGTCCCCACTGGGTGCCTGTCCCCGCCGGGTGTGGGGTGTGACTCATTGTGCCAAATTAATCACAATGGCTGGACGGACTCCAGAACCCATGATGGAGAAATGGTACGGGAGTGGGTGCACAAATTAGGGCAATTACTTCCAAATCAGAAGCAATTCATCTTGTAATCACAAAGACCGAGTTGGAAAAGGGCACTTACGGCAAGCTGACAACTTTCCAGGGTAAAAATGGGACACGTTTGGTGAGTCACATTCACTGGCCATGGAGGGGAAACAATCTTGACTGGGGGAGGGGGCCCCAAATCACTTGGGTTTTAGGAAGCTTTGCTGAGGATGAACTCGCATTTCTCCTCCTCATTCTGGAACACGGGAAGCCACTGGGCTGAGGAGGCCAACCCACCGGCTGGCAGAGCTGTTTTTCTCCTGGTCCCTCTTCATTCTTTGTCTTGTCTTTTGAGCAGTCAGTATGCTCCACCTGTCAGCACATCTCCAGAGGGAGGGTGCGTGTGTGTATGTGTGTGCACGCATGTGCGCTGGCCTCATTCACACCAGGACAGCCCCGCCTTCCCTCATCCCTAAGATGCCACATGTACTAAGGGACACCGAGGACACACAGGGGATGTCTGCTCCCGTGGTACTTTCTGGAACATCAATTCCAAATGACTGAAGGTGAAAAGTGGTTCTGAGCGATGGGTGAAAGCCTGTCATCTGAAGGTGGGGAAACGCTTCTGCATCCAAGAAGACTTTGCCCTCAACTTTTCAATTTTATCAGTTAAGGGGGCTGATAGGCAGCAGTCTCCCCACTGGAGGGGGGCGGTGGGGGAGCCTCACTTAGGAAGCATCTCCCCCAGCTCATGTCAAGATGACTTTGCAAGTTTCTATGTCCTCCTGGACTGGTGGTTGACAAGTCCCAGCACTTTATCATGAGTTCTGCAGCCTCCAGAGAAATCCATCAGTGACAGGAAATCAACAGAACAATGGCAATCTCACTGTTTGCCCATAGTGGATGTTTTAGCAACTTCCCAGCATCCGGGCCCAATATCAGTATCCACTTTTATTCACTTGTCCCATTCAGAAGGTACTTACTGAGTTTACCACACATGAACAGCTTAATTTGGATGCATTTATTATGATATATGATACCCCTTTATTAGATTCCCTATCTTATAATAGACACTATATAGAATATATTTTTATATATCTCTATGTAGATACACACACACACACACACACACACACACAATAGGCCTGTGTTGGCTAGCTCTGTGCATGTCAGTGAATTAATGCATTGCTGGGGTTTTTGTTTGTTTTTGTTTTTGTTTAATGCATTGCTTGGTGTTTTGTTTCTTCAGTATCCACCATCACAATTCTACCCTTCCCCACTGCCCCAGCTGGATGGAGGCAAAGGTAACTAAGACCCAGTGTCACCGTCCCTCAAGGGGTCCTAAGGTCTGGTGGGACAGGCAGGGATGACTGGTCTGTAAAAGAACAGTTGTTCATTCTTAAAAATCTGCAGAAACATGGGGAAAGGAGTGTCCATTCTCACTCGGGGAGGCAGAAAAGACTCGTTTTAGCCTTGCCCAGAAAGCTGAGATGGATCAAGACGGACAGAGAGGAGGCTGCCCAGAGCGGGGGAGAGCAGATGGAAATTCTAGATGAGGAAAGAGCTGGAAGAAAGATGTGGCATGCCCCCCACCAGCTCCCTGCCCCCTCCCCCTGCCCCAGCCTCCATCCTTGAAACTAAAATAATCTCACCTGCTGGAGGTGATGGAGGGAAAAGAAACAATGGAGTCATTCAACTCAGTGCCACATTAGTCACCTCCCGAAGCCCCAGAAGGCAACAAGGTGAGGTGCGGGAAGGGGTGTGGGTCAGGGGGTTGTGGGCTCTGCCCAGCTGCTTGGACACACCACCAAAGAGAAGTTCAAGGAATGTTTCCCCAGCTTCAGGCAGAGATGTGAATTGTTGGGGCATAAAAGAGGGAGGCAGGGAAGAAAGATGGCCGTGAAGCAGAAGGACATGGAAAGCATCCCTCTCCACAGATGCATCAGGAATACATCAAAAGACACAATAATTCCCACAGAGAACCAGCTGAACACCAGCAGATGACCTCAGACACCAGAAAGGACTGCAAAGATCCTGACATAACTGGGTAGGACAGAGGGGAAAAAAAAGAGGGGGAAAGAGGAAGAGGAGAAAGGAAAGGGGCGAGTCCCACACCCTGGGGCAGGGGGATCTGAAACAGAGGGGAGATTGCCAAATTCGGGGAAACATCCCTTATCTGACAGGGAAACACCTTCTCCAATGGGGAATTTCCCTGGGTCAGAAGGGAGGCATTTGGGACTGTTCAAAGAGGGTGAAGCAGCTGAGCTGTGGCAGACGGGAAAGAGTGAGAAATACACGGAGGGCCTGCACCACAGCTCAGCAAGTCCAGACTGAGACATCGGTTCACAGCTGAGCAGGGGGTGTGGGAGCTGAAACATGGGAACCAGAGAACTGTTTCAGGGTGAGAAACGTTGTTGGCAATGGGGAAACGGACTGAGAGGACAGGAGGGAAGAAATCCACAGTGGAGAATGCCTACCGTGGAAAGCGGGGGGGCCATGGCAGCAGCTCTATATTGCTGACTTACAAGCAGGGGGGAGGAGCCATGGGTGTAGCCTCTCTCTTGGCACCTTGGAGGGACAAAGGATGGACCCCTCTGGGCCTGGCTAATGCACTCAGGGATAACAAAGGCCCCCAGGCAGGGCCGGCCTAGAGTGCCTGCAGCCGAGGGCCAAAAGCCCACAGAGTGGCCCAGCTCTGGAGACATTCTGTTTACACCTGAGCCACCAGCGTCCCTCTGCAACAGGCACTACCTGAGCTGCCCGAGCCGCCACAACCCAGGCAGGGTGTCACTGCTCACTCACCCCAGGGGAAGGAGCCACTATTGTACCCTCTCTCTGCCCACACACTGGTGCTTATGGACAAACAATAAGGAAAACTCTGCTGGTCACAGAGTAACACAAAAGGCCCAAGGTGGGTAGAAGGACACTTACAGCTGAGACCCCAAGGAAACAGAAATATTATTATTAATGCTATTGATCTGGTCCATTCTGGGGTCAGTTCTAGCTTTTTTATTATTATTAATTAGTTACGATCTTAGTCCTAAGGGATCTACATGTTTTATAACATATTTTTAAATTCTATTTTTTATTCTATTTTTATTTTTAGCCTTTTTATATATTTCTATTTCTAGCTAAGTTTTTTGTAGTGCTGATTGTATCTCTCCTACCTTCTTTCCTTCTTGATCTTTTACACATTTCAATGTTTTTCTTTTTCTTTTCATTTTTCCAATCACACTACGCTCTTCTGTTGCCCTGTCTTCTATCCTTTTTTAGTTTCTTTTATCTTAATATACTTATAATCAATATTATCGCTCGGCTCTGTTTCCTTGTTTTATTCTCCAGATGATACACTGCTTTGGTTTTTATTATTAGGTTTGGTCTTTATCTTAGTTCTGATTATAATTGTCTGATTTTGTTTTGGGACTCTTCAGCCTGCCTGACTGTACTCTTGCTTTTTATTATATTTGATCCTAGCTTTCAAAATTTCCCTGGATATGTGTTTGTGTGTGTGTGTGTGTGTGTGTGTTTTAATTGATTATGATCTTAGTCCTAAGGGATCTACATGTATTATAACATATTTTTTATTCTTTTATTCTATTTTTTTCTATTTTTATATTTAGACTTTTTACATATTTCTATTTCTAGCTAAGTTTTTTTGTAGTGCTAACTTTATCTCTCCTACCTTCTTCCTTCTCGACCTTTTATACATTTCTATTTTTTCTCTCTTTTCTTTTTCTTTTCATATTTCCAGTCACACTATGCTCTTCTGTTGCCCTGTCTTCTATCCTTTTTAGTTTATTTTATCTTAATATACTTATAAGCAATATTATCGGTCTGCTCTGTTTCCTTGCTTTATTCTCCAGATGACACACTGCTTTGGTTTTTATTATTGGGTTTGGTCTTTATCTTAGTTCTAGTATAATCATCTGATTTTGTTCTGAGAATTTTCAGTCTGCCTGGTGGTACTCTTGCTCTTTATTGTATTTGATCCTAGCTTTCAAAATCTCCCTGGATTTGTGTTTGTGTGTGTGTGATGGTTTTTGTTGCTGTTGTTGTTGTTTGGTTTTCTTTTTTTCTTTTTGGTTTTGAATTTCTGTTGGTTTTCTCTTTCATTGTCTGATTGCATACTAGGGTTCTTCTGTCAGGTCTTTCTAGTGCCTTATGATCTATTGGATTCAGTATTTGTGTGTCTTATACATGTATGTGTTTCCTTGATTTTGTATATGTTTGACTCAACACTATGCCATTAGTCTGGGGCTTGGACAGTCTTCTTTAAATCCCTTTATTGCCCAGACAAGCAACCTCTGAAGTCTGGACTACTCCATCAGAAGTCAAGTAGGAGGCTCTGGGGAGGCAACACTGAATCCAGGATGCTAGACTACTAGGGAGTCCTCAGACACAGGGAAGATTAACTGCAGAGAACTCTCATGGAGCCCTGTATCAGAGCCTAAGACCTGGCTTCATCCAACTGTCTGCAATTGCCAGTGCTGGACACCTCACACCAAACTACAAACAAGACAGGAACACAAACCCACCCATCAACACACAGACTATCTAAAGCCATATTAACCTCACAGATATCCTAAAACACACCACCTGACATGGCCCTGCTCATCAGAGAGAAAAGGCACAGAGCCACACACCAGAAAGCAGACACCAGACCCCCCTACTAGGAAGCCTACTCAAGACACTGGACAAACCCCACCACAGGGGGCAGAGGGCAGAAACAAGAGGAATTACTACTAGGCAGCATAGAGAAAGGAGACAGCAAATCCTATAAATTAGACAACATGAGAAAACAAAGAAATACCATGCAGGCAAAGGAGCAGGAAGAAAAAAACCCATAAGAACAAATAAATGAAGAGAAAATAGGAAAATTGCCTGAAAAAAAATTCAGAATAATGATAGTAAAGATGATCCAAAATCTCAACAACAAAATAGAGAAAATACAAGAAAAAGTTCATAAGAACTCAGAAGAACTAAAGAGCAAACAAACAGTAATGGACAACAAAATAACTGAAATTAAAAATACTCTAGATGGTATAAACAGCAGAATAACTGAGACAGAAGAACGAAAAAGTGAGTTGGAAGATAGAATGGGGGAAATAACTGCCACAGAGCAGGAAAGAGAAAAAAAGAATAAAAAGAATGGAAGGCAGTCTCAGAGACCTTGGTGACAACATTAAGCACACCAACATTCAAATCATAGACATCCCAGAAGAAGAAGAAAAAAAAAGGGGGGATCTGAGAAAATATTTGAAGAGGTTATAGTGGAAAACTTCCCTAACATGGGAAAGGAAATAGTAAACCAAGTCCAAGAAGTGCAGAGAGTCCCATACAGAATAAACCTGAGGAGAAACACACTGAGGCACATATTAATCAAACTAACAAAAATTAAACACACACACAAATATTAAAAGCAGCAAGAGAAAAGCAACAAATAACATATAAGGGAAAGCCCATAAGGATAACAGCTGATCTTTCTGCAGAAACTCTGCAGGCCAGAAGGGAATGGCAGAATATACTGAAAGTCCTGAAAAAGGAAAGCCTACAGCCAAGAATACTCTACCCAGCATGAATCTCATTCAGATTTGATGGAGAAATCAAAAGCTTTACAGACAAGCAACAGTTAAGAGAATTCAGCACCACCAAACCGGCCTTACAACAATTGCTTAAGGAATTTTTCTAAGTAGGAAACACAAGAGAAGGAAAAGACCTACAAAAACAAACCCAAAATAATTATGAAAATGGTAATCGGAACACACATGTCAATAATCACCTTAAATGTAAATGGATTAAATGTTCCAACCAAAAGACACAGACTGGCTGAATGGATACAAAAACAAGACCCTTACATATGCTGCCTACAAGAAATCCACTTCAGACCAAGGGACACACATAGACTGAAAGTAAAGGGATGGAAAAAGATATTCCATGCAAATGGAAGTCAAAAGAAAGCTGGAGTAGCAATACTCATATCAGACACATTAGATTTTAAAGTAAAGACTATTACAAGCGCCAAGGAAGGACACTACATAATCATCAAGGAATCCATCCAAGAACACATAACAACTGTAAACATCTATGCCCCCAACATAGGAGCACCTCAATACATAAGGCAAATGCTAACAGCCATAAAAGGGGAAATTGACAGGAACACCATAATAGTAGGAGACTTTAACACCCCACTTACATCAATGGACAGATCATCCAAAGAGAAAATAAATCAGGACACACAAGCTCTAAATGACACATTAGACCATCTCAACTTAATTGATATTTAGAGGACACTCCATCCAAAAGTTAAAGAATACACTTTCTTCTCAAGTGCACACAGAACATTCTCCAGGATAGATCACATCTTGGGTCACAAATCAAGCCTGAGTAAATTAAAGAAAATTGAAATCATATCAAGCATCTTCTCTGGCCACAACACCATGAGACTAGATGTCAATTGCCTGAAAAAAAGACTGTAAAAAATACGAACACATGGAGACTAAAAAACACGCTATTAAACAACCAAGAAATCAAAGAGGAAATCAAAAAATATCTAGAAACAAATGACAATGAAAACACAACAACCAAAAAGCAGTTCTAAGAGGGAAGTTTATAGCAATACAGTCCTACCTCAAGAAACAAGAAAAATATCGAATAAACAACCTAACCTTACACCTAAAACAATTAGAGAAAGAAGAACAGAAAAACCCCAAAGTGAGCAGAAGGAAAGAAATCATAAAGATCAAATCAGAAATAAATGAAAAAGAAATGAAGGAAACAATAGCAAAGATCAATGAAACTAAAAGCTGGTTCTTTGAGAAGATAAACAAAATTGATAAACCATGAGCCAGACTCATCAGGAAATAAAGGGAGAAGACGCAAATCAACAGAATTAGAAATGAAAAAGGAGAATTAACAACTGACACCACAGAAATACAAAAGATCATGAGAGGCTACTACAAGCAAATATATGCCAATAAATTGAATAACCTGAAAGAAAAGGATAAGTCCTTAGAAAAGTACAATCTTCAAAGACTGAACCAGGAAGAAATAGAAACTATGAACAGACCAATCACAAGTATGGAAATTGAAACTGTGATTAAAAATCTCCCAACAAACAAAAGCCCAGGTCCAGATGGCTTCACAGGTGAATTCTATCAAACATTTAGAGAAGAGCTAACACCTATCCTTTTCAAACTCCTCCAAAATACAGCAGAAGGAGGAACACTCCCAAACTCATTCTATGAGGTCACCATCACCCTGATACCAGAACCAGGCAAAGATGTCACAAAAAAAGAAAATTACAGGCCACATCACTGATGAATATAGATGCAAAAATCCTCAACAAAATACTAGCTAACAGAATCCAACAGCACATTAAAAAAATCATACACCATGATCAAGTGGGGTTTATCCATGGAATGCAAGGGTTCTTCAATATATGCAAATCAATGTGATACATTGTATTAACAAATTGAAGGATAAAAACCATATGAAAATCTCAATAGATGCAGAAAAAGCTTTTGACAAAATTCAACATCCATTTATGATAAAAACTCTCTAGAAAATGGGTATAGAAGGAAATTGCCTCAACATAATTAAAGCCATATATGAGAAACCAAAAGTCAACATCATTCTAAATGGTGAAAAACTGAAAGAATTCCCTCCAAGAACAGGAACAAGACAAAGGTGCCCACTTTCACCATTATTATTCAACATAGCTTTGGAAGTGTTACCCACAGCAATCAGTGAAGAAAATGAAATAAAAGGAATCCAAATTGGAAAAGAAGTAAAATTGTCACTCTTTGCAGATGACATGATATTATACATAGAAAACCCTAAAGATTCTACCAGAAAACTGCTAGCACTAATCAATGAATTTAATAAAGTATAAGGATACAAAATTAATGTGCAGAAATCTCTTGCATTCCTATACACTAACAACGAAATAGCAGAAAGAGAAATTAAGGAAACTCTCCCATTTACCATTGTAACCAAAAGAATAAAATACCTAAGAATAAACCTGCCTAAGGAGGCAAAAGACATGTATGCAGAAAACTATAAGACACTGATGGAAGAAATGAAAGACGATACAAACAGATGGAGGGACATACCATGTTCTTGGATTGGAAGAATCAACATTGTGAAAATGACTATCCTACCCAAAGCAATTTACAGGTTCAACACAATCCCTATCAAATTACCAATAGCATTTTTCACAGAACTAGAACAAAAAATCTTACGATTTGTATGGAAATGCAAAAGACCCCGAATAGCCAAAGCAATCTTGAGAAGGAAAAATGGAGTAGGTGGAATCAGGCTTCCTGACTTCAAACTATACTACAAGGCCACAGTGATCAAGACAGTATGGTACTGGCACAAAAATAGAAAGGAAGATCAATGGAACAGAATAGAGAACCCAGAGGTAAACCCAAGCACATATGGGTACCTTATCTTTGACAAAGGAGGCAAGAATATACAATGGAAAAAAAGACAGCCTCTTCAATAAGTGGTGCTGGGAAAACTGGACAGCCACATGTAAAAGAATGAAATTAGAACACTCCCTAACACCATACACAAAAATAAACTCAAAATGGATTAAAGACCTACATGTAAGGCCAGACACTATAAAACTCCTAGAGGAAAACATAGGCAGAACACTCTATGACATACATCAAAGCAACATCCTTTTTGACCCACCTCCTAGAATAATTGAAATAAAATCAAGAATAAACAACTGGGTCCTAATGAAACTTAAAAGCTTTTGGGCAGTGGGAAAAACCATAAGGCAACCCTCATAATGGGAGAAAATACTTGCCAATGAAGCAACGGACAAAGGATTAATCTCCAAAATATACAAGCAGCTCATGCAGCTTAATACCAAAAAAGCAAATAACCCAATCCACAAGTGGGCAGAAGACCTAAACAGAAATTTCTCCAAAGATGACATACAGATGGCTAACAAACACAAGAAAAGATGCTCAACATCACTAATCATTAGAGAAATGCAAGTTAAAACCACAGTGAGGTATCACCTCACACCAGCCAGAATGGCCATCATGAAAAAATCTAGAAAGAGTAAATGTTGGAGAGCGTGTGGAGAAAAGGGAACTCTCCTGCACTGTTGGTGGGAATGTAAGCTGGTACAGCCACTATGGAAAACAGTTTGGAAGTTCCTTAAAAAATTAAAAATAGAAATACCATATGATCCAGTAATCCCACTGCTGGACATATACCCAGAGAAAACCATAATCACAAAAGAAACATGTACCATAATGTTCACTGCAGCACTATTTACAATAGCCAGGATATGGAAGCAACCTAAATGCCCATCAACAGATGAATGGATAAAGAAGATGTGGCATATATATACAATGGAATATTACTCAGCCACAAAAAGGAATGAGATGGAGCTATATGTCATGAGGTAGAGAGACCTAGAGACTGTCATACAAAGTGAAGTAAGCCAGAAAGAGAAAAACAAATACTGTATGCTAACTCATATTATACGGAATCTGAAAAAAAAAAAATGGTATTGATGAACCCAGTGACAGGGCAAGAATAAGGATGCAGATGCAGAGAATGGACTGGAGGACATGGGGTTGGGGGGGTGGGGGGCGAAGGGGAAGCTGGGACAAAGTGAGAGAGTAGTGTATACATATATACACTACCAACTGTAAAATAGCCAGTGAGAAGTTGCTGTATAACAAAGGGAGATCAACTCGATGATGGGTGATGCCTTAGAGGGCCAGGACAGGGAAGGTGGGAGGGAGTCGTGGGAGGGAGGGGCTATGGGGTTATATGTATAAATACAGCTGATTCACTTTGGTGTACCTCAAAAGCTGGTACAAGAGTGTAAAGCAATTTTATTCCAATAAAGAGCTTAAAAAAAAAATGAGGAAGGCAGACGAGAGCTTGGGCCTCTGGGATTTCATACCCTGGACCCCAAGTTATGGGGCTGAGCAGAGCAGTGACGAGGGGGGTACCCAGGGCAGGGTCTGCAGGAGGCAGAGCCATGGGTGCAGCCACTGGACTCTGACCTCAGCTTTGCCTGCACGCCCCGCCCACCTGGCCTTGGGTGTCCCGGCATCGGATCCCAGCCCCCTGCTCCACCTTCACGTTACGTATGTGGGGGCTGACTGTGCCCTTGGGCCCAGCCACGTGCACGCCTGTCTCAGTGCTGGTGTTTTTCAGGACTCTCTCCTGCGGCAGGTGAGCCGCCTATGGTGCAGGAGGGACAAGTCACAGAAAATGTCATTTACTGGCCCCCTGAACAAGCCTGTGAAGGATGCCCCTGTCCTTCTAGGCTAGCAAGGGAGCATGGACAGTGGCTCCCAGAGAGAACCCACTGGGGTGCACCGAGTCCCAGGAGATGCTGATGGGGAAGCATGTTCCCTTTTCCATGCTCGCTCAGGCCTGGGAGTGGGCAGAGTCCAGAGCCTGTGGGAAGGAGAGAAGCCTGCTGCACACGTGGTCAGGCCAGGCGGAGGGTAAGGAAGGGGCAGTGTGGGCAGGTGGTCAGGCTTCACACCCTTGTGCAAGTGTCTGCTGCATGCCCAGCTGTCCGTGTGTGGTCAGCATGGGAACAGCTGATGTCTGGGTGGTACTTTCTTACCATGTTCCAGACACCCTGTGATGGGCTTCTGTGTATTAACTCACTTGCAAGTGAACACCAGCAAGAAGGCTCTTCGAAACAGAGGCACCCAGGGCTCAAGGGGACCAGGGGCAGATCTGGGCTTCAGACCCAAGCTGTTTTGGGCCAGGCTTCATTCTAAGAAGCTCCTCACCGAGGGGACAGTCTGATGGGGGACCCGGCAGTGGATGCAGAGAGTATTTCAGTAAATAAACTGGGTGCAGCGCCTGAAGGACACAGAGTGCAGATCAGAGGTGACCACGATGTGGTAGCCAAGAAGGACTCCCAGAGGACGTGACATTTAGGCCAAAATCCTAGAATAAAGAGGACAGAGCCATGCAAAGAAAGGAAGGTAGGACGTGGGGGTTCCAGGCAGAGAACAGTAGGGGCAGAAGCTCTGGTCTGGAAAGCAGCTTGTTGTGTTTAAAAATGGTGGGGTGGGTTGAATCATGTTCCCCCAAATTCATGTCCACCTAGAACCTCAGAATGTGACTTTATTTGGAAATACGGTCTTTGCAGGTGTAGTTAGTTAAGATGGTGTTAACCTGATGGTGGGGGTGGGCTAACTGCAGTGACTAGAGTTCTTGGAAGAAGAGGGATGCACAGAGAGGAGAGGAGCAGCCACGTGGAGATGATGCAGAGACTGGAGGGAGGCGACCACAAGCCAAGGACACCTGGAGCCCCCAGAGGCTGGAGGAGGCAGGAAGGACCCTCCCCTAGAGTCTTCAGAGGGAGGATGGTCCTGCTGATTTCAGACTTCTGGCCTCCAAAACTGGGAGAGAAGGAATGTCTGTTGTTGAACCCCCCCACCCCCACCCCAGTTTGTGGTGATTTGTTATAGAAGCCCCCAGGAAACTCACACAGTTGGAAGGAAACCACAGTGACCAGACCATGCTGGGTAAGGGGAGAGTAGCATGAAGTCAGGCCCAAAGACTTAGGTCCATGTGGGCAGGACTTGGAGCTTAATCTAGCGATGGAAGGCCATCTAAGCATGTAGGCAGGAGGTGACATGACAAGATGGTGCATTGCTGTGCAGAGGATGCCACGCCTGTGCCGAGGGGAATGTGCAGATGAGGGGCAGGGCTGGGTGGACATGTGGCGACAGGATGCAGTCAGATCTGAGCTCTGTATTGGAAGTGGTTGTCAGGGGTCCCCAAGGCCACCCCCAGGTTCAGTGATTCACCAGAAGGACTCACAAAACTCACCAAAACCCATTATCCTCATGGTTACAGTTTATTACAATGAAAGGATGAAGATTAAAATCAGCCCAGGGAAGAGGCTCGGAGGCAGGGTCTGGGAGGACCAGGTACCAGCTCCTCATCTTCTTCTCCCAGTGGAGCCATTCAGACAGGCTTTCCTTCTCCTGACAAGGATGTGTGACAACACCCATAGTCCTCTGACCAAGGGAGCGTACTTGAGCCTTGCTGTTCAGGTGATGTAGGCAGGGAGTACCCAGGTGTGTGAACCTGCTTCTCCATTTAGAGGTCAAACAGGTGCCTCATGGCCCAAGGCCCCACCATAAATCACTCCGTTTTCACCAACTGTCTAGCATGGCGAGTTCTCAGGTGGACAGACATGTATTGGGCAGGGTGATTCCCAGGGTTTGGAGGGGACTTGGAGGAGCTGGTCAAATCCAGAATTTGCTTTGCAATGTTTGGGGTTTGGACAAGCCCAGCCTGCTGGGTTGATTCTTTGTCCACAGAGGTGGGAAGGGTTGATGTAGGGGGTGAGGAAGAGGGATGAGGAGGCATGACTGCACTTTTGACCTGAGCACCTGGGGAGCCCGGATGTCCCTACCTGTGATGGGGACAGGGGGGCCATTTAACTGGGAATGTTTAGTAAATTTGATGGACCTGGGAGACTTCCAAGGTGGGGGGCATCCTGTGGATGGTTGAAGGGACTGAGCTGGACATTTGGAGTCAATCTGGCCTGGTATTTAATCCATGGAAATGGAGGTAAGGACAGGCATAGAGAGGAGGCCCCAGGACCAGCCTTGACTGTCCTGCACTTAGGATCAGGGTGGGATCAGAGATGGAGGAGAAATGGCCAGAAAGATGGGAAGAGAGTGGGGGCCCGACATTCCTGGGGCCAGAGGGAGAAAGCAGAAACAGCATGAATGCTGCCACGCTGTCCTTAAGGTGAGTATGGAAGCAGGACACTTGCTGGGCCGTGTGGGATCCTGCCCCCCTCACCCCTCGGGAAAGTGATACTGGAGAAAGTGGGAGGTGAGGAGGCAGAGAAGTGAAGACCACTCTGTGGAGGAGGCCGGCTGTGCTTGGAAGCAGCGAGAAGGGGTGACCTGAAAGGCAGTGCAGGGCCAAGGGGGTGTCAGGAGGCCCCAAAACATGACCGAGTGTTGACATATCTGACACATCAGAGAGAGAAAGAGGATGATGCAGACAAAGGAGGTGGCAGCAGGGACAAAGCCATCCCAGGGTGATCTGGAAAACAAAAGTGTGATCCCAGTCACACTTGAATCATACATAAACAAACAGATTACCTTTTAGCATAAGTATATCTCATGCACTACTTGGGATATACTTATGCTAGAATATTATTAATTGTTTGTCTAGAACCCAAATGTACCTGGGGTTCTGAATTTAGTCTGGGAACCTCATCACATTCAGAGTTTGCCCCTGTGGGAGGCGTGGTGCTTCTCCCAAAAGACATTCACTCATTCATTGAACTGATATTCGGTGAGCACCTACTACGTGCAGGCCCTGGTCTGGGGAGACATCAAGCGCAGAAAAGCCCTTGCTTGTTTGGTTTTTACATTCCAGCTTGGGAGGTAAATACGAACATATAAACAAAGTCAGAAAATTAAAGCAGGTTAAGAGAAGTCAAAAATGTGTCTCCAAAGGAAATGAAATCAGGATCTCAGAGAGACACCTGCTCTCCCATGTTCAACGCAGCTTCCTTCACCGTCACCAAGATAAGGAAATAGCCTAAGTGTCTGTCAGTAGAGGGATTAATGACGATGAAATATTACACAGCCACGGAAAGAAGGAAAGCCTGACATTTGCAAGGACACGGGTGAACCTGGAGGTCATTATGTCAAATGAAATAAGCCAGACACAGAAAGACAAACACTGCAGGACCTCACACACATATAGAATCTAAGCAAGCTGAACTCACAGAAGCAGAGAGCAGGGTGGTGGTTTCTGGGGGCTGGGGGTCGGGGTCATGGAGAGATGCTGATCAAAGGGTACAAGCCTTCAGTATAAGAGGAACAAGATCTGGGGACCAAACAGACACATGGTGACTACAGTTAATAATACCGTATTGTCTAAGGTAGTAGATCTTAAGTGATCTCACCTCACACACAAAAACAGTCAGTATGTGAGGAGATGGATGTGTCAGTTGCCTTGACCGTGGTGATCATTTCACAATATATACGTATATCACATTGTACACCTTAATCTGTACAATTTTATTTGTCAATTATATCTCAACAAAGCTGGAAAATAAGAGTGACAGTAAAAGAAGTAAAAGTCTTGGGAGAGGGAAGAAGCATGTGGGCGCCGATGGGTTTGCAGATGGAGAGTGAAATTTGCAGCTGCAGATTGCCCCCAGCACTTCCAAAGGGCCTCTCTGAGCTTTTGAATTGTCTTCAGAGCACGGAAACCCAGCTGTGGTGTTACAGGGGCCGTTTGGTACCCGACTCAGGGGAGAGGCAACCTTCCTTCATCCCGCCCCGTGATCTTTCATGCAACACGGATGTCAGAATGTCATCATCCACAACAGATGCAGGGACCTGCCCTGAGTTCTCTAGTGGCAGCCACGAGCCCGACCACCTCTCTACAGCTGACATTGGCATGACAACTGCTCTCTGGGCCCCCCCGGCCAGGGGCCCTCCCTCCACCTCCAGTCCCCTCCCCCTCCATCCACCTTTCCTGCTCTGCTCTGCTGCTGGGGTGATAGGACTGCCCTCCCTGGTACCGGGTCCCCCCAGTCGCCTGCTGGTAGGTGGCCAGGAACACGACCCCAGGAGGCTGGACTTAGGGAGGTGACGGAGCAGCCAAGGTCCCCAAACCCAAAGCCAGGGGAACCAACCCAGCCTGAGCCTTTTGGAGAATGACCAGGCAAAGCAAGGTGGGTGCATCCAAGGCACACAGACTGGGCTTCAGACCCCAGCCCCCACCCCCACAATGTGCACTTTCCTCAGAAACCCTGTCTCCTGGGAACGACCTAATTACGCCGTGGGTGCCCGAGGAGGGAAGTGGACCAGGACTCATTTGCAGCTGCTACGCTCTAGTTATTGGATTTTTCTAACTCGCTGATGTGTTTCTTTTGATCGATGAGCGTGAATGGATCTTTGTGGGGAGATGAAGGGAAAAGGTTCCGCGGTAGCTGGGCAGCAGAGGTGGCTTTCCCAGTTTGTTTAAGTCCTTATTCAAGATGATAGGCCAGCCTACCCAGGCCGGACCAGGCTGGGAAGCAAAGTCTCTACCCAGAGTGTGCTGTCCCCTGGCTGGGAAGGACGGCGTGGTGGACGAGCATGCCCTTCCCCGGTGTCGTGCGGGGGTCACTCCGGTGTCAGCTCCTTCCCCACGTGTAAGCTCTCCATGTCTCTTACCCTGTTCGTGCCCCTGGGATGCGGCGGCAGGAGGACCACTGAGTCCGTCCATCACACTGAGGCCGGCACACAGAGGCGCTGTTTAAGATCCAGGGGCTGATTCTCATGGGACTTGGGGATGTGCCCAGATGTGGGCCCAGGGGAGGGGGTAGAAAGATCGGGGGGTGGAGCCTGCACACCTCACGGCCTGGTGCAGCAGCATTGCCAGGGCTTTTAGTTTTCCTTTGCATATTGAGCCGCCACTCACATAACATAAAATGAGCCATTTTTAAAGTGTACAAATTCAGTGGTGTTTAGCACATTTGCCGTGTGGTGCAACCACCAACTCTATCAAGTTCCGAAGTATTTTCATCACCCAAAGGCAAGCCTGTAGCAATAAACTTGCTGAACCTCATGCTCTCACTCACATCCCAGGGACGGAGGGCTGGTCCCTCACTCTTTGCATTTTATTAGGTGGCAGGCAGCTGGGGAGGCACAGAGACACAGAGTCCAGGTGGAGGCTGAGCCCCGGCTCTAACCACTTCCCGGCACTGCCTCCTGCATCCCAGTATCTCTCACCTCCAAGAACCTGATGGGCACAGAGCCATCCAGGTGGGAAGGATGCCCCAGGTTTGAGTGTATGAGCCCAGGGGTCCCCCCATCATGACACCCCGAGAGGTACACTGTAAGCACGCGCATCCCTCTTTCTAGATCCGTCAGACATTGCAGCCTAAATGCAAATGTGCGATTCCTGTCTAGTTAGAGCTTTTCTGAAATATTATCCGCTGCATCTTCAGCACCCCCCACCTCTTGTCTCACCAGGGCTGAGGCTCTTTAGGGACTCTGAGCAATTTGTTGCCATAACAACCCTTTCTCCCACTCCAGAACGTTTAAATACCAGCCTTCTTCAGCCTGCCTCTTCTCAGGGGACTCTGCCAAGTGGCTTCAGCGAGGAAGAAGGGTGGTGGGTCCTCGTCCTCTTATTCTCAGGATGTCGAGGGCCTAATAAGGTCCTAGGGGAAGGGCCAGGCTCACCCTTCCAGGCCAGCACAAGAGCCACTCCAAGGGATCAATCAGCCGGTCTCCCTGCCAGAGCCTAAGATTTCTGGGTCCTTTCATAGCTTGGCATTGCTCCATCATAAGGAAAGAAAAGAAATTATGAAAGAACGGGAAAGTACCGTAGGGCTACTTTCCCTTTGGGAAAAACCAAGGCCCCGAGGGCGCCTGACATTTCTAAGTGTGTTGTCCCATCCAGGGCCCACACTTTCTGCTGCCTCTTCACACCTCCAGTGTAGACCCTCCAGGAGCTGTCCCTACCTGACTTGCTTCCAAAGGACCCAAGGGTCAGGCTCAGTGAGGAAAAGACTGTATTTCCTCATGTTTGCACCTTCCTCGGGCATATGGGAGAGACTCAGAAGAGGATGCCAGTTGGGGTCTGAGAAAACCCACACATGCCAGCAAGTAAAGCATTAGAGAGCAAAGCAGAGGGGCTTCCCCTGGAGACTCACACAAACAGGGTGGTTAACTCTGGAAAAACCACCAGCAAGCAATCTCCGTGCCCTCCCAGCTTCTACCAGATACGAGACTTTCCTTCTCTCCATCGATAAAGGCTGGATGATATATTGATGCCAGGAAATCCTGTCACCCGAGCCGGGGTCTTATTTATAAGTCAACCCTGACTTTTACACAGAGGTTGTTAAATGCCAACAGCTTTGATTTTATATTTAAATCAGGCTGAATGCTTTCTGAGCTCAGAAGAGAAAACCTTTGTCTGAGGACGTGACTTCTCAACCTGCTTCCTTCAGGAACTTGGTCTTAAATCAGAACTGCCACTTACAAGTTATAAATTTTGTCCCTGGCCTCTCATGTTCAGCTGTATAACCTTGTTATGTTAACATAAAAATTAAACATGAGATGAATCAGCTAAATCGGATTCACTTATAGGGATCAAACAGTGGCAGCTTAGCTGATAGGAAACAGCCCTACTAGAGCCAGGGAGGGGGTGGCTTCTCCCCAGGATCTTGATTTGAAGACTTGAAGATGGAAAAGAAAGGGAGCCTGAGAAATATACGCCCAGTGTCAAAGGTTGGTGTGGTTTCTGACACTCTTTTTATGAGTTTCCTGATGTTTGGGGAAGGAGCTGACAAATCAGCACAAAGTGAGGAGAAGCTTGGCTCAGGGACTCGCAAGGGGAGACCTGCCCCTCTGCCCTGGTCTTGGACCATTTCACAGCACCTTTTCACACCGCATCTTGTCCAATCTTCCCCAGAGTACACCAGGCAGGTGGGTGGACCCAGTCCTTTGGACCCAGTTCTGCGGACCCAGTTCTGCGAACTGATGTGCAGAGGCTGGAAGGGCTTCCAGACCCTCCCCAAACATGGGCTCCATCAGACAGGATAGAGTTGTAATCACCATCTAGACATGGAAGCAACCTAAGTGTCCCTCGACAGATGAATGGATAAAGAAGATGTGGTGCATGTCCACCACAGAATATTGCTCAGCCGCGAAAAAGAAAGAAATCATGCCATTTGCAGCAACATGGATGGACCTAGAGATGGTCATACTAAATGAATGAAGTAAGTCAGAGAAAGACAAATATCACATGATATCACTTATATGTGGAATCTAAGAAATAATACAAAGGAAATTATTTACAAAACAGAAAGCAGACACAGATATAGAAAACAAACTTAGGGTTACCAAAGGAGAATGGGGGGAGGGATAAATCTGAGTATGGGATTAACATGTACACGCCACTATAAATAAAATAGATAAACAAGGTCCTACTGTACAGCACAAGGAACTCTGTTTAATATCTTGTAATAACCTATAAAGGAAAAGAATATGAAAAGGTATATATATATGTGTGTAACTGAACCACTTTGTTGTACACCTGAAACTAGCACAATATTGTAAATCTGCTCTACTTCAATAAAAAAATAAGTGAATAAATACAAAGAATTGCAATCCCCTTGCTCATTACTAGTCTAGACAAGGCGTGGAGCTCGGTGCCCTGGTCCCTGGCTTAGAGCACCGTCCCCAGCACTGCTCCCACGCCGTGCTCTGTGCTCCGACGCCCCCACTGCGGCTCCTTCCCTGAGCAGATATCACCCTCAAAATGCTGTCTCAGGATGCACTCCCCACCCTGAAGCCCCCCGGACTCAGCCTGGGACTCAGTTAGATGCTACCCACCACCGAGCCCCTCAGGCCCGGATGAGGCGTCCTTTGCGCTCGGAGAGGCTCTGCACTGTGGCCCCTCGCAGCACTTAGCGCAATGTTTAAACCATCCGTCTGCCTGTGTTTCCCCCACTGGACCCCAAGCCCCTGAGGACCCGGGTGGCCCTGTCTTGCAGTGGGTTTTTCCAAGCTGTCACACCACAGAGGCTCCGTGCACATCACTGACAAAGCCCTGAGTGGACGGGTCTGGGTGGCACCGGCCAGCATGGGTGTGAGGATTGGTTCCTAGCCGTGGACGCCCAGATCAGGCCTCCACACAGTCACAACCGCTGTGTCCCGGCACCTCTCGTTCCGGCCAGGGCAACCTCCTCCCTTGGAAAGAGGCAACAATTTCTATCCTCCTGTGCCTTGTCCTGCAGTGATACGGGTGCAGAAGCGGGCCCCTGTGGCTCTCTGGAAGTGGTGGGCATCTGTGCTGACTCTGGAACCATCCGGCTGATCGGAGGTTGAGCCTCCTGGGCCTCTGTGGCCGAGCCTCTGGGGGGTGAGTGTGGGACTGGCCATGGGACAAGATGGCACATGGTCTCTGGAGCAGCAAGAAAAATCCACTCTGGGAAACAGCATCCATGGGACAATGGGGTGGAGGGGCAGGGGTTTCTCCCCCTCCTTTCATCCTCGTCCTGCATGAGGCTGGGGTCTTGGTAGGAGACACAATAGAACATCAAAGGAAACTTCTGCAGGCATTCTGGAAGGGTTAGAAGCTGGGGCCCAGAGAGAGGACAGCCAGTTATGCACCCAAGGGCAGAGAAAGGCACTGGGGCCGACCAGCTCCAGAGCTGCCTAGTCTGAACCCCGATGTCCCCATTGCCCACCCCCCACTGCCCCAGCCTCGCACAGCTCTCAGGAGATGCTGGACTTGCGGTCCGCTCCCCCAGGCCAATGCTGGGCATCTCTGCTGGAGTCTGCACATCAGCTGCTGAGACTAGACTGACGTCCTGACCTGCCAAGTTCAGATGCGGACAGGGCTGAGTGGAGGGAGCAGGTGGGAGGAGTCTCCTGCGGCAGATTTGGGAGCAGCTGCAAACTGGCTCATGGACCAGCTCTCGGGCATCAGGGGCCCCAGGACAGAGTCACGCTTCACAGACGGGTGCTGGCCACAAAGACAGCCACACATGCCATCAGTTCTCCACACCCATGGCCAGAGAACAGCTCCCGAGGGTGGGAAGGCATGTGACCCAGAGGGGAAATCTGGCGTGTGATAAAGAAGGCACGGTTCCTGGAGGTGGCACGTGAGGGGCAGCGGTACCTCTGCCATCAGCACGTGCAAGCTTTTTCCCGTGGTCTCTTGGGAACGAGCAGGAGCTGCCTTCTCGGGACACTGTCCCCTGCGGTAGAAAGGGACCCTCCCGTTTGGCGGATTAAGGATGGTCGTCACACCCGGCTTCACAACTCATGGAGAGGTGGCTTGAGCTCCTGCCCTCGGCCCTGGGCCGGCACTCGTGACCACTTGACCTGTCAGATGCAGCACAGGGATGGTCTGCCTTCCGAGGCAGGGCCGTAAAAGCCTGAAGCAGCTGCCTGGGCCGCGTGGAAGGCTCATTCTGGGACTCCAGCTCAGAGGGAAGCCAGCTGCCTTGCAATCAAGCTGACTACCGAGCCCCTGCCATGCAGTGAGGAGCCCCAACCGTGTGGAGGGCACAGCGGTTGTGCAGAGGGAGGGGGCACCGGGCTGAGCGCTGGGGCCCTGGGCGAGGGCTGAAACACCCCAGCAACGCGCCAGCAACCAGACAGAAGCCCCCGCTGAGCCCTTCCGGAGTGTTTGACCAACAAAATCATGAGCAAAATACCCCGGTGGTTTCGAGCTTCCAGCTTCGGCTGGTTTGTTCCGCAGCAAAAGACAACCAGGAGGGAGCCTGGGCTCCAAGTGCCCAGGGTGTCAGGAGAATTAAAGCGAAAACCCCAGATAAAAAGATGAACAGCACACTCTGGGCCACCCCCTCCTTCTGTTCTTTTTTCCCGTAAATGTCATGCTTCCAGAGAGTGCCACTAAGAAAGTTCAAAGTAATCATATCAGAAATCAGCTTTTTTCCCTTTGACGTTTTATTGTGATATGAAATTGGAACAAGGCTCTTATGGGGATGCTTAGTTGCTTTTGTTGGTGAGTGTGCCTTGTGGCTCTCCTTAGCATCAGGTGTGCAAATGATTAAACTGCCCGTGTGCTAAACTGAGTCAGGCTCCGGACCTGGGATGTGTCCATATCCTGGGCCGAGGGTCTCATCAATGGGTCTCATGCCGTGAAGCCCAGAACTTGCCCCAATCAGACACACACCCCTGTGCTTGGTGCTGCCCCAGAGCAGCCCTCCTCTGCCCCTTGGCCAGTGTGGGCTGTTTTCATCACAACCTCTAGAACCCAAAGGGTGCAGTATCTACTCAGTCACATGCCACCTCTGGGAACCAATGGGAGCCATCCACTCAGTCACGTGGCACCTCCACGAACCAATAGGCACTGTCTTCTCAGTCCACCTCAGGGAATCAATGGGAGCTGTCTATTCACACACCTGCCGCTTCTGGGAACCAATGGAAGCTATCTACTCCATCACATGCCACCTCCAGGAACCAATAGGCACCGTTTTCTCAGTTGCATGCCACCTCTGGGAACCACTGGCAGGCTTTATTCTAGAGCAGGTTTGCCCAAGAGGATGTCAAGCCAGGAGGTCTTGACTGTCATTTTCAATCCAAGCAAAGATAATCTCATATCGTCATACTCAGCCGCAAGCAACCCCCATTCCTGCCAGCATCTGTAACTCAGCATCTCACAGGGAACTGGGGCACGTTTGTGCCTGCCTGGCCAGGGGGGTTGGGTGGCACATCCTCTAGGTCTGGCTCTCTGCTCCTCCTTGTGATTTTGGTTTGTTGTCAGCTTTCATGGCAGCTTCTCAGGGCATCATCTCTCCCAGCTCACACTGAGCTCGGGGCCCCCCAACAGAGGAAGAATGTGACTGGTGGCCTGATGTTCCCCACTCATCCGATTGCTGCCCCAACCCCAAGCCTTAGAAGCAGGTCCTCTTGGGCTCAGCCTCCATGAGCAACACTCACACGTGCAGGGTGTGGGGTGTTTGTCCAGCCAGGATCTGTAGAGCATCCCCAGCATGGGACCCACCGAGCTCGGCTCTGGAGAGAAGAAATCCTTTGCTCATGTGACAAGTTCTAGGGGTACAGATGGAAAATAAGTAAATCAACCCACAAGCAAGATAGATGCAGTTAGTGAGAAGCTCTGTAAAGAAATAAAGCAGAAGAGGCAAAGAGGGCGCCCGGATGTGGGGAAAGATGACTGGATCTGGAGGTCAGGGGAGGCTTCCTGAGGAGACAATGCCAAGCCCTGAATGACAGCAGGAAGGTGACCATGCAACAGGGGAAACCCACACAGAGGGAACAGAAGTGCAAAGGTTGGGAGGCAAGCAGAAGGTCGGTGTGGCTGGGAGAGTGGAGGTGGCCATCTGAGCTCAACCACCTCCTTAGATGGGCTTCCCTGACCTCCCTGTGCAAAGAGATGCCTCCTCCCCAGCCCAAACCCAGGCCCTCTCCTTCACCTTACCCACTGCATTTGTGCATTCAGGCTGCTATAACAGATACTGGAGACTGGGGGTTCAGTGTAAATAACACACATTTGTCTGGAGGCTGCAAGGCTTAGATGAATGTACCCGCAGATTTGGTGTCTGGTGAGGCCCAGCTTCCTGGTTCATAGATGGCCATCTTCTCTTGTGTCTTCACATGGTGGAAGGGGCCAGGGAGATCTCTGGTGTCTTTTTTATAAGGGAACTAATTCCATCCACAAGGGCTCCACCCTTATGACCTAATCACCTCCCAAAGGCACCACCTCCTAACACCATCACATTGAGTGTTAGAATTTAACATATGAATTTGGGGGAATACAAACATTCAATCTATGGTACCCTCTTCTACATTCTTGGTAACTTTTGTCATTTTCTAAGTTATCTCAGCTATGTGTTGATCTGCTTATTGTCTATTTCCTTCTGCCTTTTTCACTCTCTTATCATTAGGCCTCTGCAGTTCTCGGTGCATAGCAGGTGCTCAAGAAATAATAGGTGAATGAAGAGTTCAGCACAGTCATCAGTGGCTCTCAGCAAAGCAGATTCAGGCATCATTGGAGTGGATCTGTTGCATCTGGAGTGAATCCAAGCACCTTATGTTTACGGCTTAGAGGATGAAACCCATCTGCTCACAGAGGCAGGCACTGGTAACAGTTACAACAAGTGTAGCCACACCACCCATTGGGTCATTCTTTCTCTCCAGGTTTGGCTGAGAAGTGGCACTTGTCCAGAGTTACACAGCTATGAAGAGACGGTGATGGGACTCCAACGCAGGGCTGATGGACTCCCAGGCTGGTCACTTAATCTCCTGCCCAGCTCAAGTTCATATCAACATGAACAATGTTTTAATGGATGGGTTGACCCTTCCCTTGAATTGCATTAGTACCATGTCAATAACCACATTTTAGAACTCAACCCTTAAACAGTTTTCATGGTTAAGGCTCCCCAGCTGGTTTGCATGGCTCTGGAGAAGCAGTGTGGTGTGATGGTTAGCAATGTGTTTGTTCCTCCTGGAGCCAGCCTGCCTGAGCTCTCCCTCATCAGAGCCTGGTTACGTTGGGCAAATAATTGAACTTCTCTGTGCCTCAGTTTCTCCATCTGTAAAATGGGGCAATAAGAATTGCTATCTTCTCAAGATTTTTTGAGAGGGCTGAAAGTATTCACCTATGAAAAGTCATGCTTTAGGTTAGGAGAGAAAGCTGCATGAAAGATTTGTCTTCACCCAAAAAGGCAGGAAGAGCTGGATAATCTAATAAAACCATAACCTTTCTTGAGCTCATGAGAGACCTGAGTTGCCAAGACATCCAGGTGAACTGAATCACAAAGGGTGACAAGCCCCTACAAGGAGAAATGGGTTTTATCTCAGCAGCATATAGAAGGACAAAATGGATATCATATAAGTGAGGGGGAGGAAAATATATAAAGTTTGAATAAATTTTTTAAACTGGGTATGGGCTAGCATGACAGTGTAGAATCCTTGGGACCCCAGACACAGGGGCATCCATACTCACTCACAAGCACTTTTCTATTGTTTTCCACTGAACAAGTCACACAAAAAAATTCTGGGTCATGGTGAGAAACCAAGAGAGTCACCCACCCGCCTTGGTTGTATCCAGGCACCCACTTCATTTCTATGAGGTAAAGCCCTGATCTTCCAGGGGAGGGGCAGAAGACTTCCACCCCAGTTCCAGGCAAAAGTAGACCAACACAGAAGGTAGAGGAGAAGCAAAAGCCATCTACCCATGTGGGAGAGGCAGGAGAGATGCTGGACTGGACCAAAGATCCTGAACTGATCTGAAGCAGAGGTCTGCTATCACTGGAGGAGAGATGGGAGGTGCTTTCCCACCCAGGACTCCCCACAGATACAAGGCAGAGGATATGCTATGGAGGCAGGAGGAGCAGGACCTATGGGAACTCCCAGCCCAGGCTCACAGCACCTGCCTAAGCCTGAGGCTGGAGCTGGAGAAGAAGAAACACTGCATGCCCACACCACCTTCTTGCAGAGGTAACAAGCAACAGCAGTATGCCATGGGGGAGGACCCAGAGCAGGGGAAGGGATGCTCCCTCTATAATACAGGCAAGCAGGGACTGCTGGAGGCTGGGATGGAGCACGAGGTAAGAGTAGGCCATGATGGAGGAGTCTGGGGTCTCTGGTTCACTGAAGGTAACCCAAACAACAACAAAACCCAAACCCAGCTCAACTCCTGACAAGGTTGCCTCCATCCCTCATGCTAATGGCCTGACAGAAAAAAATCCTACTTCTGGGAATAAAAGAATATTCATTTCAGTCTCTACTGTTCCCTGACATAGCATGTCTGACATTTAATTTAAAAATTATGAGACACACAAACAAGGAAGAAGATAACATCCCATTGTCAAAAGATAAAGGAGTCAACAGAACTAGACCCAAAGATGACCTGTATATTGGGACCATCAGACAGGACCTTTAAAATAACAATAGTTAATATAGTAAAAGATCTAATGAAGAGATGAACAGCATGAATGAACAGATGGGGAATTTCAGCAGAGAGATGAAGATGTAAGAAAATGTTGGAAATAAAAACCATGTTCTGAGAGACAAAAAGTCATTGATGTAAAGAACTTAGGATGGTGCCTAGCGTGCAGTAGGTGCTCAGCCCTTGTAACTGTGGTCATTCTGGAGGTTATGGAGAAAGCATTTTACCTTCAGTGTGGGATTGGGCTCCTAGGAAGTCCACAGCCAGGAATGTGAAGCTGAATGTAACAAGAGTAGCATGACCAGTTTTTCCAGCCACACACAAATGTGCATATACGAAAAGCTTGTACATTTCTATTAATAACACTGTTGGATCTTTATCATAGATGAGGTGTTGTTCTAAACTTTTCACATGGGGCAACTTGCTAAATCTTCTCAGTCTCCTAACAAAGTAGGTCTGATTATTTTCACTTAGCAGATGGAGACACTGAGGCAAGTGCAGGTGTGGACCACTCTGATGGCAGGCAGCCCACCTTGGGACCCACATCCTCAGCCCTTTCAAGCTGACCATGTTCACTCTGTGCCAGAACAATGCTTGAGCTTCACCTTTGATCCCTGTCATCTCTTATTGGCCAGTAGACTTCTACTTCTGGTGAATCAACCAATGGCATCAACAGAGACAAACATAGCTGATGGTAACTGAGTACTTTCTAGAGCAGAGCTACCCACCATGCTAAGTATTTAATGCATGTGAATGCATTTAATCCTCCCAACCATGCTACAAGGAAGTCTCTCATCATCCCCTTGTACTGGTGAGGCAAGTGAGACACAGAGAGGTCAAATGTCTTCTCCATAGTCACACAGTTTTCAGTTTGGTGCCAGTACCCCTGCTCTTCACCCTTGCACTAAAAATGCCTCTGCAGAAGGCTAGAACAGTCTGGAGAACCAGTGGGCATTGCACCTCTATAAGGGAAGAGGTCGTCTGAGAGCAGAGCCAGGACAGAGGGAAGCTGAGCTGGGCTGGGCCAGTGTTCTGTTGCCATCACCATGTCTTGAAGCCAGCACTGCCAGGACTTGTAAGACCCACGACTCAATGCACTGACTGTTTTTTTCCCTTAAGCAACTTTGGCTTAGGCTTTTGCTCCCGTGTGAGAATCCAGGTCCCTTTCAGAAGGGCTCCAGTCCAGAGGAGGCTGTGGCATGGCTGGTCCTCGGGTGGAGGAGGATCTGCCTGGGCAGTCAGAAGAGGCTCTACAGTCTGCACATGATGCACAGCCACATGGGGAGGACCCCCTTCACCCACAGAGACCCTGGGGTCTGAACCAACCCTACAACAAACACTCAAAATGCTGCCCACCCCTCTTTCCATTTCAACATCACTGACAGCATCACCACCATGAAAGGAGTATCTATATAATGAGAGGAATGAGTTTGTGTCTTTTTTAGCCAGATGGCCCTTGGAGGGGGTGGGGAGGCATTGTCGACTAGATTGTCTTTATGATTCCCTCTGATAATTCAGACCCCAAATCCCTTTTATCCCCAAATCTCATAAGCTCTGTTTGTTCCACCTGACTGCTTCCATGAACACTGCACTTCCGACTAGGACTTGTGCTTCTTAGAACACAGGATAAATTTTCCAGACCCAATTTCAAACCCAACTCAATCTCCTAACTCTCTCCTGGGAATTCCGTATGGGTGAGTCACTTAGCCTCTTGGTTTCAGTTCTCCTCTTTAAAAGAGAGGGATGAACGATTCCCCACCCTTCAACAGAGGATTGGGGGAATTAATTAGTGTTTGTGAAGTGGTCTGCCATCCTGGGGTGTCTTTGATACGGAGGTTGAAAGTGTGTGAGTGAAGGCGCTGAGAGCCACATTCAAGAGGGAGAAGAGGAGACAATTCTCTATTTGTTAGCTGCAGTGCTCGTCCGTGCTGGGCTGACGTTTAACAAAGCTCTTTTAAGTTTTTCCAAGTTAGGTGCACGCATGTCAATGTTGTTCCTTTGATGAAGCCATCCAAAATTAAAATTAAAAAAAAAAAAACAACTTTCGTACAAACCTGAAATTGCAGATGGGATTCAGTTGCTTGCCAACCAGAGACCTAACTATTATAACCCCCTACGTGGGCATCCCTAGGCGCAGTGTGAACCCACCCGCCTCCTGCCTGCAGGCCCGCTCCCAGACTGGGAGTACACTTTCTATTCTAAAGAAAGAAGAATGCCATGTTTACCAATTTATTTTTTCCAGCAGAGGAGACGGTGTCTGTCGTGGGCTAAATGGTGTCCTGCTCTTCCCCCCAAAATTCACATGGTGAAGCCTCAGGACCTCACAATGTGACCATATCTGGAGACAGGATCTTTACAGAGATGATCAAGTAGTTGGGCTCTAATCCACTCCGACTGGTGTGCTTATAGGCAGAGGAGATTAGGACACACACACACAAAGGGAAGACCACGTAAGGATACAGGGAGAAGTCAGCCATCCACACACCAAGGAGAGAGGCCTCAAGAGGAACCAGCCCTGTCCACACCTCAGTCTAGGAATTCCAGCCTCTGAGATTGTGAGAAAATAAATTTTGGCTGTTTAAGCCACCCGTCTATGGCACTTTGTCACAGCAAACTAATACAGCGTCCTAGCCCACTTAGGGTCTTAGCAAACTTTCTTTATGATCAGTGACTAGGGAAGGGATGTCAGGGGCAGTTCCACATGTGTGGTGAAGAATAATGTCACAAAGTGCCCAGGGTAGCCGTCCTCTGTGCTCAACTGACACTATTTGGGGAGGGAATTTGGGGTAAGAACTGACACTTATGGTCATTTCATGGAGAGAGACCTAATGTTTTCCTTTAAATGATTTCATTTGAATCTTTGTTTCAAATCTCCACATTCTGGCTAATAAGTGGAACTTATCCAAACTCTCTTCTCTGTGCTGCTCTTGAAGAGGTACCCGGGAAAGTTCCTTTAATATCTTTTCTACCTTCCAGAGAAGGGAAGTGGGCACATGATTCTCTTACACCCTTTTGTAGTAGATGAAATAAGGCCACAAATTCTTTGCCGCTCCTCCAGTCAAGAGTTGGAGTCTATTTCATGGAGAACAGACTTGTTGCCAAGGGAGCAGGGGGTCGGGAGGGATGGATTGGGGGTTTGTGATTAGCAGATGCAAACCATTATATGCAGGATGGATAAACAACAGGGGCCTACTATGTAGCACAGGGAACTGTATTCAATACCCTGTGAAGAACCATAAAGGAAAGGAACATGAAAAAGAACGTGTATATATATCCGAATCACTTTGCTGTACAGCAGAAATTAACACAACACTGTAAATCAACTATATTTGAATAAAATAAATTTTTTAAAAAATAATAAATATCCAAAAAATAGGATAAGACAAACTTTTAATAAACTTTTAATTTTAACGCTTAATAAAATTTTAATTTTAAAGTTTAATAACATTTTTAACTTTAAAGTTAAAAAAAAAAGTTGGAGTCTATTTTCCCTCCCCTTGAATCCAGTTGGAGGCCAGTGAGGGGAGGGGGCTTGTGATTTGCTTTACCCAGTGGAATGTGGTGGAAATAACAGGCGTGAGTTTCAGAGCTGTATTAGCCAGGGTTCTCCAGAAACAGAACCAACAGGAGATAGGTAGGTAGGTAGGTAGGTAGGTAGGTAGATAGGTAGGTAGGTAGATAGGTAGACACAAAAAGACTGTGGAGGCTAAGAAGTCCTACTGTCTGTCATCTACAAGCTGTGATACCCAAGAGAGCCGGTGGTGTGTTTCCAGTCCAAATTCAGAAGCCCAAGAACCAGAGAGCTGACAGTTAAATCCAGTCTGTGTCTGAAGACCAGAGAATCAGGAGACCCAGCAGGACAAGTTCCAGCCAGAGCCCACAGGCCTGAGGATCAGGTGCCCCAATGGAGTGGTTCCCGTCCGAGGGCCCAAGACCCAGGTCCCAGCTCAGCAGTCGGGCAGAGACTCAGAAGCAAACTCCCTCCACTTTTGTTCTATTTGAGTCCTCAGTGATGGGACAAGGCCCCCCACATCAGGGAGACCATCTGCTTTACTCAAGTCACAAATTCAAATGCCGGTCTCACCCAGAAACACCCGCTCCCCGGACACACTCAGAAAAAGTGGTGTCTTACCTGCTATCTGGACACTCTGTGGCCCAGCCAAGTGGACTCATAAATGGAGCCTTGACCTTGCTTTGCTGCTTCTACTTTCACCCTCTTGAAATGCTTCCCGAGACCAATGTGCCAGGAAGAAGCCTGGGATGAAAGGCCACATGGAATTACGTGTCCCAGCTGTCCCAGGTGACCCAAGTGGACCCACCTCCCACCCCCCCACACACCCCCCGCCACAAGGAGCCCAGGCAAACCAGCTGCCAACTTCCAGGGCTGCCCAGAGAATCAGGAGGAGGGTTACATCACTGATGTTTAAGCCCCGGGTGGCAGGGTGGTTCCGCACAGGGAGGCAAAGCTGGAGGGCTTCTCTTCCCTTGCGTCTATGAAGCAAGAAGGCCAATGGGGATTAGATAAAAAGTGGACTTTCAAGAATTTTTTTAAACAAAGCTAGTTGCATAATTTCTTATCAACCAATGTAACAAAAACGTTGTCCAATAAAATTGTTAGGGGACACAGGGCCCTGAGGCAATCGTTGAAAATAATTTGTGATATTATATTAATTGTATGCAAACGATGCTTCCCAAATGCTGGGAAACAATTGATTCTTTTTATAATTTAAACAATGCCCCTGAAATCCTTTGCAACGTAATTTGCTTCACAAAACACTTCCTCCTAAATCGTTCCAGGGAAAGCTTTGATCACCCCATAAATTATACCATCACCAATTCTGCACCACCGCAGCCTAAGTCAGGGATGTTCTCCTCCTGTACTTGAACCTGAACCCAGCTTTCTTGCTCTCCTGTATCTCTCCCTTGGGGGCCCTTTTGCTCCTAAGCAAAGTTTGCTAAGTTAGCATATTTCCCAAAATGTAGGGCTCGCTTCAGACGCCTACATTCATCACAGCACGCAAAGCAGGAATGTGTGTAGCGCTTTCCTAAAGAGAGCCTGTGGGCACTGACTCCTTCCGTGTACGTGCGTCTGTGTCTTTATGTGTGTGTCTGTGTGTACCTGTGTGTGTGTGTACGTGTGTGTGCCTCTGTTTGTGGGTACATGCGTAAGTATATGATTGACTGTGCATGTGTTTCCATATACACGTGTGTATCTGTGTGCATATGGGCGTGTGTGTGTGTGTGTGTGCACGTGTGGCTGTGTGTGTGTGTGTCTGTGTACCTCTCTGTGTGTAGTTGTGTACGTGTGTGCATTGCATGTGTTTCTGTACATGTGTGTAAGTACGTGCATGCGTGCATGTGTATCCACCTTCTAAACTGGCCAGAGCTCCATCTAACTGGGAAGGTGGCTCCGTCCTGGGGTTGGGGGTTGGGGGTTGGGGGCAGTATGCAGGGGCCATGTTAATGTCCTTAACCAGACGATGGGGCTCCTGGGTCCCATGTGACTTGTTTGTTCTTCTTTCACTTCTGCTTTTGTCACAGTTCAGGAACACAGGGATCTGGAGTGGGATGGATGAAGCTGGTTTAAAAGGTAACGTTCCCCCTACAGGCCTGGAAAATAAGGACCAAAACTTCCAGTGTAGCTCCTGGGCCTTTGGCCTCATAGACAGCCCACAGCCCACTCTGGGGAGCTTCCCGAGAGCTGGAGGCCTTCCAGGAAGCACGAACGACCCTTCACAGATGGACGACGCTGGGCAGTAGAGAGACAGCGAACACCTGAGGTCTGCAGTGCCGCTCTCATCACTACGGCCCGTCTGAGCGGGTGTGGGGGTCACAAGATTCACGCCCCTACCTGCTCCAGGCCCACTCCTCACCCTAATTAACCTGCAAGGTTATCTTCTTTGTGTCTGAATGGCCACAGCCCCTGTGCTGGTTCCAGGGAGAATGATCAAAGAGGGACTTAATTAAATTTTCATATTTAATTTTCTTCTTTCATTTTTACTGTCTCTTTTTTGCTCAAAACATGCTATTCTCAGGGAGCTGAAAAGTTGCTCAAGAGAGCAGAACTTCCTAGAATGGGAGAGGAATGGGGGGCCTTATGGGCTTTCTTTAAAGGACCCGAATCTCTCCATCTCCCCTCAGCTCAAAGCGTGTTCTGTGTGACTTAGGGCAGCAACATTTGAATTACGAACTGGCTGCTCCAGCGGTAAATTAAACACGCTGCAAATGGCTTCAATCCCAGCATCCCAGGAACGCGTGTTCGGTAATTTGCAACCAACCTGGAACGGAGGGTGTTCGAGGAGAGAAGGCAGGCCTGGGGCCATCCATTCCCATCTCCACGCTCACCTGCCCACCTTTCACAAGAGGCAGGGCCCCATGAAGGTGCCGCCTTCAATTCCCAAAATGCACAGTCGGGATAAGTGATGCTGCAGAAGATAATGGCCCACAGTCAAATCCAAGTAAAATGCGGATGTCCTGTGAGGCTTGCTCCTATCTGGGGGCAGGTCGGGGACGGCCTTAAGGCTCCTTTCTCGCTGTGGTGAAGCTGGTGACTGGCACCCATCCTTATCTCTGATAAACGCCCCCTTGTTGGTTCTGTGGGTGGACTCAGTGGGAGGGAGGATGTCTAGAGTGGACCCTTCAGGCCAGAATTATTGCGATGCAGGCGTCTGGATCTCCCTGATTGGGAATGTCTGCTCATGTGCATAGGGCCGCATCTGAGGGCTCCCCTGCATAGCCTACGGCAAGCTTCCCTCAAACCAATGAATGTGCTGAACAGGATTTATGAAGCTCCACATTAAGCGGAAGAAATCCCTTTCCTTCCAGAGCATCAATTACATACTCATAATTCATGTATTTATTACACATCATTCTTATCCACTCATTAGAGCAGACCCTCCACAAGGAGACCTTCCCAAAGACATGCAGTAGCCTAATTGGCATTGGATTCGAGTATGGGCAGAGCCTCATGCCTGACTGGCGAGGTAATAAGACGGGTTTCCCCAATTCCCGCCCACCTCCTGCCTTCCAGAGGCCTGTGCTGTGATTTTCTGGCCAGCATATATGAGCTGAGCAGAAAGCTAGGTTGTAGAGCAAGGTGAGTGCTTACTCCAGAGTGCTGATGAGGTCACCTGGCAGGTTTTATGGGTGGACTTGGTCCCCCAAAATCTGCGTTAAAGACCTGTTACTGAACTCAGGTTCAGCCGCTCACCGCTCAAAAGCCAGTACTCGAGGGACAAGTGTTCGTTGGAAAAGGAAAGGTTGCTTTATTCAGGAGCCCAGCAACCTGGGGAGAAAGCAGACTCGTGTCCAAGAACCAACTCTGAAGATTCTGCTTGACCATGGTCATTGTTAAAGGGAGCAAGCGGAAGCTGGTCACAGTTAATCACCTGGGGAGGAATCCACCTTCGTCATCCTTCCCTGTGGGCTGCCTTGCTGACTCCCTGTGATCTTTCTTTAGAGGCTATCTTGCTCACAGCATTTGCTCAGAGGATGACTGAGGGGAAGCTGGGGAGGAGGTCTAGTCATCTGTTAATAACTTATTCTTCATGCCTACTCCCTTGATCTAAGAAAAGAATCAACAGGTTAGGCAAGACATCGTGTAATCCAAATATTTGAAAGGTTTATGAGGGCTGGAGGTTAGTGAAGCATGGGGCACCCGGCGTAAAGGTGAAATTAAAATATAGCTTGATGAAGCCTATTACCTTTTAGGTTTTAGGGGCTACTTAGGGTCCTAACTCCCAGTACCTGTGAATGCGACTTGATTTGGATATAGGGATCTTTGCAGAGGCAGTCGAGTTAAGATGAGGTCGTACAGGATTAGGGTGAGCCCTAATTCAACCTCTGATCCTTACACGAAGAGAAAAGACAGACACACAAGGAAGATGCCCATGTGATGACAGAGGCAGGAACTGGAGTGACACATCCACAGACAGAGGAGTGCCCAGGAACACCAGCCATCGGAAGCTGGACGAGGCAGGAAGGGTCTTCACTGAGAGCCTGCAGAGGGAGCACAGCCCTGCCCACACCTGGATTTCAATTTTCTGGCCTCCAGAGCTGTGAGAGAATGAATTCCTGTCCTTCAAGCTCTCAGTTTATGGTACTGTGTTACGGCAGCCCTAGAAAAATCATACCGAAGTTCACCAGAAATCAGGTGCCCTGTTCCCCTCTCATGGGCCCAAGTCATAATTGGCCAGGAGTAGGATGGCCAGCGGAAGTGCCTGCAGTGGTGGGTGACCCACTAGTGATGCCAATATGTGACCCACTGAGGGGATGTGGACACACGGTGCAGTAGAGGGCCACACACTACAGCTTTGCTCAAGCAAATCAGGGACCCGGAGGGTAAAGGAGCTTTGCCCAGGTGGGAGCTGATGGGGCTCGAGGGGGAGGTGCAGGGGTGACCAGCCAGGAGAGAGACCAGATGGCAGATCCCTTCCATGACCTTGAGAGGTCGTCATGCCCGGCTGAGGCACAGTGGTGAGATTCCTAATGCTGGCTCTCTATAACATCACAGATATCAATAACTGTCTCAGAAACTGTCGTGAATTACTGAAGCAATGCTTACTTTGCTTAGGTTTCAGAAATGAGTGCCCTGCGTCTCTGCGGGCCCGGCCTCCCCTGTGTGGTTGGGGGCAAATCCTCTCACCTTTCTGCTAAATGATAAGTGATCCAACCCTGTGAGTCCAGAGCCCAGACAGTCCATCTCTCGCCATCCCCGTGCTGGAAGCTCGGCGGCGAAGCCATCAGAGATGCAAATACGGTTTCAAGCATAAACACGTGGACAGCATGGTTACTTCAAATAAGGAGCAAGTGGAGAAATCTTAATCTATAAATAGAGGAGACGTTGCTTTTGGCTCATTTACAGCGTGGATCATTGTGTAGCTGCAGACACGGTGTGGGGAGGGATTTTTTACCCCGAGAGAGATTTTCAGTGACAAGAATGTACACAAATCGTCTCTACGGAATACCACACCCACACATATCACTGTCTCTGGTGGGCTATGAGAAGTCTGAACTCCATCCCTGATCCTCACAGGACTTTCCAAGTTTTCTGAAGTAATTGTCTATTATGTTTATAACCAGAAACACGGTGCCATGAAAGCAGATTGGGTCTGCGTCCCACAATTTCTCTTCTTTATTTCCCCCCACCTTCCCCCGCCTCTTTGATGGGGCTGAAAACCACATCACAAATTAATGTAATGATATTTGGGGATCAACACGGTAGCCCCTCCACCCCCTGTGCTCCAAACAATTGATGGTCAATCTCTCTTCTTTGCCCCCTCCTCCAGATTGTCAGTAGATTCGGGACTCAGTGATTTCATCAGGGCCTCCAGAATCTGGGCTCAGGTGTGCTGCCACATTCACTTTGACTCTCAGATATTAGTCAAAATGCAGTCACTGCGGCTGGTTTGCGGGATGCTAATGAATGATTCCAAATTTCCTAGACCTACAGGAAGCAAAGCTGATGGCACTGGATGGTGCTGTGAGCTCCCAGATGGAGGTGGTGACTCGAGTCCTATTTCTCTATGGGTGTATTCACTTTACCACTGGTTCTCTTCAGAGTCTTAGAGTCTCTGTCTACACCCTGCATTAGTCAGCTCAGGTCGTCACAGTGAAGCACCAGAGACCGAGAAGCTTAAACAACAGGATTTATTCTCTCCCAGTCCTGGAGGCTGGGATCCCAAATCAAGGTGTATGAAGGGCTGGTTTCTCCTGAGGCCTCTCTCCTCAGTTTGTAGAAGACCACCTTCTCCCTGTGTCCCCACACGGTCATCCCTCTGTGTGTGTGTGTCCTGATCTCCTGTTCTTATAAGGAAACCTAGTCCTATTGGATTAGGACCCACCCTCATGACCTCTTTTTAACGTAATTCCATCTTTAAAGTGTCTATCTCCAAATACAGCAATTCTAAGCTTCTGGAGGTAGGACATCAATAGGACTCAGTGTAGGGAGGAAGGGATTCTTCTTCCTACAGAGTCAGAATGTCTTTCTAAATTCAAGCAAAGCACCAACTCCCAAAGGCACACCTCTTTACTCTTGACCACATCTTGGGCATCACCTGGGAACACCATGGTCTGGTGAGCTGCAGAAGTTAACACAGAGGATGGGCCATGAGCTGTGTTAGTTCTCTCCCCCAGGGAGAGCACCTGGCACTTTGGTTTGAGTCATTCACTCTTGGCCCTCATGCTGCCCAAGACCCTAACGCAGGGATGCAGCCCAGAAAGGGCTGGGACCTAAGATTCCCTATCCTCAAGTCTCCTTTCACCATGATGAGACAGGGCCAGGAGGGACACCAGCATTGCTGGCCCACTGAGGTCTCTGCAGCATCACCTCCAGGGAGGGAATCAGGAAGGAAGCCAGGGTGCCCTTCCCCCAAACCCTCCCGGATGGGGATCCCTGGCTGAGGGGTCCAGGGAAGGGCCTTTCCTAGAGCTGGAGTCAATGTGCATTGAACGCAGCCCTCTGGTGGGGCTCTCTTGTCTCCCCCTTTCCCTGGGAGTCGGGAGCTGGGCCAGTCTCTCCTTCCCTGCTCACTGCCCCTGGGCAGCCAAGGCAGGACACCGGCCACGCCCCTTGTGTTCTTCCCTCCGTGGCGCTGTGGTCAGTTAACTGGCACCTCCTCTGCTGCTTCCTTCTATTTGGCACCAAAAGCAGAGCAGGTTAGGGGGGTGTTGGGAGGAAGAGGGGAGGGGGCTCTCTAAGGCCAGGTCTGGGCGTGCAGAGTGACAGACAGGACCTGACAATATGCTGCTGTGCAGTCCTTGGCCTTTGTCCTCACAAATGCTTGTCTCCCCAACAAGGATGAGGTGGTGGGGTCCGAGCAGAGAATCAGTGTTCCTGGTTTCCAGAACCCTGCCCTCAACTCACCATGAGGATCCCACCTCTACAAGCGCAGAGTGGATGGGTTGCATTTGAATTATTTCAGTCATGGGCAGTGGGAAGAAAGTCAGCATTCGGTCCACACTTTGTGCAGAAAAAGGCAGAAGAGCACATTCAAGTGGCCAACAGGCACATGACAAGATGCTCAACACCATCAACCATCAGGGAAGCACAAATCAAAACCATGAGTTATCACCTCACACCTGTCAGGATGGCCATCGTCAAGAAGACAAGAGACAACAGGCGCTGGCCAGGACGTGGAGGGAGGGGAACTTACATACACTGTGGGTGGGAATGTAAATTGGTCCAGCCACTATGGAGAACAATAGGGAGGTTCCTCAAAAAATTAGAAATAGACCTACTATCTAATCCAGCAATCCTATTTCTGGCTATATACTCAAAGGAAATAAAAACAGGATTTTGTTGAGCTATCTGCACTTCCATGTTTATTGCAGCATTATTCACGATAGCCAAGACATGGAAACAACCCAGATGCCCATCGATGGGTGAATGGATAAAAAATATGTGGTACGTATACACAAAGGAATATTATTCAGCCATGAGAAAGGAGCAAATCTTTCAACAACGTGGATGGACTTGAGCACAATACGCTGAGTGAAATAAGTCGGACAGGGAAAGACACACACTGTATGATTCACTTATAAGTGGAATCTGAAAAAGGCAAACCTGTAAAAAAAAAAAAAAAACCAGAGAATGCAATGGTAGGGAGTGGGTAAGACTGACGCTGTTTAAGGACACACACTTGTAACATGTAGTAAATAAGCCATAGAGATCTAGCGCATAGTATAATGACTACAGACAGTAATGTACTATAATCATGTAATATGATGTCTTGCTATATTGGCAATCATATTACAGTATATAAATATAGCAACATAACATGCTGTGCACCTTACACAATGTTGCATGTCAAATTTATTTAATTAAAAAATAACTTCAAGGCATTTCTCCAAAGAAGACGCACAAACGGCCAACAGGCTCGTGAAAAGATGCTCATCACCTCTAATTATTAGAGAAGTGTCAATCAAAACTACAGTGAGGTACCACCTCATACCAGTTAGAATGGCCATCTGAAAAAGTCTACAAATAGCAAATGCTGGAGAGGGTGTGGGGAAAAAAGGAACCCTCCTACATTGTTTGTGGGAATGTAAATTGGTGCAGCCGCTATGGAAAACAGTATCGCGTTTCCTCAAAAAATTAAAAATAGGGTTGCCTTATGACCCTGCAGTCCCACTCCTGGGCATATATCTGGATAAAACTCTAATTTGAAAATATACATGCACCCCAATGTTCATTGCAGCACTATTTACAACAGCCAAGACATGGAAGCAAGCTAAATGTCCATCGACAGAGGAATGGATAAAGAAGATGTGGTGCCTATATGCAATGGAATATTACAGCCATAAAAAGAATGAAATAATGCGATTTGCAGCAACATGGATGCACCCAGAGATGATCATACTAAGTGAAATAAGTCAGAGAGAAAAAGACAAACACCATATGGCATCACTTACATGTGGAATCTAAAAAAATGACATGAATGTATCTACGAAAGAGAAACAGACTCACAGACATAGAGAACAGATTTGTATTCGCCAAGGGAGAGGGAGGTGGGGGGAGGAGTGGATTGGGAGTTTGGGATTAGCAGGTGCAAACTAATATACATACAGGATGGATAAACAACAAGGTCCTACTGGATAGCACAGGGAACTATATTCAATATCCTGTGACAAGTCATGTATATATGTGTATAACTGAATCACTTTGCTGTAGAGCAGAAATGAACACAACATTGTAAATCAACTGTACTTCAATAAAATAAAATAATATTAATAATTCTTTTAAAGCAGAAGAGCCATGCCCTTCTCCATATTGGGGTCTTCTCACTTGGGAAAGGACCCACCTGCACACCAGCAGCTTCTTTCTGCAGCTCACCAGCCAGAAGGCGTCACCTGGACAGGGCTCTACCAGAGGGTCAATGACACAGAAGCACGTGTGCCTGGCTCTGTGACCACCCGGGCCAGACCAGGGGCTGTTAATCAGTGATATCGAGGAGACAGCTATTGGGCAGGCGACGGGGTGGGGGGGGAGTGGCCACACGGGCATCAACCACCTCTCTTTTTAAATTTTAAGCATCTTTATTGAACTAATACTCCCATACCATACACGTTCACAGAGCTGGGCAATCATCACCACCACCCATTTTAGAACATTGTTCTCACCCCCAAAAGAAACCCCGCGCCCCTGGACTCTTGCTTCCCAACCCTCCACAGCCGTGGACAGCCACTCATCTCTGTTCTATCTGTGTAGATCTGCCCGTTCTAGACGTTTTGCATAAATGGAACCCTATACCATGTGGTCTCTGTGTCTGGTTTCTTGCCCTCAGTGCAATGTTTTCAAGATCTATCCCTGCTGCAGCATGTATCAAAATTCCTTTCTTTGAATATTATTCCACAGTATATATACATCACACTTCGTTTACCCCTTCACTCGCTGATGGATGTTTGGTCTGTTTTCTCCTTTGGGAGCTTGTGAATAGCGCCGCTGTGGACATTCACGTGCGTTTCTGCGTGGCTGTGCAAATACGTCTTCATTTCTCTTGGGCAGGTCCACACGAGTGGAATTGCGGGTCGAGGTTCTTCCACGTGTGCTCAAGGACATGCACTGTTGAGATGCTGCCATCGAAATAGTCCATGTTACTAATGGTGCCTTCTCAAAACCAAACAAGAGATTCGCGTGAAGTTCCCAAACCACGTTCGGTCGTGAACCACCCTGCATCTCTCTTTTGCCGCCAAGATGAGAACAATGAATGCTCAGGTATTTTTTGCCCATTTTCCTTCCGTACATTCCTTGTTCTTACAAGGGAATGTTAGGCTGCTGATGAGCAGGAAACCTCAGCCTGCTCGCCCGAAAGATGCCTCCCGCCCCCACCTCGACTGCTGTTTCAGGCAATCTGAGTCCAAGGCGGAGGCACAGAGACCTCTTCCCTGTCCATCTGACCAACCCATCTCCTCACCGTGGAGTCCACAGGATTTAAAGTGGGCTCCCATCTCTTCTTCCTCTGCCCAGGCTGTGCTCCCAGGGGCCCAGAGTATATTCAATTATTTTTACTGTGTGTGTATGTGTGTATATTTGCAAAACATAACAATGAGCTGGGGGAAAAAACCCTTCTGGCCTTTTCTATTGTTATTTTTTCTCTCAGCGACGTCAACCTTCTCCTGGAGACCAGAGTTGTGGGTGTTATCAGCCGGCACTTGGACTAGAGTCAGACAATTCCTCCCCAATCACATTCTTTTGCTAATTCAATCAGCAAACAGTCCTGTCCAGACCCCATGCTAGGAGTGAGGACACAGAACCCAGTCTCTGCCCTCAAAACCTCAGGGCGAGAGAAGCCCTGACCAGACCTTGGTGATGCAGGGAGTGCGGGGTCCTGGATTCAGTGAGGGGGCCCCCGTTCCCCCACCCTTCTTGTTCCCTGTCCTTGGAGAAAGCAGGAGAGGGGAGTGATCTTACTGTCAGTGTGCTTTTATTTCCCTTTAAAGACTTTCCTCCCAGGCAGTTGTTCTGATCACCTCCTGTTCATCCCATTGGTGAGGGGGGATCTCCCCACTGAAATAGTAGGAGATGCCAGACACCAACGGGTGAGGTGGTCAGCAGCCTGTTGGTCACAGATCCTCGCGGCTTGGGAGGGGCACCCTGCCCCACATGGGGACCCTCGGGGATGCACTAGGGAGCAGAGGGGACCAGCAGGGGCAGTGGGAACAGACTACATAGTGATCGGAGGTCGAAGTTCCATTGTTCCTGCCATGAACAAGGATGCTAGTGGCTTGTTTGAATAATTTTGTAAGCTGATGGGGAAGTGAAACCTCCTAGGTTGAGGACTGGATAGGGTGAGATTGGTCCAGCTGAGAGGGGACTAGCCAGGTGGGGAGAGGGCATATCTGGTTTGAGCAGGGAGAGGCATGGTCAGGTCCCTGGGGCTGGACACTAATCCATGGACCATGGGCTGTCCTGGGAGCTGGGGCGACAGCTTCGCCATCAGCCCTCATCATGAAGGGATGAACAGATGATCACATGAGGATAAAGAAGCCAACTCATGGGGCTGGGGAACGCTGCACCCCACCCCAGATAAGTGCAAGCCATCCTGGGCTGGCCTGACACTGATCGATCAGGAGCCCCTCCAGGCTCCAACACCATCCTGCCCTTGCCCGCAGCCTGACCAGCGGCCACCACACCCTTCCCTTGAATGGCCGCCTCTGCTTCCCTTCTGTGGCCCTTCTGTAGCTGTTTCTTGGGTCTTACGTTCTTAATGGAACAAGATAACACATAAACCAGATTTTTTCTCAAGCTGATGTTTTATTTTCAATTTAAGTACCTTGGAAGGTACTTGAGGCCCCAGGCTGGTGGGGGCTTTTGCATTTGGTTTTTGGGGAGGCCCCAACCATCAAAGGACATTGTTTCTAGAAAGCGTCCAGGAGGAGATGGGAAGGGAGCTGGAAGGTCCCCGTGGCTGGGATGCCTGGGGGCAGTTCTGAGGGCTCTGCGGTCTGCCAGACCTCACACAGAACTCGACTCCACCCATTTCAACTCCTAAATGTCCTCATCATCTTCATCGTCCTCTTTCTGCAGAAGAGGTTACCGTGGGTCCGAAAGGTTAAAACATTTCACTATGTCTCTTACTGAACAAACGTCAGAAGCCAGTTCTCTTGACTGGAGCCCAAAGCCACTTGCAGCCTGGACCCCTCCTGGTCCCCCAGCTCCAGTTCTCAGCATCAGATGTACGGTCTCCACTCAGCTCCCATTCATCTCTGCCGCATTTTGCTTTGCATATTTTCTGGGTGGTGGGGGGCAGGATTCAAATGTGGCTAAGTATTGTTCATATAGATTGTACAGTTTTCTTGGCACATTTTGGAGCCATTCACCTTTTTCCAGGTCTCAAGCAACTTTGCAAACCCTTGTGGGTCAGCTGGCCAGCTGCACCTGTTGCCTTGGGCTCCACGTTCACAGACCCCTCCCACCTTCCTCCTTCGGGACAGCTGACTAGGGGCTAGCTCTCAGCAGAAAACTGCCTGGCATCTGTCCCTGCCCTCCGGAACATTCTGCCCTTTCTGGGAGCACTCCTTCAAGCTTGCCGACGTCTGGTTCCCCTCCTACGCATCTTGGAGCGGCCCAGGCTCAGCTGGGCCAGCTTCATCTACCTCACCCTCACCGCTCCCCAGGCCACATGGTGCCTGCCCCTTCATCCAGGTTACCTGATGAACAGCTAAAGGTAACTTCTGCCAGTCAGTCA
The DNA here is from genome assembly GCF_030028045.1 of Hippopotamus amphibius kiboko. NCBI lineage: Eukaryota > Metazoa > Chordata > Mammalia > Artiodactyla > Hippopotamidae > Hippopotamus > Hippopotamus amphibius. The sequence continues at coordinate 2,663,890 of NC_080186.1, read as the reverse complement.
TCTCCAAAATCGTTCTTCATCTGTCCTCTCCCCAGTTTCATTTTTCCTTAAGCATTTAATTAAATTGAAGTGTGAACAGAGTGCACATTTCCCGTTTTACAGCAGATAATAGTGACAAGGTAAAAAAGGATGGCCTCCTCCCTGAACTTCTCCTCTCCCCCTCACCCCTCATTGCTCTGCATCTTATTCCTGAGTGTGTCTGAGTGTCCTGAGGGCCTTGGAGCCAAGGATTAGGCTGGACGAGGCTGACTGGTAGGGCATTGACGGTGCACCTTCTTTATTCCTTGCCCATCTGAGGGCTGGTGGGATGCGGTGGGGATTCGAGGGGAGCCGACCCTCTCTTGGAGGGTGAAAGCTGCAGGCAGGTGCACACAGACCCGGTTCCTGAGCTCTGCCCATCCTGGTGGGCTATGTGCAGGGCTCACAGAAGCAGCCTCAAGCAGACGCTCTTTGATTCCCACCCTGGGAATCAAGACCCTTCTCAGCCAACTCAGACCTCACCCTTCTCAAGTGCAGGGCAGTCGGGGCCAGGGTGGCAGTCCCCACAACCTACGCTTGGCAGGTGCAGGAAGTGGGCTTGTTACCTAGGGGGAACCCAGGGACAGGCAGCTTGTTTGAGAGAAAAGTCGTACTTGTGAAAAGAAAAGCACCATTTATTGAATTATTTCTCTGGGTCAGGTTTTGTTCCAAACCCTTTGGTCACATTACTTTATTTCATCGTCAGAGTAATAAAACAGTGTCATTGTTGCCTTTTTAAAGAAGAGGAAGCTCAGGGTGCTCTGAGGGACCCAGTAATGTCCCCAAGTAGGTGGTACCACCAGAACTCACACTGACTTCAAGTCTTGTCCTTTTTTTTTCTGTCAAACCATCTGGCCCTGCTTCTCTCGTCCAAGGAGGTTTCACTGATATTTCCAGAATAACTGTTCTAAAATGGTTAGACTCTGGCCCATTCTTTCATTAATTTCTCTGGGAGGCATGACTCGTTTATATTAGAGGGTTCAGGGCATTCGTTTGAGGAAATCCCAAGAGGGCAGACTCTGGAGTCTGACTGGTTTGGTTTAATCCCTGTCCCAAATCTTATTAGCTGTAGGTTCTTGGCCAAACCTCAGTTATTTCCTATTTAAAATGGGTCTCCAACAAGCAGACCCCAAACTGCAATGGCTTCAACAAGATAAACGTTTGCTTTTTTTCTCACGTAACCATCACAGGTAGGAGGCCTTGTTCCAGGAGCTTATCCAGAGATTGGGGTCTCTTCATCCTAATTCTCAATAATCCCCTGGGGAATGGTCCCCTGCATGGCTGAAGCTCACCCACCGTCTGCGCATCACCACCCAGTTGACAGGAAGAGGAAGGGAAACAAGTCCAGGGCAAGCAACTCCCTTTAAAGGAAATGACACAGACTTGCATTCCTGATTTCTGGTCACTTTCCCATGGTGACAGTTTAGTCCAGTGTCCAAGTCTAGCTGCAACGAGGCTGGGAATAGACTCTCTTGCCAGGCAGCGGAGTATCCTGTTGAAACTCAGAGTATGCTGTTCCAGTGTATCACCAAGCAAGTCTCCATTTCTCAGTAGACACCCACTGGGTGTCCTACAAATTCAATTCAGTTATGACACTATCTACCTGGGGACACCATCAGATCCCACAAATGATGGGCACAGTCCCACAAGACACCCCCACCACCGATGCACCAATCATGTGTCCATGTTCTCACCCATGCTTCTGTCCAACTGGCTATAAATCGGAGGTCCCCATGGCCCCACTTGGGGTTCAATTAATTTGCTAGGGTAGCTCACAGAACTGAGAGACATATTTGCATACATTTACCATTTTATTAGGACGAATACAGACAAACAGCCAGATGGAAGCGTGTAGGGCAGGGGTCCAGAAAAGTCTCTAAAGCAGGAGCTTCGGTCCCCATGGAACAGGGAGGCACCATCATCTTGGCTCACCAACCCAGATGCTCTCTAAACCTGGTCCTTCAGGGTTTTTATGGAGACTTCATGATGTAGACTTGATTGATTACATTACTGGTTATTGGCAATCAATTCAACCCCCAGTTCCTCTCCCCTCCTGGGAGGTCAGGAGTGTGACTGAAAGCTACTTAAGGTTGGTTCCCCTGGCAACCAGCCCCCTTTCTTGGTTGCAGTCTAAAAGTCAACTCACTCACATAATAAAAGACACCTTTGTGGGGCTCATCTTTACGAAATTCCCAGGATTTCAAAATCTCTGTGCCAGGATCTGGGATGAAGACCAAGTATATATTTCTCATTATAAATCACAATATCACAGTGGAGTTCTATTGCTAAAAGAAAAAGGGAAATTGATGCTGATGAAAAACTAGCTATCTCGGCCAAAGATGATAATCCTGAACCCCATAAGTTTTCTGGGAGGATTAAATGAGCCATGTGTGTGAAGCTTTGAGTATAAAAGGTTGGCATTTGCTAAAACCTATTGAAGTGGTTTTATTATTATTATTACCACCACCACCATCATCATCATCATCACCATCACCACCATCACCATCACCGTCATCACCACCACCACCACCATCATCACCACCATCACCACCATCACCACCATCACCACTATCATCATCACCATCATCACCATCACCACCATCACCATCACCGTCATCACCACCACCACCACCATCATCACCACCATCACCACCATCATCATCACCATCACCACCATCATCACCGTCATCACCATCATCACCATCATCATTGACATCATCATCACCACCATCTTCATCACCATCATCATCCTCACCACCACAATCATTATAATCTTATTCACCATCTCAGATAATGCCTATTAACCAGCAGCAATGACAATAATTGGGCTTATATTAACATTCTTGTTCCTTAGCCACTGGTATATTTTCCTAATCACTGGTGCTTCTATTTGCTTTCAGAATTCAAGTGCAAACAGAAGCCTAATTTGTCATTACATCAGGTTCAGTAAATGCTAGTTTGATACACTAATTCTTGCAGGCTTTAAAAACAGCCTCAATCATTAGAAATTCACAGTAAGCCTTATAAATATGTGTATAGTTTAAAATGGTTTACTCTTTGACCCAGCAACTTTGCTTTCAAGATTTTATGAGAAGAAAATAACCACAGAGAAGCAAAGAGATTTATCTCCCAGGACGTTTCTCAAAGTAATATTTACAACCTCTGAAAAATTGGAAACAACCTAAACGTTGAAGAATATGGGCCAGGTAAAATAAATTATACTACACCCGTATGATGGAATACTATATAGCTTTTAAAAGTTATGTTGTTGAAAAATATTCAAATATATGGAAAAATATTCATGATATATTTGTTAAATGAAAAAGCAGATTTCAAAACGGTATGTGAAATTATAATCTCGCTCTTTGGGGGAAATACAATGGTCTATGAAGGACAGGGGTTCTAGAAACCAAAAGATTTGAATCCCTGTTCTTCACTGTACAAAATATAGGAATTTTGGTAAGTTCCTGAACTTTTGTGCTCAGTTTCCTCACCTGCAAAACATGGATTATAACAATGCCCTCCTCAGAGGGCATCCAGGTAAAACTCCTTTTCTTCCTCCAGTGCAGCGTACCTGGCAGGTGGCCTTCCCATCTCTATTTGGATGCCTCCAGTGAACGGGGCTCTCACCACCTCCCCATGATGCCCCTTACAGCAATAATTCTAACAGCAAACTATACATTAAATGGAGGAAAACTACCTTCAGACTTGTGTTCTCAAAGTTGGGACTTGTGGTGAACAATTGATGGATAACTGCAGTTATTACAGGGGTTCAGTTTTTTTCTTGGAACCCCAGGAAATTTGTGCTAACTTCCTGGAGCCATCTGTAGATAAGTCCAGGACTGACATGCTGGCAAGAAATCACCCTTGGTTCCACTGTCAGGGGTTAAAGACAAGATTGTGGAGCAGGCTAGTTATGGCAAGGGACCTGCACAGAACCCCAAGAGCAGCTTCCAAATGGGATAATTGATGAAAAGGCCAAGTGCAGTGTCTGACGTCAAGTTGGAGATCAAGACATCCTCAGAAAATCAGTCTCAGCTCCGCCGTTAGAGAATCAGGTGACCTTGGGCAAGTCACTGCACTCAGAGTTTCATCTTTCTTGGCTAAGAAAGGAGAGATGAGAAAAGGAGGTGTCTTGAGCATCCTTTTAAGGAGGGGTGACTTTTTATTTAAATGCTGTCTGATGCCCAAGGTGCCAAACAAACGAGGGAAGATGCTGTAGCCAAATGAAGGGAGGACGGGACACAAATCACCCTGCTCTCTTTCACTTGCACACTCAGGGACAGTAGGGTCTCTGCAGGATGGAGACATGCATTGTGTGACTCTATTTCCATGAAGCCTTAGAGACAGAAAAGAGATTCGTTGTTGCCAGAGGCTGGGGGAGAGAGGAATGGGGAGTAATCACTAACGGGAACAGGTTCCTTTCTGGGGATGATAGGTTTGGAGACTGGAAAGAGGTAGTGGTTGCACAACCCCGTAAAAGCTCTAAATGAAACTTTTCCATTGAAACCTAAAATTATTCACTCAAAAATGGTTAATTCCATTTTATGTGAATTTCAGTAAACACATGAAAACAAAATAATGGTAATGTCTATACCCAGAGGGGGGTGGTGTGCACCTAGATCTGCGGAGCGTTTGACATTCTGCAACACTTGCTCCAGCCTCCCTACCCAGGTGTAAGGCAAACGCCGCCCTCTCTTTGGGGCTGATCTGCCGGGGCCAGACGGCAGGTGTCAGGCACCTAACCTGGTGCTCTCCCCTCCGCCAGACAGCTGCTCTTCCTTCCTCTGGGACACATCCCTTGTTGGCTCACCAGTGGCCGCTCCTGGCTCTGTTGAAGGATGACAGGTGTGTGGCTATGGCTGGGTGGGCTGCTCACAGCAGAGGAAGTCGTGTTCACAGCACCAGGCCCTCCCAGTGCATTAAATGCACTTCTCCCAGGACTGCGTATAGTCCTGGCAGGTGTGTAGGGGTGGAAACTGCCTTCATTCCTTCAACAAATGATTATTAAGCCCCCACTATGAATACCTGTGCAGACTCCATGCTGGGTGCTGAGGCTTCCGTGGTGAACAGGACTTCCCTGGGGTCCCAGAGCAGGGAACTCACAGTCTAACTTGGAAGACAGGCTTCCAACGAGGCCACTGTAATGCAGACTCCTAGGTAACCTGAGAGCAGAGCAGGGGGCGGGGGCCCATGTGATGGAGGGAGGGGGTGACTTTCAAGCTGCCACTTGGAGAAACAGGAGTCCTTGTTCACCTCACCCACATCTAGACTGGAGGGGAAGGAGAATGTCAGGGAACCCCTTCTCCTCCCCCCACCCCTCCCCATGCAAGTGAAGTTTCTGGTTCCTAAGCCCAGAGCCTGGGGCCAGTGGGAGGTGCTGATGTACTAAGTGAGGGATGGGCAGGGCAATAAAGTGATGGGGTTTGTACTTTGGGGGATGCCCCACCCGCACCTGGAGACCAGGAGGGAGCCAGACTGGGGCAGGGAGACCAGGAGGACCAGGAGGGAGGTGATGTGAGGTTCCTGGGTGATGGTGAAGGCAGTGAGCTAGGAGAGAGGGGTGGGGTTGGGAGAACGTGGGAGGGGGGCCTCAGCAGGGCCTGGTGTTAAAGGGTTTGGTTGGGGAGGGTGGGAGGGAGGGGAGAGCAGAATGTCTGGACTGGGCAGTGATGGACACAGGACATTTTACTGAGATTGGGTGGAGGATGCTGAGTGTAAGGCACCTGGAGGGGACCCACACAGAGCTGTCGTGGGGACAATAGAAGCTCGGGAGGCCAGGCGGTGCAGACATTCAAATCAGTGGGCAGTGAGACTGAACATGCAAACAGACAATGGCCAGACCATGTGTGTGAGATAGAACTCTGACCTCTGACCCACAACCTGCAGCAACCAGCCCAGGAAGCCCAGCACAAGCTCTGTGGCAATCAGCCCCAAACTGCCAGGACTTGATCAATCAGGGCCCGTTTCCCTCATTTTTGCCCCTTCGTCCAGCTCAGAACCATCCAGAGAAAGCCATCTGTGCTCCCCTTACCCACCACGTGGGATGCTCTTGTTCCCCAGGCTGTCTCCAGCTTCCCCCAGCAACAGCCCCCATCAGGGCAAACCCCCAAGCTTCCCTTTGTCCTCCGTGAGGTTCCCCCACTCCCCTGCCTCCCTTGCTGGCCGCCCCCTTGCTGTGGCAGGCCCTGAGTGAAGAGCCTTTGCTCCTTACCATTTGGGGGCCTAGTGGTCAGTGTCCATAGTGTAGCTGAAGCCTGGGGGTGGATGGGTCACTGGGGGCAGCATGTTCCATGAGAAGAGCAGAGCCTGAGGCCCGGATCCCAAGGAACTGGGGCCTTCACCTGGCAGTAAAGGATGAGAAGGAGGGCTGGCCAGAGGGAGACCATGAGTGTCACCAGCCTGCGGCCTCAGGCTTAGCCAGGCAGACAGGCAGGGCAGAGGCTGCATGTAGGGCCCAGCCCAGTCCACACAGCCCACACCCCTCGTTGGCCTCGTCATGGCATCATGGCAGGTGGCAGAGGTTAGTGGGGGCTCTGGGGTTGGCCTGCTACTCTGACGTGACCCCCGGGTGCCCCCACCCCTACCTGTGCTGCCCCTAAGCCCTCACACCTTCTCCTCCCACCTGTCGACGGAACTCAGCCTAATTAGTAATCACATTGGCAGGGTTTGCTGTGTGTCCAGCCCCGTGCTGGAAGGTTCTAGGGGCAGCAAAACCACACAAACAGGGGGCGAGAAAGCCAAGTCCTCCCTTCAAGGTGCTCACAGCCCCACTGCCCTCAAAGTCTCCCGGCGCCTACCATGGACAGCGCTCGTTATCGCGGCTCTGGACTAGAGGAAGCAGACCCCAGGAACCCCGACTTACTTACGGGGTCCAAGCCTATTCCAGGAGTCAACCAACGCCTCCCTGAGTGAGCTTTGACCCCAACGAGACTCAGGTGAGCTGGACACAAAGGTCCTGAGTGAGTTCGCAGTGAGATGACCCACCCAGTGCACTCAGACAGCTCTGAGGTTACTGAAGGCCTGGGGGGATCAGTGGGGGTTGGGGGGGGGGGACAGGGATCCACCCAGCACGGCCCCTTCTTCAAGCTTCATTATGGGGGGGGGGGTTTCAATGGAATTCGGACGAGTAATAAAGACAAGCTCAGCACAGTGCCCCCACGTAGTAGGTCTCTTGCTTAGCACTTACACAGATGGACTTCCCTGTTCAAGCCTCACAGCTTATAAGGCAAGTGTGCTTTGTCACAACGTACAAGGGAGAAGCTGAAGCACAGAGGGGTCGTTAACTTGCAGGCTGGGATTGAATTGGATTGAATTGTAGTCTATTGAGGAGGCTGTAACAGAATATCCTAGACCAGATGGCTTGTAAATGACAGCATGGAGGCTGAGAGTCCAAATTCAAGCTGCTGGCTGATTTGATGTCTGGTGATGGCTCACTGATGGACGTATCCTCACTGTGTCCTCATGTGGTGGAAGGGGTGAGAGTCTCTCTGGGTCCCTTTTATAAGGACACGAATCCCACCCTGAGGGCTCATCCCTCATGTCTCAATCACCACCCAGAGACTCCAGCTCCCAGCATTATCATATTGGAGGCTAGGATTTCAACACACGGATTTGGGGGGACACATACACTAAGTCTATAGCAGTCCCACTGCAGGACATAGATTCAAATCCATGCATGGCACCCCATAGTTGGCACACAGCCTGTTGACTCTGCCGTGCTCTGGGACCAGCCAACATCTCAGTGGGCCAGTATTCAAGAGATAAAATGTAACGATACATAATTTGAGAGGGTTTTCTCAGCTTTATTAAAATACAATTGACATATAACATTGTGTAAGTTTAAGGTGTACAATGTGTTGGTTCAATGCATTTATAGATAGCAAAACCCATTAGCTAACACCGGCATCACATCGCATAACTGCAATTTCTTTCTTGTGAGAACATTTAAAATGTACTCTTTTAACAACTTTCAAGTATATAATACAGTATTTTTTTTTTAATTGGCTGTGTTGCATCTTTGTTGCTACACATGGCTTTCTCTAGTTGCAGCAAGCAGAGACTACTCTTCGTCGCTATGCATGGGCTTCTCATTGTGATGGCTTCTCTTGCTGTGGAGCATGGGCTCCAGGCTTGCGGACTTAGTAGTTGTGGCACGTGGGCTTAGTTGCTCCACAGCATGTGGGTTCTTCCTGGACAAGGAATCAAACCTGTGTACCCTGCATTAGCAGGCAGATTCTTAACCACTGCTCCACCAGGGAAGTCCTATAATACAGTATTATTAGCTATAATTGCCATGCTGTATATTAGATCATTAGTACTTATTTATAACTGGAAGCTTGTACCAAACTTACATCTCCCCGTTTCCCCCCGCCCTCCAGCCCTTGGCAACCACTATCCTATTCTCTGTTTCTATGAGTTTAGTTTTTTTAGACTATACATGTAAGTGAGATCATACAGTGTTCTTCTTCCTCTGTCTGGCATATTTTACTTAACATAATACCCTCAAGGTCCATGCACATTGTTTCATATCACAGGATGTCTTCTTCCTCATGGCAGAATAATGTTGCATTATATATACATATAGTAGAAATATATTTATATTATATTATATATATACACACACACGTGTGTGTGTGTGTGTGTATATATATATTACATCATCTTTATCCACTCATCTGTTGACAGAAACTTAGGTTGTTTCCATGTTTTGGCTATTGTGATTAAAGCTGCAATAAACATGGGAGTGCAGATATCTCTACAAGGTCCTGATTTCAATTCTTCCAGATATATACCCAAGAGTGGAATTGCTGGATTGTACAGTAGTACTATTTTTAATCTTTTGAGGAACCTCCATATTATTCTCCACAGTGGCTGCACCAATTTACATTCCCACCAACAGTTCAGGAGGGTTCCCTTTTCTCCACCTCCTCACCAACACTTGCTATGTCTTGTCTTTCTGATGAGAGCCATTCCGACAAGTTTGAGGTGACATCTTATTGTGGTTTTGATTTGCATTTGTGATTAGAATGATCAGTGATGTTGAACACCTTTTCATGTACCTGTGGGGACCTGTTGGCATGTTGTATGTCTTCTTTGGAAAAATGTCTATTCAGATCCTCTCCCCATTTTCTAATAAGATCGTTGGGGCTTTTGCAATTGAGATGTATGAGTTCTTTATATATTTTGGATATTAACCCTTCATCAGATATATGATTTGCAAATGTTTTCTCATGCAGTTTCAAAACATCTATAAGTACCATTTTAAATTTTCTTTTGTAGGGGGAATTGGCACCTGTGGTGATAGACAACAGATCAAATGCCAATACCAGCTACTATTCCATTCCAAGGTTTGGCTGTCTGCCCCCTTAAAAACAGTTAGTGGCTTAAAAAATTCAAAGAAATTAAAAACCAAATTGACTAAAGCTTAATCAAGCAATTTATATTGTGAAATGGAATGCACAAAAAGTATGCAAATCCAACAGTAATCCGTACTCTTCATAAAACACTATTGGGGAGCTTGCTTTCCATGCAAATACGATCACAGAGTGAATGGAGCAAGCAACTTGATCGTGGGTGGACTTTATTTTTCTCCATAAATTGATTTTTACCTCAAAAGACTCAGAATTCTTCACAAATAGTTTGTGTGCACGTAACGAAGCAGCTTTATTTTTTGTCTGGCTTTCTTTCTCCCGTTTCTGAATCCAGAATTCTCTTTAGACTCACCAGTGCGTCCAGTCTGCTGGAGATGGCTTCTTTCCAGCCCCAGAGGGTGAGAAGCATCGCAGGACGGAAAATTACTGGAGAAGGTACTAAGAGCCCAGAAGTCTTCAAACCAACCCCTCCAAGCACTCACAATCATGGCAGGGCGATGCATTTCAAATGCAAATCCTGCCTTATTCTTTGAGAATAACTGAACAGTTAACTCCAAAGCCGTTTCACAATTAGCCCTGTTCCCCACAGGGAAATTCAGCCTTTGGTAAATTCAAGCCCACTGCTTGAACAAAGGATCCCTGAAAACTTTCCTTTTGGCAGCAGGCAGTTGGAACAGAGGAGCTCTTAAGTGCAGTGAAGGATTCCCATTTGGACTGAACTCTCCAAGGCCCTTCAGTGTCCCCTCCCTGGGGCCCATTCATAGCTAGCATTCCACTGCATTTGTGCAAAGTGTCACATCTTTAAACCACAACATGGCTTTTGGCATCATCGCTCATGAGGACCGCCACAGCAGCTCCCTGGTAGACAGTGGAGTGCGGTGGAGCGGGCTGGGGGGGCCGGGATGGGGGAGTGGTATCTGAATTTGCAGGTGAGGAAATTGAGGCAGGAATGCCCAGGTAATTTGCTTAAGCCGCAAATGGCCATTAGTACCTAACGTAGCTGATAAGTTGTAGGATGAAGGGTGATGCGAAATCCGGCCTCTGTGCCCCGGCACAGAATTGTACTTCGGAGACAGAGTTTTGGGTGAAGTAGAAAAGAATAGCTTTATTGCTTTGCCAGGCAAAGGGGGCCACAGCGGGCTAATGCCCTCAAAACTGTGTGTCCCCACCTGGAGGGGGTCGTGTGAGGTTTGATAGTAATGGTTCAAAGAGGGTGTTGTCAGCTCATGGACCTTCTTCTGATTGGTTGGTGGTGAGGTCATCGGGAGTCAGCATCACCAACCTTCTGGTTTCAACCAGTCTGGGGCCCACATGCTTGTGGGCAGCATACGGTTAACTTCTCCCCACTAGGGGCTCCCTTCCCTGATTAGCAGCTGTTTGAACCTACCCTTTGGGACTCAGAGAAAGGGATACAGAAAGGCTTTTGCGCCAGGAGCCCCATAGGGTCCTTCTCAGTCTCAACCCCAGCTCCCTGCCCCTTTCTGCCTTGACCCTGCTCAGAATTCACCCTTCATTGTTAAAATGGTGTGGAAGCCCCAGGGTCTAGCCACCTCCTTGGGTCCTCACTTCCTTTTCCCAGAGGCCCTTATGTGTGTCTGTAATAAAACTTTTCTCCTGTTCATCTATCTTATCAGTTTAATTCATGGGCCTCAGTCACAGAACCTAAGAGGGTGGAGGAAAAGTATTTCCTTCCCTACAAGGGCCAGACTGTGGCACCATCTGCCAGTACCCAATTGCCTTGGGTCAGCCACTATGTTGCAGGAAGTGGGACCCTTCCAGGGCCCGAGAGTGGGCTCTTGTCTAACACTTGGAAATGAATTGTCTGAGGAAACACAGGTGATGACAAAGCAAAAGACTTTATTGGGAAGGGGTGCCCGGGCAGAGAGCAGCAGGGTAAGGGAACCCAGGAGGACTGCTCTCCACGTGGCTCACAGTCTCAGGTTTTATGGTGTTGGGGTTAGTTTCCAGGTTGTCCCCGGCCAAGCATCTTGCTTGGCCCATAGTCTGACTCAAGGTCCTTCCTGGTGGCATGTGCATCTCAGCCAAGATGGATTCCAGTGTGAGGGCTTCTGGGAGGTTGGTCGTCTCCTCCCTCTTTTGGCCCCTCCTGAATTCTCCCAGTTAGTTTTCAGCCACAGCACCGGGCTCCTTATCAGGACCCCCTGTTGTGAGACAACTCAGGTAAGCGAGCCTGGCCAAGGCTGGTGGTTTCGGTCAGTAATTCCCTAAAGTCTGGAATTATATGAAAAAAAAAAAAAAGAGTGCTTCTTGCATTTCAGAGGTTTGTACCATCAGTATCATTTTCCTGTGAAGGGTCAGATACTACATATTTTTGGTTTGTGGGCCATACAGGTCCCTGTCACTACAACTTAACTCTGCTATTGTAACTTGAAGCAGCCATAGATAATGTATAAATGAATGAGGGTGAGTGTGATCCCATAAAACTTTATTTACAAAGTGGGCAGTGAGGCCAGAGATGATGGATTTGGCCCACAGGTGGTAGATCTATAGGGTGATGTGCGTGTCCAGTGGGTCCCAGCAAATTGTGAGTAAACAACATGGTAAAATTATGCATTTCCATTCCCATGAGTGTGAACAAATCATTAAAAATTTTCCCAAAGGCTTGCTTTCCCCAAGATGCTATTGCTTCATTTCCTCACAGAGTCATGGTCATCTTCTATTGGTGTGGCTGCACAGTGGCCAGCTGACTTCCATCCCTGTCTGACTCCCACCAGCCAGCACCACCACCGGTGGCTACAAACCAGCATCTCACTGGACCTCTCATCATTAAGCAGGGTGGCTGCAGGTCTCAGCTTGTCTGGGACAGCATCCAAGCAGGCCCATGCTCCCAGTGGGGCCGCTGGTAGTGCCCTGCACACTCTCAACAGGCCTGGTTGGGATGGTGACTGACATATTTACTCCATCAAGATGCCCCTCTTAGCACGTGTTGAATGATGCCTCCTGTGTGCTGGGTACAGTACAGACTCTGCAAAGACAAAGATCAAGACGATAAGTGTATAAACACTGTGTACGTGTGTCTGTCTGCATACAACGTATACACAATATTATATATACACACATACACACACAAGGTGTATACAATACTATATATATATAAACACAATACATACACAATACTGTGTGTATATATACATCGTGTGTATATATATACAAGCATATACAAGCATATGCTATATATATACACATTTATAATGTATATACAATATTGAGCATATGTACACACAATGCATATGAAATATACATGTATACACACATACACAATGTATGTAGAATACTGTGTATATATATATATACACAAGATATATACATATTATTTTATACATACACATGCAATGCCTATACAATATTGTGCATATATACATTCAATGTATATACAACATTGCATGTGTATATACACACATACAATGTATATATGATTGCATATATACATACACACACATACATAACTTGTATATCATATTTTATATATGTATACATACAGTATATATACAATATTTATATACACACTCAATCTATATACAATATATTTATTGCAATGACCTCTTAGCATGTGTGTATACCAGCATATACCAAAATATACATACACGACCCTTCCATCAAGGAGCCCTGGCCTAGTCGGGGAGGCAGAGAAGGACACCAGAACCATGGCAGGGCAGTTCATAGAATTACAGAAAGCAGAGAAGGCTTCCTGGAGGAAGGAGCATCTGGACAAAATCTTAGCAGCTGCAGAGGCAAGAAAAGGAAGAAATCAGAATGTGACTTGCCAGCAGTGAGGACAGCCACGCTGAAGTTACAGAGGTGAGAAGCAGCTAGTTTGTGAAAAGTACTGCCATATTCTAGTGTTGCTGGGAAACAGAGATCTTTCTGTAAAAAAGTAAACTATCTATCTACCTATCTACCTATCTGTCTACCTATCTATCTGTCTATCTACCTATCTACCTATCTATCTACCTGTCTATCTACCTATCTGTCTACTGACCATCTACCTATCTATAATACAAACAATTCTTTCATGCTATCCTGGCTTCCTCTTTACTAATAATTGGCCTCATAATTTACATGTAATTTGCCAGTGGTTTAATACCTAATTAAAAACCTCTAATTAACTCTTCATCTTGCAGTGAATAAGACTCACCCTGTAGCTGAGCAGGTGAAGAGATTTAATTTCCTGACACAGCACCTACAAACGACCTCACAAAACAAAACAGGAGGGAACGGCATACTCTGCATCGCCTTCTCCTGATGATCTGTTTATCTGTATTTTGCAGAGAGACCTGGTTGGAATTGTCCAGGGCACCACAAACAGACCCTATTTGCATCCCCTGTGGCTGTACCTCCTTACTGCTCTTCCCCACCACCCTCCAGCCAAACCCAAGATGACTCTGAAGAAGTGGAGGGGAGCCAGATGGTTGAGATAACATTTTAGCAGGACAAATGTGTGTGGTGTGTGTGTGTGTGTGTAAATAATTCAGTGTATGGTAAGTGCTACGTAATACATCATATACATTGTACTGCTAATGCATGATGTATAACATAATTATAACAGAAAACTCACATCTACGTGCATGTCCTAGTGTTCTATTACTTCTGTAACAAGTTGCCACACACTTAAAGGCTTAACACTACACCCATTCACCATCCTAGAGTCCCAAGGTCAGCAGTCCAGGCACCGTGTGTCTTAAAGCTACGCTCTGCTGACATCAAGGTGTCCTATGGGCTGGGCTTTTGGCTAGAAAACAAGAATAAGATTCTCTGGGTGATATTCTGTTTCCAAGTGCATTCAGGTTGTTGGCCAAATTCAGTCCTTGTGGTTGTAGGATCAGTCCTTATGGTTGTAGGACTCAGGTCCCATTTCCTTGCCACTATCACCTGGTGCTGGCCTTTGTGCCTAGAAGCTGCCCAAATTCCTTCTCTTGTTTCCCTTGTGATGCCCTGCAGCAATGGAAGGTCGAGTGTCTCTCGTGCTTTGAATCTTTTAACCTCTCTTCTGCTCAGATGGTTACACTGGACTCACCTAGTCAATCCGGCTAACTTTCCTGTTTTAAAGTCAACTGATGAGTAACCTTCATTCCACCTGCCAAGTTCCTTCCCAGTGGTACCCAGATTAGTGTTTGAATTAGTAGAGGGTGGGAATTTGGGGGAGGGAGGACTTCTTTAGAATTCTGCCTGCCCCTCTATGTATACACACATATACATTATACACTGACCTGCAGGTACATCAGCCATGCTATGGCTGGGCCTCATGCCAGTCTCATGAGAAATGGAACTAAAATTTAAGAAAAAGCACAAGGCAAAAATATGATTCCCTGGATTATAAAGGAGGGAGAAATATTCACTTATCTACTTATCATTATTTTATTATTCAATTTGAGCATTAGTTTTCCAAATGTGTGCTTTCTTATGGCCATGTCTGATATCCCTTAAAAACTAGGGTTAAGGATGCCAGACATTATTCTAAAAAAGAATTTACCAGAGACATTCCCTGCAAAAGCAACTCTGAAAGAAGGTAAAGCATGAGGCAAGTGAACAAGGGTCTGAGACCAGATTCAAATTCACAGCCTTCCAATGCCCACAGCAGTGCTATTCACAATGGCCCCAAGGTGGAAACAACCCAGCGGTCCATCAGCTGATGGTTGTGGTACAGCCATTCCGTGGACTATTATTCATCTGTAAAAGGGAAAGGAATTCTGGTTCATGCTACACAGATGAAGTTTGAAAACATTATGCTAAGTGAAAGAAAATCAGACACAAAAACCCATATATGGTATAATTCCATTTATATGAAGGGTCCAGAATTGCAAAATCCGCAGGAATAGAAAGTACATTGGCATTTGCCTGGAGAAGAGGGAATGACTGCTAGTGGGTACCGGCTCCTTCTGGGGTGATGAAACTATTATAAAATTAAATAGTGGTGATGGTTGCACAGCTCTGCAAATACACTTTTAAATACTTTAAAAGGGAGAGTTTGCAACAAAGATTTACTGTATAACCCAGGGAACAATATTCAATATCTTGTAATAACCCATAATGAAATAGTAATAATCTGAAAAAATAATAATAATAATCTGAAAAATATATATATATTTTTGCTGTATTATTTTGCTGTACACCTGAAACTAACACAATATTGTGAATCAACTGTACTTCAATTTTTAAAAAAGCACATTAAAAAAGGAAGTGTTTTATGGTATGTGACTTCTATCTCAATAAAGCTTTGATCTACACCCCACCTAAGTGTCTTCCACTCAAATCTATGGACAATAATGCAGGGAAAGATTTCTTTTATGTTTATAATATTTTAAGAACTTTTAGTGAGATATCATTGACATACAATAAACTGCATATATTTAAAATGTACAATTTGATATTTTTTTCTTATTAATGATGTATATATGGCAATCCCAATCTCCCAATTCATCCCCCCCAACCCCCCTCACTTTCCCCCCTTGGTGTCCATATGTTTGTTCTCTACCTCTGTGTCTGTATTTCTGCCTTGCAAACCAGTTGATTTGTACCATTTTTCTATATTCCGCATATATGTGTTAATATATGATATTTGTTTTTCTCTTTCTGACTCACTTCACTCTGTATGACAGTCTCTAGATCCATCCATGTCTCTACAAATGTCCCAGTTTCATTCCTATCCATGGCTGAGTAATATTCCATTGTATATATGTACCACATCTTCTTTATCCATTCATCTGTTGATGGACATTTAGGTTGCTTCCGTGTCCTGGCTATTGTAAATAGTGCTGCAATGAATATTGGGGTGCATGTGTCTTTTTGAATTATGGTTTTCTCTGGGTATATGCCCAGCAGTGGGATTGCCGGGCCATATGGTAATTCCATTTTTAGTTTTTTAAGGAACCTCCATACTGTTCTCCATAGTGGCTGTATCAGTTTACATTCCCACCAACAGAGCAAGAGGGTTCCCTGTAGGGAAAGATTTTATGTGGGAAGAAGACATGCTCAGCTTTGCATTTCTTTCATCCTTTTGTGTACATACACATACAACACACGTGTTGCCACCCCGCGAAGCAGCAGCCACAGCGCCAGGCGTGGGGATCCTTGGAAAAGTGAGGCACCCTGCCCTTCTGGAGTTTGGTGGGTGAGGCAGACTTCAAACCACTATTTATCACAGACTGTTCACAGACAGATGTTGAAACACTAATTACTACACCTATACATGACTATTAAATAGTAATTTGTGTAAAATGCTCTGGAAAAAGTACAGGGTGTGATGTGAGTATGCAGCAGGAGATGCAGGAACCATGCCGTCTGTGGGATGTGTGTGGTTTTCCTGAGGAAACGCGCCTCAGATGAGATCTGAAAAAGGAACAGACTTAACCAGACAGAGGGACAGGTACTGGAGGTGAGGCGAGAGCTGAACGTGGAGGGAAGAGCAGGTGTGAGGAGCAGGAGGTAAGAAGGACCCGAGGTTGGGCATTTAGAGGCTTGGAGGTCCTGGGAGAGAGAACCAGGAGGTTGCACTTGGGTGGGGAGTCAAGGGCTGCACCCCAGAGGCCACTGGGGGACCAAGTGAAGATTTGGGACTTTATCCTAAAGGCAAAGGGACAACGCAAAAAAGTTTCAAACAAGGGAATGATGTAGTCACATTTGTGTTTAGAAAGATTATTCTGGAGGACTTGTGATTCTGGCAGGGTGGCAAACCAAATGTGTCTTAGCCTGTTCAGGCTGTTGTAACAAAATGCCTCACACTGGGAGGCTTATAAACCACAGAAATGTGCTGTTCACAGTTCCGGAGGCTGGAAGTCCAAGATCAAGTCACGGGCAGACTGGGCGTCTGATGAGACTTGCTTCCCAGTTCATACATGGCTGTCTTCTCTCTGTGTCTTCACACAGTGGAAGGGGTGAGGGAGCCCTTTCGTAAGGGCACTAACTCCATTCATGAAGGCTCCACCTTCATGACCTAAGCACCTCAACGAGGCCCCACTTCCTTACATCACCATCCTCGGGGGTGGAGTTAGGCTTCAGCATATGAATTTTAGGGGGACAAAAAACTCAGACCATAGTAAAATAACCCAAATATTAACCTCAGGTGTGCTGGGATAAAATACAACAAAATGTATTTTAAGTGCATATCTGAGCTTCCAAGAAAGACCATGCCTGTTCTCTTACCATGTGTGATAGGTGAGTGAGAAGCCAGAGTGACAAACCCCCAGCTAAGGCTTCTGCTCCTGAATGAAGTTGGCAGGTGAGGAGGCAGATGAGGGGACAGGTGAGGGGACAAGTGAAGGGACAGATGAGGGGACACGTAAGGTAGGAAGGTGAGGGGACAGGTGATATGAACAAGTGAGGGGACAGGTGAGGTAGACAGGTGAGGAGGCAGGTGGGCTTATCAATATGAGCTTGAGCTTTAACACCAGGTGTCAACAGCAGAGGAAGCTGAGAACTCAGCCAACCTGGGGAATCAGAAGCAAGACTGGCCCCTGAATAAAAATGCAGCCTGTAACTGTTGCAGCCTCAGTCATGGTGTGAACCCCTGCCTGCGTGAGGAGAGGTGAGGAAGTTCAGATGCCTCTGCCTGGATTCAGGATGCAAAAAACTCCAACCAAAATCCACCTGCACATAAAATAACCAGGAGCTGTGCATGCGGGTGTGCAGTCTTCCTAATGTGGTCTAGTGATTCCTCTGTAACATTTAACAGGCACAAACCCCAACCTGCTCTGGAGGGACCCTCCCCCACCATCTTGAGGACCCACATGAGGGAATGCCAATCTGTGAAAAAGACAAGTGTCCAGTCAACAACCCAGGACCTGTGAGGACCACTCCTTCCATGAGGTGTCAGAAAACGTGAGAGCTTGAAGGAGGGGCCAACAACCTGCAGGGAAACACATGTGTGGTTAACATGATGAATGACATGTGAACAAAGGCCAAGAGAAAGTCCAGGACCTGTACCCCCAAACCCAGCCAGGCACCTCCATCCAGCTGCATCTCCACTTGGGGGTCTGCTGTCCTCTGCCTTCTCCTATCTCAAGAGATGACAAGGTCATCTTTCCAGGGACAGGGGACCAGATCCCTGGAATCATCCTTAACCTCTCTCTCTCACATACTTCACACCTCACCCCATTCATGATTAAATAACAAAATGAAATCAATTTCTTACAAATTGAAGAGAATTTCTTCACCTTGTAAACCTTCTAAAGCAATGTCACTGTTGTTTTCCAACTGAGTGTGGCCATGCATTTTAGGGCTGTGAAATAATTTGGGGTGAAAGAAAACATCATAGATATTAAATTTAACACATTGAATGAAGAGAATGGACTAGATCAGAAAGGAACAAGATGAAGTGAGATAAGACAGAAGAGAACAGAAGAGAAAATGTCAGAAGGGGTCACATGTAATCAGGGTAAGTGAAGTCCGGGGCAGTATCTGTTTCAGGTGTATGTGCCTTTATGCACATATGTGGGTACCAGTCACAGAATCAAGGTGTGTGCATGCGTGCGTGTTTGCTGTGGGTCATGAAGCCGCTGGGATCGAGTATATTCATCAGAGCACATATGCCAGATGTTACACTTGATGGAGACATGCTGGCCACAGTCACTTCACAGCGGGAACAAGACAGAGGTGCGCATTTGTATGCTACATTGTGCTGGAGGTCCCGACCAGCACAGTAAGACACGAAAAAGAATGAAGGTTACAAGGGCTGAAGAGGAGAAACAAAAATCATCGTTATTCACAGCTGTTACGACCAGCACACAGAAAGCCCCAGAGAACGGAGATCAGCTCGGAATATAAATGAGAGAGCTCTGCTCAGCTTCTGGTTACCTGGTCCAACCCTCAAAATTGGCAGTGTGCCTTTAGTCCAGCAACAAACAATAACAAAATCTAATACCTTTTAAAAACATCATTTACAGTAAGAAAAAAAATACAATATCCTGAGAATAAATTCCACAAAAGACGTGGAAGACGTTCACAAAGATAACTAAATTTCGTTGGTAAACAAAACGGAAGCAAACCTCTATCAATAGAGAAGAAAGATGCAGCATCAAAAACATTGTCAGTCCTCCCCAAATTATAAAGTCGACGAAATCTCAATAAAAATCCAGGATGTCTTTACAGATGCTGACAAACCTATTTTGAAACTTCTATGGCAAAATAAAGAGTTGGGGACGGTTAAGAATGTTTTGAAGACGAGAGAGAAGGTGAGGTTGGAGGTGCTTCTTTCTAGATGCAGACAGAAGCTCCAGTCCTAGAAATCTGGGAAGAGCCCTGACATGGCACAGAAGGCAGCACCCAGCACAGACCTGCCTGCACCTGGGGACTATTACAGGTCGGAGGGGTGAGAATGGTCCTCCCATCGTGACTCCAGGGCCACTGGGCACCAAGAGAGAAAATGATGGGATTAGAGCAACACACTGCAACCTCATCTCCAAATACAGACGAACCAGTGATTAGGGCTTCAACACGTGAGTTTGAGGGAAGATTTAGTCCATGTTATAGACTAGAATGTTTGTGTTCCCCCAGGGTTCATATGTTAAAGCATAACCCCCCATGTGATGGTGTTTGGAGATGGGGCCTTTGGGAGGTGATCAGGTCATGAGGACAGAGCCTTCATGAATGGGATTAGTGCCTTATAAAGGACTTCAGAGACACCCCCCACGTCTTCCACCATGTGAAGATACAGAGACTAAACGGTCATTTATACACCCCTCACAAGACGTCGAATCTACCAGCTCCTTGATCTTGGACTTCCCAGACTCCAGGACAGTGAGAAATAAATGTCTGTTGTTTGTAAGTCACCCAAGCCTATGCTATTCCGTCAAGTAGCCCGAATGGACTATGAGAGTTCGTAATAGGTGTAACCATCCAACAATGAATGTCAGAGTATGTATAAAACTCTGCAAATCAAGAATGAAGACAAATGACCCAATGGGATTGGTATCGCCTATGACCCAGCTCTTCCACACTAGGGGTGAGATCTCAGAACCTGGCCACAAATCTACCCCTGGGTGTGTAGAAAGCCTCTTACTGAGAACTTGTCTCTGGTAGTTGTTTGAGTTAATTGTCCATCTGAAAGGGACAGATAAGCAGAGGGTGAGGAACTTCCCCAGCTAAGGCAGCGGATAAGACACACACATGGGAAGGAGAGATCTTGAACGTTGGCAACCCAGGAAAGATAAGGAAGGAACAAAAGGAAATTTATAGCACAAGATCAATGACGTGAACAAATTTTGCCAGGATTTATGCCTACTTAATGACAAATATCAAGCTGGTTACCGTGGGTGGCTGTGAAGTGGAAAGAAGTTTAAACATGATAGAGACAGAATTGGAGGTAAAATCAGTAAGATCTGAAGATGAGTCAGGGGCGTGGGAGAGAAGAGAGACAGAGGGGTCAAGGGTAACCCCCATGGTTCTGAATGAGCTGCTGGTTGAGTGACATTGTCTGTTCCCATGCAGAACCCACTGGAAAAGAAGGGGCTGGGCTTCCTGAGGGGCACTGGTGGGAAGCGAGATGTCTGTTTTGGACTTGGTGACGTGTTGAGAGATCTTGGTGCTTGTGAGTCATCCACATGCAAGTTTCAGATGGGCCATTGCTGGCATTGAGTTCTGAGCTGGGCAGAGCTGTCTGGGCTGAAGGTTGGATTTGGGAGTGGTAGGCTTCTAGGTGCCAGAGATTGTCCAGGGAGTGGTGTGGAATGAGTCTGCCATCAGGCAGGTGGCATGGAGGACCAATGGGGCTAAGTTCCTTAATCCAAAAGATATTTGCAATCAGCTCACTGAAGAATCCCTATCGGGGTCAAACGCTGGGGCTCCTGTTCAATGTGCTTCCCTGAACTGCCACATTCAGGGCAACCTCCCAGGCATCAGGCCTACTATGGCTTGTTTCTGGACATCTATCCTGCCTGCCTCTCCCCTTTGCTCACTTGTCCCATGGACCCCCAGCTGAACCTTCAAGGGAAATGTAGGAAGAACATTTGAAGGGAAAAATGCTCTGTCTCTGGATGAGCCCTGCCCAGCAGTGAGCAGGTATCTGATGTATCTGAGCCTGTAGAATGGAGATTACATTATAGGGTTATTATGATCTTTCCCCAAGCCCAGTGAACTTAAGCAAAGCTGTCTGAAACCTGTTTATGCCCTTAGCCTGTGAGGATGCTTTGTAGAATGCAAATATGTGGCTGTTGTTTTTTTTAATCCCTGTGCGCCTGGATTTCTGACCTTTCTTTTGCTCTATATTTTCTAACCTTTGTTCTCCTTTCTTCATTTTATAGAGACAACAGTGTCCAAACTTCCATCATTCCACCAGAGCTTTGTAGCATCTTTGGGGGATTCCATAAATTGAGAGAATGTCAGACAAGATTAAAGGGTTCTCTAGAGGACCCCTGAGGATTTTAAGCAAGTGTGTTGTCAGAGCTGGTTGGACCTGAGATGGTGTCAGCAGAGCTGAGAAGCACAGCTGTGTCCCTTTGGGCCTCTGCCTGGATGTCTCTGAAGGAAGCAAGGAATCCCATGGTGATGACCTGCTTGGAACTAGCTCCTTTGAGGGATCAGGGACTCCTGAAAATGTGGTTGCCTCTGGGCTAGGATGGCTGATGGATTTGCCAGAAAGGCCATGAACATAAAGCTGTGGGGTCCCTCAGGGCTGCCTCTTTCCATTCAAGTTCCCTGTTACACACGCCCTTGACCCCTGGCTTAGGTACTGATGGAGAAGCCATGGGGTTGGGCACCCTGCCGAGGGGAACGTGGGTTGGGGAGACCTTTAGTTCATGTTAATGGAATAGATTCCGTAGTTTAGTTACTGCTAATACATTAGTTTGCTATGGTTGCCATAACAAAGTACCACAGACTGAGTGGCTTAAGCAACAATTATTTTCTTCCAGTCTTAGAGGTTGGACATTCAAGATTAAGGTGTGGGCGGAGCTGGTTCCTCCTGAGGCCTCTCTCCTTGGCGTGTAGATGGCCATCTTCTCCCTGTGTCCTCACATGATCATCCCTCTGTGTGTGTCTGTATCCTAATCTCCCTGACAGGCCATGTTCCTGAGCACGGATGCCTTGGTCATCAAGGATCACCCTTGCCCTTGGGCAGTGAAAGCGTCTTCAATGGCCTCCTCTAGCCTCTAGGTCTCTCTCCTTTTCAGTGAAAACAACAGGGAGGGAGGTTTTTAAACGTGATTGAGAAAAGGGCACATGGCAAATGTCCCCCAGCCCTGCCTTCAATAACAGCAGACACCTCCACAGTGCTCTGAATATGTTTTCCAGCAGAGCCCAGGGTGGATGGCAAGAGTCCCCCAAGCCTGTTCTATAACCACTCAATGAACAGAGGGTTCCACGGTCAAAAAAGAGAGGAGCTTTGCATAGTATGATGGCCATGGCCATAAGAATGCTGCATGGACCACTGCCTGGGACTCAGGCTCAGTGTCACTCACTGGCCATGTGTCTGCAGGGAAGCTGGAGTTTGGCCAGTCCAGGCTGGCCTCAGCTGGTGGGTACGAGCCACATGCCTGCCATCCTGCTGGGACTAGCAGTTGCCCGAGGGGTTTTTCTTACGGTGAAAAGGGGTGAAGCCAACCTCACAACACATTTCAAGCCCTCCTTGGTCATGTCCTTGAAAATCTCATCCGCCAAAGCAAGTCCGTATCCCCAGCCTTGGTAGCAGAAGGGAGGTGCTGGCGAACAGCAGGCACGCTGCAGGGAGTGAACCGCTGGGACCCAGAGTCAGTCGGTCACAGTATCTCAGCCTCTCCTTCGACACTCACAAAAGCGTGCAGTACTCTGAAATCCCTGCCGTGACAAAATCTGTTTAATGGAGCCCAGCGTCCCCCATATTTCCAAACACATATCCTGTATTCAGAGAACATCCTTTCTAATCTGCATGAGTAACTTTCTGCAGAACACACATCGTGCACAAAAATAATGTAATAATATAACTGTGTGATTTCTAACCAGTGAGCACAGTTCCATCAGAGCCCCACCATCTCAAGGGGGAGGAAGCCCGCTTGTCCTCGTTAATTTCCAGTCCCTTATGTCTGAAAGGGGGATGAGATGCACTGCTAGGAAGGTGAGAATGGGGACAGAGCACAGGTGAGCGCACCCTGGCGTTGGGAGAGGGACTGAGGTGCATCTGTGATCGCCGTGAGGGATGAGACACACAGATGTCTGAACTAAGAGGTGCAGGATTGGGCAGGCCCCAGGAACTTGCCTGGAAGAAAGCCAGGGGATGGGGTTGTTCCTAAGCTTGGTTTCTCATCATTCTGTCCGGCCAACTTTCCAACACACAAGCCACGGATTGTGACAGCTTCTTTATAGGGTGTGTGACACTCCATAAACACTTCAGACTCAGAAATGTGTGTGCGGACCCTCATTACTGAACTGTCCCATCTCAGCTGAAAGCACAGGTGTCATCATCTCGGTGTGTGGACTCAGCTGTTTCTCTGTAAGAACATCCAGAGCCCGGACTGGAGATACCAAATATCTCAGTGATGATTAGGTGCAGGTAGAATGATAGAGCAAGGTGGGGAGAGAAAGCTGGGAACAGCTTTGGAGAGGGTTGGGGGGGCAGCCCTACCTACAGGTGACATTTGGACACTAGCCCACAAAACAAGGGAGGGAACAGAGAACCTTCCGGAGGCGAGAGCTCCAGGAGGAGGGAACAGAAAGGGCAAAGGCTCAGAGGCTGGACAGTGGGAGGAGCCACAGCACAAGAAGGCAGGGGTGAAGCTGGGGGCCTGGGAGGCCAAGGGAAGAGCAGTGCATTATTTATTCTGGGAGAGTCTGGAAACCATAGAAGCTCAGTGTCATTATCTGACTTACCTTGAAAAGTGAGGCTCAAACTGCTTTGAAGGGAAAATATTTCAGAGATGCACATGCAGGTGGGGAATTACTCAGTAAAGAGGCATTTTAAGAGGTCAGGTGAGAGGGGGCAAACAGACCTGTTCCTGGGTGTCACACAAACTAGAAAGGACTACTGCAAGCAAAAGCTGAAACCTTCCAGCTGAAGAGGACACTTTCCTGGGAAGATGAAGGTAAAGGGCTGGGTTTGAGGGCCGTCGGCCCAGGTGCTGATCTGGGTACCACAGAACCATCTGTTCAGGATCTTCTTCAACTTCCCTTTAAGACAGTCCCTACATAGATGCTACCGTGCAGCCCATGACTACATCACCTTGAGAGTTACACTGAATTGGCTTTCAGCCAAACAGCCTGTGCTGTTGACTTTTTGCCCAATCACGGGCCAACAACACGAAAACAATTCCCCATACAGAGATGAAATATTTAAAAACAAGGAATGGAAAAAAAAAAAAGCAGGGTTTATTAAAAGGGCTCCATCATTCCAAATTGATGCCTTCAGTAACTCCTTTGTCATTCATCCTTATAGATATAAAAGTATCATCTGAAGGGAGAATGTTAATAAAAGTGACATTTCCCCATCAGTCAACTTAATTCACAGCATAACATTTTCCAGATCCAATTATGTTTGCCTGATGACTGACATCCAGTGAACATTGCTGTTCATGTGGAAAAGTGCATTAAAGAGGCCCGGAGATAATTCATCACACAGAGCACTGCCTTTTCCAATGGGAAGAATGTTAATGTAGAGACTAGCAGGGGACCTCCTCTCAGACAGAGATGGGCGCGGCCATCCCAGGAGTTCTCGAGATCCAGGGTTGTGACACCTCCGAGTAGAAAGGCAGCAATCCAGAGAACCCCACCTGAGACAGGACACCCCTGGCTTCATCCTGGATTAGACAGCAGCCCTTCCCCCCTTGCATCTAACCCCACCTCTCAGAGAACCCTCCATGCCCACCTCCTGCGAGTAAACTCAGCCCTTGGAACAAATTCCCTGTGACTCAGCTTCCTGGGAGCACACGGGGTTTACAGAAGAATGGGCAAGGTGCATTGAGAGGGGGGATTCCAAGGATGCAAAGGGCAGGTGTATTGGTTTCCTGTAACAACCATAACAAAGTGCCATGCACTGGGTGGCTTAAACAGCAGAAACTTGTCATGTCTCAGTTCTGGAAGCCAGGAGTCTGACACCAAGCTGCCGGCAGGGCTGGTTCTTTCCAGAGGCTCAAAGGGAGACTCTGCTCCGTGTCTGTCTCCCTGCATCTGGCGGTTTCCTCGCATCTGGAACATCTGGCTTGCAGAAGCATCACCCCATCCCTGACTCCATCTTCACATGGCATTCTCCCGCGTGCATGTCTGTATCCAAATTTTCCCTTTTATGAGGTGTTAAAGAAAAAATGTATCCCGACTCTTCTTAAAAAGTCAAGGAAGACATTATTCAAGGCTGTTGCAACAGGGGAGAGAGATTGAGCTCAACCCTCAGTACAGCAAAGACAGCAGGGGTCGTATAGCCAACAGCAGAGCGAGGGGGTCAGTGGACGGGAAATGAAGAAGAGGGGACTAGGACAGGGGTGCTGGCTGAGTTGACTCAGCAGGATTCTTGCCACAGCAGGGTTAGGCGAGACAAGGACAGGATGGGGACCCAGGTGGAGACCTAGTCAAGAAGGGGTCAGAGGAGCCTGACTAGGGTGTGGTCAGAGGACACCAGGCATATTGGACTAGGCCATCCTCAATGACCTCATCTTAAGTCGAAGACCTGCCAAGGCCCTACTTCCAAATAAGGGCACATCCTCAGGTGCTCAGGGTTAGGACTTCAGCATCTTTTTTTTATTTTTATTTTTAGCTGGGGAGCACACTTCAACCATAACAGAAGGCATTCCTCATCCCTGACCTGAAAAGTCCACCGAGGAGGATGGTCGGCCCCTCAGGTTCCCCAGACGCAGGCCCTGAGACAAGGGCTGGTGACTTGGGAGGAGTGGGGGGTGGGGGGGGGGGACTGTGCCATCAGGAGGAACCTTAAAGGAAGGAAGGAAGTGACATGGGGCGGAAAGTGCTGAGCAGGAAGTGGGTCTCAGGCCCAACGTGGCCTTGCCCTCAACCTGGGTCTGCCCCTGTCCTGTATGAGTCAGGCCTGGAGAGGGTGTAACCTCCCCTTGTCATGAGACAGCCTGCAGCTGAGGCCCATTCTGCTGGGGAGGGGGTGGCTGAGAAACCCCAGGGGCCATAAAGCAGCTGGGGGCTGGCCCCCGGGCTGGCGGTGGGCACCAGGCAGGGCAGTGCAGGGGTACAGCAGGAGCAGCCATGCTCAGAGGCTCAGCCCCCACCAGCCTCACCACCAGCTGGGGGCGGCCAGCCTTCCTGCCATCTCCAACCTGCCTGAGCCACTCCGTACAAATTGCTGAGAACGAATGCCCTTTAATGAAATCAAGTGACAGTGACAAAAGCCCTAATTTTGTGTCTTTTCTATTCTCCAGCTGCAGCGGCGCTGCCCTGAAGAGGTTTCTGTTGAGCGCGTGCAATTTATCAGACCAGCCAAAGGAGCAGGAAACGGCAGCCCTAACTCAGGGCTCTGCTCCCTCAATACAGTTATTTGTTTCCGATGTTCCTTTGGGATGTCATTGCTGTCAGCTCAGGGGTGGTGACCAAGCTTGTTTCAAATTGCTTTGAATTGAAGGAAAGACGTAACCTTTTTTCTTCCCCCTTCTGAGATTGGGGAGGAAAACTTTGTTTCACAAGGATTTTTTTTTAAAACTCTCAAGGGTTTGTATTGGAAACGGCACAAAAAGACCCTTTTCATTGAATACTTAAAAAAAAATAATCTGTGGTTTGAATGTGTGGGGGAGGGATGGAGGACAGGTGAAAAGATTTAATTTCTTGAAAAATCTTTAAGTTTTTTCCCCAAAACAATAAGGCAGAATGACCCTAAATCTTTGAAGGATGAAATGTTTGGCCAAGTTAAAAAAATTCTTTACATATTTGCACTGCTTGGTTTCCATGGGAACCGAAAGAGGCACTCCATAATGCCTTGAGAACTTCTATTTTTATATTAACCCTTCGTGTCATAAACAAAGGAAAACTAGAGGGGAGGGTGGGGTGGGGTGGGGTGGGGTAGGGAGGTGCCGTTTACAGATCCTTGAATCTCATTTCAAGACCAAGGAAGAGGGGTTCCATTGGAACAGAAGCACGCCAACATTTACCTGAAACCAGAAAACTCACTGTGTATGCCGTCCCTCTAGATTCAGGGACACGGTGGAGAAAAGTAATTAACATAAATACCACTCATTCAGTCTGCCTACATTCGTACCTGACTGTGGACTTGGACACACAAAGATGTACTTTCAGTCTAGAGTCTGCCAGCCCTGGGCTGAGAGATTTGATCCTGGATGCAGTGAGAAGTGTGGGTAAGTGGCTGTTATGCTAGGTCTACACTCTGGCTCATCGGATGCCCCTGGGTGTGGCACTGAACACCCTGGGAAGAGCCTTGAAGCCATCAGAATGTGGATGAGAAGTCGTCTTTTAGGGAATAAAGTGAGCTGAAGTCTGCATCAGCACCTGACCTATTTCACAGGCTCCCAGTACGTGTAAATGTAAGCTCTTTTCTTACGCAAGAAGGAAAAGGGATAACTTGTAGGAAGAAACAGAGACCTCACCAACAGTGGGCGTGATGCGATATAGCTTCACGGACATTTCTAAACCCTCCCAATGTTAGCGGAAAAAACACACAAAAAACAAACAAAAAGATCACCGCAACGAAAACAGTAATGGGAGTGAGTAAGTATGAGTGGGTTTTTTCAGGTCACACTTCTCCCCAAAATAAACCTATTTTAAAAATAATATGTGAATCAAATAGCACAGGAAGCTGATGAAGCTAAATGCGAGCACCTGTTTTTCCTACACAAGAAACGAAAACAAACTCACTGTAATGAAAATCAAGTACAAAAATGATTGCCTAATTAATTGAATGCCTAACTGATGAGCTGTGCTCCGTAAATGTCTCTGGTGTCTTTTTCGTTGATTGATGGTGCGGAGAAAGATGACGAAGCATCGGGCTGCTCTGGCCTCTGACGACGTTGGTCCAGCCGTCCACTCTAATGGAGCAGCCTCCCGGCTCAGCTGCCCAACACCTGGAACAGGTGGCCTACGCCCCCAGCTCTGGCCCTGCCTTTCTGTTATCCTAGGGAGGAAGTTCCAGGGTGGAGACCCACAGGTGGTCTCAGGGTAATTTTCTGACAATTGCTGGGACCACCGGAGACACACATCGCACAGGTGTTCTGTTTGGCCCTCAGCACAGTTGTAACTTCACATGTATTTTATGGGCGTTGTCTCCCAGCCAGACTGTGAAATCCATGGGGGCAGGGACGGACCATGTCTGGGTTCCCCCCCCCTCCATCATTTTATATGTAGCACCTAGTCAGAGGCCGGCACATAATAAGAACTCAATAAGTATGTGTCAAATACAAAGACTGTTTAAGAAGGAGAGAATAATAATGAATATTTAATTAGCTTTCTATTGTTACCATGAAAACTATGCAGGATGGTGCAAAACAACAGACTCATTTGCTCCCTGTTCCAGAACTCAGCAATATGAAATGGATCTCAGTGAGTGAAACTCAAGGTGTGGGCAGGATTGCACTCCTTTCTGGAGGCTCCAGGGAGAGTCTATTTCTTCATCTTCCCCATCTTCTGGAGGCCTGCTGCGTTCCTTGACTGGTGGCCCTGTCCTCCGTCTTCACATCCAGCAACACCAGGTCAAGCTCGTCTCACACTGCTCTCTCGCAGCCCTTCTCTCCTGCCTCTCTTGTCCACTTTTAAGGACCCTTGTGATGATGTTAGCCCCACCCAGGTCACTCGTCCCCCCTCAAGGTCAACTGATGGGCAGTCCTCATCCCACCTGCAACCTTCATTCTCCTTTTCCATGTAAGTTAACGTGTTAACAGGTACCAGGGATCAGGACATGGTCGCGTTCGGCAGAGGCCATTACGCTCCTCATCACAAATATCTTCAGACAAAAATAGAACTTTCTGGGAG
This sequence comes from Hippopotamus amphibius kiboko, assembly GCF_030028045.1. Lineage (NCBI taxonomy): Eukaryota > Metazoa > Chordata > Mammalia > Artiodactyla > Hippopotamidae > Hippopotamus > Hippopotamus amphibius. Next base: position 2,634,647 of record NC_080186.1, on the reverse strand, counting down.
GAAAAAGGAGGAGACCAGATCAAGATGGTGTTTTGTTCATCTTTGTGTGTTGTCCACAGGGCCAAGCAGAGGGAATATATTGTAGATGTTTCATTAAGAAGGGTTTGTGGAAGAGATTCATATCCTACACCCACCTATCAGGAAATGACCACCTGTTCTGTGCTGCTAATAACACAATGAGACATCGGGCTGGAAACGAAGCGCAGACCAGAACTGCACCTCTATAATTACCTTTGGACTCCTTGGTGATTGTAACCAAAGCACAGCAGTCATAACTAGCTAACATTCAGAGAGCACTGTCAAGCCCACAAAGCCTTTCACAAACCTTATCCCACTGGATCTCTATCCCCACCGTGAGGGCGGAAATGACTAGTTCCATTTTGCAGGAGAAATGCAAGTTCGAAGAAATTGAGTAACCTGGTCAAGATCTAACAGCCAGTGCATGTCAGGGCCACGTCTTCTGGATCCACACTGCAAGACCATCCCATTCCACCACGTTGCCTCCCTGAACAAATAGGAGACAAAATAGCCAGTCTTTGGTTGTGTAATGCAGACCAAAAAGGCTAAAAGTAAGACCAGTAATGTCCAGGCATAGAGAAAGGTCCACAGCGGGGCAGAAGCGTGAAGACAAGGTGGGACTGAAGCATGAAAACCAAGGTGGGGCAGAAGCGTGAAGGAATGGAGCAGGTTTGATTGGCTACAGGTGGGGCCTCAGGTATCTGCATTCTTAGACAGAGCTTCGTGTGCTCAGCACTGTGATCCCCACCTGTCATTTCTAAATTAATTCTCACCACTCCCTCCAGACATGCCAGGGTCCATCTCATTCTCCATCTACTAAGATTGTCCTACCCCCTAGAGCTGACCCTTCTACTCAAGAAGTCCACTATGAACTAGAAGCCTTATTCTTCTGAATTTCCAGCACCCACATGGTGACAGGTGTGTGGTGAAACCACTTCAGCGATTGTGGAGCTGACCTAAATGCCATTTTCCTGGTTTATTGCTTTTGGGTCTGATAATCTCCAGGATAAGGAGAGTGAGAGGGAAGTGGGAGAAAAGAGGAGGCAGGGTAAGGAAAGGGCAAGGGGCCAGGACACATTCTTCAAGGTTGGTCCTTGGATTCTGCAGTCAACTCTTCCTGTGACCAATTAGACCAAGCTCTTGACAAATAAATGCCTTTGAGAATCTTTCTTCACCTGCTTTTTTTCTCTGTGGTCCAGAGTTCTTCTTTTTCACATTTTTTTCTGGGAGAATATTCGTAAGGAACAGCATGGTATAAAACCCCAAGAAATAAACTGACCTGCCCACACCTAACCTTAGTTAGTAACTCCTGAAGGGGGAAATTTCCAATTATCTGGGCTTCCTGTGCCTCCCAGCAACACAGCCTCACTGTCACTGGTCAAGGAGGGGATCGTGTGAACTCTAACACAAGGGCAGGTGTGGATGGAGTGCAGGACTCGACCCAGGCATTAGGTGTTCAAATGCCTGGATTGTGAAGAGTCATAAAGAAACTGGAGACGGATGCCTGCCCTTGAGAAATGATTTAGTTGGGGAAAGAAAAAAAAAAAACATTCCTAGCAACCCATGAAGTGAGTAGAGACAGCTAACGATTCACTTGCCAGTGTGTAACTGTGACCTACACTGCACACAGCAGGATGGGGCAAATAGAGAAAAAGAATGGGATTAACATAACTCCCAAGGTATCATGAGACAAGTCCAGTCAGCAAAGATTTCCACTGATACATGAATTTGTTCACTCAGATATATTAATTGCTACACCAGGCTTGATGCTGGGCTCAGGGATGACCCAGGAAACGAGAAGGATAGGTTTCCTGCCTGCAGAGAGCACAAGGAAACAGAATTGTTAAGAGCATCATGAACAGAAAGAACAGGGAGGACCAGGAAAGAGAAGGACAGGGTGAACCTGCAGTGGGGACCACCCTCCCACACACAGTCACCTCACTGCCCTTTTGTATCGCTTTCCCAGCAATTATCACGACCTGAAATTATTTCCTTTGTTGCATTCTTTCTTATTTTTTAAACAATGCTACTTTTCCCCCTCATCCTCTCAATGGAAAATTTCAAGCATAAGCCTAAGTAGAAAGAACAATCTAATGAATCCCCGTGTACCCACAGCCCTGCTCCCTCCAGGATCAGTTCTTGCCTCTCTTATTTCATCTACGCCCACCGGTCTTCCACCTACTGCATTATTTGAAGCAAATCTAAGATCTCTCCTCTGTAAATATTTACATATGTATTTCTAAAAGATAGGGAATCATTTTCAAAGTGTATTTCCATAATGCTGTTATCCCAACTTTAAAAATTAACAATAATTTCTTAAAAATATTAAATTTCCAATTGTCTTCATACTAAGGTCTACACGTTGCAAGTGATTATGTCTTAAGTCTATTAACCTACAAGATGCCCCTCTGATGTTCCTGTCTTTCCTTTCTTTCTGACATATTTATGGAAGAAACCAGGTCATTGTCCTGCAGAGTTTCCCTGGGTTTTGTGGACAGCAACTCCACGTTCATCTGTCTTCTGCGTTTCCTATACCAAATTGTTTCTTGAGCATCCCTGCCCTCTTCACCAGAATGTATGAGTAAACAAAATAAGGGCAGATAGTTTTACCCCCTCATTCCCTCCTGTATCCCCACTTCCAACACAGTTGAAAACACTTTATCTGTGCTTGAAATGATTTGCTAAATGAACAAAACTGTGAATGATGTGATAGATCTTTACACTCAATAGAGGCCATACATCCACAGGAATAAGAATTTTTAGAGACATGTGGACAGCGATGCCTGTTGGTGGCTCTGGTTGCTTGGTCAGACTCCGGCTAATGGCAGCCTCTCCATACTTTTTTAATCAACACCATCTCCTCAGTGCAGTCTAACACCGTCCAATTTTTCATGCCATTTTTATGCGACCAGGTTTGTGTTACGCTAAAAATGAGATCGATCAACCGAATTTTTAGGAGAAAACTTTACCGCTCATTGCTCCAACACAAATTGTGTAGCACATTAGAGTCTTCACAGTCCCCCTTCTGCATAGAATAAATGTTCCATGGCTGAGCAGACTCTGCGGATGTCTGATGACACTGTCGCTGTATCTTTCTTCCATTTCCTTTTTAAATCACAGGAGGAGCGCACTGAAACAAAACATCTCTTATTGCTTGTGCTCCAACAGCACTGCAGGGAGTGTTTACCAAGGGGCTTTGAACACAAATATTTTCAGAGTTCGGACTTGAGTAGATGGGGCAATTGATCTGTAAACTTGCTTCAACAATTACTTTCAATACTCCGGGCTTTCAGGATGTCATTTCTCTCTCTCCCTGCAAGATGTGATACCATCAACAACCCCTTCCTGGCAATGTGTTGGCTATTAGCTGTGAAAAGTCAGTACAATTCCAAGTACAGGGTCAATGGCCTTAGTGAGCTCCAGGACCTCATAAAGGAGATGCAGACAGACTTGGAGCAGGACCCAGAAATGTCAAGTAAGCTGTGTTCCAACGTGGATCAGCCTGGAAGTGCAGAAACACACGCACACGCACACATGTTTACAGTCAGATGGAGTTGGGTTATGACCATTGCGAACATCAGCTCCAATTTCCTTTGTTTGTCATGTCCACCAGGAGCTAATAAGTGGAATTGGAGATAGGAACGTGCCCATCTTCTTCTCCCAAGTCAGTGGACCTGCAGCTGCCACAGCTTCGTTTAACATCCCATCAGGAAAGGCGGCACCACCAGCCCATCCAGGAAAGGCCTCATCATCTCCTGCTGCAGCAACTGCCTCACATTCTGGCTGAGCTGGGGGCCCGATCTGCATTAGGCTGTTCTGTTGGCTCTGTGCCCCCTTCTCCTGCAGCCTCCTCTCCAAAACCCCAGATAAGGAGATGCTGGTGGCCTTCAGCTGAGACACAGACTGCACTCTTGCTCCTTCCAGCACTGGGGAGCTCCCTTTCTCTACCCTCAAAGGAGGGGAGGGGAACTTGTAGCCCCCTAAAATACACAGGATTGGAGAAATGGACTCTCTGCTGTATTCCTTCCCTGGATGAGCCCCACACTGAGCCAGGTGAGTGGGGGACGTGGGGCTGAACTTCCAGGCAACTCTGCATCTCAGTTCAAACTTGAACTACTCTCTCTGCTCCAACACAGCAAAAGTCAATTTTATTATATGTGTGTGTGTGTGTGTGTGTGTGTGTGTATACACACAATGCTTATCAATGCTCAAAAAGAAAATACAGCTCTCCATGGACCTGAAACAGAAGCATGGTGGGAAAGGGGCCAAAGCTGTGGGCATGATGGGCTCTGGGGCCAAGAGTCTATCGGAAGTGGCTGAAGTTTGACTCCTGAGGCTGACAGGGACCCTAGCACCCCCACGTGGTGGGAAACCTCAGCCAAGTTCATGGATGAAACCAGGAAGGAGGCTAGGAAGAGCTGGGAGCAGGGCAGCCACATGGTTGGATGTGCACATCAGCTCCCTGACTCCATCCCTGACAGCCATGGCCATGGGCTGGGGACTGGCAGTCTTCAGTGCAACACTGGTCTGGACCAGGATTCTCAGAGGCAGAGGAAAAACAACCATCAAATCACTAAACAAGGTCAGGTGGAGGGTGGAGAGAATGAGAGAGTGAGAGAGAGAGAGAGAGGAGAGACCCCAACTCAGCACAAGGTTCTGGAGACCATGAGCGAGATGTAGCTGACAGTGGCAGTGAGCGCATGACATCATCAGCTTAAGGCATTCACCACTGATGAGAGGTAAAGATTAGAAAAACCTCAAAAATGACTCTAGAATACCTTCAAGAGCCTCAAAGAGGTAAAGAAGGAAATAATATCCAAAAGATTATAAATCAGATACAAATTGAAAGCATATCATTTTAAAACCCCAACTAAAGATCTTAGAAGTGAAAAATATAGTCACTGGATTTTTTTAAATCACAAATGGATGTGAACCTGGTCACAGAATGATGTATGAACTAGAAGACAGTACTGTAGAAAATGTTAGTAAGGGTGAAAGATGAGTAAGAGCTATAGAAGAGAAACAGATTCCAAAATGCATGAAGAAAAGAATAAGGGGAGTTGGGGAGAAACAATATTTGAAGAAAACATGGCTAGAAATTTTCAAGATTTGATGAAAAAATCATGAGCTTTCAGTTAATGAGCCACATTGAGTGCAGAGCAGGGTAAATATAAATAAATCATAATGACTGTTGCAGAACAGAAAGAAGAAAGAAAATATTTAGAGCCACCAAAATAAAACCATATTATTACAAAGGAGTGACAATTAAACTGACAACAAATGTCTCCTCGGTAACAATAGACACCAGAAGACAATGAACAAGGAGCATATAAGTGTTAAGGAAACTGACTGTAGCATTCAATGTACCCTGTGAGACTGTGGTTCAAGAGCAAGGGCAAAAGAGGATGAGATATTTACATGTTTTACCACGCTCTGATCATTACAGAGAAAATTACCACAGGATGTATTTCAGAAAGAAGAAAAGTGAATCAAAGGAGAAAGAGCAACCTGCCAGAGACAAATCTGAGCAAAGAAACTGATAAAAATACTTTAGTAAATTTATTTAACTAATTAAAATTTTTAATTTAATAATGTTGAATTAAAGTTTCAGACAACAATGTAACAGTTATGTTAACAATTTGTGTACTAGCTGGAATATAGAGAAAGACATAATACAATACCTTTCAAATTAGAAGGGAAAAAGGATATGACTAAAGTTTATTTGTAACCAAAATCAGGAAAGGAGAGAAAATGGAACCAAGTGTAAATACAAAATAAAAATAAGTTGATAGATAAATATAAACATATTGATACTCACAATAAATGTGACAGTCAAAATTACCCACAAAAGTCAGAGAACTATCTAAATGGATAATAAAAAATCTAGTTATATGACACTTAAAAGAGACAGACCAAAAGCCAAATAACAGAAATATTTAAAATGAGCAAGTGGGAAGATGTGTATGAAGATATGCATACAACATAACTCGTGGGTTAAAGAATACACCATAATCACAGCAACAAACTATTTAGAATTGATTGAAAGAAATGCCACTTTGTATCAGAGCTCATGAGACATAGCTAAAGCTGTTGTTAAAAGTAAATTACAGCTTTCAATGCATTTCTTTAAAAGTTATGAAATAAATGAGCTAATCATTCAAGAACTCACTAAAATAAAAAAGGAGAGAAAGGAGAGAAGAAATAACAGATTAAAAAAAAAAGAAAAAAGCAAACACAAAAGACAAACAAATTATGGAGGATCTATAACACCAAAGTCTGGTTCTTTAGAAAGAAAACTCTCAAGCAGTCAACCGAGTGGAATGATCAAGGTGAGAAAAGAAGGCGTGAATACGTAGGATTAGAAACTTAATAAGAGTTTAAAATCATAGCAATATTATGAACAATTTTTTACCAGTAAATTTGAAATCTTAAAAGAGACGGACAATTTTCTAGGTAAAAATTATAAAAATCATTCAGACAGAGGTTCTGATGGTTTTTAACAAAGAGTTTCACAAAAGCTTCAAGGAATAGAAAATTCTTTTATTATACAAATTGTTCCAGAGAACAGATGAAGCAAATAAAATACCTGACTCTTTTTTTAATGCCAGTATAATTTGATATCAAAACTGGACGAGGACATTGCAAGAAAAGAAAATTACAGACCAGCCTCACAAAGATCATAAAAGCAAAACTCCTAGATTAAATATTTGAAAATTGAATCTCACGATGTGTTAACAAACAGTACCCTGTAGTCAAGTGGGTTTATTTATCCTGAGAAGTAGGAGGCAGCTCAGATGAGCATCTAGGACTGTCACGGGTGGATCTACCTCCACAGGGAGATGGACCACCAGAGCCTCCCACCCCCGCCCTGACCCTGCAGCACTTAACATCCAGGGCATGTATAAAAACTGAACAAAGAACAGAGCTGGACAGAACAAAACAAACCAGAAACCTCCTAACAAGTCCAGAGCAGAAGGAAAGAAGCATCCCACCAGGTGGAAGAAGTTAACTACATGATGATCAGACTGTAGCCATGACAGAAGCTGCCACAGTTCTGAGAACTGGCCTCAAAGAAACGGGAACAAACCGACCCTGGAACTGAAGACTAACTGTACTTAAGACAATCAAGATGACACTGGTCAGACCACTGATGACCAGTTTCAAGATGACCATCAGAGCTGACTGTGCTGTTTCTGCATGTAGCCCCCTCCCTCTGTCTATAAAAGCTCTTTCCCAATGATTGTCAGGGAGTGGGGGTCAGCCTTTGGACTTGAGTGTGCCCTTTCCCCTAGTTGCTGGCCTCCAAAATAAAGCAAACTTTCCTTTCCACCAACCTTGCCTCTTGAGTACTGGCTTTCTAGTGGTGAGCAGCTGGACCCCACTTTCGTTAACAGGGCCACACCCAGGGATGGAGGAGCCTGAGTTCCTGGAGTAGAACCACCAAACCAGCTCAGGAAAGCCTGTCTCTGGACTTTTACATGAGAGAGAAATACATTTCCATCCTTTTTCAGCCACTTATCTTGGGGCCTTGTGTTTCTCACAGTAGCTCTTCATTTGCACTGATATAAAAGGCATTACCGATCAATAGGACCCCTTCATGTATTGTCTACCCACATGAAAAGAAAACACAATTAGATGCTCACATCATGTAAAGAAACAAACTCCAGGTGGTTTTGAAAACGAATATGAAAATAAAATTGAGGACAAGTTGAAGAACTTATAGGCTGCCTTGAGCAGAGCAGTGTGGGAGAGGCTCTCTTAAACAAGCTCAAGGCAGAAATTATTGAAGGAAAAGTTAATACATTTGACTGGATCAAACTATAACTTCTGTCCAACAGGCGCCCCCAGGCGAAAGATATCACAAATAAAAGAAGCAGCTATCGGGAGAGGATACTGGTGATTATCGGGCAAAGTGATAGTCCTCATAATAAACGCAGAATTTCTACAAATCATAAGAAAAACACAACCCAAGATAAAATGGGCAAAGGCTGTCAACAGACAAGCCATCAGAGCTGACACAGGTGACATAGAAAGGCTGCTGGGATAGAGCAACAGGAAGATGGCACCTCAGCTTGGGGTGGGCAGGGAAGTCCTCAGCTGAGACCTGAAAGATGGGCCAGGTAAGAGTCAAGGAAAGAACATTCCGGGCAGGTGGACAGCAAATGTGCAGCCCTGGGTCCAGAAGGACTCTGGAAAGGGCTTGTAGGAAGCCCTGTGTGCAAATCTCCTAGTGGGAGAGAGCAGAGCAGCAGGACTGGGACCCCAGGACTCGGACACCATAAGGGTCTCTTTCATCATCTCTCTCTTGCTCTGCAACCCTGACCCTGGATCTTATAACCATTCATAGCACAGATGGGTGGGAGTGACCTCCTGTCTGCTGAGCTCTGGCCACTCCCCAAAGGCCATCCCAATCCCCGCTGACCATTCCGCCTTATTCTCTGCTCTTCCCACATGTGGGGTGGCTCCAGACCACTTGCTATTCCTTGACAATGACTGCCAATACTCCTCCCACCTCTGCTGTTTGGTTCCCGCCATTCTACCTCCTGGTAATTCACATCCCACTCAATTTCCTCCTGTGAAATCCTCCCCACTGTCTCCATCTCTGCTCATGTCCCCCCTGTACGGGAAAGCAATGGGGAGTTCCCAGCTCCAGGCAAGCTCTTCTGGACCTGCGCGCCTCCTGGAGCCCAGCTTTGCTGCTTCCCTTGCTTCACAAGTAATGGAAGAGTGAGGGCAGAGGGCAGACAGCCTGGGGTTCCAGCCCTGACACTGGGCACATCACTCAGACTCTCAGATCTTCATGTTTCTCACCTGTAAACGAGAACAGACAGCACCTACTCCACTGAGTGAGAGCTCACATCCCAAACCAGGTGCCACGAGCCTGTGAGAGTGCAGGGCCCATGATAAAGCCTCGATAAACCATTGACTTCTGTCCCTTTGTGTCCTGAGGACCCCCTCCCATTCAGCCTGCCAGCTGTGGAAGGGGACCCAGACTGGCTTAATCTCCTTACACACCCACCTGTGTACACAACCATATCCAGTAATTTAAAACAAGTCAGGAGACGTTACCAGGACACGTGCACATTTATTGAATGAATGAATGAGTGCGTAAGTACAAGGAAGGGAAGTCAGCAGAGTGCATGTCAGAGAGCAGTCCGGGAGAACCAGCTGGTTTCTCAGAAATGACCTAGCCCGTTGCTAACACCCCAGCTGCTCCCCAATTCTGGCACATCCAGCTCTGTCTGTGGAATCTCTGTGTCCCTCAGTCACACTGACTCAGAGACTGCGTGTGGCTCGACTGCAGCACCTACTGCTGTCAGCTATTCTCACTGTTTTATCCTCATTTTGGGCTCACAATCATCACATTTTGGGCTAGAATCACTTTGGGCTAGAATCTCCTTGACACTTTGGGCTGGAATTCTCCAGGTGGCCTGACAGGTCTCAAAGTCCAGCTTCTGCAATGAAGGTGGAAGTAGTAGAGATGGCCAAGTGCTCGACACACCAGTGACGTTTGCCCAGTTTTTCCTGGCTTCTCTCTGGGGTAGCGTGAGGTAAATCCACACTGGGCCAGAATGCTAGGGTTTCAGGGGCCCTGGTGAAGTGGGTTCCTTGTGGCTGAAATACCCAGAAACATCTTTCTGTTTCAACCCAGTTTGCAGTTTTAAATGCCCCAGGTCCCTTTGCTGACTTAGGAGGTGGTGTGGATGTCCCTGGAGGGAAGGAGCCCCCGTGATGCTGGGCTCACAGCACAGATGACCACATGCCTGGACAGAAGGACGTGGAAGTGTGGGAGGTGCAGAAGCTGCGGCTGTGATTCCCTGACAAGTTGCCGCTGGGGATTGTCTCGGGGGTTCAGTTCAGGATTTGCCCTTCCTCCCAATCACAGCCGTTGGATTCCCCCTGCCTCCTCTGTCCCTCCAGGGCCTGGACGGGGCCGAGGTAAGTGATCACTCAGAGGTTCCTTGGGAAGCTGGACTTGTCTGGACTGCAGCCCTGATGGATGAGATGCAGCCATAAATGCCAGGGAGGGCGTGAGCGATGGGCTCGGGACAAAGTCACCCTGACGGCGCACACGTGACCATCGCCACACCCGGGGATGAGGGATGCTGCCTGCAGCCCATGGAAAATGAGGTTCCGGGGAGTGGGGGGAGCACAGGCACCAGCAGCAGAATCTGTGCTTCAGTGATCATTTGGGGCTGACATCGTGTCCAGCTCGAAAGATGGGAGGTGACTCCTCCAGCATCACTGCACAATGTCATTGTAGAAAAGCATTTGGGAACAGTCAAATGCAAAATACCATTCATGTTTAAAGTGAACCATGGAGACCCCACTCAATATTTCCCAAGCCCCGCACTCCCCCGTTCTCTTGAGCACCACGCCTTTTACCTTGCCCTTCCTACCACCCAGCCCAGCTCTGGGGGCACAGCCAGCCTGACAGACCCCCTCCAAGCCCCTCACTTGAAGCTGTCTCAGCTGCTCCCCCTGCAAACATCAGCTCCATTGACTGTTCCCGCCTCTCCCTCCAGTACCAGCTTCTGCTTGATCATGGACCCCAGCTCCAAACCAGGCATGGTCTGTAGGGTTGAGGGAGACCTGGGTTCCTGCTGTCACCTGAGTCCTGCTCTGTCCCAAGGGGATAACTGCACACAGGGCGGGTGTGAGGACGGGCTGAGGAGCTTCCTGGCGTACAGCAGGCAGGAAGAAATTAAACCAGTGCAGGAGTTCCCGTGGGGCAGAACTCATCACCTGCCCCTCCGCTGTCCTCCTTTCTCTTTTAATGAGAACAGGCCATGTGTTTCTGTGCTGGGGGAACCATGAAAGAGGAGAGGGTCCCATGGTTCAGAGGAGCCAGCAGGCTGTGTATTTGAGAACTTCCCACTTCCGTTCAGGCTGCAGGCTCTGGAGCCCCCAGGGCTCAAGGCCCTGGCTGCACGATAGAGGCACCTGCTTTCTAAAGCACACAGTCTGGGATCCCCCAAACTAATTGAACCAGGTTCTCTGGGCCTTGGGTCTGGGCACCGGTTCACGTGGACCCTCCGTAGGAGAGTCTAGGGGCGGCCACCTCTGGAAAACATGCAGGTTCCCGAACCAGAGATGAGTGCTTCCAGAGGCTTCTAAAAAGGCAGAAAAATTGTCCCAAGGAACCTCAAATCCAAAGCAATGACATCGCCGTTTACCACAGCACAGAGTTGTCGGGTGTGTCACTGTGTCATTTGCCATCACGCTAAGGGAAGCTTTCTGACTCACTCCAAATGCATTCAGAGATCCCAGCGCCTGGGGGGGCCAGAAACGCCACTAGTTCCCCTGCCCTCCCCCACAAACCCCATCCCTTCCTCACTTGAATACACTTCTTTGTTAATGAGGGTTATTTGTTTAAAGGCAAAAAATCTCATCTGATCATCACATTCAGCAATATCTCAGGCCTTGATGGCTCTTCAGGGATACAATTTGTGTGTCATTTTGCTTTTTATTGCTTTTTATTGGCTGTGGGACTGCTGGAGAGAAAATGAGGACTATTTATCATGCACAGAGGAAATCTGCCAATGAACACAGTGGATAGCTGTCAGCTGGAGAGAGAGGCAGCCAGGGGGACACCATCGGATAGAAACAAGTCGCGGGGAGAAAGTGGTGAAGGGCAGAGTGTGAAAGCATCCGTGCGTCCTCTGGTCCGGGAGGCAATGCCCAGCCCCCGGGAAGAATCAGCCGTCACACGCCCATCCCGTTACCAGACATTCACGGAGGAATCATGAATGTTTTCAAAGGCGATAGAGCCGTCCTCTCCACTGTGTTAAAAGAGGATGCTTCAGGCCACAGAGAGCCGCACATTCACCTCCTGGACTGCCGGGTGCACTGAGGAGACTGGGGGTCTAACCGTGCACGTGCAGGTTGAAAATGCAGGGTGCCCAGAGCACATGGAAGATGGGGCACGCGGCCTCTGTGATAGGCGTCCTGACCCAGGTGGTGTTGGGTATGGTCTTGAGTTGGACCACCCGCCAGGAGCCCAAAGTTTGGAGGGCAGTTGTAAGCAGGTGTCCAAGACACTCCCTAATGCACACTTTGGTGAGGTAGGGGCAAGAGGAATGAGGGGATTTTAAAAATTGAATATTGATCGGCCTTAAAAAAGAAGGAAATCCTGTCATTTTCAACAATATGGATGAACCTGGAGGGCACTGTGTAATAAGCCAGACAAAGAAAGACAAATACTGCACGGTATCACTTACATGTGAGATCTAAAAACACAAAAATGAATACATAAGGTTTTTTCAAAAAATCAAGCTCTTAGAAACAGTAGAAAAGTGGTTGCCAGGGACTGGGGGTAGAAGAAATGGGGAGATATTGGTAAAAGGGTACAAACTTCCAGCAATTAAAAAATAGAAATAGAATGTTTCTCTTCTTATAGAACAGAGATAATAAACCAGAACCAGAGAGTTTCAGCCAGTAAAACAAAACAGATTTAAAAAATTGTGGTAAAATACACATCACAAAATTGACCATCTTAAACATTTTTAAGTGCACAGCTCAGTGGCATTAAGCACATTCACCCTGTTGTGCAAACATCACCACCATCCGTCCACAGAACTTTTCATCTCCCCGAACTGAAGCTCTGTCCCCAGTAAAAACAAACTCCCTGTTCCCCTCCCCCTGCCCCTGGCACCCACCTTTCTACTTCCTGTCTCTACGATTTTGACTACTCTGGATAAAAGAAGGGAACATTTTGAACAAATGTTTCATTTTAGAACAATTTTAGGTTTTTAGAAAAATTGCAGAAATAGTTGAGAGTTCCCATATCCAGTTTCCCCTATTATCAGCATCTTCCATTAGCAATGCATTTGTAACAATTAATGAACTCCTATCGGTACATTCTTATTAACTAGAGTCCACACTGTATTTGAAATGTCCTTAGCTTTTCCCTAATGTGCTTTTCTGCTCCAGGGCCCCGTCCAGGACACTACACGACATTAAGTCATCACATCTCCTTGGGCACCTGTTGGCTGTGACGGTTGCTCAGACTTGCCTTGTCTTGATGACCTCGACGGTTTTGAGGAGGGCTGGTCAGGCAGTTTGTAGGCTGGCCATTATTTGGGATTCATCTGATGTTTTTCTCATGGTCAGACTGGGGTGATAGGTTTTGGGAAGAAGATCACAGAAATAAGGTGCTATTCTCATCACATATCAAGGGTACCTGCTATCAACATGATTTTTCATGTTGGTCTTGACCTTGATCACCCACTGAGGGGGTTTTTCAGTCTTCTCCACTGTGATGGTCCTCTTTTCTCCCTTTCCACACGGTCCTTCCTGGAAGGCAGACACTCTGTGCAGCCCACACTTCAGAAGTGCAGAGCTATGACCCCATTTTTTGAGGAGGGATTTAATTTTCTTTCCTTCTTTTCTTTCTTAAACTGTTGAGTTATGGGAGACTTTCATATCCCATTCACACCATGCAACACCAAACTCTGGACTAAGTCTCAGAGTGAGAGAAAGGTCAGTCTAGGGCCCAGAATCTTAGAAAGTATGCAGTGCCCCAAGAACAGAACCACAGGCTGCGTCCCTGGCACCAGGGCCAGAGCTGAACTGTCACTGGGTGCGGTTTCCTGGACCATCCCTGACTGTCTTGTCCCAGCCATGCATGGATGCTCTGGTGACAGGGGCCCACCTTGCACTGGGAAAGAGGCTTCCACCCCATCACACCATTGGCCATCTTGCATTGTTATCCATTTGCCTCTTGCCCTCAAACCTTGGCTCCCCGGCCCAGCTACATGGCCCTGGGGGGAAGGTCACATCATGGGATCCCTTACATAAAAGCCCTGAGCCCTTCACCTTCAATAGCAAAGACACTGACTTCCCTGGACCAGAGAAGGGCTGCAGTGGGGAAAACATCTCTGAAACATCTGCTGGGATTCCTGGCTGGAAGCTCTACTGATGCAGGTATGGGTCCCGCACGTGGAGGCAGGCATCAGGTACAGCAGCTGCGATCCTCCAGGAGTGCCGTCCTTGATGCAGGGCCCTTCACCACTCAGTAAGTAGTGAGAAGCTGCTAGGGCAGGGCATTACCAGGTGTTTTCCATAAAAATTGCATTTTTTCCATCAACGATAGTCATATCTTCTAAGTAAACTCATAAGAGAATCCCCTTCCTTCCCACATGAAGCCTCAAGAAAAGGCATTTCCGGGAGAATAAAAAAGCCAGCTTCCTCCGAAAGGTCTTAGCTTGTTTGTCCATAAGGGTCATCCCTGACCCGCTCCTAAAGCAGCTTCATCCTTGTTCTTAAGGGAAGAGTGAGGCTCCCCAGAATGTCTGTATTTTTTTCAGTTGCCCACCTTCAAGTGGCACCAATGTAGATGAGCTGGTGTCCAACAGCTTTGTAAAAGCTCAGGCACAGACCCCGCTGTGTCATCCCTGATGCAGATGACTTCGCTGGACCCACCTTCTCTCAGACCCTAAGCAGAAGAAGCAAAGGTCAGTGTGCAAATACACACAGACCAAAAGGCCCCCTGAAATTTCTTACTTGCCAAAGATCCCTGAGTGGAAACCAGCAGTCCTTACCCCGAGAGCTGTGCTCTCCAGTGAAGTAGCCGTGAGACACCTGTGGCTGATCAAATAAATTAATCAAAATTAGACAGGTTTGAAAGTCAGAATTCAGCCACACTGGCCACATTCCAGGTGCTCACAGCCACGTGTGGCTGGTGGCTACGGTGTTGGACAGTGTAGACCTAGAAAGTTCCACCTCTTGCCCCTACCACAAAGAGTCCAAGGGAGCCCTCAGAAGGTACCGTGGACACGACAGTGGAAATTCTGGGTTCTGCCAGGGTCAGTATTCAGGGAGAGATCCAGGACTTTCACCAGCTCCCCAAAGCCATTCACGACCCAAAGAAGACCAAGGCACCACCAGATCAGGCGACTGGGCAGTGTGACAGGAGGCAGGTGGGAAGAAGCACCCTTCTCGCCCGGGGGCACCTCGCTGGCAGTCCCCAGTCACTCATCCAAGTTCTGGCTCTTCGTGCTGTGTTCATTTACCCTGGAGAAAAAGTCCAAGGCTTTGGAAAAGTCAGGGGACCTGGAGGGGCTCCTCCTGAGGTCCGCCATGGATGAGGGCCCTCCTGCCAACTCAGGAGCTGAGGCGACAAGGAACTTCAGGTCTCACAGCCTCACCTGGGAGAAAGATGCCCTGGAATTGGAGCTCTTGCCCACCTGCAGGTGGTACCTGCCTACTCCCCCCTACACTGAGAGAACCCTGGGCTACTGACTAAGCTCCTGGAGCGTCCTCCATGAGATTCTACCCAAAGCACACATGGCTGCCGAAACAACTTTAAGGTCAGGGGAGACAGCAAAGGGAGTTGACGTTTTGTGTCCTTAACTAGAGAGGGGGGAGGGGAGAAAAGGCACATTTTGGCCAACATTTTGGTGCTGGAGCCCTTTCGGGAATCCGTCCACGGGATTGGTCTTCCCCCTTGGTCCCTGAGGCTGGAGGCACGGGGGCAGCTTCCACTGTGACGCGCGGAATGCTAAGGACAGAAATGGAAACCCACCAACTCCTGGTTCCCGCCCCGGCAGCTCAAGGCCTGCATCATTGATTTATTTAGTCATCGTTTCAATGGTTGCCAATAACAACCTGGGTCTGTAAAAATAAGACTAAAAAAAGGCTCATAAGGCTTTTCAGGACGCCTGCCCAGAACGTCTGAGCGGCTCAGTCACCCAAAGAATGAGTCCGAGGTCCCACCTCTTCCCACTCAGCCGTGTGAGGGCTTCCTCTGCTGTGGGGCAGACACACCCCTGTCACACGGAGGTTGGAGATAGACGGGCTCCAGGCTAGGCACTTACAACCGGCCACCCATTTACATCTCCCGAGGCAGAGACGAAGGTGAGCTCCAGGCTGGACGTTCATTACCAGCCCCCTGTTTATGTTTCCCAGGGCAAGAGACTAACGGGCTCCAGGACTACACATTTATGACCGGACTCCTGTCTATACTTCAATATCTGCACTTCGACATAAGAAAGAGCAACAGGGACAGGGTAGATAACTGGACATTGGACACTTCTATGGCAGAGAGGGGCTATACCTTGTGAAGAGATCAAGAGGTGATACACTCCCCATCCTTGGAGCAAGGGAGACATTACACATGCGTGGAAAGGCTCCCTGGAGGTCAAGAAGGAGGGGGCACCACCCCATAATATGTCATGCTAAGTCTTTCCCATAGGCCTCTGGGCTGAAATCCATCTTGGAAAAAAGTTGCACACGCATGACGGGGAGGGTCCTGGGACAGGTCAGGTGTGGAGAAAGAAACCAGATAATTGGCCAAAGGTAAACAAAGCCCCGGGAGAACGGCTCTATATGACTGACTTAACTGCCTCCTTACGGCACTGCTCCTTATTGGGGGGACGTCCACACCCTTTCTCCCTGGGTGTGCGTCTCTGCCTAGCTTCTGTCTTAACTAAACAAACTCTGTGTGCTCTCCCACTTGTTATGCTATGTTATGTTATGCTCTTACAGTTTTAGCCTCCATGAGAAATGCACTTTTCACTGGGGGCAAGAGCCAGGGGAAAATAGCTTCTGGCCTCTCGCCCTTGCTGGTCTGGTGGCTGGGACTCCTGGTTTTCACCCAGGCTACCCGGGAACGAAGATCTCGCTTCACACCACGGCTCACTGCTGCCTCACCAAGATCGAAACCACCTCTCGTCCCACCCTTCCCTTCGCAGCAGCCCAGCGTCCTCACTTACACGGCTCCCTTTTCTCAGAAGTGCCACCAAGTGTCACCTGTAATTGACAAAGAACGTAGAGGTCAGGCCTGAATGAAAGGGAGGCTGACCTGGTCCTGAACTAATAACTCCACCTCTAATTGAGAGGCTTCTCCAATCTCCACTGAGATGTTCACGTTATCACGCGGGGTTTATTTAAATCGTAAATGACAAGTAACTGATCACAGTGACTCATCTGCTCTTCCCCGAGGCCTCTCTGCTGGCTGTTTTGGGGTCCCGAGGTCTCAGAAGTTATTAATTTAATGCTGCCTACTCCTCCACGTGCGAGCTGAAACCCTGGTGTTGTACAACATTTTACATATTGGATAAATGTTGTGATTGATTTCCTGTTTTTCAGTCATTGTCACTTACAGAAGTGGGATTTGCAGCATCAGGGAACATTTGGCACAGGAAATTAGTTCTGTGGGAAGTTTGTGTTGGACGAGGGGAAAGAGAGAGGAGAGGTTTTCCCACCCCACCCCAGCAGGGTTGGGGGTGTGCAGGGCCTCAAAGACCCTGAAATCGAAGACCCTGACATCGAAGCTGTCCGTGACCCTCTTTCTGGGAGGTTTTGCTTCCTGTGATTCAAGCCTCTCTCTGGTTTAAAAAATAGGAGAATGAGCACATTTAGAAACAGAACAAAATTCTGACCCACACCAAAAATATCTGTATCAGATCCGTGTCCATGACTCAGTTGGTGTGAAAAGAGGCATCTTGTCATCACAGCTCAGTCATGTGAGCTCAGCACCCAAACTAGGATGCTTGGCAACTAGTCCAGTTGCTGCACAGAAATCGAATCCCGGACTGGGCAGCTGGGGAGGCCCTGATGCGCTGCCCGCTTCTGCATGCCCCAGCCCGGCCCCAGGTCCTCACAGGAAAAACCTGAGGTGTCCCTGGAGTTGGAAGAGTAAGGGTAGAGGGGTGAGCAGAGCACTTCTCCAGAACCCCACCGAGGAGCACTCCCAGCTCCTGGGGGCTTTTCCCGTAATTGCTTCTGCATCTCCTTGGGCAGGAGTATTCTAGCTCCCAAGAGACTGGAAAAACCCCAGTTCACAGGGAGATCTGGGCGTCTACTGATTGGCAGGTTACATCTAAGCTGCTTCTCAGTTCCTGCTGCTTGCTTGGAGAATCTCATCTGACTTCTCCTTACGTCTTAAAGCATTTGTCCCACTCAGATTTTAATACGTATGTATTTCCTACAAGAAGTAGCCAAGAAAGTTGAAGACCTCACAGCATACTGAGATGGTCCAAACTTGGGGAGTGTAGCAGATGAATAACAAAACTTCTATTAACGACACCCCAAATTTCAACCCTTCCTGGCCCCCCCAGCCTGCTCCTGCCGCCCAATGCCTGGTGCTCACAGGCTGTGGCTTCTTGCTGGGGGAGGAAATGAAGACGTCAGACCCCATCCCAGTGTGGGGACCTGTGTCCTGCGTGTCTTTCCTTTCATGGCCCATGAACATGGGCAGCAAGCCGTGGCCACCATGTCCTTAAGGGTCATCGTCCACATTCACTTGGTACATCACCCCGCACGGTAGCTTTCAGTTGCGTCTATTCAGTGTGTCGGGGAGCGTGATCTTATCAATCAAAGCTCAGATTTTGCTTAGGCTTGGTTTGTTCTTAAGAGAAAAAATCCAGGTGGGGTTTTTGTGCTCAGCTTTTGTTGATAAAGTTTCTATCTCAGCTATGGTTTATTTAAGGAAAGTAAGGAGGTTGGTAGATTGAGATGGAGAGAAAGGAGAAGATGACGTGGTAAAAGCAAAAAAGATGAGGGACAGGGAGGTAACACGAGCTGTGGTATCCAGGAGTTCACCTGTGTTTGCACAGTTTCTTCAAGTTCCCTGCACAACCCTCTCCTGTACCTCTTCGCATGCCCCCCCCACCCCGGAGGGGGCACATCCACCAGGGTCCATGCTGCCAACACAATGGCCCCACTTGTCCCGCTCCAGCAGCTGCTGCCTCCCTAGCTCCACCCCCCTCAAGCTCCCTGATGCAACCTTCTCAGGACTGTGGGGGCAGCTACCGAATGCAGGATCTCTGCACCCAGATCCACCAGCCTCATCACCCCACACCCTATGGCATTGGCCCTGATGAATCGGGAGTAGGGGACACGCAGGGCGGCTCAGGGCTCCAGTCCTGCTGGACACCTGGGACAGGCCGCTGGTCCTCGGTGACACTTTGTTTCTTCATCACCCCCTCCTGGAGGGTCCATGAAGATAAAATTAGAATTCTTTATCTAAATGTTATTTAGTTTTCAATGTCTCTGGCACATATAGGCATTCGGTGATACATGTAGTTATCATTGTGAATTATTCTACCAAGTCACCCAGGCTGAGAGTTCTAGAAATTTCCATCCACCCTCCCCTCTGAGCTCCTGTCTAACTTGTGCTACAGAACCATAGTCTGCCTTCAACGTGTCCTGTAGGTCTATCCCCTTCATCCATTCTCAACCTCTCTGCCCAGCTGCATTCTCCAACCTCCAGCTGCCCAGGTTCAAAGCCCCCTCCCTCCTCATGGGTCCTGGCTGCAGGGCCCAGCCCGGAGGTCTTCGAAAGGCAAAGTTCAATTCTGGGACTGTCATAGCCAGACACCATCAGTTGGCTCATTGTAATAAACTGGCTGCCCGTCAGTGCTCTCAGTGAGTCCTGGCCCCACTTTGTCCTCACAGCCAGAGGGGTAGCTGCACATGCTCAGAGGTGTTTTTGCCCCTACCCCTAGACCCCCACTCCCCACCTTCTGGGTTGCCCTTCCTGCACTGTCATCTGGAGAACCTGCCCCACATCAAGACCCAGGTTAGAGACTCTATCATCACCATGAACTCGTCCCAAATGCCCCTAGAGATTTCTAGATCCCCTGCTCCTCACCCAAAGGATAAATCATTGCTTCTGGTATTTATTCCTGCAAGAAGCTGTGCCCATCCTCCCTGCTTCCCTCACAGGCTCTGGGCACAGGGACTGTAGAGCCCAGCTCAACAAGCCCGGCCAGGTGAGCTAAATTGGAGTGACCCCTGCCTGTTCCCTAGTCCTCTGCTTCAAGATTGGTACCCACTTCCCTTCTCTCTGTCCTCTAGACAGAGTCTCTGGGAGGATGCACGCAAACGCGTGCACACACCACCAGCGTGAGGAACCCCAGTCAGCCTGGGAGCCTTCTGGTTCTGATTGGTTGATGTGATAAAATATAAACAGACTCCAAGTTCAGAGCTGAGACATAAATGATGGAAGCCTCATCTTTTCCCAAAACAACCTGGGCCAAAACCGTAGGACCCAACACATTGCTCGTAAAATATTGGCTCTTGGCAGGGAAGCAGACTCGAGGGACGATTCTATTTTTTTAATCAACTTTATTGAGATACATTAACGTCCATTATTTCAATGAGCTGTGACAAATGCACACACCATCATAACCAAGACAGAATATTTCCATCACTCCAAAAAGTCCTAATTAGGTTTTTTTTTTTTTAATTAAAAACTGTTAAAGAGCAGCTCTAGGTCCGCGGCATAATTGAGGGGAAAGTACAGAGATCACCCGCGCCCCTCACCCCCCACACACAGCCTCCCCGACCATTGATACCCGCCCACCAGCACATTTATTCCAATTGACTGACCTGAACTGACACACCTTTATCACCCAATGTCCAGAGTTTACATTAGGATTCTTTCTTGGTGTTGTACATTTTATCAGTATTGACAAACCTGTAATGACATGTGCCCACCACTGTAGCATCATATAGAATAGCTTCACTGCCCTAAAAATCCTTTGTGCTCTGCAGATTCATCTGGCCCTCACCCTAAATCCTGATAACCACCGATCTTTCTACTGTATCGATAGTTCTGCCTTTTCAAGAACGTCACATAGTTGGAACCATACAGCATGTAGCTGTTTCAGATTGGCTTCTTTCACTTCGTGATATGCATTTAAGTTTCCTCCATGTCTTTTCGTGACTTGAAAGCTCATTTCATCTTAGTGCTAAATAATATTTCATTGAATGGATGGACCACAGTTTATCCATTCACCTACTGAAACACATCTCACTTGCTTCCAAGTTTTGGCAATGATGAATAAAACTACTATAAACATCCACGTGCTGGTTTTTCTGTGGACCTAAGTTTTCAGTTCGCTTGGGGAAATACCAAGAAACAGGATTGCTGGATTGTATGGCAAGAGTATGTTTAGTTTCATAAGAAAGCACCGAACTGTCATACAAAGTGGCTTTTCTCTTTTGCTTTCCCACCAGCAGTGAACGAGAGTTCCTGTTGCTCCGCATCCTCACCAGCATTTGGTGGTGTCAGCGTTCTGAATGTTGGCCATTCTCATAGGCATGTAGTGTTATCTTATTGCATTGATTTTCATCTCCCTGATGACTCACGACATGCAGCACCTTTTCATTTGCTTATTTGCCATCTCTACATCTTCTTTGATGAGGTGTCTGTTCAAGTCTTTGGCTTATTTTTTTTTTTATCAGGTTGATCATTTTCTTATTGTTGGGTGTTAAATGTTCTTTGTATATTTTGGATAATAGTCTTTCATCAGTTATGCCTTTGCAAATATTTTCTCCCAGTGTGAACCTGTCTTCTAATTCTCTTAACATTGTCTCTCACAGAGCAGAAGATTTTACTTTTAATGAAGTCAAGCTCATCAGTTATTTCTTTCATGGATTATACCTTTGGTGTTTTATCTAAGAAGTCATTGCCATACTCAAGGTCATCTCTATTTTCTCTTCCTATATAACCTTCTAGAAGGTTTATAGTTTTGCATTTTACATTTTGGTCCATAATCCATTTTGAGTTAATTTTTGTGAAGAATTAAGGTCTGTGTTTAGATTCTCCTTTTTTGTGTGAGACTGTCCAGTTGTTCCAGCATTATTTGTTGAAAATACCATCTTTGCTTCATTGAGTTGCCTTAGCTCCTTTGTTAAAGATCAGTTGACTATATGTATGTGGGTCTATTTCTAGGGTCTATTGCTGCCTATTCATTCTTTGGTTTACTTGTCTATTCTTTCAGCAATACCGCAGTGCATTGATTACTATAGTCTTATAGTAAGTTTTGAAGTCTGATAGTTTCAGTCATCTGACTTTGTTCTTCTCCTTCGATGTTGAGTTGGCTACTCTGGACCTTTTTCCTCTTCATAAAAATTTTACAATCAGTTTGTCAATATCCACAAAATAACTTGCTGCACTTTTGTTTAGCATGGTGTTGAATCTATAGACCAAGTTAAGAAGAACAGACATATTGACAATATTGAGTCTTCCTCTCCATGAACAAGGTATGTCCCTCCATTTATTTTGTTCTTCTTTGATATCTTTTATCATAGCTTTGTAGCTTTCCTCCTATGGATCTTGTATAAGTTTTGTTAGATTTATCCTTACATATGTCATTTTTTGGACTGCCAATAGAAATAGTAATGTGTTTTTAATTTCACTGCTGGTATATAGGAAAATGATTGACTTTTGTGTATTAACCTTGTATAATCACTTGTTAGTTCCAAAAAATGTTTTTTGTTGTTGTTGTTGTTTCTTTTAGATTTCCTACATAGACAATCCTGTCATCTGTGGAAAAAAGACAGTTTTATTTCTTCCTTCTCAATCCATATACCTTTGATTCCCATTTCTTGTCTTATTGCATTAGATAGGACTTCCAGTACAATGTTAAAAAGCAATGATGAGAAGGGACACCCCTGACTTGTTCTGAGTCTTGGGACAATTCTAGAATCAAGACTTTCTGCAATGGGAACATGCTGTATAGCACAGGGAACTCTACCTAATGCACTGTGGTGACCTAAATGGGAGGGACGTCCTAAAGGGAGGGGACATCTGTTTGTGTATGGTTTATTCATTTTGTTGTGCAGTGGAGGTGAACACGGCATTGTAAAGCAACCATACTCCAATAAAAATTAATTAAAATAAAATAAAAACAATGGAGATATTTTCTCAGGGAAAAAAAAGACTTTCTGCAGAATGCCAGCACTCAGGACACCAGTGGGGTGGACGTGGAGAACTGGAGACTGTGGCCTGACAGGCAAGTTGGCTGGACAGCATGACTCACCAGGCCTGAGGTCTGCACAGAGGGTGTGCTGAGGGCACGAAGAATCAGCCGTCTGCTTTGCTTTGGACAATTAGCAACTGTGGAAGTTGGTGGTTTTAGGGGAAAGAGACACTTGGTTCTTGCTCAGTAGGGAGGACAGGGAGCAAAACCGACAGGCTCTCAGGAGGTTGGATGCAGCAGCCGTTCCAGGCGTGAGCCTAGGGATGTAAGCCCCAAATAGGCTTTAGGCACCTTTGAGGTGGACCCAGGAAAGCATGCTCAGGGAGGCAAAGGGGGTGCTCGGGCTTGGTGCATCCACCCAGGCTGAGAGCAGGAGGGAGGACTGCTGGTTTCTAGTCATTAGCACCCTTGATCTCGGCCAGAGGGGCAGCCAGAGTGCAGAGCCTACTGGATGAGAACTGCTAAGAAGATGGACACACGTCCAAGTTCCCAGCACAGGCCAAGGTGCCCACTCACTGCCACCTCTGGGAACCACTGGGCTTGTGCCCCAAATGGAGGCATTCTCAAGGATGAAGCAAATGTGGGTGGAGAGGGATGAGGTGACAGCAGAGCCAGCCATTAAGAGCAACAAAATGATATTTTTATTGAGATGGGAAATGAACCATGGGGTCCCAATGAATTGCCAACATGGCCTGAGGCACCCTGGAAACCTCCTCTTTGGGAATCACAGAAAGAGTGGCTAGGAGCGTGGTCTGGAGCCATGCACACGGGTCAAATACAGGACACTTCACTCCCACCTCCCGGGCAAGTGATGACACCCTTAGAAGATTGATCCCTCCTTTCTGAAATGTGGGCATTAAATGAAACTCTCCATGTAAAGAGCAGAGATCAGAACCCACCCAGCACGAGGTAACTCTTAGGATTTCCCCCCTCAAGTATAGGCGCTACCCCACCTTCTACCATTTGTCTAGAGCAGGTGCACATCCCCTCAAAGATGCTCTTAGGGGCAGGAAGGAGGAGAAAGGAAGCAGAATCGCTCTCTGTTAGAGGCCTTGGATCTAGCTGACCACAAAGCTGGGAGAGCAGATGTAGGACGAACAGTTCCCAGGCAAGTTTTGTTGTTTTCATTGTTTTGTTTGTTTTCGGATCGCAGAGCTTCTGTCTTATTTCTCCCTGTTCCTAACAACCCCTCCACTCCCATCCCCACCCCTTACTTCTCACAGGATTCACAGGAGAGGTCGGACAGGGAGACTATCCTAAGTCAGCACTGAGCACCATAGGGGTTAAAAACCCCTCCCGGCCACTGGCCAGCCCAGGCAAATTCTGACTGTGGAGAGTGGGAGGGCGTGTAGGTGAGAGAGGAGAGGGGTCAGGAGCAGGGTTCTGGGACAGCAGTCCAGCACGTCTGGCAGCTGTGCTGTGCTGGCGAGGGGAGTAGGGGAGGCCCAGCCACCTCCTCCCCCTCCTGCATTTTGCCTGCCCTGAGCCTGGAGCCCAGTGCCCACCAGGCTTCAGGCAACGCCAACCATGGGCACCACTTGGTCCTTCCCCGGAAGCCAGTGTGCTAGCTTGTCTGAGTGCAGGGGAATGATCAGCTGGTACGGGGGGGGAGACGTGGCTTCCATGTGGCCTGCGTGGTGGCTGGACAGGAGGTGGTGACAGCTGGGCAAACCCAGCCCTGGCCTTCTCAGAGACAAGCACCACTTTGCAGGGGACACTTCAGAGAAGTGAGAGGGGATCCCACACAGCGCCCTGTGTTCACCCTGTCCTCACCCTGGCCCCTCACAGTCATCATGGCCACGTGACCAGTCAGATTTATGGATTGACAGGGCTAAGTTACCCCAGGCAAGTCACTCAACCTCACGGTGCCTCGGTTTCCACAGCTGTGAGGGAGTTCGTACCTTCACCTCCTTTAGATCCTTCTTCAAATGTCTCTTGTGGACTAGGTCCTTGCCCACAGGTACAGCCGCCCCTGCCCAGGAAAGAGGAGCATCTCTGGTCTGCCAGCATCATTGCAATGTCTGTCTGCCCAGTGAAATGCGAGCAGTGAGGCTCGTTTCTTGTCTGAGAAGGCGCTTTAACAGCTATATGCTCTTTTCCTGTGGCCACGATTCCAGAAATGTTTCAGAGTCTGACAACTTCACGATTCTGGTACTGGAGCACAGATGACACAGAGCAGAACTGACACAGGCGAACACATGGCATGCACAAGGAACACTGCAGTGTGGGGTGCTGCTTAGAGTGAAGTATCCTGCCCTGGCGGAGAGGCGCAGCCCCTCCTCACCTCTCCTTGTGGTTGCAGCTTTGAGCGCGGCCCCGCCCTGCCCGGGAGCACCTCACCCCCTCCAGACAGGAATTGCCACAGCGCTTGTGACAGGTACACTGCGCACCTTCCCTCTCCCTTTGTCTATCTTCTCTCTCCCCTGAAATGAATGCCAGCCCCATAAAAGCAGGAATCCTTGTCTCCTGCTCATGACTGTATCTTTGCACCAGGAACAGTGCTTGGCCCACGGAAAGCACTCACAAAACATTGAACAAATAAACATAAAATGAAATATTTATGCATTGAATCTTCACCATGATGCAATGTTTGGGGCACTACTACGTGGCCCCCATCTTACAGACGAGAACCCGGAGGCCCAGAGGTTAGCAGGACTTGTCCAAGGCCACATGCTGAGTCAGCATGCGAGTCCGGGGGCACTCTTTCAGTCACCAGGTCATTCAACCCATCTCCAGTACCTCCTCAGCCACATTGCTGGGAAGAGTAAAGGGCTCAGGACTCCTGAGAAAACCAGCAAATGGTGGAAACCAGCCAGGCATTGCCAAGTGTGGCTGAGGGGTGACCAGCTGCATATCAGCCATGAAAAGGTTGAAGGTGATGGTCCACACGGAATTCTGGCTTTTCTCACAAAAGTGACTGGAAAAGAGTCTCCCTTTGTGGGAGCATAGCCCCCAGGTGTCCACTAGCATCAGCGTTTTATTTTCCCGCACATGCCCCATGCCCCGGATAAAAGACCTTGGTCCCCCAGTGTGAAGAGGGAGCACCCAATGCCAGTAAGGGCTGTTCCTGGGAATCTTACTGCTGGCATGTATTGTGGGCTGAACTGTATCCCCCCAAATTCATGTGATGAAGTGCTAACCCCAACACCTCATAATGTGACCTTATTTGGAATAGGGTCACTGCAGATGTCTTAAGTTAAGATGAGGTCACACTGGAGAATGGTGAGCCCTTAATCCAGTACAAGTGGTGTCCTTACAAAGGGGAAAGTTTGGACATAGAGACACACACAGGGAGATGCCACGTGAAGATGGCATGGAGACCCAGATGATGCTTCTACAAGCTGAGGACTTCCAAAGATTTCTGGCAAAGCACCATGAAGCTAAGAGAGAAGCCTGGGACAGATTCTCTCTCGGGGCCTCAGAAGGAACCCACCCTGTGTGTTACTGCATCCACAGGCCAATAAACAAGCTGTTGGGGCAGAAATAGCAACTTCATTCAGAAAGTCAGCAAACCAAGAAGATGGTGGACTCATGACCCAAGGAACCATGTTGCCTGAGTCAGAATTCAGGCTCCTTTTACATGAAAAGGGGAGGGAGTAAAGTCAAACATTTCCTGGTTCCCATCAGCCTCTGGAGGGGATGTGTTAATTTCTTCCTTCCTGCAGCCTTTCACAGGTGGGCCTGGTCAGGATGTTTCCTGTGAGCTAAACAGAGGTATTTTAGCTTGATGCTCAGTATCAGGAAGGCAGAGTTCCCAGAGATGGGCTATTATGTATCATTTAATCTTATAGGTAACATCCTTTTAGTGATGAACTTGTAATAGAATACAGAGGTTCTTCCCTGTTACATGTGGACAGCTTGATCTTGGACTTCCAGCCCCCAGAGCTATGAGGCAGCAGCTTCCTGTTGTTCCGAGCAGCCCAGTGTGTTGTATGTTGTCACCATGGCCCCAGGACCCTCATGCAGTTTGCTGGCAGAACCTTCTGTATCTTGGGCAAAGGAGCTGAAAGAATGGGGCTCAGAGGTTCTGGTTATTCTGTTCCTTGGGCCACAAGGAAGCCCATCTCATGTGGGAGAGAAGCCAAGAAACCAGGCTAAATTGAAAATGAGAGAGAATCTCGGTGGAAACTAAGCCCAGTTTCCGGACCCTAAAACCTCTGGGAGGAGCCTAGGACTCGTCTTTGGACTTTAAAACCCTCCAACAGATGCCCTTTTTGATCTTATCATCATGAGTAAGATTCTTTGGTTTGCAAGTGACAGAAACCCAGTTACTCCATGTACTTTCTGAAAAGGGTGGACATTTGGCTGTCAGACCCTTAAAGGCCCAGATCACAACCCCAGGTCTAAATCTTAAAAGAGAAAATTGAGTCTGAAGGCTTTTCTGCACCGTTTGCCTGTTTCTGTCTTGTTTCCAGGCCAAAGCACAACATCACGGTTTCTCCTTGGCTGACACATATTTTCCTTCCCAATGGTCACATCCCCTCCTTTCTACAGCAGAGCTCTTTGCAGCCACATTCTCAGGCAGAGGGAGCCTTTCTGTCCCCTGGGATAGAAATGTATTTGGTCTGAGCCAGTCTTGCCCATTGCCAAGGACCGGTTTAGGCACTGAAGTGTGATCCAATGTGGCCGGTGGGGTTTAGGAAATGTTTACAAAAGGCTTAGGGGGAGTATTTTCCTCCCAGTTTAAGAAAAGAAAAAAGAAAAGATATATGGCCAGAGAGACCCAGGTCTGCCTGGGGTGCCAGAATCACTGCAGCTGGTCTCCATCCCTGGAGGGCCACATGCCTGGCTTACAGCTGATGGCAGAACAGGAGAAATTTCTGGACCTTTGATAATGCCATTGTGACCCTGAATCTCAGACTCTGGGGCCACTCATCCCTCGACTTCATGTTTTATGAGACAACAAACATCTTATCGTCTACGCTTTCTTGGTCAGGTCTTCTATTCCTTTCAGTCAAAAGCATCCTAACTTCCATATTTCCCAAAGCACAGATAGACAGAGGATGACAGCTCATCCTGGGGAGGTGCTGCTGTCCATGGTCCTGACCCCTCATGCCTTCAGAGAGGGTACTCAGAAAGTATGTGCATGAGCAAGGATGTAAGCAGACACTGTAAATGTCATCTGCATCTCCGCTGAGATGCTGTTCTGCAGCTTTCCACCTCTAAGATCACACCAGGAGGTGTCTTGCCCCAGGGAACCAGAACTAGGGAATACAAAGTCCTCCAGTCAGCACTGCATCTGGGAACTGAGTTTATGAGAACTCTTTAGCAAAACAAGAGAAGGGAAGGTGAGAGGTTGCCAAGAAAATGTTGTTTTTATTGTCTCTTTCTTGGACACATCAGGACTAAGCCTACAAGCTTAAAACCAAACTTCTTTGGAGCTGTAGGAGTGTCCCTGCTGTCTGCTCTGTGTAAGCTGTGTAGTGCATGAATGGCCTTTCTGTTCTGGGGGACCTGGAGGGAAGACGAGAGTTGAGAGGAGTCACGGCAGCCCCACCATGGGTGCCTTCTTGGACAGGAGCATGAGAAGTGGTGGAATCTTGGAAATCTGAACTCTTTATCTAAATGAGATCCAGATTTATCTACAGAGGATGTTTTTGAGGTTTTAAGGAGCCAACACAACACACTTTTTTTCCTCCTGTGTTAGTTTCCTGGGCTTCTATAACAAAGTACCACAAATTGAGTGGCTTAAAACAACAGACATTTGCTATCCTACAGCTCCAAAGTCCAAGACCAAGCTGCTGGCAGAGTTGGTTCCTCCTGGAGATGCTAAGGGAGAATCCCGTCCATTCCTCTCTGGTGGTTCACCAGTAATCCTTAGCGTTCCTTGGTTTGTAGATGCATCATTCCATCTCTGCCTTCACCTTCACATGACTTTCTCCCTGTGTGCATGTCTGTGTCCAAATTTCCTTTTTCTATAAGGACACCAGTCATATTGGATTGGGGCCCATCCTATCGACTTCATCTTAGCTTAACTACATCTACAAAGGTCCTATTTCCAAGTAAGGTCACAATCAGGGATATAGGGGTGGATGGGGCATTAAGATTATGATATATTTTTTAAGGGGACACTAATCAACCCGTAATACCTCCTTAGTAAAGAATGGGTAGAGTGAGAACAAAATATATGTGTCAGACAGATAAAGATCAAAATAGCAGCCCTTGGATGCTGGTCAAGCTGATTGAGGACACACGGCTTACTTAGATCAACACCTGAGGTGGGCGATAGAGAGGCTCCAGGCTGAGCAGCTGTAGCTGGTCTCCTAATGCTTTGAGATGGGATACCAGCGGGAGCTTTGGGTCCTGGTTGGGTGAATCCTTGTGGATTTCTCAGCTCAACACATGCCCAGAGAAGGTTCTCAGACTAGGATAAGGAAAAAGGATGGAGAAGACAACAGCTGGTATCCATCTTGACTGAGAGCTGCATGCCCACATCAGGACCAAATATGGAAATAATTGGCCAGAGACAACCTGGAAAACTGCCCCCACATAAGCAACCTAACCCGCCCCTATGATGCATAACTCACTCTGGGTCCACCTATGTTTTCTTCTGCACATACTTTGCTTCTAATAAGTGCTTTTATCTTTTCACAATCTCAGTCTCTTTGCTGAATTCTTTCTTCAAAGAAGACAAGAACCAAGGTCCTTCTTCCAGGTTTTCACCACCAGAATCACACCCAGAATGGGCTCTGCAGATTGAAGGTGCCCCTCTCAAACTCTCCAGGAAAATTCAGCATCCAGTGGAAGGTATGCCCACCTTGTGGGCAGGCAAATGCAGAAGCAAAGACAAGAAAATGATCTTTCCCCTAAATTCACCATTAGAGGATTTCCTCCTCCTTTGGCCCAGGGCAGCTCATGGAGAAATTCTCTCACAAACCCACCTTCCCCTTTCTTCCCACTCATCTCACCCTGCATTCACATTCTCTCACCACTCAGCAAAGTAAGAATGGGGAGATAAGCCACAACACTCAGAGAGAAATTAGGAACTGGGTTTCTTTTGCAACATCGATAAACTGGAAACCCATGGCTGTAGATGGATGTAGTTACATGATTCAAAATAAAATACATCATAACATATATTGTTGCACTGTGCAGTGAGTCTAGGCGAGGTGACAGAAATATGTAACTATTTCATAAACTCTGAAGTCCCAGGAGCTGGGCCATGCCTCATTCTCTTTGGCATGGACACCCTTCTATCCATATCCCTGTCATAGGCTGGTCCTGAAAAAAATGTTTAAATAGATGTATGGATGGATGTGTATGAAATGTCAATATGACATGATAATTAAATGCCTCTTTTTAGTGTTTAATCATAAGTTTTCAATTTTGTGAACCTATGTATCAATTGTTAGTAACAAGAGAAATGTGTGTATAAATTAAAAATTAAATCAAATAGAACTATTTCAGAGGAGTGAGGCCACCCTGCACAGTCTGAGGGAACTTTCCCCATGAGACCACCCTCACTGAAGACACTACTGCAAGTTCAAGGTCTCTGGGGCCCCTCTCATGGCAGAACACCCTGCCAAAAATTTGAGGGATTCCACAACCACTCCCAGGCTAAATAATTTGCTAGAACAAGTCATAGAACTCAGCAGAGTGCAGATGTTAGACAGTGGAAGGATGCCGATAGAAATGGCCAAAGGCAGAGACTCATAGGGCTGGGGAGCATCCCGCATGTGAAGCTGCTGTGTCCTCTGGATGTTTTCACCCTCCCAGTGTCACCTCTGACTCCAAGTATATCACCCAGGAAGCTCAGCCCCATGTCTATGTCCAGAGTTTACTTGGGGTTTCATTACGTAGAGTGGTTGAGCCATCAGCCATGTGGTGGACTCAGTCTCAGCTCCATTCCTCTCCTGGGGGTCAGGCTCATCCCTTGTGTCCCAAGGCCCAACCCTCTAACCATGTGGTCGGTCTTCCTGGTGTGGCCAGGCCTACCTGAGTCATCCATTAGGACAGAGGGGCCGACCAGGAGCTGTGATATTAGGAAGCAATCAGATGTGGTGAGAAGGGGTCCTCTGTAAAGAGCAAAGACACTCTTATCACTCAGGGAATTCCACGGGGTTAGGAGTTTCCTCGCAGGAGCCAGGAGGAAAGCCAGAGCTCTCTAGGTGGGGCCATGTCCTCACTACACAACAGTCCCAGCAGAGAATGTGCTGTGAAGAGACAGATGCTGATAATGCTAACATTTGGATCTGGAGTAGAAGCCCCTTTGAAGAATTATCTAAATTAATGAAGAACTGGGTGTGGTGTGTTTCAGAGGAGCCCCCATACAAACTCATGCAACATAAAATACCTGAAATTATAGTGCATTTTCCTGTCCTTCTGAGGTCATGAGCAAGACAAATGAGTGCTGGCAAAATTATTGACCATTCATAAAGATGGGGACGTGAATGACATCACTTTTCTTCCAGAGGAGCTTCTGCTAAAACTATCTCCATCAATAAAAAACAGTCAGGAGCATGATTCATTTTCATACAACGATGGACGACTCAGTATCTATTGTTTGTGACATGGAGATCAGCTCCAGGAATCTCCACTTTGCTTCAGTGCTCATGTTTATTGCAGCTCTTTTCAAAAGGGGACCCCTCATTCCCGGTCTCCTGAAAGAACCCCAAAGATCAATCAGTTTATTTTAAACATAGCCAAATACAATCTTTATCTCCCAAAAGGAAATTGGTTAAAAAGCCAGCCACTGTGTGCTCAAAACACACACAGTAGGTGTTACAGGCTAAATTGTGTTCCTTCCTGCATTCATATGTTCATGTCCTGGTTACCCCAGGACCTCAGAATGTGACTATTTGGAAAAGGGGCCTTTAAAGTAGTGATTATGGTAGAATGAGGTCACAAGGGTGGGTCCTAATCCAAGAGGACCCTTGTCCTTATAAGAGCAGGAGATGAGGACACAGACACACACAGAGGGATGACCATGTGGGGACACAGGGAGAAGATGGCCATCTACACACTAGGGGGAGAGGCCTCAGGAGAAACCAGCCCTGCAGACACCTTGATCTGGGATCCCAGCCTCCAGGACTGGGAGAGAATAAATCCTGTTGTTTAAGCTTCCCAGTCTCTGGTACTTCACTGTGGTGGCCTGAGCTGACTAATGCAGGGTGTAGACAGACTCTAAGACTCTGAAGGGAAAACACTCGTAAAGTGAATACACCCACAGAGGTAAAGGTGCCTATGAACTTGGGGCTCTGACATAGCACAAAGGGGAGGGGGTGCAGAGAAATAAGACTCGAGTCACCACCTCCATCTGGGAGCCAACAGCACCAACCAGTGCCATCAGCTTTGTTTCCTGTAGGTCTAGGAAATTTGGAATCATTCATCAGCGTCCTGCAAACCAGCCGTGGTGACTGCATTTTGACTAATATCTGAGAGTCAAAGTGAATGTGGCAGCACACCTGAGCCCAGATCCTGGAGGCCCTGATGGAATCGCTGAGTCCCGAATCTACCGACAATCTGGAGGAGGGGGCAAAGAAGAGAGATTGACCATCAATCGTTTGGAGCACAGGGGGTGGAGGGGCTACCGTGTTGATCCCCAAATATCATTACATTAATCTCTGACGTGGATTTCATCCCCATCAAAGATGCAGGGGAAGGAGGGGGGAAATAAGGAAGAGAAACTGTGGCAAACAGACCCAATCTGCTTTCATGACACCGTGTTTCTGGTTATAAACGTAATAGACAGTTACTTCAAAACACTTGGGAAGTCTTGTGAGGATCAGGGATGGAGTTCAGACTTCTCATAGCCCACCAAAGACACCGATGTGTGTGGGTGTGATATTCAGCAGAGACGATTTGTGTACATTCTTGTCACTAAAAGCTCTCTCTAGGGATAAAAAAATCCCTCCCCACACCATGTCTGCAGCTACACGACGAACCACGCTGTGAATGAGCCACAAGCAACGTCTCCTCTATTTACAGACCGAGGTTTCTCCACTTGCTCCTTATTTGAAGTAACCGTGCCGTCCATGTGTTTATGCTTGAAACCACATTTGCATCTCTGATGGCTTCGCTGCCGAGCTCCCAGCACGGGGATGGCGAGAGATGGACCGTCTGGGCTCTGGACTCACAGGGTTGGATCACTTATCATTTAGCAGAAAGGCAAGCGGATTTGTCCCCAGCCACACAGGGGAGGCTGGGCCCGCTGAGACGCAGGGCACTCAATTCTGCTTCAGTACATTCACAATAGTTTCTGAAACAATTATTAGTAACTGTAATGTTATAAAGAGCCAGCGTTAGGAATCTCATCACTGTGCCTCAGCCGGGCATGACGACCTCTCATGGTCGTGGGAAGGGACCTGCCATCTGGTCTCCCTCCTGGCTGGTCACCCCTGCACCTCCCCCTTGAGCCCATCAGCTCCCACCTGGACACAGCTCCTTTTCCCTCTTCAGAGTCTCTCCAAGTGTGTTCCAGGGAAAGAGAGAACATGTTGGCTGATTTCCTCCTTTATAGGAAGAAGGATTTACTTCTGCTCTCCGGATACACATGCACTTGGCTTCCAGTAAAATAGGGAGAATTCAGGTGTTTCCAGGCTCTGTGAGCACCTGAATCCACAGCCCTATTGTCAGCACAGCTGAAAGCTTCTGTTTCCTTTTGTCCTGTCCCCTCACTGTGCACACCACAGAGGTCAAGTCTCCTGATGCCACTGATGACAACAAGCAATGTTAGTGCTTCTGAGAAAACAGCTCAGAAGAGTGTGGAGCTGCCATCAGATGGGAAGAGGCTGGGAATGCTTGCAGCTGTGCACGGCCAGCTCCGCGGTGTGATGCCCTTCAGCCAGTCATTGCTTCCAGAAGAGCAGGCTCCCTGCCAGGGCAGCCACTGGTCATAGGAAGGAAAGAAGGAAGGAAGGGAGGGAGGGAGGAAGGAAGGAAGGGCTTTCACTGGACAGATGGGTGCACAGGGCACTCGTGTGGACCCCGAGTCATTAACACCTCCGGAGCTGTCACCAATCCACATGGCTTCTCATGCCCACATCTCCAAGAATCATCAGGTGGTCAGTACAGACCATGGCCTTGACACCCAAAGGGGCCTGGATTTATGCCCTGACCCTGCTACTATGTGCCTTTGAGTTGCCACCTGTGTCGACTCACCACTTGTCAGTTGACCTTGAATCCACAGCTTCCTCATCAGGTGATGAGGGTGCCCAGAACCTCCCTTTAGGGACAAATGACCTAGTTCATGAGATGCTCTCAAAATCACACCACAGGGCAGCCCCTAGTAGATGTGAACTCCCCCAGCCACCACCAGGCCTGCAGCTGTCCCCCTGAGTTCCTCAGGCCAAGGGCACCCACTTCCTGATGATAAGGGATATGGCCCACTGAGGGTTCACACCTCACCTGGTCCTGGTGTGCTGGGGTGGTACAGGCAATGGGGAGGGGGCAGGCCTCATACCAGTTGTCTGACTGTGGGCACCCACCCACCCCAGATGAAGGTGGGCCTGGCCCCCCCCCCAATGGTTGAACTGCCTTGGGTCTGTTTTCTCCCTTCCTCCTGCCCTCTCTCCCTCCCACCTCCCTCGTTCACTTCCTCCTTCTCTCCTTCATCCTCCCTCTTTCCTTCTTTCTTTCCTCCCTCTGTTTTCTTTGCCTTTTTAGCTTTTGTTTTTTAAACTATAATTTACTCATAGCAAAATTGAACTGCAAAGCCTTCTAAGGGCAGTTTTATAAACTTTGACAGATACAGGCCCCCACATAAACACCATCCCCATCGAGGTATAAAATGCTGCCAGCTCCCTAGAAAACTCCTACGTGATTTTTCCACCCAGGGCCCCCACCCCCACCCCAGGCAACACTCCTCTGCTTTCTGCCACTGTAACTTGGTTTTCTCTCTTCTAGAATTTCCTATCCGTGGATTCACATGGTGAAAGGTCTCCCATGTCAGCTTCCTTAACTCACCATGGCTTTTAGATTCATCCCCATCGTGTGAGCTGTAGGCTGTTCTGTTATTACTGAGGACAAGCCTATGTGTGCATGTAGCCTATCTGTTTATCCCCCCATGACTTGATGAGCATGTGTGTTTTTCCTGTTTGAGGCCACTGTGAACAAAGTTCTGAGAGCATTCACACACCTCTGGGTGGACATTGTTCCCACTCTCTTGGGTAAATGCCTGGGAGTGAGCTTCTGGGTCACAGAGATTCACATTGGGCTTTGTCAAACCTGCTGAATGGTCTTGCAGGGGGTGGTACCTTCTGCCTGGCAGCGTCTGAGTTTCTGCTGTTCCACCTCCTGCCCAAGTCTCCACGGTCCCTGTGTGGCACTGACAAGGTCTGGTGATGGGGACCACTGGGCAACCATCCCACTAGGGATAGTTCCATAGGGGCTGAAATGCCCAGTCTGTCTTGCCACCTTAAAGTGTGGCAGGAATTAGCAAGAAACAGACACAGGCATTGCAGGGCACCTTCAGATTCTTGACCACAGGTGATCCAAGAGTTCAGGCTCTACCCACCAGCTCCATTCGGAATTCAGTCTGTTTTCCAGTCAAGAGTAATTAAAGCTCATGCTGAAGATACACTTCCCTCTGAGAAAGCATCAGGAATGAAACCCCAGATCTGGGGCTGAGTTCTCAGGTGGGTCTCCAATTCCCACCCCACTTTGCCCACCTGCCTGCACCCCATCCAGACTTGGGGAGGGGCTTGGAGTCCAGCTGAACTGGCCTCACCTCATACTGACAGGGTGACCTTGGGCAAGTCACTTAAGCTATTTGTGCCTTGTTTCTGGGGCTGTGAAATAAAGATGATAAAAGTGCCCACCTCATTGGCTATTAGGAAAATTTAGAGAGGGAGGGGTTGGGAGGGAGGAGAGAGAAAGTGAGAGGGAGAAAGAGTGAGACAGAGAGAGAGGGAGAGAGGGGGGAGACAGAGAGGGAGAGGGGGAGGGAGAGAGAGAGAGGGAGAGGGGAAGAGAGAGAACCCCCCAATGTGTAGAAAGGAACCTGAAACACGAGGCAGAGGTCAGCTGTGATGAGGGTGACTACAGAAAAGATGACAGTGGCCACAGCACCTGTACCTCCTACCTGGGTTAGTGCCTGTCCCCCACCCCTCTGCTTCTAGCACTGGTCCTGATGATGGGAAAGCCCTCATCCAGGGTGACCTTCCTATGACAGAAGGCTCATCATGACACCCCCTTCATAAAGCCCACCAGTGCCCCCACAATCTTCAGGATGGAGACCAGATGCAGTGATATATCCCTTTGTGATCTGAAGGATGCTGTTTTTCCAGCTCACCACCCAGGAAATCCACACAATCCCTGTGATCCAGCCATGCAGTCAAACACCTCCAGCTCCTGTAACCCTGGGCTCTCTCGCCACAAGATACTTGTAAATGCTCCTCCCTTTGTCTGTGTACTCCTTCCCCAGTGTCTGCTAGGCTAATTACTACATTCCTTTCAAAATTAAATCTCCTCCAAGAAGCCCTTCCTGGCTTTCCCACATTGACTCACTCTCCCCTCTGGGCTACAGTGCATTGTGCATACTTATGGTCAGGCATTTCGTACACAGCTGGGTCCTTTGAGTAGAAGTGGGCCCTTATTAAGCATGAGAGTGACTCATCATTTTAGCTTCTGTCCAACACACAGGATGGGCTCTATAACTGGTGCTGGATGGAGAGCTGTGTGGATGGATGGATGGATGGATGGATGGATGGTTGGGCAGGTGAGTGGATGGATAGATAGGTAAGTGGGTGGGTAGATGAATGGGAGGTGGGTAGATTCATTAATGAGTGGATGGATGGGTGGATGGATGGATGGATGGAGGTACATGAGGGATAGGTGGATGGATGGATGGATGGAGGTACATGAGGGATAGGTGGATGGATGGATGGATGGAGGTACATGAGGGATAGGTGGATGGATGGATGGATGGATGGATGGATGGATGGATGGATGGAGGTACATGAGGGATAGGTGGATGGATGGATGGATGGATGGATGGATGGATGGATAGGCAGGTGAGTGGATGGATGGATAGATAGGTAAGTGGGTGGGTAGATGAATGGGAGGTGGGTAGACTGATTAGTGAGTGGATGGATGGATGGGTGGATGGGGGTACATGAGGGATAGGTGGATGGATGGATGGATGGATAAATGGATGGATGGATGGATGGATTGATGGATGGATGGATGGATGGATGGATGGGTAGATGGATGGATGAATGGGTGGTGGGTAGGTGGGTAGATGGTGGACAAATGAGAGTGGTGAGACTGAACTGAATATAAGTGCATCTGCCATAAAGCAGATAGTGACATCATCTCACACCCTCCCTTGATATGATCCCTCTCTACTGGACTCCTCAGATACAGAGAAGTCTCAGCCAAATTCTTTTCAAAAATGGCCAGAAAGAAACAGAAGGACAATGAGTCTCCTGCTTTATTCTCTTCCTGTGTGAGCCATTCTGACCGCTACCATCAGACTAGCCTTTCCTAAACATGTCTTCTTACTTCATTCTTTTCCAATAAGCCCCACCCCCACCTCACCCTCCACTGTCCTTAATATGGGCCTCTAGAATCCTAGGAAAAGATGCTTTAAGACTGAGGCTATTGGCTGCAGAGTATTAGGAAACTGTGCTGATAAATGACTCATGCCTTTGAAGTCAAGTGATGTGCTCTCGGAAGAAAAAAAAAAACGAAAATAGCAGCAGCAGCAAGTGTGTATTGAGCACTGATCACGTGCAGACACCTCACTGAGGGCTTCACTCTCACCCCAGATGCCAGACAAAGAACAACCCCAAGTGTATGTTTATATTGGCACCTTTGTCAAGGGGACAACTCAGCCTTTTGACCAATTCAATCTTGTGACCATTGATTCTGCAAGTCTCAGGGGCTGACTGTGAGGAAGGTCACCTAAGGTCCTTCCCTCATTACCCAAAGGTGAATTGGGAGACATCTCTTGGCTGGTGGCCCATCGCCACCCTAGAGAAGAAATCATATCCACAACCACCACACTGGAAGGAGGGTGGGTGCCGGAATGGTCTTGAGATGCAGGAGCTCCTGTCTTCTTGTTTGGGCTGTTGCCACCGTATCCACAGCCCACTTACTGGGCCAGATTAGAATATCCCCTCACAGCCTGCCTTGAACTCGTGGGGAGCCAAGGCAGAGTGGTGGTGATTTGTGCAGCTTGGGCTAAAAACCAAAATTATGATTAGGGGATTAGCAGGGAGCAGAGCCCATCTGTGGCTTCCCTTGTGGCAGAGCTGAGAGCCAGAGCAAGAGCCCAGAGTCTGGGGCCACCCTCTGACCCCCTGTCTCTGTCTCTGACCTGTTATGATGCCAAGCCCACCAGGAATCAGCACCAGAAGGGCACAGCTCTCCATGCCGAGCCCACTGGTGTAAGGATGTGCTCCAGTGTATACCTCCTTCAAAAGCCTGCCTGCGACACCCAGCAAAGACTCCTTTCTTGACCAAATTTAATTGCCTTCTATGAGCCCCCTTCTTGACTAGGTCTTGACTTTGGTTTGCCTTTAGCAAGAATCTACTTAAGTCAGTATAGCAAGAATCCTGGTACCCTGAATAACTCCTCTCAGTGATTCTCCACCCACTGACCCCTCACTCTGCCTGTTGGCTATAAATTCCCACTTCTTCCTGGAGCTGTATTCCCTCCCCTGTTGCAATAGTCTTGAATGAAGTCTTCCTTCCTGCTTTAACAAGTGTCAGAATATGTTTTCTCACACCCCACATTTCCTTCCTTTCACTACCCCATTTCTTTATAGCAAACTTTCCCAGGCCCTCTCCTGCCTCCAGGCCGGATGTCTCTGGAACTCATTGTAAAGGGGCTTCTATCTTCTCCATCCTGTGGGACTGGCTTCTGCCCAAGTCCTCCTGGACTCCATGGCTCCAACTCCAATGGCCACATCTCTGTTCCGTTGACTTCTCCTCTCAGGGTACTCAATGTGCTGTCCACTCCCTCCTTTTAACACATCATTTTCTCAACTCCTGGACGTCTGCCTAATCTTGTCCTTCCTCCATTTTCCTGGCCAGCCCTCCTGCATCTCCCAATCATGTTGCTCATTGCCTCCCTAAATCCTAAGTGTTTGACTCCCCAGAGGTCTTTCCTGGTCTCTCTTCTCTTCTATGTATTCTCTCCTGCCCTAGGAGACCTCAGATAGTCCCAGAGTTTTAGATACTGCGGACATGCTGATGACGCCCAGGATTTATCACTTGACGTCTCCCGGGAGCTCAAGACTTCTACATTTAACTGACAACTCAATATTTGCACTGAGATATCTAAGAGATCTCAAACTTACTTTGCCCAAAGCAAAACCATGTATTCCCTCCCCGCGCCCCACACACAAAATAGAAAACAAAACTACAGAAATTGTTACTCCCCCAGCTTCCCCCATTCAACCATTCATTCATTCATTCAACAAATACCCATTGTGTACCTTCTATGGGCATGTACTGTTCTAGGTGCTGGGACACTGCAGTGAATAAAAGAGGCAAAAATTCCCTTATAGCAGATGACAGCACCATGCACCCAGTTCCTTAAATCAAAGGTCCAGGAAATATCACCAATTCTGTTCTTTCCCTATATCAGTGATGCTCAGTTGGGTGTCTTTCCCCCCAGGGGATAGTGGGCAATGTCTGAAGACAACTTTGGCCATCATAACTAAGGGGAAGTGCTATTGGCATCTTGGGTAGTTAGGTCATAGATGCAGCTAAAATCCAACAGCACACAGGATAGCCCCACACCATCCCCCAGACAACTAAGAATGATCCAGCCCCAAATGTTATAGTGCCAATTTGAGAAGCCCTGTCCTACACTCAATCCATTAATACGTACCATTGGCTTTGCCTCCAACAGTTATTCCAATCTTATGACTTCTCCAGACATCCATGGCCACTGACCTGGTACAAACTTCCACTCTCTCTCATGTGGTTCGTGCAACAGATAAATTGGACATTGAGTTTTTTTCACTAGAATTTCTCTCCTGCCATCATAGGTTGTATTTTCCTTCTCTGTATTCCAGGCAACTATCAGAAGATTTGGTACTTCTTCATGGGTATCATCACCACCATCATCACCACCATCATCACCATCATCACCACCATCACCATCACCATCATCACCACCATCATCACCACCATCACCACCATCATCACCACCATCATCATCACTGTCCATTGAGTATTTACTCTGTTCTAGGTCCTATGCTGGGTACTTTACACACAATCTCAGATCATTCCCCCACATCCCTTTGAGGTAAGTATCACTGTCCTAATTTTACAAACAATGTCCTACTAGCTGAGCGATTAGGTGCCTTAAATCTGGAATCAGTCTGCCTGGCTCTGTCAAATTACCCTTATGTGGCATTAGGGATAAGCTATTTAATCTCACTGCTTCTCAGTTTTCTTACCTGAAAAATGGGAGAAACAACAGTGCTCACTTAGCAGAGTTATTGTGAGGATTCCAAGAGGCGGTCTGGGGGAAGCAATTAGCATGGTGCCCAGCACACATTACTCAAAAAATGTTGACCAGGCATCAGCTCGTTGAAAGAAAATAAGGAAACTGAGGCTCACTGGAGTTAAGTACCTTGCTCATATGGTAAAGCCATATGGTAAATGGTTAAGCTATAGCTCACTCCACCACACAAGGCTGCCTCCTGCCAGGACCAGGAAATGCCTGCTGGGAAAAAATGATTGAGTGAATGATAACTGGGTGC
This sequence comes from Hippopotamus amphibius kiboko, assembly GCF_030028045.1. Taxonomy (NCBI): domain Eukaryota; kingdom Metazoa; phylum Chordata; class Mammalia; order Artiodactyla; family Hippopotamidae; genus Hippopotamus; species Hippopotamus amphibius. The sequence continues at coordinate 2,594,254 of NC_080186.1, read as the reverse complement.
CAAGACTGACCACCCAGCTCCTTTGTTCCAATGGACTCCAGGGATGCAGAGACTTTCCTTCCTGATTTCTATAACATGTTCTAGAAATAGCAAAAGCTCTGAATTAGGCTTTTATTGTTTTTACAGCTCTGACCTTTCAAAAATCTCTCTGTTTTCCTCTCTGAGCCTCTCTTTACCACTTTAGAGGAAAGTGAGATGAAATTCCTCCTCCCTCCTCTCCTTTCTCCCAAACATCATCCTAATCATCTCCTTCCACCCCCCCCCTGCTGACCTCTACACACCTGTTCTTAAACCCCCCAGCCTCTGAGCCCAGCCTTCCAAGAACAGAGACAAGGAGGCCATGATGTACCGGTGACATTTGTTCCACTGTAAATTAGCTTGTCTGCAAAGCTAGAGAAATTACACTGAGAGAAAGTTGCCTAAAGTTCATTTTTGATTACAGTGGTGGAAGCAGATATTATTAAGGGCCTTCTTTTGGCAACAGAGAAAGAGAAAAAGCCCTCATCCCCCAGCCATGGGGAATGTCTTAGCCTGAAGAAGAAGGGGCCCAGCAAACTGTCCTTGACCTTGGTGGGGGGACATAGGGGATGGCCTTGAAGGTACACTCAGAAGCCCTTTTCCTTACAGAGGTCCCTGAGGATTGTGTGCAGGGTGAAATAGTAACTACCTCTCACTGCATTCCCACCCCTATGAACATGCTGTGCTGATGATGTTCCACCTGCATGAAATGCTCTTCCCTCCTTTCCAACTCTTACACACCCAGTGACACTGAGCTAGGAGTCACTTCCTCCAGGAAGTCTTCCCTGAATACCCTCCACGTGCACCTTTCTGTTCACTCCCTTTCCCTTGTGGGGCTTGCCTCATGTTCCACAACAGCTTCTGATAATATCTCTCTGTTCCTTGGAACATCCCTGAATAACCCTCAGAAGGACAGGCAAATTATTTGGCACCTTCATCCTCTGGTCACAACTCACAGCCCTGCCTGTACCCCCACCCCGCCCGGGAAGCCATCTGAGGGAAACAGCCCTTCTTGGCTGACCCCAGCATGAAGGAGGACTCTGACACCAGGTTCTCACCTGGTCTGGGCCACAGAGGCAGACAGGGCTGATCCTGCTGGCCTCCCAGTCCTGTTTCTCTCTCCTCCTACCACTCACCAGGGACCTCAGCCAGAACCTGGGGCCACCCTTGCCTCCCCACTTCTCCCCACCACACTCCATCCCCAGCACCTGCTGCTTAGCCTCGTAAAGGATTCTCTCACTCCCTTGCCTCCATCCTCACCTGGCTCAGAATGGCATCACCTCCCACCTGGACTTTCCTTGTAGCTCAACAGGGCCCTGGCTTCACTATTCTCAGATTCTTTCTCAATGAGGCAAAGCTGGAGCACACATTTCATCAGGCCTCCCTGACACACCCTGGGCAGAATCTTCTTGGTGCCGCTGTGAACCAGGACCAGAGCGTTCCTTGGCCGAGAATGAAAAGCCTGAGTTTCCAGCCGGCCTCAGGGCTCCTGTAGTGCCAGGTGTCCAAGAATCATTGATCAGGGGCTTCCCTGGTAGCGCAGTGGTTAAGAATCCACCTGCTAGAGCAGGGGACACGGGTTCAAGCCCTGGTTAGGGAAGATCCCACATGTCATGGAGCAACTAATCCCGTGAGCCACAACTACTGAGCCCACGTGCCGCAACTACTGAAGCCCAGGTGCCTAGAGCCCATGCTCTACAACAAGAGAAGCCACCGCAATGAGAAGCCCATACACCGCAATGAAGAGTAGCCCCTGCTTGTAACTACAGAAAGCCCACGTGCAGCAAGGAAGACTCAACGCAGCCACTAAATAAATAAATAAATAAATAAATAAATAAATAAATAAATAAACAAATTTTAAAAAAAAGGAATCATTGATCATCTTCTACCTGGGATGAGACATACTCCTGCCATGTTCTCCTCTTGGCCTCTGTGCTTTCCCACGCCAGCAGCCAGGGCTGGTGACATGCTCAGAGTGGGAGGTGGTGGAAACCCTGCCGTAGACACGTTTGCAAACTCCAGCTTCACCGGAGGAGCATGTTGGGCCCTGGCCATCAAGGTGCCGACCTGTTCACACCCTTCTTTCAATGCCCGTACAGCCCTCCTGCAGCCCTCTTGATGCCCGGAGGATTGTCTCAGAGTGAGGCTTGCAGCAGCCACTGCCTGAGCAGCTCCTCTGGCTGCGTGCAAATCACACCAACGTGAAAAGGAACGTGAGGCGTCAGCTGTGGTTCCACGAGGAAGCCTGGCTCCCAGCTCCCACTCTCCAGGGCCATCTGTTAACAGGCCGTGGTGGAGAGCAGCATCCCCAGCTGCGGGGAAGCTGCCTCACCCAAGGCATCTGTGATGTCTTGGCAGACCTGTCACCTTCAAAACACCATATGCTGGAAGGAAAGAGGAAGGTGTGCTGGCAGGCACTCAAGGTGAGGTCTCATGTATTTGGGAAAGAGTAGCTCACGTGAGTGTCGAAGGCCTCCACCTGGTCTGGCCAGCAGCACAGAGATCCCACAGGACCCCTCTGCCCACCCCTCCCACCCAGGGGGGCCAATGGAGCTTCTGATGAATCATGTCACATCACTCAACCGTGGGACTCACCTCCGAACAGAAGCCCCTTGCAGGCGAAAGACAGGAGAGAAAGGGGACTGTTACACAACATATATGGTAGCTCCTGACGCTCCCAGAGCAGAGCCTGCCCAGGGCCCTCGACCACAGTTCCAGCGCTGGTGGCTTCACCAACAGAAATCTGGTGTCTCAGAGGCTGGAGGCTGGAAGTGCCGTTCCTGGTGCGGGCGACCCGCCCCCACCCCAGGCCGCCTTCTCGCTGTGTGTTCTCCCGGCAGAGAGAGACATCTCCCCTGTGTCTCTTCTTGTAGGGACACCAGTCCTATGGGATCAGGCCCCACCCTTGGGACTTCAGTGAACCTTAACTACCTTCTCATAAGCCCCGTCTCCAATACATCTCCTAATACATAAGGGGTTAGTGCTTCAACAAAGGAATCTGGAGGGAGGACAAAATTCAGTCCACAGTAAAGAGAGAGACACACCACCAGGAAGCTTTCTGAACTAAAACAAAGGAGTGAGCACTAACTCCATCTCAGGATGCAGTCCTGACCCGGGCCTGGGTCTCGTACCACGTGTATGAACGTGGTACCCCCCAAGTCTGGGGGGGTGGGGGTCACTTGTGTGTGACATTGTAATTTGTAATAAAAAGTATATATGTGGCCTTCCTTCAGTTCCCAGCACAGAGCTCTTAAAACCCTTGGAATTTCCTAAGTGGAAAGAGCCAGGAAGGAGTCTTTTGCTGTGTTAATGAGGCGACTTTGGGGGAGCTCCCAGGGCAACTAAGGGTGGGGCTGGTTGTCAGGGGAACCAACACCCTGATTAGAGGATTAGAATTTTCAGTCCCACCCCTGACTTCTGGAGGAGAGTACAGCTGGAGACAGACTCCATCACCAATGGCCAGCGATGTAACCAGTCGTACCTGCCTACGGCACATCCCTAAAAACCCAAGAGGTTGGGGCTCAGAGAGCTGCGGGGTTGGTGAACCCGTAGGGACCTGGTAGGGGAGGTCCCAGGCAGGCGGGAGGTCACCGGGAGGGATCTGATGCTACAGGAAATGTGGGCAGTACAGGGGGACAAATTTGTGGGGGGTGAGGAGGGAGCGGGGCTGGAAGAGATTCTGCAGACCCTTCTCACTTTCTGTCGGTCTCCCTGGAAGGCGCTGGGGGAGGGTGCATCGGAAAGCTCTCCTTTGGGGGCTTGTCTGCAGGTGTAGAGGTGTCTTCCTAACCTCTTCCACCTGCGTCCAAATGCCCCAGGATCCCCACTAACCCCATAGATCTTCCTTCGTCCCCAAGAATCCTCCACCCTGTGACACTCTATCCCGTTAGGCTGCCTGTGAGGACAGAGTCTGACCCTGAGAATTAAACGTTTTTACTCTCCTTTAAACCTTTTCTTTTCAGCTTATCTTTGGGCAAACACAAACAGCCAGAGTGGGAGAAGGAGCCTCACAGGCTGTTTAAGCACAAGGACCCCTCTCTCCACTTACTGAGTCGGCACAAATGCTGCATTTTTTTTCTTCACAACCTTCCCATTAGAACAAGGGCCTCGTCTAATTAACAAACACACAATGCCATTTTAATGATAATTACAGGCTTTCTGGCCCCAGCAAATCTCACTCTCCAGTAGAGGTGGGTTTAGATGCTCCTGGCGAAGGGGAGGAGGGGGTAGCTGCCCCCCAGTTTCCTCTGCCTGCCTTGGGGAAAATTGCACCAACATCCACCACGACATGATCCATAATTACGATCCTGACATCAGATCGACGTGAATAATTCTATTTAAAGAAAAGCCCAAGCACAACACACTCTGCAGGGGCTGCCCTGCCTATGTTCTCTGACAAGGGGACCGACCCACAATGAGTCCAGACAGGTGGGGTAAAAGGGTCCAAATAGTTCTTTCAAAAGCAGCTTCTTGACTGAGTCAAGCTGTGTGACCTAGAGCTGAGGACTCAACCTCTCGGAGCCTCAACAGGCCCATTTTCAGAGGAAGTCATGAACACCAGCCAGACTGCACACACAGAATCCAGTGACCGTCCAGCCAGATACAGAACGTGAAACCACGTTCGAGGAAAATGCTATTACCTCCCTTCCAGGGTGACTGTGAGATTCACGGTCACCCTGTTAGTTTTCTGGGGCTGTCGTACTAACATGTCATGAAACGGGGCCTTCAACAGCAGACATGTATTCTCTCCCAGGTATGGAGGCCAGACATCCAAGGTCAAGGTACCCCTTGCCCTCTGAGAGTCTGGGTGGAACACTTTCTCTCCTCTTGCAGCTTCTGGGGGTTGCAGGGAGTCCTCAGCTTGCAGAGGCACCTCTCTTGTCTTCACCTCTCCTCTGTGTCTTCTGTTCCCTCTCCTTATAGGGACACCGGTCACTGGATCAGGGCCACCCTAATCCAGTTTGAACTCGTCTTAACTGATGACATCTGCAAAGGCAAATTTCCATGTGAGGTCACACCCTGAGTTTGCAGGCGAGTCTCTGGGGGCACAGTATTTCACTCACTGCAGTCATGCCCTGTAAGGCACGTAGGTGTGTGCCTGGCATTTAATAAGAGCTTTGCAAGTCTGCACCATTATTATTTCTAAAATGACTTCAAAAATGCAAGTTGATTTTGTGATTTTTCTTATTCCTGCAAAATGCTGACTATTTCCTTCCTGGAGGCCCACTGCGGTCCATGGGCACTTATCTCTGTGCTGCGGACAGGACCCAGCTCCATTGTCCCAAGAGGTACCAGCCAACAGCACCAAGTCCTCCCCTTTGAGCGGACCAAGCTGTTCCGCTCTTGTTACCTCTGCATTGTGGCTGGAGAACCCTCCTGGGAGAGCCTGCAGCAGGATGAAAACTCTCTGGCACAGAAAAGTCAAAGAGAAAGGGGCTGTCCCTAAACCCAGCCTCAGTTTCCCCATGGACCACCGCCCCCCAGATTGAGCTTTCCCGCTGCTTTCACAGATTAATGACATAATAGCAGCAGTGCAAGTGCTTAAGAATTTCACATATATTAGATTTGTTGTTATTACCGTAATTTTCATATCCCAGCAACAGCGGACACACTTGCACCCCAGGCTCCTCGCTGCCTTTCCTGGGGTTATTCAATATGATTTACCCATAAAAACCAGACACCAGAGCCCCACCTAATTACACCTAATTACACTTGGCAGACGCTGAAGAAAATGCTGCTGGGGCTAGTTGTGTGGTTTGGGAGCCCAGAATAAGCCGGGCGTGGGATCTGTGTGCGTGGTGGGTGCTTGCAGTGTGCAGCAGGACGAGAGGATCTTTCCCTATGATTTTGCCAGCTCCTGATTTTTCCAAATGAGTAACATTCTGATGCGCAGCACAGGCCACCTCTGCTACCCCGGAGCAGGAGGAAAGGCTATTTCCGCGGCACTTGGGCGAATCCTACATTCTCCCTGACAGCCTGGGATGCCTCCCTCCTCACCAGCAATAATACTGTAAGTGCAAATATAAATATCAACAATTCGCCTTGGAGGTATTCTTGAGGACTGTTTTGCTGCTGATGCCAGGTTCCAGAAATCTCCTGATTCGAGTTGAAAGCCATGTAAATGGTGGCCCTTTAGGTCTTTCTGAAACAGAGGAGAGATTTTTTTTCCTCCCACCTCTCGTCAGCAAAATCTAAATGGAGTGCCGGGTGTAAATTGGTGCACAATAAACATTTAAAAGGATGTCATGTTTTTAAACATTACGAATGTTGGAAAAAATGCAACCCCACCTGTTTCCAGAGCTGGTTCTCTTTCAGAAATGTACAAGACTCCAGGGCCTTTGTTTCTGGGCGTGAGGTGAGGCTGGGCAGTGCACAGGGTACCTGCCGGGACTCCCAGGGGCTGAAAGAGCACACATGTGGATGCCTTTGCGTGCCAGAGACCCACACATTGCAGGTGTTCAACAAATACTAATTCATTTTGGAACCCCTTCCTCCAGGACTGAGCCAGAGATGCCGGGTGTGTGACTGTGCAGTCACTATGCTGCATTAGAGCGGAGGGCTCCGTCTGATTTTCCATCCCTGCGACCACCGCCCATGGCCGGGTATCCTGACCCCTTGCATCACCCTAAAACAGGGTTCTGATCTTTCCTCCTCTCCAGCTCAGTAACCTCCCAGGGCTGCCTAAGCCCTCTAGACTGACCCCTGGCATTAGCTCTCCCTGCTCCCTTGAACGCTGTTACCAAACACACCGGCTTCTGCACCTTTTATCAGCTCTTACCTCCACCTGGCAAATCTGCACCGCTTCTCTCTATTAATTCATTCAATCTTTCAACTAATCGTTCTTGAACACCCACTGTGCCCCCTGGGCGCTGTCCTAGGTGCTGGGCGTACGGCAACAGATAAACAGACAAAATCCCTAACCTGCTGGCGTTCTTGAGAACGGAGACTCTCCCCGACCTTCTAGCTTTAACCCAAGGCCCCCTGGTCCAGATGCCTGTGCTCAGGGCCGCCTTCCTTCTGCCACACGCAGCATCTCCCATCCTGGACCCCAAGATCCAGAGGGAGGGGACTTGTGTTCCATTTGTCTTTGTCTCCCCAACTGCTTAGATTAGAGCCCGAAACCTAGAGGGAGTTTGACAAATGTGTTTTGAGTGAATGATTGGTCCATTAATGGACACATTCCCACCCAGCTCAACTGAGCCCTGGGGAAATAAAACTCACGACAGAGACGTCTTTACAGTCACGGGGAGAGTGAGGGGGTGAGGGCGGAACTGAACTGCCAGGGGCGGGAGAAGAGGGAGCGGGCAGATCAGAATGGTGGCTGGGTGGTCCATGGAGGGAACTGTCTTCAGATGGTCTCAGCATCATCCTCACAAAACACAGGAGATCTTTTCATTTTTCCTTTCACCTTTTCTTTTCTTTTCTTTCTCCTCTCCCACTCCCTGCCCCCCTCCCCTTCTCTCTCTGTCTTTGTCTCTCTCTCACTTTCTTCTCAAGAGTTGACTTATCAGGACCCAGAGAAAGGGCCAAATGCACCTGGGAGGAGCCCAAGCCCCCTCGTGCAGGAGTCTGCCTGGCACGTGTCGCGTCCTGGGAGCAGAACTGTTATGTTGAGGGGAAACCAGGGAGGCATGTCCACGGGGAAGGGAGCAGGTGGGGTGGCCTTCCCGGGGCGGATGGGCAGCAGGGACTTCTGCGGAGACAGACACGGGGGAACCGGGGCTCCGGGCTGCTTGGCCTCCCCAGTTCTCCATCCCTACACCTGGCTGCACTCCTTTCACCCTCCCTAGACAGACACTGACCAGCACCTCCCTTTGGCCCCAACACTGCCCTGGGGCATCCACACTTGGGCTCACCCAGGATTCCCCTGTTGCCTCCCCATTCCAGGGTGGAATCTTCCCACAGACTGTGGTTCCGCCATGCACCCAGGCACTCTCCCCGCCTCCTCCTACAGACCATCTCTGTCCCGGTCGCATCCCTTGGAGACGTGCGGGAAGCTGGCACATCTTGGACACCAGGCGGATGACAGCTGGATGGGCTATTTCTTGGGAGGATGGGAGGCACTGGGGTGGTGGATGTGGCAGGAGGTGGCCTTTGCTGGACCCTCGATTCCCCTGGAGCACGTGGCTGCGAGAGTGTGCAGGGCATCCTGGGCTGCAGGGGAGCCGATGAGGGGAACTGAGCCAGGCCCCAGACCCTCTGAGGGGCTCAGGAGGTGAAAGGGGCAGCTTCATCAGGACTGTGAGGTCAGGTGGCTTGGGCAGAAGGAAGCCGAGCTGCTGGGGGTAAACTGAGGGAAGAGAGGTCCTGGGGCCCCTGCCCAAGACAGTGCCACACCGGGAGCAAGAGGCAGAGCCAGCAGAGCCCAGGGCTTGAAAGTCCATCAAAGCCCCCCCTTGGCAGGCAGGCTTAATCCCCCCGCATGATTCTCAGAGCTGAATAATCATTTTTCCTGCATTTCAGGTGTAGCCCACACTGCTCCTTTTGCCTCTGCAAGAGGGTCGCTTGTATTTAATTTGGGCCCAAAGCAAATACTGAGTCACATGGAAAGGCCTGAGCTATGGACCCAAGAGGCCTAGACACCACTTAGAGGAGAAGGAGGCCTGCCCACCACGGATGGAAGGGTGGTTCTGAGACCAGTTAGCATCCTGGACAGCTGCCAGTCCTGCCTGCCCCAGAGAGACAAGAGGTGAGGATCCATCTGCACCCCAAGGGGTGGGGCTGGGTGGGTCCACCTGGGTGCCAGAGGGTGGGAGTTTCTGCTGGTGAGAGAAGGTCCCAGACCTTGTCTATCTTTTCAGTGCAAACTTGTGAGCACCTGCCCACGCCAGGCCCCCAGTTCACACCTGAGAACACCTGCATGGGCCAGGCGGCCATGTCCCTCTCAGATCAGCCTCTGGTTGTTTCCTCCATCACCTCCTCAAAGCCCTGCCCCCCGTTCCCCTCCTGGCCTGCACTGGGAAAGCAGGTGCCCACGTGGCCAGGTGGTCCTGGCTCTCTGCATTGCCTGTGAGCACATTCTGTCCAAGTCCATGTTCCTGTCCTAGCAAAACCCTGGAAACAACTCTTTACTGAGCAAGCTGCCTCACAGATCGATTCTGCTTAGGGCGTTTTAGAAGGATTTTGCAACTTCTGATCAGATTTTATTTCTAAATCTAACTCTGCACAGTGTCCTTGCCCCTTGCCAAGGCCTTCAGGTGGTGGTGATGTTGACAGCACGAGTGCTTCCCTCGCCTGTGTCTCAGTGGACAAGGCTAGCATGCCATGTGCTCATCAGGCTGTGCGTCTCAGACTTCCTGACTGCTTCCTCTCCACCAGCCCCACGCCCTGACCCATGGCTGTGCCCTGGGACCCGCGGGGCGATCCCCAGGATACCTGGCAGTGGGGGTGGGAAGAACAGTGGCTGGTTAAGGCCAAGGACAGCTCAGACCCTGGCTCTGCTGCTTTCTGGCTTTGGGACCAAAGGCAAGTTATTTCAGTTTGCTGAACCTCAGTTTCTCCACCTGGGAGGTGTGAGTGGTTGGGAGAATTACTGGGAGTGGTTGGGGTCACAGCTGGAAGAGTCCTGCCCCAGTGTCTCCTACCTGCGGCGATGCTGGTACTCATTACAGAGTGCCCGCTGCCTTCTTGTCACCAAACAATGTGAGGTGGGGGTTACACGAGCAGGCCCGGGGGCTCCGAGTCATTGAGGGAGAGTCCAGGACCCCAGGGGTCACTTGTTGGCCATAAGCTGTCAGGCCAGACACTCAGCTGTAAGGGCCAAACAGATTTGCTCTAAGGATGAAAGATAGAATGGATGTAAAATGCTTTGCCGAGTGGCTGGCATATGATAAAGTCTGGTAAAGCTCAACTATCAGGAATAATAGGCAACCGTTACAGAGAGCTTTGTGGGTCAGACACTGTTCTGAGCATGTTACAGCTATTAACTTCCCAAGTCTTGTGCCTTACCCTGAAGGTAGGCTGCCCCGTTTCAAAAGGAGGAAACCAAGCACAGAGATGTCAATTTGTTGCCTAGGGTCACACAGCTCCTTGGTCTGATGCCTGAGTCTGCCCCCTCAGTCCCGACAGCCTTTCACACCAGAGCATTTATTATTTCCACCGATATCAATGGACTTTGAATTCCTGAGGGAAGGGAATGTGCTTTCTTACACCGCTCCTTGGACAGGGTGGGCACCAGCTGTCTGGGGAGTGGGCTCCGTGGACGGACGTGTCTTGAGATACACCTTCACCCCAGTCTGTAGGTTCTCCACCCCGACACACCAGTAGCAGGGTGAGGTTTCAGGGACAAGCCCAGCTGAATGACAATGGCCATCACACTACTCCAATATGCAAGAGTGAAACATCCGTGTCACCCCCAGGAAGAGCGGGTGTGTGCAAAGCGCCTTTTCCATCGGTTCTGGTGACCCCAGCCCAGCCCGGGGTCTGCCTGCCACCCGCGATGTGCTCGTGAGTCTGTGATGCAGCCGCCACTTTGCCGCCTGCCTCCCGCGTCTGCCCCAAATTCCGAGGTCCCCGTGGTGCCCACCCAGTGACACCACCAGCCATCCTCACCGCCCTCCTGGCCACATAAAGTTCTCTCCACCACACTGAAGGGAGAAACTGAAGGACAGCAGGGCCCTCGCCTCCCTCTGTGCCGGCCTCGTGCTGACGTCTGTGCCGACTGCCAACCGCGTGCCCAAGGGTGAGGCAGGAAGGCCCAGCGCCCAGGAGATGGGCTGCAGGCCTTTCCAGGGACACAGCACATGCACACGGGTGCACGTGTACACACGAAACACACACGTACATGCAGTCAAGCATGCACACGGCCGTGGACACACAGTATACACATGTCCACACATGTTCACACAAACTAAACACGCAGGGGCTAAGGAAGAGGCCTGGAGCCGAGTCGGCCCCTCCAGAACCGAGACAGGAAATCCCTGCTGTTCTGACCACCCCCGCCCCCCACTTGGTGGTCCTTTGTTGTAGCCATGGGAACGTGGGCAAAACTGCCTCCATCTCACAGGAGCCCATGGACACCTCAGAAACTGGAGTCCCGTCTCTGAGCTTTGATTCCTCACCTGGAAACAGGGGACAGAGGGCAGGTGTGACGGAGCTCTGCTCTCTGGCTGGGGTCCCGGCAGACCAGGTTCCTGCTCCACCAGTTACCCCTGGAAGCTCTGACCATGGGGAGGCCAGGCTCTGGGATGCAGGCAGGCCCTCCTGCCTCCATGCCTGCAGCAGGACGTAGATTCAGTTCACAGTTTCAACACTGCAGACCCAGCCTCGCGGCCACCCCACAGGACCCTGCTTTGGCCACCGGCACCCCCTTCTCGGAGCCCTGAGTCTGCAATGAGATTTCTGTCACTGGTAGAAGGTGTGCCTGGTGAAGGAGAGAGCTGATGCTTCTGCCGACCTGGCACCTACTGGCCCTTCTTCTAGGAACAGCCCATAGCTGGAGGCCTGTCCCCCACCCCTGCAAGTCAGAGAAGCTGACCCCACCTGACCCCACCTGACCCCACCTGATCGCACCCAGCCCTACTTGACCCCACGGACCCCACCCAGCCCCACCTGAACCCCACCCCGACTAATGAGCACGTTGTATCCCGGCCCCCCCGGAAGCCTGGCCAGTACCCACACACTCCAGATGCTGCTGGAACCATCAGGGGAGAAGCTGTCCCTCGGTTTCCAGGCTGCTAAGGATGTGGGAGGCAGCGAGCCTGAGGCTGGTGGGGCTGCAGGAGGAAGGTCCTCCCAAAGAGGCGGCCAGCAGGAGCAGAGCAAGGGGCGGAGAGAGGCGGACCAGGCCTGGGGCAAGCCCGGTTCGAGCCCCACATCAGGCCACGCTGGATGTCTGGACGCTCAGTGGGTGCGAGTCCGCACATCCTAGCCTCACACGGTCTGGGTCTGTCCATTGACTGAAGCCCAGAGAACCCAACTCTCGGGGACAATGAGGGCCCACCTCCTGGGTGAGCGATGGCCTGGGTGACTGGGGACCAGCTGTCGGGGGCCTGGCCTCTGGAGCCTTGAGTCCTCAGTAAGAGCCCCCCCCCCCCCCGCCCCCGGAACAGTTGCTCTCTTCCTCGTGGTCTCAGCTGTTCTGCGCATCTTGGGCGTAGCTTCTCCTTTGTGTCACCTGCGCTCTGTCTTCCGGGCCCCGCCCTCCACTTCCCCAGACTACTTTGGGTGGGTGGGTGGGCCCCTAATGGAGACTCCCAGCCCTGCCAGTGGCGCCGACCTCTACTTTCCAAGCCAACAAGGGAAGCTGGCTTCACTTCGCCCTTGGACATTTGCCAGGAAACGATGCTGCAGAAAAAGAAGCAGCCGAGCCCCCCTCGGACTTCAGGCAGGACCGGGCAGAGCCAGCTCCACTGGGAGGAACCACCTGGAGGTGCACGTGGGAGGGAGGGTCCAGAGACCCCCAGCTCTGCCCTGCCTCCCTGGTAGCTCTTGCCTGAGTCCCTGTAGAAGGTGAACCACATCCCCGCAGGAAGAAAGCTGCTGCCTGGGTCCCTGCCCCATTGAGTCTTGGCGATCCCAAGTCATCCTTGTTGCCCCCCTTCCCCTACATCCAAGTCCTAACCGTACAACCCCCCAGTACTTTGGAATCCCCACACCCCAAACCCAGCAGCCGCTCTGCTTGAGTCAGGCCCCCTGGACCACCACTGCCTCGTGAACAAACTTCTGCTTCCCCCGACCCTGTGTCCCCCAAAATTCACATCCACCTGGCATCTGACAGTGTGACCTTATCTGGAAATGGGGTCATTGCTGATGTAATTAGTTAGGATGAGATCATATACTGGCTTATAATGACTGGTGTCCTTACAAGAAGGAGATTCAGAGACAGACACACATGGGGGGAGGGCGGCCCCCTGACGATGGAGGCAGAGACTGGAGGGAGGCAGCCACTAGCCAAGGAAGCCCAGGGACCAGCAGAAGCTGGAAGAGGCAGGGACGGGTGGCCCCTAGAGCCTTCAGAGGGAGCACAGCCCTGGCCACACCTTGCTCTGGGGCCTCTGGCCTCTAGACTGGGAGGGGATAAAGCTGCTGTTTTAAGCTCCTGTTTGCAGTCATTTGTTAGGGCAGCCCCAGGAAAGGACACAGTCTGTTACTTGACCATCACTTGGAGAGGAGAGTACACTCTAAAAATGCAGCTCTTCCCCCTCCACCCCTTCTGCTTGTAAACATCTGAGGCTTCCTGTTTCACTTACATAAAAATAAAGATCCTTACCGTGGTCTACCTCCAGGTCCCTGTGTGGCCGCCCGGCCACCTCCCAGCAATCTCCTCCCCACCTCCCCGGCCACTCTGAGGCCCCTCTTATGCGTTCTTTGTGCAAAAAGCTTAAAAGCATGAAAAAAAGAGACCCTTATAAACAGACACTCGTGTACCCGCACCCAAAGCATAACCCTCGTCCCTGTTTTGCCATTTGTACTTCAGGCCTTTTTAAAATGAATACATTGCCAATAGTCACAGATCCCAGCATCCCAGCCCTCTGCCCACCTGGGGCTTCTTTTACTCCTGTCCACGTTTTTATTTTCTATCCCTCACTCTCAGTCTCTCTCTTTTCCTTCTCCATCCTGTTCTTGCTCTCTCTCTCCCAATATATAAATATACATATCTAAATATAAATACATAAATATGTACCTATATACACATATATGGTATTATTAGTAGTGCTGTGTAACTTTACTTAACACACTATCATATGAATCTCTTTGCTTTTTTTTAATCGTATAATTCTGAGATCCATCCAAGTTGATAAATGTCCCATATCGATGTAATTTACACAACTGAAGTGTAGCCCGTCCCCCCCACCATCAGTTTTTATGCACTGTCCTCTGCACCCCTGGGCAGTTCACACCGACACACCCCGGGACAGCACGGTGACGAATATCCCTTCCGTGTCCCTGTGCACTTCGGCCACTCTTTCCCTCGCTTGTATCCCCAGGAGCGATGTCACAGGCTACAGAGTACGAATATTTTCAGTTTTACTGGCTATTAGCCAAGTGCTCTCCTAAGGGTTGTAACGGCCACCATTCCCAACAGCCGTGAATTCTCCCGTGCATTCCTGCACTCATTCAGCCCGCGGGGATTCATTGAGCACCCACTATTGGGCACAGTTCCGGGCACGGGGACACAGCTCTCCAAGCGCACAGGCTCTCGGGCCAGGCTGCCCGGATCCATAGCTCACTAACGGCGGCCTCTGGTGAGGTGTGTAACAACTTGGGGCCTCGGTTTCCTCACCTGCAATCACTGATGAAGTTGAAAATGCATATATAGACATAGACGTATGTGACAAGGTAAGGATGGAAGTAGATACAGAGCCAGAGGTCCAGGCAGCTATAGAGATACAGACGACAGATGCGGTCACAGGCATCAACGAGGAGGATTGACATAGACGTTGATACACACCAGATACAGATGCCACAAGCAGACCTGGGTACAAACACACAAACGGTGTGGATACGCAGTTTCTGCCTTACAGTAACAGCCCCCAGGTCTGACGTGGAAGACAGTGCAAGCTGATGTGTGTAAAAGCTCTGTGCTCCATGCCTGGCAAGAAAGAGCACTCACACAGGTAACTCCAGTTAATGTCCTGGGTCGAGACCCTGCCACTGAAGGCCACCGGGAGCACACTGAGACTCGAACAAGGTTGGGTTTGCGGTCTTACTGCAATTAGGGAGATGGCGCACCATGGGAGCCTTGGAGGTCTCAGCGAGAGGGTGTCAGGGAGAGCGTATCACAGGTTTGGGCTTGTATTTAGTGATTTGGAGGGGGAGGAATCTGGGCTTCGCTCTGGGTCGGATGCTGCCTGAGAGTAGGTCTTCGCCGGCTGTATCTAAAAGGCCAGAGCAGGGGAGTGGGGCTGAAGCTGTGATGGGTAAAGAAGCAGCAGTCACTCGTCTCTCTGGGTCAGGGTGGCAGGCGGTCTGTAGTTTGGACATTTTCGAGTGTGCACAGACCTGGTCGTGGGGTGGCCCCACCTGGTCGATGTACCATGAGCTCTGCGATGACCCAGGAGGAACCTCCAGGGCCCACCCGGCAGGACCAGTCAGATCCTGCTCCTTTCCCCACGAGCTGGAGACCTTCTGATTCAGGTTCCTGTTCAGGGAACTCTGACACTTCCAGCAGCATCTGGCCACCTCTTCTCTTTTATCTGCCTGTGTATCTGCTCCCCACTATCAGGCCCTACTTCTTAGGCTCCACTCTGTGTCTTGCCAGCAATTCTTCAGAGAGGAGGGTCTCCAGCCTCCTTCAGTAGAAAATAGACTGTGTCTTCCTTCCTCCAAAGCCAGAGGATCCCACAGAAGGGCCAGGAAGCAGGACCTCCACTGAGCCCTGCCTTAGCCAGGCCCCACGTGGGGGCTTGGGGCAGCTGTTCTGTTCATCAGGCCAGTGCAGGCTCCCTATGGACAGAGAGCCACTGCGAGGCCTGTGTCTATGGGGTGGTGTGGAGGTGGGTGTAGGCTCAGGAGTCAGTGCCAGGGCTGCATTTGGACTCAGCGACTGCACTGGGTTCAACAGTGACCCCAAAGTTCATGTCCACTCAGAACCTGTGATCGTGGCCTTATTTGGAAATGGGGTCTTTGCACATGTAATGAAGTTAAGATGAGGTCATACTGGATCAGGGCGGCCACTGAATCCCATGACTGGTGTTCATGTAAGAAGAGGAGGAATGCGTAGAGATGCGGAGAAGGTTGCCAGGTAACCACGGAGGCAGAGGTCAGGGTGATGGATGGACGCACAATGCAAGGGACACCGCCAGCAACACCAGAAGCTGGGAGAGAGTTGCTCCCTCGGAGCCCTTGGAGGGCACCACGCCTGCCCACACCTTCGTGTTGGACTCTGGCCCCTGGACCCGTGAGATGGTAAGCTTCTGTTGCTTTGAGCCCCCGGTTGGGGGTACTTTGCCACCGCAGCCTCAGGAAGCTAGTGCAGTGACCTTGCGTTGCCAGTCCACCACCTGCACCCCGGCTCCACCGCTCAGAGCAGAGGGCACCCTCATCAGCCCTTCTCGGTGGGGCCGCAGCCCGGACATGGGCAGCACCGAGGCCCCCAGGCCCGCGCCGTCTCAGGGCAGCAGCTCGGGCGGGCATCCGCTCCTGGCCACGTTGCATCGCTGGCACCTGCCGCTCAGCCCATCAAACCGTCATCGGGAGATGACTGTCATCACGTGATGGTGGTGTCGCTGGGCCGGTGATGTGTCCTGGTTAACGTTTGTGAAGTGTGCGGTCCGTCTGCAGAGAAGCGTGGTAAAAAGCCGGGGAGTGCCCTCTGACGGTCATGGGCTGGGTCAGCGCGGAGGTTCTGGAAAGGAGGCCCACAGGGCGGGCGGGCCTGGGGAGGGCATGGGGGGTTCGATCATTAAACACGGGCAGTGGTCTGAGTGCCTTCAAATGAGCACCCCTAAAAACACTCCAACACGCTGACCGACGCTCGTTGACAAATTCCACCAGAGATGCCGGAGAAAGCCAAGCTGATCAAGGCTCATTACCAACCCAGACGGCGCCAGGCACCGTGGGGGCTGCCCCATGAGGGGCGCTTCTGTGTCTGCCCTGGGAGACCAGGCGGCAGGACCAGCGCGCAGGGACCCGGTCGTCACAGCCCCTTTCCTCTCGCCTGGGAGTTTGCTGCCGCGGGGCGTGTAGAGGACTGTTCGGGGGGCTGAACTGGCCAGGGCGGCTTCCTGGAAGGGGGGTTACCTGGGGGAGGAGAGGGAGGAGGAGAGGGGAGGAAGGGCAAGCCGCACACGGCTTCCTCTGAGGCCGTCTTCACTTTCCCCATCCAAACGGGAGGGTCAAAGTGACCGTTCTGTGACCGAGGTCTCCCAGCTTCCCTCAGATAGCAGGGGCCCTGTCCGTGCCTCTGGGTTCCTGGGACGAGTGCAGATGTGTGCAGAGGTGACAAACGTCAGGCAGCCTCCGCTGCATCCCTCCGCCCCTGGGGTCAGGAGAGCACCTTCCTGGGCTGCCCTCCATCTGCAGAGGTCACCGCTGTCACCCAGCAGGGATGCTGCCAGGGGAGCCAGGGGACAGGGCAGGAAATCTTCTCAAGACCCACAATCAAATGCCCGCAGACTGGATTTTCTGCCTGAAGTCAGTGGATTAAGAGAGATCAGGGAACTCACCCGGGGAGCCGTGAGCGGATGAAGAGGGCACGCTGTGCCTTGCACCCGAGAACAAAATTCCCCTGAAGAGCCTTCGCCGGGACCCCAATGATGGTCTGGTGCAAGGAGGAAGGCGCTTCTCCGAGTGTCCTCTGTCAGGACTCAGTTTCTGCAATGAGTCTGGTACCTGATTCCCACGGTGGCGAGAGCCCCTCAACCCCGACCCCCCTTCCCCTCCTCCAGCCTCTGTCTCTATAGGCACCCCCACAGGTGGGTCAGGGCCTGCTAAGTGCGGAGGTGGCCCCCACCCCAGATGCGGGGGCCATCAGGACCCGCTCAGAGCTCTCCGAGCACATACCTGGTGTCAAATAAAAACACTTCCAACTTCAGTAAGGAGCGACTTGATTCCGAAGGATTATTGCAAGAAGGGGAGGGGCCTATTGCAATGGGGGGAGGGGCCTATTGCAATGGGGGACCTATTATAATTGAAGGAGGGGCTATTACAATGGGGGCAATGGGGGAAGAGGCTATTGTATTAGGGGAGGAGGTATTGTCTTCGGGGGAGGCTCCAACCATGAGATCAGCCTCTGAAATGTCAGGAGTAAAGGCCTTTCCTTTTTAGAGAAGAACAAACAGCCTGGAAATGATGGGAGGCGGGAAGGTGAGATAAAGGACTTAAGAATGGAGGCCACGTGATGGGACCACAGGCCAGAGACTGTTTCACCCCTGGGGTCAGGAAGGGCCATCCGAGCGTCAGGGTGGGGGTGGGCCTGGGCCCAGGGGCCCCAGGGAAGAGGCAAAGCTGAATTAAGTTCCACTCACGAGCTCTTTGTTCCTATTGATTCGTAAGCACAAAACAGTTCAGCCGATCACTGGCGGGACAAAGGATGGCAATGGGGGGTGGGGCGTCTGTGTCTGGCTTCACTCTCAGTAAACACTCCGGCAGGCTGAGTCCCTCTAGACAGGTGAGGAAGGGAGTCTTGGCATTAAGCCATTGCCAAGAGCACAAAAGAATCCGGGGTGGGTCTTCGCGAGTCACGGTTTACCTGGATCCGGGGCGGGGGGTTCAGGAAAAATTTGGCATTGACATTGGCCTGCAGTGCAGACGGTTGGGTCCTTCCTTGCTCTGAGCTCAACTTAAACCAGCAGTTTTCTGTGTTCCCGTAAATAGGTCAGGCTTTTCAAGGCTGGAGAGTGCTGCCTCCCAAGCCCCAAGGGGCCGACCAAGGCTCCTGCAGCTTTCCTGGTGCTCTTATATACCCTGTATTTTGGAGGGGACGTCCCGGCATGCCCCAGTGCCCCCCGCCCCCCACCAAAGCCTTCCCTGCTGTGGCCAGCTCTGAGCATGCTGTCACTGAGGCCTCTGGTGCACCTGCCATTCCTCGCTCATGGGTCAGTGTGGCCTGCACTGTTCTGCCGGATTTCCCACCAGCCCACCCCTCCCTGTGAACTTGGGCAACAGAGACACAGGAAGAAGCGTCACCGAGCACGTCCCTGGCTATGATCCAAGGCCCCAGCCCAAGACAGCACAGATGGCACTGCCCCTTCCCGGGGAGCCCAGAGATTCCCAGTGCAGGGGTCCACCCTCGCTCCGTGTCCACCAGCTCCCTTTCCCCAGGGACAGTCACCCCATTAAACGGCCACGAGCTCCTCTGGGGAGAAGCAGGGGAGCCCCTGCTGTATACCTGCACATGCAGCTTCCTTCCTCAGGGCCTTCCCTGCACTCCGTGTGTTCTGGTCCAAGAACTGATTTGGAACCAGTCCAAGTTCTCCTGTGCAGTTAGAGCTTCTAACCTCAGCCTTATCCTTACCCACCTTTGATCCTGTTTGATTATATGCGTTAAGCATTCTCCTCATTGGCTGCCCACCATCCTGCCCTGGAGTACCACGTTCCATCCGTCCCTGCCCTGGATTCTGGCAGATCAGGGCCCTGCCAGCATTCTGACCTTGCTGCCCTCTTGGTAACTTGCTTCTGGCAGATGACTGCTGCTGTGTGGCCTCTGCTGTTCTAGGATCCCAGCAGCCACTGCCCAGCCCCACTGCATCCATACCCCCACTGCCCCACAATCCCTGCCCCGTTCCATCGTATCCATCACCCCACCCAGGGGTCCAAGCCCTGCACCACAGTCTCTGTTACCCACTGCCCCACAAGCCCCACCCCAGCCCACTCTCTGCATCCTTCTGCCCAGCCTCCGGAGGATGACCACCACAAAGCTTCCCAGATGCTGGAGCTCTTCACCAGGGCACACTTTATGGCCTGGCCCCCACAGAGAGGGGTCAGCTGTGGGTGTTCCAGTTGTCGGTAGTGGACTCACCCAGCACACCCACGCTCTGACCTCTGCCCCACTCCACAGCCCTGCCCTGGCAGCCCTGTGGTCTCCACCTCATCTAATGCCAGCCATCATGTTCCTGCACTTCTGAGACGTATCCCAGGAGCATTTAGAACTGTCTCTCAGAGTCCCTGCCAGGGTGACATCCTGTCTCATGAGCCTCCTATGGACATAAGCTGCCTTATCTCTGTCCCACCCCCGACCCGGCCCTGAGCCCCTCTCCCAGTGCCCACAGGTGCCCATCAGCCAGGTCCTGACCCCCTGGCACCCAGCCCCTCCCCTCCCAAGAAGGTCCATGCAGGTCTTCCTGTGATTTGACCCCAGATGTAGGCCTGGGGGCAGGAAGGAAACCAGGGGTGGCCCTTGGTAGAGGGGGGCTGCAGCATTGCCTGCAAGGCACCTCTCTAGCCTCCGACCTGTCTTCAAGCCACGAAGGGGCTCCATCTCCTGGGGGGGCAGGGGGAGCCACTCCCACAGATGAGAGGGCTGGGGGTGCCTGGGGCTTCAGGAGATGCTCTCCCACATCTCTGCAGACCTCCCACCCACACTTGAGGTCCTTCTGCCTCCCCACTGGAGCTAAGGTGGGCATGCAGCCCTGGAAATGCCCCCACCCCCTGCCCATGGTCAGTCCCCAGCCGGGCTTCCTGTCATTTCCCCAGAAGTGGAGCCTGGGGCAGGTTTGGGGCCATAATGGAGGGGAGAGGACAGGGCAGGGGAGGAGCTGAGGAAGAGGGTCTGTAGGGGCTCCAGTCCGACCCTGTGGGAGCCCTGGAGCAGATCATGTTGGTCCCACCTTGAGGTAAGGGGGTCTTGTACCTCTCCCAGCTGAGGGTAGCCCCCAGGTGGGGGTGTGACCTGCCACAGGCAAGGTGGCTTCGTCCAGCGGGGTCATTTCTGCAGAGCAGGGGCAGCTCGGGGAAGGGGTGCCCACCTGATGAACATAGACAGCATCTGTTGCAGAAACAAGTCTTTCTCTGCCGGCTTCTCACAGGATCCCAGGGAGCTGCGATCTCCACCCAGCCTCAGGGCTGGCCCGGCCTTGTCTACGGACAACATCCGGCTCCCTCGGCTGCTTCCCAGGGCCAGAGCCCCGCACGGCCGTCGCCACGGTGCCCGGTGCTGAACCTGTCCCTTCCCGCACAGGGCCATCGCAGACAGATCCCCAGAGGCCGGCCAGGTGCCGGCTGGCGGATAAGAGGAGGTAACAAACAGGATTGATCTGTTTAATCTAACGCGGGGACTCTTCACAGCAGGAAGGATGCTGTCCCATTTATCAGGATTAGACTGCTCCCGGCAGACGAGCTGTCCAGAGCTCCCCTCTCCTCTATTGGAGGGTTATGTTATTAAGGACAGGCCCCTGCAATGGAGAGCTCTCCGAAAGAAAAATGTGTGTCTTTGTCAAAGGGCCTTTTAGATTACAGCTGGGACTTCCTTACAAATAAATCTCGGACGGGGCCGTGTCGTTCCTGGCCCTCCCCTGCCCTCTTCGTGTTCCCAGTTTTACAAAGTGTTTGGGGGAGTAAAGAAAGCCACCCTCTGCCCTGCATCCTCCGCTCAGTCAGTCTGCTGGCCCGAGCACCCGCGGGGGTGTCCTCAGCCCTTGCCTTGCCCCCCCCAGACAGATGCACAAGAGGGTGAGGTCACAGGGCCTCACAGACGGAGGGAGAGGTTCCAGAAGCCGCGAGGACCCTGGCCGTTTAGGGGAAGGAAACTGCATTAATAGCCTTTACACCCGAGGGACAGCAAGGGCTGCTGAACACTGTCCCCGGAGGCGTTTCCCATCCGAGGTCCGTGTCGGGGTTGGTTGGGTGCCCCCAGCCCACTGCTTCCTTTCCCGGGGCTGCTGAAACAAACCCCCATGAACTGGGGGCTTAAAATAGCAGAACTGCATTCTCTCCCAATCCAGGGGCCACAAGCCCCAAATCAGGGTGTCGGCAGTGCTGGTACCTTCCAGGGGCTCCAAAGGAGGGTCTGTCCCAGGCCTCTCCTAGGGTCTCATGGCTGCGGGGACTTCTGGTGTCCCCTGACTTGTGGACGCAACACCCCAATCTCTGTCTCCATCTACACGTGACACTTTCCTCTGTGAGTCTCTGTGTGTCCTCTTCCGTGTCTTATAGGGAAACTCCCATTGGAGCTGGACCACCCTAATCCAGGATGATCCCATCTCAATCCTTACCTTAGTCTCATCAGTAAAGACCCTATTTCCAAATAAGTGTCCAGGTGGACGTGAATTTAGGGGGTACACCTGTCACCCACTGCACCCACTGTATTATTCGCGGTTCCCAGAGAAACGGAATATAGATGTATACATGGAAAGAGAGAGAGGGAATGAGATTTATCACAGGATTGGCTCACATGGTCCTGAAGGCTCAGAAGGCCCAGGACCTGCTGTCTGCCGCTGGAAGCCCAGGAGAGCTGGGGGTAGAGCATCTATGTCCACAGACCTGAGAACCAGGGGGTTACAGGCAGGAGTCCCAGCTCCGCGGTCAGGCAGGAAGGGTGAATTCTTCCTTCCTCTGCCTTTTTGTCCTATTCAGACCCACTGCAGGTTGGGTGAGGCCCCCTCACAGTGGGGAGGGCCCTCTGCTTTTGAGTCCACTGATTCAAACGCTAATTCATCTGCAAATGCCCTCACAGATACACCCCAAATAATGTTTAGCCAAATATCTGAGCACCTGTGGCCTGTCCACTTGACTGTGGCACTGCCCTTGGATGGCAGAGGCCCCAGGCTCACCCTGTGGGGGCCCCTTCCTGCCCCACTTCCCTGGGCTCCTGCGTTTTTCCCCATCACTTTTCCTCCCATCACAGCCTCCTCTCCTTCCCCTGCTCCCCCGAATTCTTTCCTCTACCCACTTCTCAGGAGGGACACCATCTCCCTGGGTGGTCTCACCTGCATGTCCTGCTACCAAGTCTCCTCCCAGCCCCAGAGCCCTGGGTGAGGGCCCCTCCCAGACAGGCTCCTCTCCATCCCACTGCCAGGCAAACCTAAGACACCCAAACTCAGCCCCCATCTTGTCTTTGCCCACTCGCCAGCCCGAGCACTTCACATGGGCTCTGGAGCCTCTGCAGAAGGGAACTGAGTCTGTGTGTCCATGCACGTCCCAGCCTGTGGTGGGCCCGAGCCCCTCTTCCTGCCAGAATGGGAGCACAGGAAGTACTCACAGGGTCGGGGTAGAGGATGGAAGGAGAGAGGCAGGGTGGGCTGCCTGGCTCAGAGAACCATGGTTCTCCTCCTGTGCACAGACCCGACCAGGTAATTTAGATTAATAGAAGGTGAACATAGAAGGAGGCTCATGGCCCCCAACCCAGTCTCCCCAGGGTCTCACTCACACTGCTGTGCAATGGGCTAGGTCTGCCAGCTGTGCTGCTGAAATAAGCAGGTGGCCCCCCTAGGTGAGTCAGGAGCAGACCCCACCCCTCCTGGCCTGTCTTTCCTGAGCAAACTCCCGGAACCCCAGATCTTCATTTGCAAGAGGAAATCATAGGCTCTGCCCCTCTTCCTGCCTTGTGGTCCAGCCTGGGCTCCTGCAGAACAAGCCAGTAGGCCCTGCTGTCCTTCAGGCCAGTAGAGTCAGGCTCGAGGGTCTCCCTGGCATCAACCCTCAGCAGACCACACATTTTTCTAGGCCTTTCAAAGTGTTTTGATGCATTTCCCCTCCTGGAGGCCTGGATCTAAAAGAATGAGTTTAAAGCATATCTAAAATAATTGAAATACACTCTAGGCAACTCGGAGTAGCAGGTAGGGGCTGGATTCTGCAGCCTGACTGCCCAGACATGGGGGTAGAGTCAACTCTGCCCCTTGGTAGCTTTGGGAAGAGGGAAGGACGGTGAGGAAGGGTGGTAAGGTGGAAGGAGCGCAGAGCTGCCATCTGAACGGCCGCAGGAGGTTTGGACGTTGTGATTGAGTCACAAGTCTCTGACCCTTTTCCTTGTCTGCATGATGGAGGCTGCCAAGTGGCTCCAGTGAATTTCCAGGTAGTGAGAGGTCCAACTGAAGGCATATGAGAAAGCACTTGAAAAGATATGAGGGGTCAAGGATCATTCCTGCCATCCCATAAAGGTCAAAGGTGTCTATCCCCACTCCTGGGGTCCCCCACCTGCCTCTGGATAGAGCTCATCCTGGTCGTGGGTGAGAGACCGCCAGGGCCTGCTTTACTCTGTCGTCACACATCAGGGCCCATCTCCCCGCCCGTGTGGCCTGGCGGTGCCCTGATCTCTCAGACTACAAGTCTGTGTGTCAGAGTCTCCGAGCCAGGCCCACTCCAGTTCAGTCCATTTCTTCCAGTCCCATGAGCACAGAATCCACTGAGCTGTCAGTGAGTCTATATCTTGGACACGCATCTGTTTCCTGGGAGCAAAAATCATTTAACGGCTCTAATCTCCGGTCTGTTGGTTTCATTATTTAAGCCAAAATGAAATGTGACCCAGAGTGAGAAAAAAGGCCGTGTGTGCAGCTGAGAGCCGTAATGAGGCATTTGCAGCCCAGCCAGGAGACGCCACGTCCCTTCACAAGGAAGGATCAGGAGTCCCCCCAGGTGGGAAGGAGACATAAATGACTATTGCCAAAGCAGCCAGTGGGAAATCTAGCAATAATGGTACATTTTGGAGAGAACAAATCAACTCCCACATTATTCCGATTACAGTGGTCCAGAGCTGGAGGCCTGGCCACTGCAGCCTGTAGCTAATTATCCCGCCATTTTCATTCCCAGCCCGGGAGGACTTTTTAATCAGCCTCTAAGAAGAAACCCAGGATGCCTCTCCATTAAGCCAGGAGAGCTAGGCAGGAAGTGCTGGGGGTGGGGAGAGATGCTTCTGTAAAGGAGGGGTATATTTGGGTGGCCTGAAGAGACCGACCCTGGGGCGGCACACTTGGACTTCTGCTGCTGTGTCCACACACATCCCTAGAAAGTGGAGCGGGGTTCCAGACATGGAGTATGGGTTACCACCCAAGCACGGTACAACACTTGGATCCAAGGAAAAGAAGGGCAAAGTCAGGAGTCAGGGAGGAGCAGGAGGGAAGGGAGTCTCTAGGCTCCCATGGGGTGGCTGCCAGTTGATCCCAGCCTACCTTTGCCACCATGCTCTGCTGCTGGCCCTTTGTTGGAACCGGCCCCAGGAGTCCTCTGCCTTCTCAGCCTCCATTCCCTTAGCACTCTCGTTACACCTGCCTGACCTGTGTCCACTTCCCTCTCTCCTATCCCAGTGGAACCCATCTTTTAGAGCCCAGCTCAATTTCTACCTTCTAGGGTTAGTAATTATGATAACATTGATGATGACAATGCTGGTGGTGATGGTGATGATGGTGGTGATGGTGGTGGTGATGGTGGTGGTGATGATGGTGGTAATGGTGGTGGTGATGGTGGTGATAATGATGGTGATGAAAGTGATGGTGGTGATGGTGATGGTGGTGGTGATGGTCATGAAAGTGATGATGGTGATGGTGATGGTGGTGGTGATGGTGATGGTGATGAAAGTGATGATGGTGGTGATGGTGATGGTGGTGACGGTGATGGTGGTGATGGTGGTGATGGTGGTGGTGATGGTGGTGATGGTGGTGGTGATGGTGGTGGTGGTGGTGGTGGTGGTGGTGGTGGTGGTGGTGGTGATGGTGGTGATGGTGGTGGTGATGGTGGTGGTGATGGTGATGGTGGTGATGGTGGTGGTGATGGTGGTGGTGATGGTGGTGATGGTGGTGGTGATGGTGGTGATGGTGGTGGTGGTGGTGGTGATGGTGATGGTGGTGATGATGGTGGTGATGGTGGTGGTGGTGGTGGTGGTGATGGTGGTGATGTGGTGGTGATGGTGGTGGTGGTGGCGATGGTGGTGGCGATGGTGGTGGTGATGGTGGTGATGGTGATGGTGGTGATGGTGGTGGTGATGGTGGTGGTGATGGTGATGGTAGTGGTGGTGATGGTGGTGGTGATGATGGTGATGGTGGTGATGGTGGTGGTGATGGTGGTGATGGTGGTGGTGATGGTGGTGATGGTGGTGGTGATGGTGATGATGATGGTGATGGTGGTGGTGATGGTGGTGGTGATGGTGGTGATGATGGTGGTGATGGTGGTGATGGTGGTGATGATGGTGATGGTGGTGGTGATGGTGGTGGTGATGGTGGTGATGGTGATGGTGGTGATGGTGGTGGTGATGGTGGTGGTGGTGGTGATGATGGTGATGGTGGTGGTGATGGTGGTGATGGTGATGGTGGTGATGGTGGTGGTGATGGTGGTGGTGGTGGTGGTGGTGGTGGTGGTGATGGTGGTGGTGATGGTGGTGATGGTGGTGGTGATGGTGGTGGTGGTGATAGTGATGGTGTTAGTGGTGGTGGTGATGATGATGAAGGTGATGGTGATGGCGATGATGGAGGTGTACACCTAACACTGTTCTTCCTAGGCATTTTGCATATTAACTTATTTAATCCCCATAACAACCCTGTGGTGCAGGGGCTACTATCATGTTTATTTTTCAGGTCAGGAAACCAGGGCCCATAGAGGTTAGTGTCCATATTCACCCTACTCCCTATTCTAACTCTCTGTCATCTGTTGGACACTTTCTCAGGTGCAGCCCTATCTCCCCTCAGGGCAACCAGAAGTGTTACTCATACCTCCTGTGTCCGTGAACTTCCCATTTATTTCTGCCTGTTCCCCCACCTGGGATGTCCGTGTCCTCTCCACTCCTGCACCTGCCTCTATGCTGTGCAGGCGCTTTCCTGCACAAAGTATTCAACAGGAATTGGGAAAAGGAACGTGGGCTTTGGGAGGCAGAAGTTGACAACCTGCCCAGATTTAGAAGATGACAGAGTGGGGCCAGAGTGGGGAGGGGGCGAGCACAGGGTAAGGGGGTGTGGGTACCGGGACTGCTCCTTGGAGACAGTGTGGTGACAGCGGTTCTGAAACTTTACCCCAGGAGAAAGGGCTCCTTCCCTCCTTGGGAACCGGAGCCCCCTCCTACCCTGCCAGCACTTTCAGATACAGGAACACTGTGTTTATCGTCCTGCCTTGGATCCCAAGAAAGCTATTGTGAAATACTTCAGTGTCTCATCCCCTGGGGACCCTGGGACTTCAGAGAGAGACAGACTGAAAAGAGTCATTTATTTTCCCTTCTTAAATGCCATGGGCAGCTTTTTTATGCCCAAGCTGATGGGATGTGTCTAGTTAAGCATCATGACGCTGAGGGAATCAGGGATGCGGGACCGGGGAGAGGCTGGGCGGGGGGCTGTATGTCCTCAGGGATGCTAGTTACGGCTTCCCCAAGATTGCAGGTAAAAATCACTTGAAACCAGCGGGACAGACAAAACACTCATTTTTTATTTATTCACACACACTAAGAGGGCCCTTATTATGCATCAGACACAGTTCCTAATGCTTTATAACATTAACTTGCTTAGTCCTCGTACAGCCCTGTGAGGAGGACATTAATACCAGGCATCCTGAGGGTCCATTGACAAGCCCTAGGTTATGTGACAGTAGGAGCAAAACTCAGACCATTCTCTGCGTTCTGTTCAAAGAAGGACTTAACTCTGCTTCCTTGTGGTCAGGGGGACCCGCTCCCTGGGAAGCAATAGCAGTGAACTTCAGGGTCTTCCTGAACTGTCTGAGCCTCGGTTTCCTAATCTGTAAAGTAGAAGTAATGATGTCGGCCTTGCAGGACTGCCGTTGAGATTGGAGAGTGTGTGTGGAAGCCCCTAAGCCGTGGTTACAGCTAGGATCACAGAGAAGCAAAGGCCAGCGTGGCTGCACCACCTCCTACTCACCTCTCCCTCACTGGGACAAAGGCCCTGAGCAGCTCAGGATAAAAAGCACTGGAGGAAGTAAGGAGCGTTGTGCCAGGTGAGTGGGCTCAGAGGTGGGGGGTGGGCAGAAAGGGTGACACTCTGCCGGCGGCTCCCTGGAGACAGGAAACTGCTCCTGGTGATGTACAAACCTTCTACGGAGAAAAGAGGCATCATTGTAGGCTCAGAGAACGTGACACAAAGCAGACTGCACATCCCACCAAGCAGGCTGAAATCAGTGTGTGGGAGTGGCAAATAGTTGCTGGCATCTCAGGCCAGACTCAGCTGAGCAGGCACTTCTGCCTTGAGAAGCAGAGGTCGGGTGTGTTTCAGACACATAAGGAGCCCAGCTCACTCGGACCATGGACCCCGGAGGCCACAAGGAAGAGGAAGTCATGTCTGCCCACCAGGCTGGCCCGTGACAGAGGTTTCATCTCCTCTCTGCTTCCCCTCCCCTGCCAACATGGCAATTACTGGACCCCACCTGCCTTGTAAGTGGACTGCTGCCTTATTCGTTCCCTGGCTTCCTTTGGGCTTGGCCTGTAAGGTCTCTGCACCATGCCTTGCCTGCAGGTTCCCTCTGCTGCCCTGGCATCTTCCGATAGATGTCCCTTCTCTGTGAACACAGAGTTGGTCCTGGTGCTCCGTGGTTCCATCCCAGACAGCCTTGAATGGCCAAGACCACAGAATCTGAGTGCCATGGCTGGCTTATTGGGGAGCCCTGTTGATGGGGTGCTCTCTGGTGCTGTGGCTGAAACGTAGGCTGGGTTGACAGGCAGGGCTGGTTCCATCCTTATTCTTCTGTGTGTGGCTGTGGCTTTGGGCAAGTTGCTTCCCCTTTTGAAGCCTTGTTTTCTGAGCTGTGAATGCAGTACTAATGTGTTTCCCGAGGGGGCTGCGACCCCTCGTCACCTGTCACCCCCCACTCCAACTCCCTACGGCCTGGCTTCCCTCCTCACCATCGCGCTGATCCTGAGCTGATCACCTAGGCTGTTACTGAATTCAGTGGACACTTGATAATCCTGCCTTACTTTTAACGCCTTCAGCATATTTTCCCAGTACTCCTTTCCTAAAACTCCTAGTTCTCTCTGTTTCCAAAACCCCTCACTCTCCTTCCTTTTCTCTCACCTCTCTGGGCTCTCATTCTCAAAGCTGCTTTTCTCACCGCCTGGATGAGTCAGCTCTGGCTGCCGTAACGAAACACCATAGGCCACCGTGGCTTTAACAACAGACAATTGTTTCTCACAGTTCTGGAGACCAGACGTCCAAGATCAAGTTTCCTGGTGAGGACTCTGATTCAGTTCCTGGTGAGGATTCTAACTTAGTTCCTGGGGAGGACTCTCTTCCTGGCTTGCAGACAGCCACCTTCCCACCATATCCTCACATGGCCTTTCCTTGGTGCCTGCAGGTGGAGAGAGAAAGCTCTCTGGTATCTCTTCTTATAAGGACACTAATCCTATGGGATCAGGGCCCCACCTTGTGACCTTAATCAACTTTAACTACTTCCTTAGAGGCCCCACCTCCCAATATAAACACTCTCGGGTTATGGCTTCAACATGTGAATTCTGGGGGGACACAGTCCTCAGCATCACCCCTAAGATAAATGTTGCTCAGGTGCTGGCCCTTGAGTCTCCTCTGCCCTCTCTCCCCCCAGTGCTGCCCAGTGGAAGCCTCTGTGATGATGGAAGCCCTCTAGTCCCTGTGACTCTGAGCCCTAGGAACGTGGCCAGTGTGACCAAGGGCCTGAGTGTGTCATCCAGTTGTAAATATTTTCCACGTAAACAGCCACGTGTGGCTGGGTGCTGCGGTACTAGACCGTGTAGCACTACGCACTCTCCTCACACAACCCCAGCACAGAGCTTGGATAAGCTGTAGGGTGTGGCTTCCCATTCCCACCTGAAGCCCTGAGCCCTCACCTGTGGTCTTGCCCCATGGGTGATGCTGACTCGCCATCCCCACCAGGAGAGCTCAGAGCATCTCAATTATCATCTGTCTCAGATGGAACTCTCCACCCCACTGCAAATCCCTTCCTGGGAAAAGGCCCAACCATCCACGCGGTCCTTCTTGCCCAAAACCTGGGAGTCAACCCCGACTCCTCCTCTCTTGTGTGCCCCCCAAGTCCTGCTGGGCTCACCTCCATCGTGTACCTTGAGGCCACCTGCCCCCCTCCACCCCTCTGCCTCCACCTCTGGCTTTCCCCACGATGCACACGCCCTCCTCACGGATCTCCCGCCTCCTCTATGCCCAGCTCCCACAGCATCTCCTTAAAATCCTCAATACTGAACGCATCTCTGGCCTCCACTTCCTCACTCAGCTCCCCTCTTCCTCACCTGGTCCTTCTGTCCACACCTCCCCTCCCACCCCAGTCCCTGCAGGAGCCCCTCTCCACCCTTCACGGCCACCGCTGAGCCCCTGGCCCCCCTCCCTCCAGAGTCCCTGGGGAGACAGCGGGAGGGCAGAGAGTGCAGGCGTGGAGCTGAGCTGTGCAATCTCTAGCGCACACACTGGCCTCCACTCCTGCTACTGGACACCAGGAATAATTATAGCACCTTCCTGACAGGGACGATTAAATTCAATGATGAATACATGAGTTAACTCGCAAACACAGCCTGGGACAAAGTAAACCTCTGAAAACATTAGCTGTTATGAGCTAGAAGTTCCCACCCCCAAGCCTGGGCTGGCCTCCCACTCTGGGCTTCCCCGGGGGGCCCATCCCGCCAGCCCCCTGCACACACTCCTCGCCCACCCCCCGGCTGGGCTTGGGGCCCAGGACCCCCATTTCCCCATCCTCTGGAGGCGTCGGCACCCAACGAATGTCTGCTGAAGGAATTCATGTTAACCCCGCATGCCCTGTGCTGTTTTTGACACTAAGAACAGATTTGGGGCACTCAAACACCGTGTGGAAATAAAGGAAGACCCCCCGTGTGAGAGCAAGCAAAGGCCCTTTATTCAGAGCTCGATGTAGCAAGGGTGCCAGCCACCACCCCCTGCACTTGTCAGAGAGCCCACAACAGGCAGAGGAGGGGCACGTTTCATGGTGGAAAAGGGAGGGGGCACTCTGGGTGTGCCCTGAGGGGGCCGAGGGCCTGGGGGAGCTGGAGGCACTGACCGGTGACAAGTGCCCCATGGGATTGGTGGGGGGCACACCGGGCTTTCTCTAGCTGGTCCTGAGTTGGAAGCAGAGACAAAAATTCGGGAAATTGCTAGTTATTAATGAAGTACTGATATTTGGGGACACTGGTTAAAGAAGTTGTTGTTTGGCCCCCTGTATTGTTACTAGAGATGATGATCCAACTTCCTGCAAGGCTGACTCACAGCAGCCAGCTCCCTGGGCTGGTCGCTGCAGGTCGTGGGTCAAAGTTCTCCTTTTATGTACAGTCTGGCCATTTCCATTTACACAGCCTCTCACCAGAGAGAGACATGGAGAGCGGCCCCTCCGATCTGCTCCAACGGTCTCCCCGTCTCCGCGGGCGACCGCCGTGGGAAGGCGTGTGTGCGTCCTTGCAGACGCGTTCCCAGGAATCTGCTGTCTCTGTTTTGGTGTCTCTGCTTCCCGTGTGCACTGCAGCTGTAACGCGTGTGTGCTGCGTGCGTGTGCATCTGAGCTGGGCCTCAGGTTGTTCGGGGACTAGGCTTCCAGCACGGACATCCCAGAGGCCATCCCGGGCTGCTTCTCAGCGGCGCTGGGAGCGGGGTGTGCAGCAGTCAGATGTGAGCAGCAGGGATGCCTTTCTGAGAAGGACGAGGCAGGGAGGAGGACCCCGTCCCAAGAGCTTCGGCTCCTCTGCAGGGTCCTGATCACCCACCGAGGAGCTCTTCCATTTTCCTCTTAATAGAGAATAATGATTGAGACTCAATTCCCACTCTGTTTTTAAATTTGTACTGAAAAGAGTATTAGAAATGAAACATTAATGGAATGTGAAGAATGAGCTCTGCGTTCAGCTCCCATTTACCAAATTGCCCGAGCTCATTGCAGGGAAGGGAGAGGGGGGAGAATGATGCCCAGAAACGGAGCACCGCCACCACCCCGTGCGCGTGGCTGACTGCCATGACGCCAAATGGATAAATATTTTATGTGCTTTAATTTCCTCATCCCTGGGCTTGATGTTCTAAGTCATCTTTTGTTTTCTTTTCCTACTTCCTAAATGTTAAAAGTGCGTATTCTTTTCCCTACGAAGAACAAAGTTCTGGTTTCTGTTCTGTGGCTTTGTCCTTGAACCCATGAGGACAAAAATGCTAAAAACTTGTGGCTGCTCCTTCCCTACCCTCCTGTAACACAGTAAGTCCCCAACATACGGACCTTCAAGCTGAGAACTTCCAAAGATGCAAACGTTCATTCACAGGTCCAATCACGTAAGTGAGTTCTATCTGAAGAGGCACTGTTAGTTTTTGAGGCCCGGAACCCGAACGTAGAACCGGACACAAAGGTTGCAGCAGCTGGGCAGAACGCGATCCAGTGCACCATGTCATCTATGACAAGAAAAAAGAGCTACTACCCAGACATCCCTGGACTATTTTTTCAGGAATGTAGATAGAATTGGACCCAGTAAGGAACCAGCACCTGTGCCATCCTCGTCAGGCATGAGTGGAATGGCAGTGCGCCCTCCGTCTCCTACTGCCGACGATGCTTCAGCTCTACCCTCTCCACCTCCTCTCCCTCCTCCAGTCAGTGACTCTTCCTGCCTGTTCCTCCATGCCGCCCCTGTGCGCCCGCTGTCGTACTGGACTACTGTGCTTCTCAAGGTCCTGTACTGTGAGATTAAAGATGTTTTTTTTATTTTTGTGTTGTTTTTTTATGTATCATTTGTGTGAAAAGTATTACAGTATAAACCTATTACAGTACAGTACTATCTAGCTGATT
Source organism: Hippopotamus amphibius kiboko (assembly GCF_030028045.1). Taxonomy (NCBI): domain Eukaryota; kingdom Metazoa; phylum Chordata; class Mammalia; order Artiodactyla; family Hippopotamidae; genus Hippopotamus; species Hippopotamus amphibius. The sequence continues at coordinate 2,562,190 of NC_080186.1, read as the reverse complement.
GCAGTAGCTGGGTAGGTAGGCTAACCCTGTTGGACTTACGAACAAATTGGACTCATGAACGTGCTCTCAGAACGGACCTCGTTCATATGTAGGGGACTCACTGCAGTCAGGGTTCTCCAGAGAATATCATATACACATGACTTATTACGAGGGATGGACTTATGCATGTACGGAGGCCGACACATCCCAAGACCAGTCGTCAGCAAGCGGGGGCCCCGGGAGAACGGACGGTCCCTGTTCAGAGGCAGCCAGGCAGGGGGCGTCTCCCCCACCTGGAGGGAGGGTCAGCATCTTTGTCCTCTTCAGGCCTTCAGCTGCTTGGGTGCAGCCCACCACCCTGGGAAGGCAGTCTGCTTGACTGAGTCTACTGATTCAATATTCATCTCACCCGAAGGCCCCTTCCCAGGCACACCCATCATCACATCCGAAAACATCTGCGCCCCTGCAGCCCCACGGAGGCAACACATGAAAGCAACCATCACACTTCCCCTTTGTCTTACATTTCTTCTCATCTCGCTTGCCTTATCCTCAGGCTGGTACTATTGGGAATACAGTTCTTTTCTTTTTTAATTTTATTGGATTATAGTTGATTTACAATGTTGTGTTATTTTCTGCTGTACAGCAAAGTGAATCAGATATACATACACATATATCCACTCTTTTTTTAGATTCTTTTCCCATATAGGCCATTAGAGAATATTGAGTAGAGTTCCCTGTGCTATATGGTAGGTCCTTATTAGTTATCTATTTTATTAAGAGACATAATAGTAGTACTTATATATATAGTTATTGATATTATCTATACATAGCAGTTCTTGCTAATTTATCTTTTCTAACTGGACCCTGCAGACTCTTGCAGCGTGTGGCCTGGTTTCCCCAGCTCATTTTATGTTTTCTCCCTTGTCGTCATCCCCCCTTCCTTTTCAGCCCATTTCCTCCCTTAGATCCGTTACTCTTCAGAACGTGTAACACACCTTCTCAAAGAGCCCACCACTCTTTTATTTGCTGCCCCACCCCCGCTCCCCTTTGGCATCACCACTTCCCACAATTCAGAAGTGACCGAGGTCCCTGTCTGTAAAGACACAGAGCCACGGCTTCTTGCTAACATACAATTCGACCACCCTCTGCTCCCATCCCAAGACGGGAATTTGATGGAGACCCAGATTAGGCCCAGATGGATCCTGGGGGGGCGGCAGGGGGGGCGATGTCATATTTCACCCAAACTGCCTTTTTATAGAGCTGTTTTCCTCCAGCCCTGTGTTCTGTTGTGTTTGGCAGAAGACCTGCATGGCCATAACCCCTTCCTTTTCTGTTATACGTTTCAGAGAAATAATCATCAAGAAAGCAATAAAGAAGCAGTATTAAAGACATTAGAAGCACACGAAATCCCACCGCCTTAGCACAGCTACTATTTTTACTTTGAGTAATAAGGTCTTCATTTAAAATTTCCCCATTAGTGAAATGCATACTCTCTAAAGGAAAATGAGATGTGTGCGCAGCTGAGCAGAATATACTCAGGTCCCAAGTAACCAGAACGCTCTGCCAAGCAGAATTTCCCTACAGCCCCAGGACACGGACACTCTGCATAGAGGGGCAGCTGGCTTAGGGTCTTCCAACCTGGAGGATAATTCAGCTGTGGCCATGCTGTCTTCTTGCCAAGGCTCAAAGTGGATCAGCAATGCTGGAGGTGAAAGGGACTGCCATGTTGTCCGTCAAGGAGCAGAAGCCCAGACCCCCCTCCATAGCCCCTCACAGGTGGAGGCTGTAGGGCACGTGGTTTTCCTGAGTGATTACATCGCAGGAAGCATCCCTCCTTCCGGACCCTCAGCCAAGCTCTTGGGCGCCATCCCTAAACTATTGTATCTGCTCGCGTACCCTGTCTCCAGATCCAAACTCTGAGATGGAGCTTTCCCGATTCTAACCTGCTGTCAGCTGGGACCAGTTTACCCTCCTCAGTACCCTCTGGTCGCACCCACCTCCTCCCAGGCTCCTGTTGCCTGTCACCTGGATTCTGGCAGAGCCTCCTGTCATTTCCTGACACTTCTTCTGACCACTCCCCCTTCAAACTGGAGTTATCCAACCCTGACGGTGTCCCCCAGGCTTCTGCCCCTCTAGGGAGTGTGTGGCAGGTGACATGCATCCCAGGACCTGCTCCAGGGGTGTGCCTGGGCTGTAGACACAGATGAAACATGCTGGATGCACGCAGAAGGCACGTGGAGGTAAAAGTGAAGGGAGAATCCTCTCCCAGGCCCCTCATGCACACCGGGGCATAGACTCAGACACATCCAATCTAGATAATCTCTGAAATTGCACCAACACTGCTCCTCACCTGGAGCCCAGTTCCCCCAGCTGAGCCCTCCTGTTGCTCCTGCCACCGCAGCATCTCCATCCTGCTCTGATGACACTGCCAGGTGCCTCCCTGCATACCCAGGGCTGCTCCTCTCACTGAGCCTTTGCCAAAGATCTTGGTCCCCCAGAATCCACCCCCCCGCCCAGAAACAATGAACTTGTCTCCCAGGCCAGCTCAGGTGTCCTCTCCTCCAGGAAGCTGGGCAGCGTTGGGTACCATCCTCATCCCAGTGTTCCCATGGTAACCATGGGTGCCTTGGTCTTGGCACCTGCCCTATTGCACTGCAACAATCTGGTCTGGGCTGTGCTCCCCCGAGGTGTGTCCCCAGTGCCCAGCAGAGTTTCTGGGACACAGCAGCTCCTCATTACATATCTGTTTTACTGAGCCAAACTGAGAAGGGTCTGGTCCCCCTGCCTGAGACTGGTCAGTCTGTGGTAAAGAAGGAGTGCTACAGGTGGGACGCAGTACAGTGTGACAGCTACACTTCTGGGCTTTGGTGTCACCAGACTGGGCTCTACCCTCAGCTGGCTGGGTGACCCGGGGCCAAAGATCCAAAGTGTCTCTGCCTCAGATGTCACGCTGGCACCTGCCACCTCTGGGTGTGAGGTTGACGAGAAAATGCAGGTGAAGCTCCTAACACAAAGCCTGGCACCAGGCAGGTTGGGTAAATGTCAACTTTTGGTGGTCATCGCAGCTCCAGCCCAGGTGGCCACTCATGGCCCATCCCGACCTCCCACCACCACCCACTTTCCTCTTAATCAAGTCCCAGACCTGCGGGGAGGATCCAGCAATCACCTCTCACTGGCCCTGGGGAGGGAGCAAGGTCCTGTCCTCAAGGAGCCCCAGGGGAAAACTGCCTGTCCCTTGGAAACATGGGGAGCCACACAACACTGAATAAAGCCACGGCCCCGAGTGGGAGCATCAGGAAGGGATTCTCACGGGAAGGTCTTTGGGATGGGCAGCCAGTCTGCCCCCCAGGAGATCAGATCTGCGGGAGGGGCCAGATGAAACCCCACAGGCTGCCAACATCCTGCTCTGCCCTGTGTCCGCCTGGCTGCAGCTGTCACCTGCACGCTCTGCCCAGATGCACTCCAATCCCTGTCATATTTCCACATCCCATTCCTGGTCCATCCCAGCCCCCAAGAGCTTGGCTGCTACAGCCTCAGACCTGAGATTCTCTCCCGAGGGCCCTCCTTGGGCTGTGTTTTCATGGCCTCCTCTTCACCTGGTAAGGAGGTCAGGACACACGACGCCCGACACTGGACAGATGAGATGGACAGCAGTCTCTTAGTCACAGGTTCTCACAGCCCAGGGGAGGGGACCCTGCCCTATGTGAGGCCACACGGGGGCTGCACTCAGGTACAGAGTGAGCCAGGGTGGGGGGTGGGGGCTGTGGGGTGAGAGGGTGGAGTGGCCCTTGGCTCCCAGGGAGGGTGTGATGGGTGTGTTTGAATAATTCCTTGGGCGGTGGCGGGGGGGGGGGACAGTGAGCTGCAGCAAGATGCTCAGGGGGAAGCAGGCCCCATGCCTGGTCCCCATGAGGAGGGGGCTTATGTGGCTGGGGACCTTATCCGTGGGAATGGAGTGGAGGAGGGAAGCTTGCCCTTAGACCTTTCAGGGCCCTTCTGGTTTCAGATGTCAGAGCAGGCCTCACACTGGGGCTGTTAGAACTGCTTCACCTGCAAGACCCTTAAGGGACGTGGTTCACTCTCTTCCTTCCAAGCCCACCCCCTAAGGTCAACGGCCAGTGGGGGAGAAACACAGAGGCCTAGCCCTCCTGCCACCAGCCAGGCAAACCCAGGACAGAGCCCCTGAAGGAGGGGCTGAGGCTAGGACTTTGCCTCAAATCACACCTTTGCTTTGCTTCTTTCTTTTCTCTGTCATGTGCTTTCCTCACATACACCCTCAACTCCCTCACTGGTTTCTCTTAGAAGATCCAATTCCTCGTCTCAGAGGCTGCTTCAAGAAATGTGACCCAAGACAGCACGCTCACCTTTCACGAGGATTTGTCATTGGCAGAGCTCTTTTACACCTGCCTCTCGTACGATTCTCACCTGAGAATTAGGCTGACAAGGACTACTAACCTCATTTGATAGATGAGAAGACAGAGGTCCACAGAGAGGTTGGGTTTTCCCAAGGTCCCACCACTGCCGTGGAAGAAATGCAATTCCAGCTCCCATCTGAGCAATGCCTCTGACAGGAAGCCTCTTCAATGAGGTTCTCAACCCTCCAGAAAGTCCAGGGTCTGGCTGGCCTCGTCCTCCTCATTCGAGTCTCGGCTCACACACCTCTTCTTGCCAAGCCCTCCCCCGGCCCAAATCTAAAGCTGTCCTCCCGCCAAGCTCCTTCACGTTACCCTGTTCTAGTTTCTTCTCTGCACTTATCATGCAGATATTTTCTTACCTACTTGTCTTCTGCTCATCTCCTCCCACAAAGCTGGGACTCATCTCTGATTCACTCATGAAGTTGGAGCCACAGGGTGGGCGTTCACTGAATATTTGTGAAAGAACTAATCTCATGAAGCCAGCTTCTGACTCTTGGTAAGGACCTGACCACACTGAGCTCCCAGTACAATTTTCATGTGTCTTTCTTGAGGTGCCTCCATCCATCTGGAGAGATGCATGGACCTGGAGAGGGAAACACTCCATGGACCAGTCACCAGATCTTCATCCTGTCATCACTGTCACCTCTTCCCAAGGGGCTGGATACCAGTGGGTTGCATGTGATGCTTTGATCCAGATGCCGAGAAAGACACCCAAGCCACCTGGAGAATGGGCCAGGTGGGATGGGAGGGTGAACAGTCTTTTTTTTGGGAGGGGGGGTGGCGGAAATCCTAACCATAATAGGAGAGCAGGACTTTCACCTTGGGAATAAAAAGGATAACCATACTTCAAACATATTTATCACCCTTCTTCCAAGAAGGGCAAAGTTGGAGAGAAAATGGTCCACGGGCAGTAAAGTAATGAAGAAAAGGTTACGGAAGGTGCCAGTGTCATAAATGTTCATCTTCAATGAAACAGATTAACATGGCAACATTACAGTCCCAGCTCACCATCTGTTCATTTGGGGAGTGATTGATTGCCCCCTAATGGGCCCCAGACATCTTGGGGGGAAGGGATTTCCTCGGGTTTGGCCTTCCTAGTCTCAGCCACCAGCTCTTGTCATCCCCTCCCCCCCTTTCCATGACTCTTCACTAGTTCTATTCATTTTCACCAATAACTGGAAACATCCTCAGCAAACACTTTTGAAAACAAGAAACTCTGGCCTTTCTCTAATTAGATCATTTGGAATTGGGCCAAATTGGGCAGTAACTACTTTTCCATGCCTCATCTTTATTCTTTGCTTGAAAAATTGTTAAGCGAACCCTTACCTTGGTGATGAAGGGCAGCCTTTATCCCCCCATTAAATCTATCACAATCTACCTTACTAAAAATAGAGGAGAAAATGGAGAGACTTAAAAGCTCGCTTCACTGTCTCAGGTAACTAATATTCACAGCAAGATGAATGCAGGGAGCAGCAGGCGGGGCTCACAGAATCATTCACCTTGGACCACCCTTCACGTCCCTCCTCCTCCTGGCCTAGCCTACAGAGCCCCTTCCCCAGACCACCCTTGGGGTTCATCTCTGATAACCTCTCTGCTCAGTTTCCCAAGATGTACATTCCCTGGGCACTTTACACTCTGTCTTTACTCAATGAGTATGTCCTAAATGTTGGCTAATATTTGGATATGAGATGCACAATCCCATACTGAAAATCTACCCAAGGCAAGAGCCTGAGCAAGTGTTAGGTGTGGACACAAAAGTAAAAAGGCTTGGTCCATCCCTGAAAAAGCTAGCAGCTTGACCGACAAGGCCAAATCACTCCAAACTACTCCAGCAGTCCTGAAGCAGAGGGTTGGATGGGGCACAGAACCCTCAGCCCTGCTGGAAGGGTACCCCCGGCAGGAAGGCCAGGGACAGCTCCCCCCCGGAGAATTTCTCTGAGCCCTGGGGTCCCAGGTGACGTTCTGTCGTTTGTCACGGGAAGGAGAGGGCAGTGAGATGGAAATTGAGATCCGGAAGCAGAGGCAGAAAGGCAGTGCATGTGGGTGGCGGGGCCAATGGGTGGCAGAGATGGACCTGAGGGTCTCCCTGGGATCCGATCCCACGGTGATTGCTGGGCTCCTCTCACTGGGTCAAAGGCCCCCGGGGCAGGGGGTTGGTCAGTTCTGCTCAACACTATGCCCCGACCCAGAACAGTGCCCAGGACATGAATGGCCTTCAATAAAGGGTCCTTGGATGAATGAATGAATGAGAGATGAAAGAATGAAGTCAGCCAAAGATGGCCAGTGAGCCCGAGGTACACAGAGGATGAGAAAAGCACTGAGCTTTGCCCTAAATGCTGAAAAGGCAGGCACTGGGAACACCTGCTCTCTGTTCCAGGGGCTCTGGGAGCAGGAAGAGTGGCCCTTGGTCATTCCTGGCTGGGGAGGGGACGAGCAGGGGAGTCCTGGTGGAGGTGATGGTTTGACGAATTCTAATGTGTAAATTACTAGCTGGTGTTGCTCTGCTTCTTGCAGCCCTGTGTCCACCAGAGGGGCCTGTGCCTTCTCTGTCTTTCCTTCTTTCTCCCTGAAACCCCTTCACCTGGTGACAGTGAGGGGTGATGGATGGCAACTGGGGGTGAGCTAATCATTGCATGACTGGTGTTTTTCTCAAATTATGACTGCCCATTCTTTATCTCTTTCTTGGCCATTGTGCAAGCCTAGTGACCACCCCCTAGAAAGGCAGGAGGAGGGTCTGGTTCAGGTGGAATGTGTCATCTCCAAAAGGAGCCTCCGAGGGAGGGGGACTTGGGGTCTGACCCTCAGGCAGCACCATGCCAGAGCCTTGAGAAGAGGAAGGGGTAGCGCTGGCTCAGTGCCCCGTGCCCTGTGCCCACCTTCAGGGATGCTGCTCCCACACAGCTGCAGGGCATCTCAGAAGTTCCACCTCCAGGACTGGGGGTTAGCATCCTCTCTCTTCTTCTAAGGAAAAGGAGAAATGACGTGAGAGAGAGAGAGAGAGAGAGAGAGAGGAGAGAGATTGTACTCCTTCAAAGAAAGAGTAAACAAATACTAGAAAAACAATTCAAATGTACATCTCATGCTTCTGATGTGTTAGAAAATGTTGGCCCAAAGGGAGGCAAAGATGCTCCAACCTGGTCCCAGCCTTCCAGGCGCCCCCAGAGGTCAGTGAAGCTGAGACTGTCTTCCCTGCCCAGCCCCACCCCTAGCACCAGCTCCACCCCATGCAACAGCTAAATCCCCTGTACCAGCCCCACCTCATTGCTCCAGCCCCACCCCCTCTACCAGCTCCACCTCCTCTGCCAGCCCCACCCCTGCACCAGCCCTGCTCCCTCTGTACCACCCTCATCTCCCCCTGCTCCAGGCCCTGCTCTGGGCCTCTGAGCTCAGTTGCAGCCTATTGATAGAAAACAAACCCGGTCTGCATGTTCAGTTTCTGTTTTTCTCCCATGTTGGGGCTTTAAGGGACCAGTAAATAAACCCCTTTCCTGACCCAGAATAAAGTCAGTTGAGAGAGACGAAGCAATCGGGCAGTTCTCACCACTAAAAGTGAAGACAAGCAAGCTGTTGGCCACAGTGAGGAGCCACCAGCTCTCCAGGGTGACTGTCCACCCTCACCCACACCAGAGCCCCCAGCACAGTGGGCCGAAGGCCAGGGCACACTCCGCAGGCCAGGGCCCTACAGAGGGAGGAGGAAGGGCAGAGCTGCACGCACCCACTCCCCACCTTCCCCGTCCGGGGCAGGGCAGTGAAACACCTCACCTCTGCAGAATAGAGAAGAACCGGAGGAGTTGCCCTGAACTCTCCCTCTCTCACACACACACACACACACACACACGCACACACACATGACGCCCGGGCACTGTAGGGACCCCTGACATTGCAGCCAGTGGGAAACCTTCCCTGAGCCCCAAGTGGGACAGGTCTCTGTCATGTGGTCCCACTGCAAACCCACTTCTCCTTGGTGGCTCCATGGCAACTGTTTAAGTCCTTAGCTCCCTACTCTTACGTCTTCCCCATGGACTGAGGGCTCTGTAGGAGAAGCACCTTCCTGCCCTCTGCCCCCCGCAGCCCCAGAACCCAGCAACTCTCTGGCACTGACAGTGAAAGTGCCAGGTCCTGGGAAACCCCTCAGTTCCAGGCCCATCAAGATGCTCGGTCTCCCTAAGATGGTCAGTGATACCTGTTGGCTGGACTAATTCATGGTTTGCAGGGCTGTACCCCTACTCCCTGATTGACAACAAATGCAAGCAGGAAACACCAGAGCAGGTGCACCGGTGAGACGTCAAGTCCCAGCCACTGTGCCCCCATGGGCAGAGGCTCTCCTTCACCTGGTGGGGGGGGGGTAATTGTCCCAAATGTAGTTGTGTTTTTTTGGGGGGTGGGCAGGGAGGTGGGGTGGGGTGGGGCATACAGACCAAAGCCCTGAGGTTTCAGAAAAGTCCCTGGGAAATTAACACCATCCATCCTTCATCCTCAGCAGATGCGAGGTAATTACAGAGAAGGGCGATGTGGGAATGTCTACACTGAATTTTCTGAAAGTCAGAGTCTTCCATGAAGTGTTGATTACTAGACCAGCCTGGACATGCAGAATTATTTCTAGTTCAGTTTCAGGAAGTTGATTTGTCCACATGAGATGCTCTCTATACTTTCAGGAGGCTGACAACTGGAATTTCCATGAAAAGTCAGGCAAATGAGCATTTGCAGTCAATTGTGGCTATTTGTGGACTTTTGCAGGTGCCCACAGCATCCTAGACGTGGCAGAGGCTGGAGACAGGCAGGGTTCCATGTGGATCCTAAGGAAATCTGGGCCGCAGTATCAGTCCTTAGAGATCTTTGATCACACACAGAAGAGGTGGCTTCCCCGAATGTGCCACCAGCCAACGTGAAACCAGAGGCGGGGCAGGTGAGCACCTCACCTCACCTCACACAGGAAGAGCCTTCAGGATGACGCGGGTTTGCTTTGGGCTTAAAGAAAGGAAATGCAATGTGAAAGAGAATGAGTTTCAGGGTGAAGAAGCAGCTGACACAGAAGCCCAGAGAAGGGGATCCAGATGTAGGTTACGGTGGTGGAGGGAACAAAAGACAGTGCAGAAAGTGAGCAGGGTGCTCCGGTCTCTTCTGAGCCCACCCCCAATCCCCCACCCCCAGGCTCATGCCTGTCCCCCTCCAGGGGGGTCCAGTCATCATCACCAGGGCCTCCCGGCCCCAAGCAAGAGCCCTCCTTTGGGGGACCAGTAAGGAAACGCTGGTCAGAATCAGTGGAGAAACCTCTCGCTGGGGGCGGGGCGGGGGGGGACAGAGCAGGTGCAGATGACCAGGAGTGAAGCTCAGGCCGGTGGGCCTGCTGATACTGACCTGCCCCCTGAAGCATCCACCCACCCAGACCAGCCAGGACCGCAGGTGCAGGGCCTGCCCCACACTTGCTCTGCATCACAGAGCAGCAGGAGGACCTCCCAAGAGACAGGGGGCCTGGGTCTTGGCCTCTCCCTTCCCCGGGAGGAGCCATGAGTGCAGAGGAAGGGCAGCCTCCACCTGCATCTCCCACTTGAGCCACCTGCAGATTTGGGGGACGTAGGGGGAGAGACTAGGACCGCTCTCACCAATTAACCAATCGCCACCAGCTGGGGGGCTTAGAACACTAGAAATTCCTTCTCCCATAGCTCAAGGGCCATGAGCTCAAGGTGCCGGCAGGGTCCACTCCTTCTCCAGACTCTGAGGCCTCTCACCCGGCTGCTGGGGGGCTGCTGGCCTCCATGGCGTGTGGAGGCATCACCCCCACCTCTGCCTGGGGGTCCCATGGCCTCTTCGGTTAGCAGAACATCAGTCATTGAACTTAGGACCCACCTAAATCCAGTGTGATTTCATCTTGAGACCCTTAATGAAGGATACCTCTAGAGCCTATTCCCTATAAAGTCACATTCTGAGGGTCTGGATAAATGTGAATTTGGGGGGTACACAATTCAGCCCATTCAGGGCCCCCAACAGTGTGGACCCCACACCTCTCATCCTCACTGATCCCTCTCTGTTGCCTCATTAACTTTTCCCTCCGCAGAGGGTCACCTGCCTGCCTGCAAACCTGCCGCAAAGCCTGGACCTACAGCAGCGATCACAGAAACACAACCCCCCCAAACTGTGTGTCCCATCTCACTCCAGCCCCTTTGCTTGTCCCCCCTTGGCAGCAAAGCCCCCATTTCCCCATCCCCCTCTCTGTGCCAACAGCTCCCACCGCCCGCTCCCGCTACAGCCACGCGGGCCCACATCATCGCAGCACCGCCACAAGGCTCTGAGCTGCCCATCAGCCACTCACGCTGCCAATTCTTTTCCTAATTTCACTCAACCTCTTGACACCATTCAACACAGCTGAGAGGCTGGATATACAGACGATGGTCAGAGCACTTCTCACAACTGCACTCTGACCCCCCAGCTCAGCAGCAGCCAGCCCAGCCTCCCAGCCACAAACTCTGCAGCCATCGGCCCCCATTGGTCAGGACTCGGTCAAGCATTGCAGCTTCCCAACCTTCACCCCTTCTTCCAACTCCAGGCCAAGCAGAGAATGAGCCCCCAAAGCTGATCCATGGGACTCTTCTCCTGCTTGGCAGCCTCCAGCTCCCCAGGTAGCCTGCATCAGGGGCTTCTGGAGCCAGGCCTGTTTCCCCGTGAGGCTCTCCCCTGCCCTCCAGGCTCTGTAACTGCTGACCTTGGCAGCAGAAGCTCTGAGGAGATGCCCTCCGTCTGTTCTCACTAGGTGGTCTTGATTTATGTCACACACTACATCACGCTTTCCTTTATGAAATAATTCCTTCCCTCAGGATGCAAGCCCACATGCCTCTTTTCCCCATAACTTGCCTGCTATTCCTACGAGGTCTCCTTTGCTGAGTCCCCCTCATCCTCCCCGCACTGCAAGCCTCTGAATCCAGCTCTGGTCTCCCTATGCATTTTCTGCCTTGATGGTCTCACCCACGAATTCACATGCCACCATCTCCCATTTCTGCACATCCAGCCTGACCTGCCCTGAGCTGCAGATATGTACAGCTCACCCCACCCCACTCCCCTGACCCAGGACACAGGCATTTGAACATCTGACAGAAGTCTTAAACCTAGCACTGCTATATTAGTCAGCAATAGCTGCAGTAATGCTGCATAACAAAGTACCCCCAACTCAGAGGCTCACGGCAATCTGCATGCACTCCCACACCCATGGCTTCCTGCGCTAACTGGTTTGGCTGGAATCAGGTGGGTAGATGGACCCCAGGCTGTAGTGCAAGTTCAACCACAGGTGTTCATCCCAAAGCCCAGGCTGTGCGGGGAGGTCTCCATGGGGATCCCTAGCACACAAGAGGCCACACAGCATAGTGTTTAAGCCCTCAGCCAGCATTCCACCAACCATATTCCTTTAGCCAAAGTGAGCCTCATGACCAAGCCTGCATGTTTGTAGTAAGACAGGGAGGTTCCCTTCACTCACAGCCAGGGGAAGAGGAGCAAATGTTTGCCAAACAATAACACACAAAGCAAAGGCATAATGGTTGGTAAACTGTCTTTATGCCCAGAAAATATGATTGTACAATAAAATCCAAAGTCATATACAGATTATAAAAATTAATAAGTGAATTCAACAAAGTTGCAGGACACAGGATTGCAATACAAAGGAAATGACACGTCTATGAACTTACAACAAACAATTGGAAAATAAAACTACAAAAGAACTTTTGATAAGTTTAATTGTACATTTACAGTGCAATTAAACTTATCAAAAGATGTGTGGGGCTTGTACATTTAAAACTGCCAAACACTGCTGAGATTACAGAAGGTGTAAACGAATGTAGAGAGATTGTGGATGGGACAACTCATGTTACTAAGCAGTCAGTTCTCCCCCAGTTTATCTATGGATCCAATGCTGTTCCAATCAAAATCACAGCAGGTGTTTTGGTAGAAATTGGCAAGCTGGTTTTAAATTTTATATGGAAATTTTAAAAGACTGGGAATAAATAGTCAATTTGTACTTGAAGAGAGAATAAAGTTGAAGGGTTTATTCTACCTTATTTCAAGATGCACTGAAAAGTGACAGTAATTAAGATAGTGAAGTATTGGCAAAAGAACAGACAAATAGATCCACAGATCAAAGCAGTGACTCCAGGAATGTGTGTATATGTGCATGCATGTATATGTGTAGATAAATGTATATGAAACATACATGTGTATGTACATGTGTATATAAAGTATGTGTATGTAGATATTTGCATGTGTATGTGGACGTGTGAGCGTGAACTAATTTTAAAAGTCATCAACACGATTCAAAGGACCAAGGAAAATGTTTCCTATAAACGGTACCAAAATAATGGGATATTCACACAAATAAAAAACTAGTGACTCCCACCTCACATCACACACAAAAATTAATTTGAGATGACCATACATTTAAATTTGCAAGCCCAAGTTATGAAGCTTTTAGGAGAAAATGTGGGAGAGGTTCTTTATGTGCTTGAGGTGTGCAAAGACACCCCAGGACACAACATCACGCTACCCATTACTAAAAAATAATAGCTCTGAGTTTTTCTAAATTTAGGCCTCCTGTTTGTCAGGGCACTCTACAAAGAAAATGGAAATACGGGCTACAGACTGAGAGAAAATACTTTCAATATGTATGTCAGAGGAAGTGCTCACACCCAGGGTTTGTAAAGGATGCCCACAAACCCACAATTAAAAACAGAGTCAGTCCCTCCGGGTGTGCAAGAGACTGAAAACACCCGCGTCTATGAGAAGCACAGGGAACGTCGCTCCGCATCCCTAGCCACTACGGCAACGCAGACTACAGCCACGGTGAGGACCTGCACACCCGCCGGAGCGGCCAGGACCACTAAGCCTGTGGGCCGCCAGTGGGGCTGGGGCTCTGTGCCAGCTGGACAATTACCTGTCACCATGGGGGATAGAGTGGCCACATCACCACACTCAGGTCTGGCTGCTCATCCCCCAAGAATCCAATACTGAGGGACAAGTGTTGGGTAAAAGGAAAGGTAGCTTTACTGAGGAAGCCAGCAGTCCTGGGAGAAGGTGGACTCATGTCTCAAAGAACCAGCTCCCCACTGTCAATCAAGGGGCAAGAGCTTTTAGGGGAGTTTCAGGGGTGCTCATGGTGAGGGGTGGCTGCATGCAGAACAGCACAGTTAGCTCTGACGGTCGGTCATGTAGTGGTCTGATCAGTGTCGTGTTGGCTGTTTTAAGTACAGTTAATCTGTTCCAGGGCCGATTTGTTCCTGTTTTCCTGAGGCCAGTTCTCAGAACTGTGCAGGATGGAGCAGCTTGTGTCATGGCTGCAGTCTGGTCATCATGCAGTTACTTCTTCTGCCTGGTGGAGGTCTCGGTATCTGCAAAACAGCTCAAAGGACAGGGCTTAGAATATGTTCTACAGCCCTTGAGGAGGAACTAAAGGTCCTTGACTTTGTTTACTGGCTAAACTGTTATTATTGTGTCCTGCTTGACTGTTTTCCTTTGTTTCTGCATTTTCTCACTTCTCTGATTACACTTATTCTTTGGCTAAAGTTTTTTTTACAGGCAAGAGGCAGGGAGAAGATATAGGGGGTTCTCTCCTGGGAAGGCCCTGTAGGGTCCTGCTCCATCTCAGTCAGACCACTTAAGAAAACTCTTTGGCAGTTTCCTATATGACTGAAGGTGCATTTACCCTAAGACCTAGTGGTCCTACTCTTAGGTAGGAGCCCTGAACACGTAGGTCCATCCAAAGACTTGTATGAGAATGTATGCTTATAGTAGCTGGATCATAACAGCAAAAAACTAAAAAAAAAACCCAAATGATGCCCATCAAGAAGATGATAGATAAGCAAACCACAGTATATCCACTCAATGGAATTTAACTCAGGAAAAAAAAAAAGAATGAATTTCTGAAGCATACAGCAATTTGGATGCATCTGAAAACCATTCTGTGGAACGAAGCCCACAACATAGCACATTTATGTGACGTTCCATTTATGTGATGTTTATGTGCTTCCATCACGTGACAGTCAAGAACAAACATGAGGAACCCGCAGTGACGGGAGTCAGATCCTGTAGCGGGGCTGACTGCAGAGGGGCAGGAAGGACCTTTCCAGGGTGATGAAAATCTTCTGTGTCTTGATCTGGGTAAGTTACAATTATCAAATTCAACTAACTGTTCACTTAAAATTGTGCATTTTACAGTATGTAGATTATGCCTCAATAAGGCACTGTTTAAATAACATTAAAATAAACTGAATTATGATATGTTAAAAGAAACATAAAGAACTCGGAAAGGAATTACTGCGGCGTGGAAGCTCCTTCCTCTTGGGCACAGAATACTCTCTTGGCATGGTTGTGGATGTCTTACTACAATATCTCATTCAGTGCTACCATAATCCCCTGGAGTAGAAAGCGTTTCTTGAACCCAGAGAGATTTGGTGACTTCCCTAAGGTCACCCAGGCCATGCAAATTTGCAGAGTCAAAACACCACTCAGGCATCCCAGACACGGAGCTCTTGCCTCTACACTCTCTCCCAGGCTTGGGGTGCTCTGTGCAAATCCCACTATGACCAAGGAAGGTCACTGTTATTATCCCATTCTAAAGGCAGGACAACTGACTCAGAGTGAACAGGGAGGGAAGAGGTGAACCGGGGTGTGGGAGGCAAAGCCCACCCTTTCCCCAACACCTCCCGAGTGGCTTCAGCCTCACACAAAGGGGCTGCTTCTGTCCCACTCCTGGCTGCCACTCCGGACACCGTGCTGCCCAGGCCCTTGGATCCAAACAGAAACAGCCTCGTCAGTTCTGAGGTGGCAGCAAGGACCAGGGGTTCCCTAGACAGAGAAGGCTATATCCTGTGTAGGCACATTGCAAACTTCCGAGTAGCGGAGTTGCTCACAGGTGAAACGCTTGTCTCCAGAGCCATCGGTCATCTGAATGTTGGGACTTAGACCCCTGGCCACCCCCCAGGGCTCTGTGAGTTTAACTTCCTCTCCAGCACACCTGTGCCGGGAGACACAGGCAGCCCAGTGCAAATGTCCCCTCGATGAACGCGTGACCATGGGCTCCTGGTGGCTGCGTGTCTGACCCACCCTGACCTTGGGTGGACCACCAGCTCGGAGGCCCCCACCAGAGAGGCAGCTTCCTACCACCTCCTGCAGCTGAACCTGAGGGGTCTGGAGAGGGGCCACCAGGAGGCCTCTGGGGAGGGGGAATTTCAGAAGGGAGCCAGCAGCTGGCCCCGACCTCAGTCTATTGAGAGGAAATGGCCTGACAGCTTCAGAGGCCCAAGGGACACTCTTGCTGTTGCTGGTCCAGGCTGGCCCTGACACACATGCCCCTAGGGACATGTGGGGACAGGGGACAGTGTCACAAGTCCTCAAGGCATCTCTGAATCTCGGTTTGGCCACGAAAGGGTGACAGCCCTGACCGGACCTTGGCCAGGAGGCTGTGAATCAGGAGAAGGGGCCAGATCCGGGGAAGCCATGCTGTCCAGTAGAGCTTTCGGGGTCGATGAACACGGTCTATGATGTGGCCATTGATCATCTGATATGCAACTAGTGCGGCCGTAAGTTAACTTTTAACTTAATTTCATTAGTCTAATTTTAGATTCACACGGCTACACGTCTCTACTGGCCACCATGGAGGACCACACATCCTGGACCCTGGAGGTTCACAGACGCTGCTGGGTGACCCCCCCACCGAGGGCCCTGAATCTGCCCGAGGTCCTTGTCCTTCTGGTCGGGGAGAATCTTGCTGGTTTTGAGGACCTTCAAAGACAAGAACCTGCTCTGGTCCCCTAGGGGGTTCTCAAGGCCTGAGCTCCAAACCTCTGTGTGGGGGGTGGGGTCCGGTGTCGTGTGGAGGCAGAGGCGTGGCCTCAGTGACAGGGATGCTCTAAAGAGGCCCCCCTCCCACCCAGCCCCCATTCAGGGCACCTGTGCAGGCCTGGAGGCCAGGGCCCCAGAGGGACTGTAACATTCCTAGGGTCTTTGCTAAAACGTGAGGAAGAAGTACCAACACAATTCTCCCCGATCCCTCACAGCCGAGGCCACGGAGGTGGTGACAAGGACTGCACTGTGCTTGCCGTCCTTAGAGATGCACCTTTCACACGAACCCCATGGGGGCGAGAAAACCTGACAACCTGGCATGGTCCTCTGAACCAGCCCCATCCTGGCGTGGGGACCAGGCTGTGGCTGTGCAGTGGAGACAGGTGGCTTTGGTGGCATAACCGCAGGCACACACCTCCTGGTGTGAACTTCCCAGAAGACCTGGTGGCCTCGCAGAGGGGCTGCACCTGCCTCTCCCGCTCACAGCCCCACAGCTCACGGTCACGGGTCTGCAGGAAGTGTCCTCTCCGTCCCCACATCCCACACCACCTGTGGGGCTGCGGCAGGAACAGTCCCCATCTTTGCAGTCCCTTTCTCAACCCACCTTTTCATTGGCCTTTAACCAGCCTCTGTGTTCTCTCCAGCATCCACTCCTCCAGGCTGACCCCAACTCTGGAAAGGAAAACCCATCCCATCGTCTCCTGCACTACTGTCTTTTTTTTCAGCACCATCCCCTTGGTGGGGAGACAGGACCACGTTTCAAGCTCAGAAAGTCACCGGAAGACTCACGCTGTCCCTCAGGGAAGTCGGGTGCTGCCTCCTCCGCGTACTCAAGGCTGTCTGTGCCCCAAGCCCCAGCACCAAGGGAGAGGAACCCAGGAAAAGCCACTTTGATCCTCTTCTTCCCCAAAGATGGGCCTTCAGCTCGAGGCAGAGGCGAGACTGAGACGTTGAAACAGCCACGTGCTAGCTTGGGTCACTGTCTGGAACAAGCTGAGTGATGTGGGAGGGAAACAAATGCCAGGCAGCTGCCAGCCCGGGAGGGGACACGCCAGCTTCGGTGACAGTGGGGAGGGCTCTGCCCTCAGCTGACACACCCTCTCTCCACTGTGAAGTGTCCAAACCAAGGCCGACCCTGCAGGAGGAACAGCAGCCCCGTCTCTGCAGACTCCCTCTCTGACACATGGACTTCACGAGTGACCTTTACTCTGGGTCCTTCTGCCCCAAAGCCCTTCCTCCTCCAAAGCAGCATCCCTGTCCATCTCCAAGCCAGCTTTGGCTTCCATCAAGGGCAACCTGTGCGTGTGTTTCTCTTTTACCCGAACAAACATTCCTGGCACACATCACCTCCCCATTCCCCCAGGGTAGGAGCGGAAGAGCAGCCCCATTGACGGAGAGCCCAGGGTTCTGGTAGGTTCTGCAGTTGAGACAGAGACTACAGAGAAGGGCCCTCCCTCCTTGTGAACAACCCAGCAGCCCAGCGGCACCTAAGGTCCCATGTTGAGCCCACGGGGCAGCAGGGGAAGAGCACTGGGCACAGCCCAGAGGAGAGCGTGGTCTTCCAGGAGGAGGGCCGAGATGCCGGAAGGAGGACACAGTGGGTGGCTTCGCATCTTCCTGTCTCCAAGAGGAGACTTGGAAGTCCATCCATCTCGCTGTCCACACCTAAACTTGGATGCTTCCGCTGACTTCCCTGCTCTGAGACCAGCCGGACTCTGGGGGAGACCCAGGCCAGGCCACTGCATCCAGGAAGTTCTGAGCTGTCAAAAAGAAAGAGCCTTTACTTCCAGGCTAAGCATTCCAGGTTCACCGAGTTCCCTGTGGGAGTCTCCCAACAGCCCGATTCCACCAACAATCACGGAAGCAGTAGCTGCTGTGTGCTTCTCCGTCCACACCCGTGCTGGGGCAGCTCTGTGATCTCATGCCCACCCTTCAAGGAGGGTCCAGGTACTGGCTGTGTTTACAGGTGGCTCAGAGGGGGTGACGAAATCTGTCTGACGCCCAGGCAGGTGCATGGCAGAGCCAGGGTCAGGCAGCCTGCCCTTGGCTGAGAGCCCACCCAGTCCCAGCCAGCCATGCACACACAGGGTCATGCAATTCCAGTCTCCAGCCAAAGCCCTGCGGCCAAGCAGTCTCCTGTTCCCCAGGCCCCAGGCTCTTCTGTGCCTCTCCTGTGCTGAGGAAGTCACCTCCCTTGCAGGCCAGTAGGGCATCCTTGCTGGGCTCGCAGGGCCGGGGACAGGTCCAGCCTTAGTCCCTGTGCCCTCACCTGGGGATGTGGATGCTGCCTGCTTCCAGCCCATCAGCTCCTGCAGCAGCATCCAACCCACCCTCCTCCTGGGTGCCCCTCGGTGCCAGGCAGGAAGGAGAAAGCGTGAGGTGCCAGCACCCCTTGGCAGGCAGAGCTCAGAGTGAGACTGAAGAGAGATTTGGAACCTCCACAGGGGATGTGTCTGCTTGCCAGGTGACATGTCTCTGGCCCCCTTCTGCCTTCTCTTTGCTCTTTGTCATATGGCTGGAGGTCCTGGAAGCCCCAGCCAGAGAAGGAGACTGCAGGTCAGGCCTGAGATGCCACGTGACAGCATCGCCTCGGAGGGATGCGGGAGAGAGAAGGGGCCATGAGGGCAGGGCAGCCTTGTCCCCAAGTTCTGATTCCCGCAGCTCCAGCCACGGCTCACTGTCTGTAGGGGAAGCCTGTCCTCCGGGCCTGGCTCTGCATTCGAGTGGCCCGAGGCTGGGGCCACACTCCAGGATGTGCCAGGCATCCAGCCTCCTCCACGGCCCCCAACAGCCTCACTGAATGGCTCTAGTGTCTCCCCTGAGCAATGGGCAGAGGAGGAAGTGATGGAGCCAGAAATGGAGCCGTGCTCCTCACAGGATGCAGCCCAGCAGCTATTCTGGTCTGCAGCCGCCCAGCCCTCCGAGCCTTCCCACCTGTTCCCTCCAACTCGAGGGTGAGAGCAACCGTGAGACAGGCTGGGACCTGGGACCTGGGACCCTTTGCTGCAGTGCTTGCTCCTGGACAAACGTCTCCTTGAGCAGCAAAATACAAAGAAACTATAAGGGACTAAAGATAACTGTGTGCATGTGAAGTTGGGGTAAATTCTGGACAACAAGATACACAAAGACCAAAAATCCAACTGCCACTTCTGAAGAGCCGGGAGCAAAAGTAGGGTCCTTCCCATGACCCCTACACACAGCAGCACCACAAAAGGGGCGGGCAAACCAGCTAAGCCACCCCTCTGGCTGACCCCGGACACACACCCACACTCACCCCGTATAAGGGACCAGCTCACCCCCTCTTGGGGAGCGAGCAAGGGAACCTGTTACTTGTTTTTGCAGCAGCAGGGGCCCCAATAAAGCCTTGCTTAAATTTCTTGTCTGTCCTCTTATCAATTTCTTGATTAAGGAGGCCAAGAACCCTGACTGGTAACAGCCACATGCACACACATGCACATGTACACACACACACACACACACGGGGCATTTGGGATGCACCAACAGGAAGTAACAGCAGGCAGGGTGCCCAGTGCTTAGGTAAAATCCCTCTAGATCAGGGAGTCTTAATTCAGAGCAAGGAGTTGCTGGATGGACCTTGGGGGTTCCACAGGGCCCCTAAAATCTTTGCAGACTTGGTTACTGTGTGTGTGTCGGTGCAGTTTGGAAGGAGTGGAGTCCTTTGATCAGAATTTCAGAGAGGTCTTGGGAAGTTTCCAGCACAAGGGAAATCGAAGGTCAGCCCCCAGGGGGAGGGAGTCCTCCCACAGGGCCTGAGTGAGACCCCATCCTGGGGAGGGAGGGCTGGGCCTGAGCCTTGGCCTGCCTTGGGGAAACCTCAAGGGCCATGAGCTCTCCCTCTGTGTTCAGGGGCCCTAACCCACCAGGGGATCCCTCAGGCCAGTCCCCACCCAGGAGGACCTCAGATGCACATGTAGAATATTTCCAGCTCTGGAGAAGGGAACAAGGCATATGCCAGCTCAAGGGAGTCAGAAAAGCCAAACCCACATGTCCCCACACACCACGCCAGTGCACCACGTCCCCACCGCTTGGGAGCCGAGGCCAGCGCAGACGTGGAGAGGAACCCACACTCTTCCCCACAGGGCATTTGTGCTGATGGGCTAAG
Source organism: Hippopotamus amphibius kiboko (assembly GCF_030028045.1). Classification (NCBI taxonomy): domain Eukaryota; kingdom Metazoa; phylum Chordata; class Mammalia; order Artiodactyla; family Hippopotamidae; genus Hippopotamus; species Hippopotamus amphibius. The sequence continues at coordinate 2,541,856 of NC_080186.1, read as the reverse complement.
CACCAGGGTGGGGGGAGTGTTTAAATATTGAGCTGATGGCTTGTGCCAGACACTCCTTCCAAAAGAAGTCTGGAATGGGGACTCGAGGGAGGGTGGGGGCGGGAGTCAAGGGAGGGAGGGAATACGGGGATATGTGTATAAAAACAGAGGATTGAACTTGGTGTACCCCCCAAAAAAATAATAAATAAATAAATAAAATTTAAAAAAAAAAAAAGTCTGGAAGGAAGATACTGGGCTCAGGAGGGAAACCGTGTTCACGGGTCTTGAATTGCGATGCTGAGCTAGTTTGTGAAAGGGGAGGAGAGAGAGAGAAAGGTCAGGTAAGAATTAATGGAACACGAGAAGCCCGCAAAGCTTGTGCACGGAAAACAAGTCTAGGTGGCAGCCCTCAGATGAACTGGAAACCCGGCTGTAACAGATCAGGAGGGACGAGCGGGAGTGTGTGTGCCGGGGAGGTAAACGCCACGCTGGGCACGCACAGCCTCCGCAGCCACTCCCCAGCCTCGGCAGCTGGGGGCCCATGTCTACCACGTTCCCTTCGGCTAAGAGCAGGGGGAGGCCCCACTCCCGGGCTGACGCCCACAGCAGATGCGACAGTCTCCCCTAAGTTGTGAAGGGGAGCAGAATGGGACACCCCAACATAGGCCTCTTTGGCACAGGAATAATTCTGAGCTGAATTCAACTGAGAAGAAGCAGACACAAGGAAAGCCTTCTGTCCTCCCCCATTTACCCAAAAGCAGGACATAAATTTGTGAAGGTGCCCCCCTCCGCCAGCCAGGAAGGACGGAAGTGAATCACCGGAGGCAGTGCGGGACCCTGGTCAGCCCAGAGGAACCCACACCACAGACCCTGCTCACCCGCCCTTGTCTCCCAGGAGCTCCCCCATGCCTGTGTCCTCCCACCATGTGCTGTCTTAGACACGCAAGGACCAGTTCCGCTGTCTTGTCCCTTCTCTAGGAACCTATCGTCCTCATTAAATGCTACAGGAGCCCAGGTTCTAACCACCCCTTTGAGAGCCTCACCTCTGAGTGGTGCACGATGCGTGTGTTAATAAACCTATTTTTCTCTTGTTAATCCATCTTTTGTGTGTGTGCAAGGTACCAGTCAATGAACCTATGATGTTTAGAGGAAAAAAAGACGTTTTTCCTTCCCTTACATTTGCTTCCAACTGTCTTCACAATCTAAACCCCAAATTCACTTCCCTTCAATAGTGACCCCGTGACGATGGGCCCGACACTGTGCTGAACCCCAGGATATAAGAAATGATTAGACATGGACCCCACTCCCCACCCCACTCCCATTCAGACCTCATTGTCTGGCCGGGGAGAAAGGCAACCAGGGTGGAGAAGTGATGGTAGAGCTGAGGTGGGAGGCACCAAGCCCCAGTACGAGAACACACATGTGGACTGACATGTCACTGACTCCCCACCAGCCTCTGTTTGCTCTATAATGGGTCTGGTAACAACAGAAAGCACCTCATAGCACATGGATGCTCCCATTGCCTGGCACAGAACAAGTACTTGTATCAGTCAGGGTGAGCTAGGTCAAGCTGTGTAACAAACGCCCCCCCCGCCCCCAAATCTCAGGGGCTTCAAGTGGGGAGAACTGCTCTGCCAATAGAACAGCCACTACCTGGGATGCTGCTGGTCCCTGTGGCCAAGGTAGCAAAGACAGACAAATCACACACTGGATCTTCAAGCTTCCACCTGGAGCTGAGTCAAATCACATCTACTCACTGGTCCGAAGTCCCATGGCCACACTTAACTCCCATGTGCAGGGAAGTGCAGTCAACAAGTGCCAGAGGGAGTGCTGGGGAAGCTGCATAAATGGGGCTTCCCCCTCCCCCCGCCAGAGCTGGCAGCATTGCTGATGGGGCCTCATGGGGGACATCATCTTAAATGCAGATAGAGTTCTGACAACACGGCCATCCTTTTGACAACTTCCTATGAGCTTTTGTGCCAGGCACTGTCCTAGAAACCGAGACCATAGCTGAGGACAAATGAGACGGCAATTATGTCCTCACAGGAGCCTCACATTCTAGTTGAGGATATACATGCATGACTTACCATCTATGTGCATGCATGGTACAGGACAGCCCTGTCCAAGAGAACTTCCTGCAACAACGGAAATGCTCTGTCTGCACTGCATGTCTGGCCACTGAGTACTTGAAATGTGGCCAGTGTAGCTAGGAACAGGAATTGTTTAGTTTATTTAAGCTTAATTCATTGAAATGTAAATAGCCACACATGACCAGTGGCCGTTGTGCTGGACAGCACAGAGAGAGACTATTAAATGATGCTAAGCACAGAGTACAGTGTGAAGCGGGGGAGGGGACATGAGGGCAGTCGAGAGGGTGTTGTTGTTGGGTTGAGGGGCTAAGGAGGGGCATTTGAATAGACCCCTGAAGGCAGTAGGAGCAGCCCCCGTGGACAGCTATGGAAAGAGCACCCTGGGCAGAGGGAATGGTGTGTGCAAAGGCCCTGGGGCAGGAGCAGCCCAACACACTCAAGTCAGAGCAAGGAGGTCAGTGTGAAGCAGAAAGAAGGGAGGAATAGTGGAGGATGGGACAGAGAGGTCGCAGGGAAGGGGGCTGCGGTCCACTGAACAGTGGACCCTGGGATGTCCACGTCCTACTCCCTGGAGACTGTGACTCTGTTCCTTCCATGGAGAAAGGAGTTTGGCAGATGTGATTAAGTTAAGGGTCTTGGGATGGGGAGATTCTGCTGGGGTACGCAGGTGGTCTTAGTGTCATCACAAGGGTCCTCACGGGAGGGAAGCAGGGGCCTCGGAGTCAGACGTAGATGTGGGCGGGGGGGAGAGATTGGAAGATGGAGGAGGGGCTGCCAACCCAGAAAACTGGGAAAGACAAGAAACGACTCCACCCGCCTCCCCACCCCCTCACCCTGGGGTCTCCAGGAGGAACCAACACTGCCAGCACCTTGATCTTAGAACTCCTGACCTCCAGAACCGTGAGATAATACATTTGTGTGGTTTTCAGCCACTCCATTTGTGGCCACTTCTTACAGGGAACACACCACGGGGCCCTGGATGCCTGCCTGGGGACCATGGCTTTTATTCCAAGAGAAACGGGGTCATTCCAGTCACCTCGTGCAGAGCAGAAGCCCATGTCTGGACACCACTTGTTACGGCCCACCCAGAGCTCCCGGCCTGTCCCTTTGCCTGGTCATCTGCACCTGGGCTGTTTCAGGCAAAGGGAGTGCAGACGGCTGGGAAGTCGGGGGCACGACACGTCACGTTCAGGGTCGAGGATCCTGGCCTCTTTCCTGTAGATCTCGGCCCCAGGGGAGGCAGGTGGTCTCTGGGAAGCCCCTCCAGACGAGCCGAGTGGCCATGGTCCCCTCACAGACCCCCACTTGCATTGTCCCTGCAGCTGACCTGCCTCCAGATTCCAGGAACTCCCCGCTTGGGTTCACGCTTCCGATGGAACGTCTGTGTTCAGCCGGGAGTCAGTGCTTTAGAGCCTGAATGTGGTACCCAGGGGGCTAGGACCCCCCTCACTCATTGGTCACCTGAATATCTACCAGGCACACGGTGGGGGCCCAGCCCGGGCTCGGGGTCTGGAGAGACTGGCAGCCCAAGGGAGAGTGCAGGCCCCTGAGACGTCCCAACTGGTAACAGGAACGGGGACTTCTTAGCATTTGCAGGTCTGGGTGGAAATGCCACAGGAGAGGAGGGACGGGGAGAGTCCTAGGGGTGAGGGTGGGCTTGCTTCCAGAGGGTCCTTGGGCAGGGAGCAGCGAGGCCCTGGGAGGAAGGGCAGAGAGGGTGTCTGGAGCAGAGGAGACCAGCTAGAGGAAGGCTGCTGTCCTAGAGCCAGCCCACCTCCAGCTTCCGTCTGTCTGGCTGTCTGGTTGGCAGGACTGAGGGCTATGCAGGCTTCCCCTGCTCACGGCTGCCACTCGGAAGCAGGCGGAGGGGGAGTCAGCTCCCACCTGCCCGGCGCTGGCGACCTCCTGAGGTCAGAGGAGGCCCACTGGGGTCGAGGTGCCGTCTCTGTAACCCACAGCAGCCTCCATGGTCCCCACAGCCCCCAGCAGCCACTGGGGCCCCCCCTGAGCCCCCGTCCCTTCCTGGCGTCACCTTCCAGAGGTAGCATCAGAAGGGAGGCCAGGAGGAGGCCCAGGCCGCATCTCCGGCTCTGGGACCCTGAGGACGGTGGACTGCCGTTTCCCTCCATCCTCCCTGGACCACCTGGCGCATGAGCTTCAAAGGGCAGCTGGCAGTTTCCATGTGGAGGATGCGGTTAGGGTGCAGATGTCTGGTGAGATGTTCTCCTCGGGGCCCTGAAACCAGACGCTCGAGGGCCTAACAAGGGAGCACTTTCAGGAACACAAATGCTCGCACGCATGGGGTCTGAGAAACATCACCCCCGTCACACACACACACACACACACACACACACACACACACACACACACGGCCCGGTGCAGCCCAGTTCCCAAGAGGCCTCAGAAGGAAAAACTGTATTTCTTCTAAAAGCAAAGATTTGGTCAGAGGGGCCAGTCTCCATCTGCGTCACTGCGGACACCTGTGAGTTACACTGGACCCACAGCTCCGTGGTCCCTGGGTCACCACCCTCCCCCCCATCATGCCCTCATCACCATTCCCCCAGACCCCCGTGAACAGGGCTGCAGTGTCCAGCAGGGACTCGGTCCAGGACAGGGCTCGGCCTGGAGCTCAGGGCTGGCGACTCACAGCTCAATCCACCCGGTGTCTGCGTGGCCGAGGTGGGCGTCAGGCCGCTCGTGCATCCAGAGCCCCACCGCGGGCTGGGATAAACACGCAAGACAGCGCCGGGTGCCAGGGGATGAGCAGGGCTGGGGGGAGACTGGGAACTCGTCCGCGGGCTGGGCGGCTTGCCCGGTGCACGTGTGCCTCGGGGCCTGCTTGCACCTTGTGTCCAGACACGGCTGATCGATTCCTGCAGGACTGACGCTCAGAGACCACGCGAGTGGGGAAGACATTCATCTCCCTTCCTGGGAACAGCCGGCCCCCCTCCGTCCCGCGTGGAAGTGCACATCTATCTAACCACCTGTGTGTTTCTGTGGAGGCTTCACCCCATATTTCTCCCAGCCCAGGGTCCCTGCCGGCACCAGCGGCATGAGAGTGTTTCTCCCACATGCAGTCAGCTCTGCTCCCTGGCCGGGCTGCGGGCTGCACCCTGGCCACGTGGGAGCCGTTCAGTGCCTACGAGTGGGACGGATGAATCCATCAGTTTAGTGCAGCTTAGTCCCTGGTGGGGCGGGGACGGGGCCTGAGCTGGAGGCAGGAGGCCAGGTTTCCATCCAGGACCCAGGGCTCACCAAAGGGGAAGACAGACGTTCAGAGAAGGAAGGAGCTCTGGGGAAGGTCCCCGGCTGGGGACTCAGTGGGGGGAGGGGGAGCTGGCACGGACCCCAAGGGGCCACTTAGTAGTGACGTGAGCTCAGACAGCTCATTAAGGCTTTCTGAGACCCAGTGTCTTCATCTGTGAAGTGGGTATAATATTATCCACCTCTTAGTGTCATAGTACAAAATGAGTGAGTTAATGTATCAAAGACACTGGTCTCAGTAACGGCTCCATAAAAGGAGGGCTGTGAAATTCTGCTCCCTCAGCCCCAAGGTACCCATCCCCCACTCAGTATTACCTATGCTTTTTATTTTCTGTAGTCCTGAGGCTCTGACATCTGGGGCCTTTCTGACCCCAGAGAGCCCGCCCCTCCCAGGTCCAGCCAGTCCCTAGAGATGGTAAATGGACTGTGCACCTTGCATACACAGACTGGCCAGTCCAGAGCCCACACTCCTCCATCAGCTCACACTCAGGACCACTCTCCCTGCCCCAATCAGCTAGGGCCAGATACAGGCAATGAAGGGCAGCCCCGGGGCCCCAGAGCCCACTGATATCATTCAAACCAGCCAGTCCTCAGCTTGGACCAGGTCGGGTGCAGTGGAGCTGGGGCGAAGTGGTAACCTTGTGGGACTCAAGTAGACAGGATTTGCTCATCAGTCAGATGGAGGGTTTGAGAGAAAGGGGGGTCAGGAAGCCTTGGTGGTTTCTGGCTTGGTGAGGCTCAGATTTGTCTTTTACCAAGTGAGAGGAAGAGGAATGGTTGGGTGAGTTCAGCTTTTGCAACCTAAGTGTTCACTGACAGATGAATGGATAAAGAAGATGTGGTACCTATACACAATGGGAATACTACTCAGCCATAACAAAAAATGAAATTATGCCATTTGCAGCAACATGAATGGACCTGGAGATGATCAGACTGAGTGACATAACTAAGAAAGAGGGAGAGACAAACACTGTATGATGTCACTTACACGTGGAATCTCAAATATGGCACAAATGAACTTACATACAAAACAGAAACAGACTCGCAGACATACAAAACAAACATAAGGTTACCAAAGGGGAAAGGAAGGGAGGATAAATTAGGAGTTTGGGATTAACAGATACAAACTACTATATGTTAAATAGATAAACAACAAGGTCCTACTATATAGCACAGGGAACTATATTCAATATCTTACAATAAACTATAACGGAAAAAAAAAAAATACTAGCCAGACCTGTGTCTGTTTACCTTGCCTCACCCATTCCTTTTTGCAGAAACCACAGTAAAGGCTCCTGCCCATGTTCTGCACCTTGCCCCCTGCACCTTGCCCTCTGCCCCCTGCCCCCTGTGTGGCCCTGGTGCTTCTCTGCGTGGCCCTTGGTGGCATGCCTCCTCTTTCCGGATCTGAATATCAACTTCTTCCTTCCTGACATGTGTCCTCTCACACCTGGTTAGAACAAACCCCAGGTTATAACCCCTGGTTATAACACACCCACCCGTCTCCTCATCCACAGACACCTTGCAGGAAAGTCTGGGTGGAGCACATGAACCGTGGGAAAGGCTTCTTTCTGGGATGCAGGAGGAGGCGGGGATGGGGCTGGAGTAGGGGCCAGGTTTTGCCCCAGCTGGACCCTAACTGAGTCTCCCCCGCCCACCTCTCCGCCCACCTCTCCACCCGCTAATCCCTCCTCCGCCACCCATTGCTGAGGCATAAACTTCAGCGGCAGCCAGAATAACAGCAAAACTGTAATGACTTGTTTACGACTGTTTGTTCATGTCAGACTCCTGATTTTTTTTCAATTTCCAGAAGACACTAATTCAGAAATGAAGCCCCAAGCAAAAAGATTTATCAGAAAAGATGGAGAATAAAATAGGTTGACATGTGTGTTGCCTTTTCCTTCTTCATATTCCCCTGGGCTGTTTGGCAGGGAAAACGCAAGCGGGGGAGAAATGCTTCTAGTCTTGAGTCTGGGGTCCCAGCTCATGAGGGGACAAGGCGTGGCCCTCACTCTCTTACCAGGTCAGCCATCCCCCCACCATGGGCCAGGCGCTGGGCCAGGGGCTGGCAGCCAGCTTCCCGCCCTTGCTGAGTCCCTAGCCAAGGGACAGGTGATTTGCCAGGTGAGGAAGCTGGACCGAGCTCCGAGGATGATCTGGAAGGTGCCAGTGGCCTGTGGCGAACCTGCTTCTTGGCACCCTTCTGCGGGCGGTCCCACCTCAACCCTGACCCTCCAGGACTGCAAAGTGGGAAGAGGATCTGCTTTTTTAGAGACTGCTTCCAACAACGGCAGGAATTCAGCAGAGTGGGATTTTATCTAAGCCTGTTTTATCACTGCTTTTCTGAAAAGACAATCACCTGGAAAGCCTGTGAGCTAAAAAAATCAATGTGTGTATTTATCACCTCTTGGAGCTTTCATTGTGGGAACAAATGCCCCAGAGATAAGGTGGCGAGATTCACTTAACACCGGATGGGCTGTCTCCGCCGGATGCTAGAAATCTTTGGGAATAATGAGTCTGATTTGGCATTTTGGAATAGACTTAGACACCTAATTACAGGTTTTATTTTCTTTCCCCCGACAACCACTTAGAATGTTGCCTTTAGCTCATGTCCCCTATAAAATGCTCAGTAGGGCACATGTGTTACTTTTATCGGGGGAAATTTTTCCTCAGTAACATAATTATCTCCATGTAGAGTCAGATCCTGAGTGAAAATTGCTGTGTTGTTGGGAGAAGTTGCAGTCCCTGTCCCTTCTTGGCGGGGAGGGGGAACTAGGTGGTCCAGTCCCTGGAAGATGCAGGAGTAGCATCCCCTCCCTTTTTCTCCCCTGTCCCCAGGTCATGAAAGAGTCATGACCACCCCCTGCCCCACTTTCCTGTCCCTCACTCCCCAGGCAGCAGCAGAAACATCCTGAGTTGGGTCATTTCTTTAGAACTCAGCACAAAGTTCCCACTGAAGCTTCTCCCCTTCCCGAGGCCACACCAGTGAGTCCACGACAGCCACAGGCCCAGAGACCCTCCCTCTGAAGTTCTGAATCTGAAGCCCAGGGGGCCTCTGGGTGAATCAGAAGGCAGCTGCCTGCAGGCCAGAGTGGGGCTCACCCTGTGCCCCGGGGCGTGGCAGCTGCTCTGAGCTGGGCGTTCCTCCAGGAGCACTCCCTCCCACCTTCCCCGTTGCAACAGCCCCACGGCGTCCCTACCACACCCTCAGGCTTCCGCTTTGCTCAGCCCTCCCCTGCACTCCCTCTGCATCAGCCCCTTCAAGTGACACCCACCACAGCGAGGCAGGAGCCATCCCCCTCCCTGGCTGTTGTCCCAGCAGGCTGTCCCCTCGTGTCACCCTCTCTGACACCCTCATCCTGAGCACGGCCTCTCCACTCGGCTTCACATCTCCTGAGATGTCGCCTGTGTGACTCCACTCATGTTTCTAGTCGAGAACTTGACACTTCCATGCGAGGTCTCTGGTTCCCTGACAGCACAGAACGGGCATACACTCCTGGTCCACTTACCCCCCAATGAAGCTCTTCCCCCTCCACCCTGGGGTCCCCACTCCACAGCCCACACCACAGGCAGTGGCACCTGCATCCCCCAGCTGTTCAGCCCGGAAGCTGGCTGTGACCTCTGATGCTTCCCTTTCCCAAACCCACCAGCCCCCTTCTACCCCAGACTATTGCAGACCTGCCCCTCTGACTGTCCCCATGCCTCCCCTTCGTCCAGGTACCATCACCTCCTGCCCAGGCGACCACCAGACCTTCTTGTTTGGACCCTCAATTCTATACTTGCACCTTCCAACCCACTCTCCACCCAGAATCTTCTTAAAGCAACTCACATCAGCCTTCCCAGCTTAACTATCTCCAGCAGCTCCCACCACTGGGGGTGGACTTCAGTGCCGCCTGCAGCCCGCAGTACCTGTGGCATGTCACCTTGTGACCCCCCAAGCCCATGCATGACCTCCTCTCACCTCCCTGTCCGTCCTTCACTCGCTGATCTCTGTCCACCCAGGGCCTGACGAGGTAGGAATGCACGGCCCCGCCCACCCTTTTCCCTGACCAGCTCCTGCTTTTTCTGGTCTCAGCACCTTAGGGAGCCTCCTGTACCTCCCTCTCTAAAAATGGCGGTCACACCCCCTCCCCAGCTGTGTTTGTTTCCTCAGGTATTTCCCACACTGGAAGTAACTTTATTTATCTGTTTACTTATTTATTTTTTAGGTCCTTCCACTACAATATATGTTCAGTGAAGACAGAGACACTATCTGTCTTGTTTATAACAAGTCTACAGTTCCCAGAAGAGAGTCTCTAGGTGGGGATTCATGAGATGGTTGGGTGGATGGATGGATGGGTGTATGGGTGGGTGGATGGATGGATGGATGGATGGATGGATGGATGGCTGAGTGGATGGATGGATGGATGGATGGATGGATGGATGGATGGATGGACAGATGGATGGCTGAGTGGATGGATGGATGGGTGTATGGGTGGATGGATGGATGGATGGATGGATGGATGGATGGATGGATGGATGGATGGATGGCTGAGTGGATGGATGGATGGATGGATGGATGGATGGATGGATGGATGGATGGATGGATGGATGGCTGAGTGGATGGATGGATGGATGGATGGATGGATGGATGGATGGATGGCTGAGTGGATGGATGGATGGATGGCTGAGTGGATGGATGGATGGGTGGCTGAGTGGATGGATGGATGGATGGATGGTTGGATGGATGGATGGATGGATGGATGGATGGATGGATGGATGGATGGATGAGTGGATGGATGGATGGATGGATGGATGGATGGATGGATGGATGGATGAGTGGATGGATGGATGGATGGATGGATGGATGGATGGATGGATGGCTGAGTGGATGGATGGATGGGTGTATGGGTGGATGGATGGATGGATGGATGGATGGATGGATGGATGGATGGCTGAGTGGATGGATGGATGGATGGATGGATGGATGGATGGATGGATAGCTGAGTGGATGGATGGATGGCTGAGTGGATGGATGGGTGGGTGGCTGAGTGGATGGATGGATGGATGGATGGATGGTTGGATGGCTGAGTGAATGGATGGATAGATGGATGGATGGATGCCTAGATTGGTAAGTGGATGGGTGCATGGATGGACAGGTGGATGGAGGAAGGGATGAAACAATAAGAAGAGCTAACTCTTCTTGGTGCTTACCCCTACAAGGGGTTAGACTCAGAGCTTCACACACCTCTCTTTACAAATACCTTAAAAATTGGGCACTGTCAATGGGCTCATTTTACATTTGAGGAGCTCAGAGAAGTGGAGTGACAATCCCAGGGTCTCAGAGCAGGATTGCTGATGAAGCATGTTGGCCACAGAGGAGTTCAGTAGACTAATGTTCATTCCCTGGCCCTGGCCCTGGCCCAGCGACGCCACCCCAGTGATTTCTTTCAGGGGTGTCACCATCAGAGGATTTTCTATGAAATGGAGGTGAGGGGGATGGGAGACTGCCACGGAGGAAAGGACCACTTCCCATCCCCATCTTCACTTGGAAACCTCCCTTGAGATCAGCACCAAGCCAGGGGCTGGTGCTCAGGGTGAGATGAGCCTCAGGGTAAAGGGCCACCCTGCTGGTCAGAGCCCATAGGGCACGAGTCAGGGGCTCCAGGAGTGAAGGCTGCAGGAGCAGGACGAGGGCAGACGTGAGGACACAAGGCCCCAAGCTGGTCCAGGAACCAGGACACACTGCATCTGAGGCTGAGCCAGCCCTGCGGGAGGGAGCGCACAGGCACAGAGCAAAGTCAGTCCACCTGCCCCACCCAGACCCAGGGCCTCAACTCCTCCCCCTTACTTGGGACTTTTCTGGTTGTAGCACCGCAGTCCCACATCCAAGGGTTTGCCTGGGACTGTCCCAATTTTAAAACCAAAAGTCCTATGCCCCAGAAACCTTCTCAGTGATGGACACGCCAGGATAGTTGGTCACCCTGCCAGGTCCCCACACAGAGAAGGGCACCCAGGTCTCAATGACACTGGCAAGGGAGTGGGACCCTCTGGAGGGTCCCACCTGGAGAAGGGAGCCTGGGCTCCCTGCCCTGGGAAAAGAGCACAATGTCCTCTGCTCCTCTGGGAGGCCCATGAGCCGTGCCCTGTTGGCCATCACCCAAGTCCCTGGAGGCCGAGTGGCGAGTTTGCTCTGCACAGTTTTCCCTTGTGCTGTTGGTGGTAGGTCTCCTTTTATTTGTGGAACTATCTTTTCATATTCTCTGAAGCGGTTGATCTCTCGTGAAACCCTGAAATATTTCCCCTGGGCTACAGGTCTGGGAGGGTGGCCCTGAGCGGGGCTGAGGGCCCCAGCCAGCCCGTGGGGTCACAGCTCTTCGCTGCTGTGTGGAAACCTGCTAATGGGGCCTGGACTCCCTGGCAGTGTGCTCCCTCCCGTCTGCAATTATTATGTGGCTTCTGTCAGCGGGGCAATGTCGGCTGTTTTTTTCCTATTATCTCATTAATTCAGGCCTGGAAAAAGAAGGAGCAAAACATCAGATTTAGAGAATTGTTTTCACAAGCACTTGGGGATAGCAGGCCCGATAAACCGTTCCACCCACACGCCCCTCGTCAGGCGTGTTCAGGAGCCCAAGGCTGAATTCCACTGAGGGAAGCCAGGTGATGTCATTCCATCTTTCTGATTCTGGCCTTGGAGAAAAATCAACAACGTTCAGGCATGTCAGGTGCTGAGTCAAGAAGAGGAGGGAGAGTTTGGACATTTACCAAAAAATAAAAGTTTTCTCTTCTACTTTTATTTCTACGTTTTCATCCTTTGACCACACAGGTCTTTGCAATCGACCCAATGATAGCCTCCCATGGGTTCCCAGGAACGTTCTCCAGATACCCCTGGGTCTGGGGGCCATGTCCTTGGTTCTCCTGACAATTAAGTCACCATCTTCTGCTGGAACCTGGTTCCCAAAAGCCCTTGTCATCAGCGCCTTGAAGCCCTGTCTGTGGAAGCCAGGCGCCCATCACAGGTGCAGCTGAATCCCCAGGGTACTATCCATTGTAGATGGGTGGTAGGGGACCAGAGAGGCCAAGCAGCCCGACTGAGGCCACACAGCTTAGAAGCCGTGGAGGCAGATTCCAGCAAGCTGTCTGAACCTGGAGCCCAGGTGCTTGACCACAGCTCTCCCGTCTCCCTAAAGAGCCTGAAACACAGTCAGCATCCAACGAGATTGCGCTCAACACCAGAACAGAATAGGAGAGAGGTTTGGAGTCAAGTGGTATCTCAGAGATATTCTGTTTTACATTCTGAGCTAATAATTCAACTACTTACTGGAAAGGCAATGGAGGAGACTAGCATGAACTTTAAAATCCACGTCTTTGAGACACCTGTAGAGCACCAGGGGAGGCAAAGGTAACCATCCGGTAGCAGAGCCAGGGCACCTGAATGCGGGCAGGGAGCTGCCCACCTTTGCTGCTCAGGGGCAGCAGGAGGGAGGGTGTCTCTGAGGGCTCTGAGCCCAGGGTTGGGCTGAAAACAAAGTCCCCCCGGCAGAGGAGAGGCAGACGGCGCAGGCAGACAGCCTGAGATGCACCAGGGTCCGGCATGGGGTGGGGGGTGGGGGGTGGCGCTTGCAAGAATTGGAGCTGGCAGGACAATCACTTATTTGTGGCCCCCACAACTGTGTGAAAGAGAAGAAAGATTTTTAACCTTGTAGGCATTTTTCATGATTGCATATTTAGTTAATCCTAGTTACATGCTTGGCTAGAATGATAATTTTAGCTGACTGATGTTTTCTGTCACGGAGAGTAATTACTCTACCCTTGATAGGACTTTCGTGGAAAATCCATGTTCTACAAAACTACACTGTGTGAGACAATCTACAGAGTCCCCAAGAGGGCGGGTTCCCATGTGGGTTCACACCGCCGACGCCCACCCCGGGTCATAACCTTCATCCTGATGCTTGCAAAGCATCAAAATGAAATAACTACAACATGTTTGCATTTTTTCAGAAGAGGATAGTGTGGTCACTAAATATTCTAGATAAATACTAATAGGAATAATCGCAGCTCTCATTTTTTTAGTATGTGCTAAAAGCCAGGACTGTACTGTGTTCTTTTTCTATGTATGAAAACATTCTCCACACATAAAGTAAACAAATTTTGATTCCCATTTCGTAGCCATCAAAGGCCAAGTTATCCAACCTCACAAAGGTCCAATATTGCACAGCTCAGAAGCAGCAAGAACAAGATGTCAACCTACTTACGACTGACCGCAGATCTAGGACTCACTGCCGGCCAAGAGCACACTTGCATGACTACTCTGGAAAAGATGTGTCGGAACCTATTACAGCTACACGTGCTGCTCCCCTGAGACCCAGGGACTCCATGCGTTGATAAACACCTAAGAAAAGTAAGTACTTGTAACCACCAAAGAAACGTACCAGAATGTTCATACACCCTTATAATAACAAAAAGCTACAAATAACTCAAATGTCCAACAACAAAAGAGTGGATAAATAAATCCTAGTGTCTTCACATAATGGAGTCTACATAGCAATGGAGAAGAACAGAGTGCTGTGACATGTGAAAATATGAATCTCACGTACCTCATCTTGACAAAAGATGCCAGACAAAAGAGTAACATTACAAGATTCTTTTAAATGTTGTTTTATATTAGGCAAAACTATCTCATTGTGCAAGATGTCAAGAATGGGGTTACTTTGAGGGTTGATGATGGGGAAGAGGCGTGAGGAAAGTTTCTGGGGTTCAGGTAATGCCCCAAACCTTGATCTTGCTGGTGATGACATGGGTATACTCACCTTGGAAGAATTCAAGTTGTACATTTAGTATTTACACAATTCACTATACGTATGTTGTACTCCAATCTAATACAAATATTTACAAACAAAACAAAACAAAAAGCTATCCTGAAACTTAACAGTTTCTAATACAAAATGTCCTTTGGGTTTCCACGGGGTCACCACTGACTCCACTGGTTCACACCCACCCTTCACTCAGCAAAGGTTTATTGGGGGCTGCGAAGTGTCAGCCGTGTGCTAGGTGCATCAATGCAGAATTGACTTCTGCTTTCATTGGGATTAATATCCTATAGCCATACTATGGAAGACATAAAAGCCCAGACTGGATTTCTCCTGATTTCAGAGCATAATCAGGATGAATCTATCTATACATCATTTAAATAGCATGTAATTTAAATTTTTTTAACTGAATCTTCTACTTGGGGGGCTCTCAGTATCCAAAAAAAATATTGTGTGGAGACAGAAGCTCCACCAAAATACAAAATATATTTCAATACTTAGAAATCATCACCATCACCACCATCACCATCACCATGACCACCATCATGATGACCACCATCACCTTGACCACCACCATCATCACCATCATCATCACCATCACCACCATCATTACCATCATCACCACCATCACCAACATCATCATCACCACCATGACCACCATCACCACCATCACCACCGTCATCATCATCATCACCACCATCACCACCATCACCACCATCATCATCACTGTCCTCATCACTGCCATGTTCATTCTCACCATCACCATTATCACTGTCACCATCAGAGTAAATTACATAATAAATTAGAGAAATGTGCTGAGTATCATTCCCCAGAGGTTCCCTGGAGGATTAAGTCCCTGACACCATGGTGGGAGCTATGTGATAACTCACCTTTGGTAATGCCTCCCTTTCCCTGCATCAGTCCCCTATACCCCTCCCATAGAAGCTACTTGCACTTGAATCATCCTCTTGGGCTCTGCTTCTGGGGACAGCCTAAACAAAGAGAATCCTCCTAGGGTTGTTGTGAGGATTAAATGAGGTAAACCAAATAGAGTTGGGCTTATAGGAAGTAGTCAGTAAATCTTATGTCTCATTGGTCCCAAGACGTCATTGATTTCCTGACCTTGGCAAAATGGGTCGTTACCAGCACGGCTGGAATTGATGAGGCCGTCAATTCCCAAAGAAGGCTTGGAAATCTTTTCTCACATAATACCTGACCTGTTTTCTCAGTGAATTCATCACTTCCTCTCCCCAGTCTAGGCTCCCTGGAAGGGAGGGTCTTGCTCTTACTAATTTTGTATTCTAAGCATTTAACAAGGATGCTCATTAAAAGGTAACTAGAACATTTGCCTTTTCTGCAGCGGCTTCAGCCCTCGTTTCCCAGATACAAGAGAAGAGGGTCTGGTCCTGATATCTGTGTCCCGAGTTACTGTGGGAACATGAGCTGGTCATTTGGCCCTGTCCATTATTCCTTACTTCTAAAATGACAATCAAGGTATAACAACCCCATGTGGTTGCCGTGGGGGAAAGTTAGACAACATTGTTAAAGTGCCTAGCACAGAGCCAATGACATGTAAGCACTTAATGTTTGCTTTTATTCGTTTTTATTGTAAGTCCCTAGATTCTGCAGTAGCCGCACCATTTCAACATGACGTTCCTATCCCTAACCTTTACTTTTTTTCCATTTTATTTATTTATTTATTTATTTATTTATTTATTTATTTATTTCTGGGGGTACACCAAGTTCAATCATCTGTTTTTTGTTTTTGTTTTTGTTTTTTGTTTTCTTTAAGAACTTTTATTGAGATATAGTTAACAAACAATAAACTGCATATATATAGAGTGTACAATTTGGTATCTCAGTCTCCCAGTTCATTCCCCCCCAACCCTCCCTGCTTTCCCCACTTGGTGTCCATGTGTTTGTTCTCTACACCTGTGTCTCTATTTCTGCCTTGCATTTCCTCTTTCATAGTTGTTAGCATTTGCCTTACGTTTTGAGGTGCTCCTATATTGGGTTCATATATATTTATAATTGTTATCTCCTCTTCTTGGATGGATCCCTTGATCTTTATGTAATATCCTTTCTTGTCTCTTGTAACATTTTTTATTTTAAAGTCTATTTTATCTGATATGAGTATTGCTACTCCAGCTTTCTTTTGATTTTCATTTGCATGGAATATCTTTTTTCCATCCCCTCACTTTCAGTCTGTATGTGTGCCTAGGTCTGAAGTGGGTCTCTTCGAGACAGCATATATATGGGTCTTGTTTTTGTATCCATTCAGCCAGTCTGTGTCTTCTGGTTGGGGCATTCCATCCATTTACATTCAAGGTAATTATCAATATACATGTTCCTAGTACCATTTTCTTAATTCTTTTGTTTTTGTTTTTGTAGGTCCTTCTCTTCTCTTATGTTTCCTGCTTAAAGAAGTTCCTTTAGCATTTGTTGTAGGGCTGGTTTGGTGGTGCTGAATTCTCTTAGCTGTTGCTTGTCTGTAAAGCTTTTGATTTCTCCGTCGAACCTGAATGAGATCCTTGCTGGGTAGAGTATTCTTGTTTGTAGGTTCTTCCCCTTCATCACTTGAAGTATATCATGCCACTCCTTTCTGGCTTGCAGAGTTTCTGCTGAGAAATCAGCTGTTAACCTGATGGGAGGTCCCTTGTATGTTATTTGTCGTTTTTCCCTTGTTGCTTTCAATAACATTTCTCTGTCTTTAATTTTTGTCAGCTTGATTACTATATGTCTTGGCATGTTTCTCCTTGGGTTTATCCTGCCTGGGACTCTCTGCACTTCCTGGACTTGGGTAGCTATTTCCTTTCCCATGTTAGGGAAGTTTTCAACTATAATCTCTTCCAATATTTTCTCAGGTCCTTTCTCTCTCGAGTCTCCTTCTGGGACCCCTATAATGCGAATGTTGGTGCGTTTAATGTTGTCCCAGAGGTCTCTTAGGCTGTCTTCAGTTCTTTTCATTCTTTTTTCTTTATTCTTTTCCACATCAGTGATTATCACCATTCTGTCTTCCAGGTCACTTATTCGCCCTTCTGCCTCAGTTAATCTGCTGTTGGTTCCTTCTAGTGTATCTTTCATTTCAGTTATTGTGTTGCATATCTCTGCTTGTTTGCTCTTTAATTCTTCTGGGTCTTTGGTAAATTTTTCAATCTTTGCATCTAGTCTTTTTTCAAAGTCCTGGATCATCTTCACTATCATTATTCTGAATTCTTTTTCTGTAAGGGTACCTATCTCCTCTTCATTTAGTTGTTTTTCTGGGGCTTTATCCTGTCCGTTCATCTGGTACAAAGTCCTCTGCTTTTTCATTTTCTCTATCTTTCTGTGGCTGTGGTTTTCAGTTCTGCAAGATGAAATACTCTAATCATCTGTTTTTATACACATATCCCCATATTCCCTCCCTCCCTCGACTCCCCCCCACCCTCCCCATCCCAGTATCCCTAACCTTTAGATTCCCACCAAGACTTGCAGGAAAGCAGGCAAACAGAGATGGCACCTTCATCCTAGATTTCCTCTGGGCCAAAGACAAAAGCAGCCGTCACTCCCAACCTGCTGGGTTTACATCACTTTCCTCTTGGCAACTACATCAGCACTCAAATGCTGGTCCCCAGTGTTATTTTTTTAATTGAAAACACCAAGTTAACAATCGGTGTCCATGTTCAGTAAGTAGCAAACGAAGGCAACTTTTGCTGCTCCCGATTTCCCTCTACTGCTCCTTTTCCTGCACTGCTGCTGCTTCACCAGGAACACAGGAAGCCTGGGGCGGGGTGGGGGGGAACAGATGGTGTGACAGAGCCTCTGCCTTAGTAAAAAGCAAAGTCCAAAATTCCCTGAAGAGAGGAGAGCTCGGAAGAGGAGGCTTTCAGGCTGGAGGATCCTCCAGGGAAAGGCGCACTGCTCATAAGAACATGGCCGTAGGTGGAGCTCAAGCAGTATTTGTTGTCTGAATGACCTGATGACTAAAGGCCATTCTCTAGGCAGGAAGGACCCCTTCTATAGACCTGGCCCTCTCCCCTTCTTTATACTCAGGGAAAAAATATATTGATAGAATAGACACTTTGGAATAAAACCTCAATGTCCAGATTCACCACTCACTGGCTCTGTGATCTTAGGCTTGTTATCTACCTCCCTAAGCTGTGACTTTCTTGTTTGCAAAACATGAGTAATAATACCCAACCGATGGGATTAACAGCAAGAGTCACTGTGGCAGCACTTGGGGACTGCATTCAGCTGCAGATGACAGGAAATCTTCCTCCAGTGGCTGAAACTGTGAGGGGGTTTAACTTAATGCATGCACTAGGATGGGCAGTCCTGAACTTGTGGGACCATCAGCATTGACATATGAGACCTGGATTCTTCCCTTTCCTGCTCCACCATCATTACTATGGCTTTTATGCACATTGCCCCAGGGTGACTGCTATGCCTCCAGCCATCACTTCCAGCTTCCAGGCAGGAATAAAAGGGAAGGCAGAAGGGCTGAAGGGCAAAGAGCCTTCTCCCAGCAGGACTTTGCCTTTGTGTTTGGGAAGGGCTACTCTCAGCAGTAACTTTCATTTGGATCTCTTTGGCCAGAACTGGGTTGCATGGCTATAGTTCCTGTTGGGCAAGTCACACTGAACAAACCCAGACTCTGTGATTAAGGAAGTCAGCGGGGGGGGGGGGGGAAGACACCAGGTGGGCCAAGGAGCAGCATGTGTCCTTTCGTGGTATGTGGGCCGTTCAGAACGTTACCTATGTTAGTTGCATCATATTCCCTCCCAGATCACCTCTCTGCATACACTGTGTGTGTGTCATATTATAGTCGTAGAAATTTCCCCCACAGGATGCTTGGACATCTTGCAGATTGCTGTAATATATTAAGGAGATGAAATATTAGACTATTTCATCCAATACCAATTGCTCCTTTTTCTGAAATCCTATTTCATCTGAGTCAGTTTTAAATCAACCAACACATATTTATGGGGCCGTTCGTGTATCAGACATTAACCTAGAGTGGTAGCAGCTCCTAAGAAGGATAAGACAGAAATTCTCGGCACCAAAGGATCTGCCATCTACGTGGGAAACTGCTGATTGAAGTTAATAGAATCTCCACGAGAAGTGGTCATTAGAGAAAGCATCTACAGCAAGAATCAAGGAAGCAAGATTGTTTGGGGCCATTTGCAAGGCTGGGTACACAAGTCACCCCCAAAAATGCTGTTAATTCTTTGTTATGTCTGCATCTTTCTCTCTCAAGTGCACAAAATCTAGGCAGAGGAGGAGAGGGAGAGAAAGAAAATGAGAGAAAGAAAGACAAAGGAAACTGTGCTCCCTATAAAATACATGTACCTGTGAATTTAGCTCCTGGATGTTTAATTACCAATAGCTCATGTGTCCGGCAGCTCCGTGGGGAGAGGTGCTGAAAGCAGTAGACGGAGCATAAGGCATCTCCTGGGTTTGTGATTCACAGAGCTTTCCGGCTGGCCTCATGCATCTCTCTGCAGAGTCTAGGAGGCATTCTTTCTAGAACATTCCTCCACGTGGAAAATTCATCAGCAGCGAGCCCCCACTTTTCTTCTGAGGTTAATCCACTGCACTTTCAACACCCTCCCCTCTCAGTCCCTTGCTGGCCCCTCAGAGAATTTCGGGGGGATGGGATCGAGGAGTGGGAAGAAGCAGCCTGATCTGTAAGTTATTTACGGACTTAATTTCCTGCAGGTGAAAGGTGACAATATTGAGCCCTCGCCTGGGAGAGTTTAGAAGCTGGGAATGATGGGGCTGTGACCTCCAGGGCCTGGGACCCATCCTAGCATCCTCACCAGTGGTCCAGGAAGCAGAGGAGAGCCCCACCAGGCAGAGGCAGGCCCTATGACAGGACCATGAAGTTCAAGGCACAGACAGGTGTCCAAACCAGAACCCACAGGCCTGCTCCATGGTCCACTCACCCAGAATCAAGGGGGATAAACCCAAACTCCAAAGAGATAGCCAAGGCCAGGAATGGGGAGGCCCTTTACCAACCACCCCAAATCCCTGTGCCCACTTCCCCACCCACTCCCATCCCACTACCAACAAAAACAGAGGAAGTAAACCTGAACTATCCGGCCACCTTGTCCCCAGGCCCATGTCAGCTCACACAGCTGCTGTTCAGCTCACCTTCCAGATGGTACTTCTCCATCATTGCCCATCTCAGGGCAGAGAACCCTGGGGAGCAGCACTCTGGTCTCTAATTGACTCAGTGCCTGCTCAGTGAACAGGTCAGCCCCAGTGCCAGGCCCTGAGCTTTGCGTGGGACACAAGGTACAAGGATGGGTCCAGCCCTCCAGAAACTCAGGTGCTATGTGAGCAAAGACAAGTTACAGATGAGCTATATAACACAGCTTGTCTTGATTACTCTACACAAAAGCTGAACAGTGGGCTCACCCTGGACGTGGGTTCACACCTTACCTCTGACACTTACCTGCGGGAAACCTTGCAGACATTGCTCAACCCCTCCAGCCCACCACGGCGCTGTCTTTCACGTGGGAATAACAATGCTGCTCAGACGAATGCTTGGATGATATCTGAGACCACGTGTGCGAAAGGCCTGAGGCTGCTCAGTGGAAGTCTGTCCTGACTCTCTTACCATCATCAACAGTGACATACAGTTTGAGTTGTGATGCCTTTTTTGCAAGCCTTTGCTAACCTTGACTCCTCTAATACTTTCTCATTATAGCTACCGTGTGTGTTTCTACCAGCTGAAGAGATTCTGTTGAACTTTACTTCTGCAGTTAAAAAAATAACACAACAAGCATCAGGGTGGAAGCGAACATTTATTCAGTGCTTTCTTATGTAAATGAGCAAATTCAACATATTTTTATGATGCATGTTACACATGACAAAGCCACCACGACCTTTCTTGTAGGGCTTTCCCACCTCATTATTTTCTACCCAGGGAACACAGGCTATTACTGTGCGTGGCTCTGGAATCAGACATCCTGGGTTTGAGTTCAACCAGCGTCTAGCTGGGTATCCTTAGACAAGCTACTTCATCTCTGTAAACCTCGGTTTCCTCGTTGATAGAATGGGGATGAGAACAGCATAGCTCACAGCTTGGGTGTGCATTTCTAACTGTGGTGGGCACACCCTAGAGTGACCTCATTGGTTCCTGCTCCCCATGCCTCTGTGTAAACCCCTCCCCTTAAATGTGAGTGGGGCTTTTGGCCTCTTTCTAATAAATAAAATACAGCAAAGGTGAAGGAACTTTGCAGATGTAAGTAAGGTTTCTAATCAGTTGACTCTGAGTTTGTCAAAAGGCAGATTACCCTGGGTGGGCCTGGCCAAGTCAGGTGAGCCCTTTTAAAGAGAGACAGGAGCCCTCCCTGAAGTCAGAACACCAAGCAGCAAACTCTTCTCCTGGCCATAAAGAAGAAAGTCACCATGAGCCCTACAATCACAAGGAAATGAATTCTGCTAAGCACTTTAGGAAACTTAGAAACAAGGCCTTCCCCAGACAAGCCCCTGTTGAGAACACGTCCTGGCTGACACCGTGATTGCAGCCTCATGAGACCCTGAGCAGAGAATCCAGCTAAGCCATATCTAGACCCCTGACCCACAGAAACCCTGAGATAATAAACAGGTAGCTCAAAACGTATAGTAAGGAAAGAAAAAAGACCTATACTATACGATTAATAGCATGTGGAATTTGATTCTTGTAATGTTTTGCATCATAGTAGTATTAAAGAATGTAGATTTTACACAGAAATAATCCTGGGCTTGAATTGTAGTTCTGTTATATACTATCTAATTTGGGGGGGGGGTTATTTGTTTTATTTTAAAACTTTTTATTGATGTAATACCTAATTTAGATTACATCTATAAGACACTTTTTTCATCTATCAGAATGGGAATACTAAGGGTTAAGTAAATAGTAGCTCTTCTTTCTATGAAAAATTTCTTTCCAATGTTGACATTTTTCCCCCTGTTATTTTTGTTTAAATTTTTGTTCATTGGTGTCTTTGTTTATCCCCAAATAAAAGATATCACTGTACCTATTTTCATTTTCATCCTCTCTAATGTACCTTGTACATAATCAAGTCTGTTAACCTTGTAAAAAAATTTTGAAATAAGCATACAGAAAAGTGCACAGAAGGAAAGAAAAAAAGAAAAAAAAACAGGTAATGCTTTAAGCAACCAAATTTGTGATCATTGGTTATGCGACATTAGAATGCTAGCATAGAAATCCCAGGTGGGGGATGCCACTGAGGCACAGTCACCACCTGCTCGGTCCAGCTGTCCCAACCTGAGGGCCAGTCACTGTATGCTTGTGTTGGACCAGCTGGTGCTCCTCTCATGGTGCCAGAGGGGGCTCACGTGCTGCACCAAAGGATGAAGTCTGGCCAAGAGTCTCCAGAGCCTTCAATTTCCTGCATCAGGGTAACCTTAGCCTGACCAGGCCCCAGTTTTGTGACCTACTCAGACTTCTTGGCCTGCTTCTCCAGCCCAGCTGGTTTTGAGGAGGAATAATGAGTGTTTTGAGCCCTGCAATGTTGGCTGCTGGACACACATGTGCCAGGGTTTGACATCAGCCCAATCTCTGAAATAGACGTTCTCCATCTTTTTGCAGCCTCAGAGCCTCTTAATAATCACACCCAAATCTGCAGGCACCTAAGTCTGAACTTCAGCAGCTAAAATATTCAGAACAACACAGCACCTAATAAAGCAACCTGGTGCTAATGATCCCCCAAACCCCTACACTCCCCCCAAAAATTTCTCTGCCGGGTATCAACAAAAGACACATGTTTATCAAGTTTTAAATTGTTTTCTCATTAAAATGTCTTTAATGCCTATTAAAATGCGTGTTACAGATGCATGTTCCTCATAGTAATTGAGGGAATTGATGTCACTTTCTTATTCTAAGAGATTTTCAGAATCTCTTCAGAAATTATTTTTCATTTCTTTAGGATTTTACAGCTGCTTTTCTCATTATCTGCCACATAAAACTTTGTTCCAATGAAGTTGCCTGGAGGAAAATTAGTTCAGGTGGAGTTTCTCCCTAAGTTCAGCTGCGAAACCCAACTCCAGAAATAAACATGGAGGCCCAGTGTGGTTGCCTGGATTCACCCCTGCAGGGTAGGAATTTGGGTCAAATGGAGGGAGATACATGATCCTGTGTGCTATGAGTGATTTCAAGACTGCCAAACCTGCCCTGAAATCTTTCCCCACATATGGCCACAGTGGCAAAAACATCACCCCAAGTCTCATCCCAAACATTCCTAAAAATTCCTACTGTGGAAAGTGACATCTATATTTCTACAACCACCATGAATTACTTGTTATGAATCAGTACATGAGTTTGTGGTCATTCAGTAGGGTTTGAGAGAATAGGCAGAGTATAGGCAAATATTCACAATAGGATTGGCAAAGAAGAGGCTGGAAATTGCTGGAGAGAAAATCAGCTCAGGTATGGTCCTTCCATCAGTTCTAAGGCTCCAGAAGTAGCTGGAGGGACCTGGAGCTTTTCTGCCTCCATCAGAGAAATCAAAGCTGTAGCATGAGGCTTGTGCATAGCCCCTAGGATGGTAAAAGCTCTGAATTCCTGCAGGACCTAAAACAGCCTTATCATTAACTCAACATTTAACAAGCACTTCTATGTCCACAGCCCTGAGTCAGGACCTATGAAGGATAAAAAGATAAGTGTGGCAGAGTCCCCTGACTCATTCATTCATTTAGCCACTCATTCATTCATTCACTTACTGAGTGCCTGTGATGCAGTAGCCCTTCCTCAGAGCCCCACTTCTCTGAGAGAAGTCCCAAATGCAACACTCGGACTTCTCACCCATCAACTGCATTTCTTTTTCCCTTGCTTTGGGCCCCTGCTTTGTCCCAGGAACTGGGACCTCCAATCTGAGTAGAACAGAATGAGATCTTGCCTCTGTCTGGACCCTGGACCTCCCTTCCCAAGACTCTCCACAAGGCACAGACACCAAACCCTGTTTCTGCTGTTGTAAATTTGAGCAGTGACCAAAAAAGAGAGAGAGAGAGAGAGCCATACACATCTTCCCCATCATGCAAGCCTGGATTGCTGGGAGGGCAGTGGAGAGCACTAACTTTGCAAAGAGCATCTCCTATCACTTGGTCTTTTCAAGAAACATGGGCTGATTGTGGTTAAAACAAACAAAGCAAAAAGTACTTATCAGAGACCTTTGCTGATGCAGAAACCCTCATCAGATTTTATGCCCTCTCTGCTATGAGGCTGCAGAAACTGAAATCTTGTGGGTAAAGGGAGGTTAACTCAGATTTGAAATTAAGCAAATTTCTCCTTTTGAGTCTGGAAAAGAAATCTGTTTTCATATTAGGAAGTGCTAGGTGGTGAAGGAAAGTTATCAGGATAAAGGAGAGTATGGACCACACAGGGATAGCCTCGGTTTGGGAGTGGGGGGTGGGGAAGGAGTGTCTCTTGGTGCTGAGCTTAAACGCTGACTTCCCTCCTCCCCATCCACCCCTCATTGCTGCCCACACCAAGCTTAAATCCTGCTTTGCAAATAAGGACAAGCCTCCAAGCTACAAAAGATTTAAAGGCTTGAACCAAAGAAAAACATTTTTCCTGCTCTTTGTTGGGTTAGCTTTCCTTTGCTCAGGGGAGGGGAAAGGAATGGGCTTAGTCAGGAGCCTGACATAAGACAAGACTTTCATATAGATTTCCAATAATCTCCTGGTCTCATTTGTGCCGGCAGCAACGAGGTGGCACTTGGAAATCACATTTGATGATGACCTTGCTAAGAGGCTGGACCCGGTCATCCTGACATCTTTTTCCTCCATGCCCTCCCAACACCACCTCCTGCTCCATTTCCACTCAGAGCCTCCTCGAGAAAGCAGATGCAGTGTAGTGCCCTTGTCACTTCCAGATACACCCACTCTCCAATAACAGGGCAGCAGATTTCAGTTTGGACATGCTCCTTAAAATGCTCAAACAGGGTACTAAAGGAAAGCTAGCTATTTGCAATAGGACAGGAGGAACGTACAATGGATGTTTCCCCCTCACACCCCAGAATCCCACTGTGTTTTTTCTAAATCCAGATTTCCTGTATGCTGCATCCCGGGAGGTGACTCATTGAAGAGGCAATCTCCCTGACAAGTCCATCCTGAGAAATGGAGCTGTCACCAATGGGACCTGTGATTGTCAATTCTAAAGTGACCAAGTGGCAGCTGCCATGTCTCTGATAATGAGTGAGAAGCTCTATCCTCTGAGCTCCTGGTGAAGTCTTCATCAGCATCTCATGGATAAAATTTCCTCTGTGGAGCTGGTGAAGGGCCCCTTCCCTTGCTCTCTCTGGAAACTCACTGGCCTCTCTAGTGCCTTCACTTTTATTCACAGAAGCATCCACACACACTTGATGATAAATTCTGATCAGTAGCATACATAATGTCTTAGTCTGCTCAGGCTGCCACAACAAAATACCATGCACTGAAGGACTTAGCATACATGTATTTTCTCACAGTTCTAGAGGCTGTAAGACCAAGAGCAGGATGCCAGCATGGTCAGGTGCTGGTAAGGACCCATATCCTGGCTTGTAGAAAGCCACTTTCTTCCTATGTGCTCACATGGGGAGAGAGAGACAGATAGAGAGAGAAAGTGCTCTCTGGCATCTCTTCTTACAAGGGCACTAACACCATCATAAGCCCCCTCCCCAAAGACCCCCATCTCCAAATACCATAACATTTGGGAATTAGGGCTTCAACATAAGAAACTGAGGGGATACAAACATTCAGTCCATAAAACACCCTTACCATATGTTATGCTTTTGCCAAAGACTTAATATTCACCATCTCCCTGGATTCTCACACCTTCCTATAAGGCAGTATGGTTATCTCCATCGTAAAGATGAATAAATGGCAGATACTGGTAGTAAGGAACTAGCCCCACAGCTGGTAAGTGGCAAACTGAGATTCAAGTATAGATCAGACTGGCTCAAGAATTGGGGTTCTAAGCACAGCATTGCTAAGGCCCCTTGAAGTCAGCAGAGTTTCTCAGAGCTTCAGAACTTGGAGAATATTTAAACAAGTGGATTTCAAATACACTTTAGCCAATAACAATTTTACAATCAATCTTACTTGTGATGTCCATATATAAAATAATAGAAAATTCCAATTTGCTGTGATGGAAGCAGGGATTCAGGCAATAAATTGCCAGCATTTCCACTTTCTCATATTATTCTTCCCAACTCTTCCCCATTCCATACCCGGCAGAACTGGAGGCATATTTCCCCATCCTCCAGCAGTTCAAAGACAAGACTAATTTAAAAATTAAGCAAGCAAGAGAAATAACCCTTTCACAGAAAATAACAATAAATTCTAACCTAAGTAAAAACAAACTACCTAAAGGCTCTAGAAAGTAAACAAAGGTAAGAAGATATTGGAAGGAAGCCTAAACTTGGAAGAAGGAACCAGCAAGCGATGAGTCCCGCATTTTTGTGTTGCTTCCATCAAAGTGTGGTGCAGCTGAAGCTCTGATTGAAAACCCACCATCTCTCTGCTCAGGAAAAGAAAGAGTCACATGGTCAGTGATGATGGTGAGTGAGAAGGGAAACTCATAAAGGATAGAGCGAGAGAGGGGAGCCCCATGTTCTGCATGTAAACTCTACCCAAGTCTCTGATGACCTTGAAATTCTCCATGCATTCTGCAGACTGCAACCAACCCAGTTAAAGAAGAAAACAGCAACAACAAAGCCCACAAAGAAGTGAGTTGAGGTCAGAGCTGTCACCACCTTCAGGTGAGAGAGAGTTTGTGGTTTGCTGCGGTCTGAATTACTTTTCTGCTAAAACAAAGCAATAATACTCTATGGAGAAACAGAAACCACAGTTACCACACACAGTATTCACAAAGTCCAGGATGCTATCCAAGATTACTCAAGGTACAAGAAACCAGGAAAGTGGGGCTCACTCACATGTTAAAAAAAAAAAATCATGACCCAGATGATGAAATTAACAGACAAGGACGACAGTAACATTCTAACTATGATCCAGGAGGTAAAGGAAAGTGTTCTGATAACAAGTGAAAAGATTGGAACTCTCAGAAAAGAAATTAAAAATGCTAAAACAAATCAAATGGAAACTTGGGGACTAAAAATTAGAATATCTGAAATTATGGGTTTAACTAATGGGTTTAATAACAGAATGGAAATGATCAATTAAAAAGTCAATGAACCTGAAAATAGAACAATAGAAATTATCCAATCTAAAGAATAAAGAGAAAAACATTAGAAAAGAAATGAATGAATCTCAGGGACCTGCTTTAAAATATAAGTGATAGGAGAGAAGAGAGAGAATGAATAGAGAACATTTAAAGAAATAATGGCCAACAACTTCCCCAATTTGGTGAAAGACATAAATGTACAATTTCAAGAAATTCAGCAAACCAAAAATAGTATAATACTAAAAAAAAAAAAAAATTGTCTAGGCTCATAATAAAAAACTTCTGAAAAACAAACATGAAGCAGAAATCTTAAAAGCAATCAGAATAACTCAAGACTTCTAATCAGAAACTATTTGGCCATTTGACAGTGGAATGACTTCTTTAAGATCCTTAAGGGAAAAAACCAAAAACAAACAAACAAACAAACAAACAAACAAAACCACTGTCAACAGAGAATTCTATACACAGAGAGAGTAAATTTCAAAAATGAAGAGGAAATAAGGACATTTTAAATAAATGAAAACAAACAGAATTCACTGTCAGCACACCTGCACTACAAAAATATTAAAGAAAGTTGTGAAATTGAAGGAAAGGAAAACGATGCCAGAGAGAAATTTACATCTTCAGAAAGGAATAAAGAGGATTATAAATTGTAAATACAGCTGAATAAATATAAAAGACTATTTCTTCCTCTAAATTTTGTTAAAATACATATGACTGTTTAGGCAAAAATCATGACATTGTCTCGTGGAGTTATAAACTCAGTTCATACATTCTAATGTATGTGGATGTGTGCCCATGACTATTATAGCATAAAGGTGGTCAGGAACGTTAAATGCATCTATGAAGTTGCAAGGTTTCCACATCACACGTGAAGTCATACAATACTAACTGTAAGTAGACTGTAAAATTTAAGGGTGTATATTCTAATCCCTAAAGCAACAACTAAAATTTTTTTTAATTCAAGAAAGAATATATAAAAAGTCAATGGGTATATTAAAATTAAATCTAGAGGTATTCAAACAAAGAAGACAGAAAAGGTGGAACAAAAGAGGAAGAATCCATCTACTTATTATAAATAATAGATTGGTAAACCTAAGTTCAACCAGGTCAACAATTACATTAAATGCAAATGGACTAAACCCAATATTTACAAGGCGGTGAATTTCAGAATGAGTTAAAAACACAAGACTCAACTGGATATTGTCTAAAAGACCTGTATAAAGAGAGACAAAGATAAGTTAAAAACAAATGGTGAGAAAAAAAGATATACTATGCAATAAGTATGCATAAAAAGGCTGGAACAGCTATATTATTACCAGAGCAAATAGGCTTCAAGACAAAGAGTACCATCAGGATAGAGAAGGACATTTCATAATGATAAAAGAGTCAATCCTTCCAGAGGATGCAGAAATCATAAGCGTATATGCACCTAATATCAAAGCTCCAACATTCACAAGACACAAATTAACAAAATCAAAGGAGGAAATGGACAGTTATGCAATAATACTGGAAGATTATAGTGCCCATTCCTCATCAACTGATGGAACAACTAGAACAACAACAACAAAATAGTAAAGATAAAAACAATCAGAACAACCCTATCAACTGTTGTCACTTGATATATTTATAGAGCACTACTCCCAACAACTACAGAATATGTATTCTTTATTAAAATGTTTACTAAAATAGACTTAATGCTTGGTCACAAAAGAAATCTTGATAAATTTCAAACAACTAAAATCATCGAGAGGCTGATCGCAAAAGAATTGTGGTTTTTGACCACAAAAGAATTAGATTAGAAATAAATTTAACAAGAAATCCAGGGTAGGCCTAAATATTTGGAAGTGAAACAAAACATTTCGAAATAATCCATGGATCAAAGAAGAAAAGTGAAGGGAAATTTTTTCATATTTCAAATTTAACGATAGTGAAAATATAGCATACCAAAATTTGAGCTATCCAGCTAACAAATGCTTAGGGTAGAAATTTATCTTAAATTCTTATAATGTAATGAAGAAAGAGCTAAGATAACCAACCTACAGTTCACCTTAAGAAGCTAGAAAAAGAGCAGCAGAGTAAAGCAGGGTAAATCCAAAGTAGGGAGAAGAAAGGACACAATAGAGGTAAAAGCAGAAATGGATGAAATAGAAAACAGACAATAAAGCAAGGCTGTGAGTGGCTGGGCGCGCCTCGCTAAAGGATCCTGCTTTGATGTGCAGGCAGAAATCTTCAAAGCTGTTTGTGGCGGGAGGAGAGACAAGGTCTCATCCCCAGCCCCTCCAGCCTCGGGGAAAGCACTGCACAAACACCCAAATACTAATAACTGCGGCTCCACCCCTTGGGTGCAGGAACTCCTGATTCCCACCGTATACTTCTCCCCAAGGTCTTCAGGGCCTCTCAAAGGCTACACGAATCATGATAGTGACAGTTTACCTGCATCAACCACCCCACTCCAGGTTTCACAGCTCCATAGCTTTGCAGGTTGGTCCCTGACCGTCACCTCTTCACTGCACGCGTCCTTGGCTCAGACACAGAGGTGATCAAAGATCCATTTCCTTCAGGGGAAGTTTTATCAAGACATGAAATTAAAATGGCCCCACCTGTGTTTCCCTGGAACTTGTAGACACAGCACTAAATACATCCCAGCGAGGGGATCTCTGGGTCCCCCTCCCACTGAAGCAATTGAAAGCTGTGTGCATCTCCCTGCCACACTGCTGTTTCCTGTGAGCAAGTGGCTGGTGTAACAATAAAGAAGAATAATGCATTTCAGGCTGGTCCACATTAAAAGGACAAGAGCACTTCTTTATGTCTATGTGTAGAGATGCACCCGGTGTTCCTGACCACAGAACCCCTAACACCTGGGGCTGGAAGATCCATGCTTGTGCTGAATGGCACTGGCTCAGCTTCCCACCAAGAGGGAGGGTGCACACTGACCCCACACCAGCAAGACCAAACTAGGGGCTTTCCAGAGCAGCACTCCCAAAACAAAGCCCACCTCTTCCTAGAATTCAGACACTGGGAAGCCCCACCATTTCAGAGGCTAGAGAGAGCTCCAAGAATGTTGAGATGAAGCTTCCAGAGGCTTTGGATGTAAGCAGATCCTGTTGGCTTATTTGGTTTTACTTAATATTCCTGGGTGAGTGGGAGGGTCCAGAGGCCGGAGCCCACTGCCTAGGCTATTGAAATGACCCAAATAGGAAGGGAGGAATCCCGGGGCAGAGGCTGAGGGCTGGGGGAAGGGGCTACACCAGAGCCGTTCATTCAATAGATACTTGCCGAGGGAGGCCCTTCTCTGGATGCCGGAGCTATGGCAGCAAAGAAGAAAAGACAGAACTTCCTGCCCTCCTGGGTGGAGCTCGCCTTCCCACTGTACCTTGGAGTAGAGAGGATGGGGCCTGGGGGCACCTGCCTTGCTCCATCATGAGTGTCCTGCTGGCTGTGAACAGACATGGTGAGAGTGCAGCCCCATCTGGGAGGGTCTCTCAATGTGCACTTGAGACCACCTTGCCCTGAGGGCCCTGTGCAGTTTTGTCCCCTGGAGGTGTGGCCAGAGGACCCTCCCAACACCACCCTCCCAGGTTTTGCAAACCAGAGAGAAGAGGCCGATTTGCTGCCCCTTCCCCCAAGCAGGCCCTGCTGCTCTTTGCAATCATGCTGGACCACTGAATCGCCAGGGAGACGACTTAGGAGTCAACAAGTAGGACAAATAGCCTTCTCACTCACCAAACCCACAAATACACCAGTGCCCGGGGGTGGAGCAGAGCTTTAAATAACATAGGAAAGAAAGAAGGAAGGAGGGAGGCATGAAAGGGGAGGGAAGGATTAAAACACTGGGAAATCACCCTTGGAAGAGGGCACTCCGGTTGAGGACATGGTGACAGGACCACAGAGACTGACCCAGGGAGGAATCTGCTCCCTCCCTCTGCGTGCCCTGGCTCTGAACTTTGCAGGCCCCGCTGCCCTGCGTTCTGGGCCCCTCCCATCTGCATGGCCTGTGCCCCCATCAACCTTGCCTGTCTCCACCCAGCTGCTACCCATCCTTGACACCAAGACAGCTTAATTCCCAGCCTCCCATTGGCCGCTTCCCCTGGCACCTTCCATCACACTCCTGACCACAGCTGCTCTGCAGCAAATCCCCCTCCCCACCTCGCAGAGTGCAATCAGACCAGGAGTCATCCCGCGCAGGGTCCAGCGGCTAAAAGTGAAAGTTCAGAAACACAGAGATGTTTTACCACCCTTGCCCGTTTTGACACCAGGGTGAGTTTGGGGGTGTGAACAGTTGACCCGTTTCATTCATCAGGTCCAAATAGCCTGGAACCGGGCTTCAGGGCTTGAACCAAGTGCTGACAAGTAAATTACAGAAAGCAACGCTTTGCAGAGCAGGCATTAAAAGCACAAACTTGATACCCCCAAGAAGAAATACAGAATAAAGAAGTCGTTTAGAAACGCCTGGAAAGGTCTGGAAGGATCCACCCGACTCAACCGCGGTTGCCTCTGAGGAAGGCGGATCCGGGTTGGGAGGGGCAAGGTGGTCACACGTTTAACATTGGAGTTTTTGATAAAAATGGGTTTATGTGATTGTTAAAATCTTTTTATTTATTTTTATTGGAGTATAGTTGCTTTACAACGTTGTGTTAGATTCTACTGTACAGCAAAGTGAATCAGCAGTATGTACACATATACCCTCTCTGTTTTGGATTTCCTTCCCTTTTGGGTCACCACAGAGACCCGAGTAGAGTTCCCTGTGCTGTGCAGTAGGTTCTCATTAGTTATCTGTTTTATACATAGTAGTGTCTATATGTCAATCCCAATCTCCCAATTCATCCCACCACCCCTTCCCCCTTGGTATCCATATGTTTGTTCTCTATGTCTGTGTCTCTATTTCTGCTTCGTAAATAAGGTCGTCTATACTAATTTTTTTCAGATTCCACATATATGCATTAATATACAATATTTGTTTTTTCTCTTTCTGACTTACTTCACTCTGTATGACAGGACCTAGAGACTGTCATAAATCTCTTTTTAATACTTAGGTTAATTTGTAAGAGAGGAGCTGATGAAGAGAAGCCAAGGCAGCAGTGACTCACACGGTCCTGGGGTGACCATCCTGCCAGGCAGTCAAGAAGTGTTCATGGGATGTGGAGATGCCCGGGTCTGACCCTGGTTCTGGGCCCATCCTCACCCAGAGCCCAAGTTAAGGGACACGGGGTACAGGGTCGACCGCAGAGCAATGTCGCCACCCCAGGGAGGGAGGCTGGGTGGTGGAGGGTCCCCAGGAGTGGGTGGACATTTGGGAAAGCTTTCAGTCTTTCCACCTGGAAACAGAGTCCTGCAGGCTCTTCTGTGGTCAAGACGGGAAGGATGCGGGAAAGAGGAGTAAGCTCTCCTCCCCCTGGGCAGTGTTGGCCTTGGACATCTGCAGAGGGTTGGAGGACTGCATGGTGGGCACAATTCCCTCCCCCCTCGTGCTCCAACGGCCCCAGAGGAGAAACACTCTCCACTCCCAGGCTTGCGATTAGGAAGTATTAATCCCTGGCTCTGAAGTGCCACGAGGACCAGGGTAAGCCAATCATAGGTCCTATCCCCATGGCAACAGCGATTGATTCAGGGATGGTGATGGAATCCATCCCACTGGTGACATCCGAGGGGCGTGTCTGAAGGTTACTAGGAAGGGAAAGGCTTTGGTTCTGCAGGAGGCCCTGGAAGAATCGGTCTGCGGTCATCCTCAAAGACTCGAGGTGGAGAAGACGCAGCCCCCAGGGCTGCCTGAGGATGAGGCCAACCCCGAGAGCAGAGGGCAGGGAGCACCAGCCCCAACAGTGAGCCTGGCCCAAACTGGCCAGAGGCGGGAGCTGTCCTGGGCTGTCCTGCTCTGCCCAGCTGGAACCACCTTGATTCTTTAAGCCGGAGGAAGCGAGGAGCTGGGCTTTCTGCACTGTGCCCTGATGAAGAGGACCTCAGTGAAGCTTGTCTCAGGATGGGAATGCACTTGGGTGGCACTGGTGAAAACCCACTAGGGATCACATGGGTCACGGGGGCGTCACGTCTCTGTCACACGACACACATCAGCTTCTTGAGACACTGGGAAGCTGGGCGGGGCGGGGAGGTCTTTAAAAGACCCCACCCCCAGTTTCATGGGCTTCTGTCAGAGGACTAGGAGTTTCCTCGTTTACCCTGTTACGTTTCCACGGAAAATAAAACTCATGATAGATTTCCATGCATTTGCTCCCCAGCTGCCCACTAAAAGAAAACATTTATGGTTCAATTAATTTGGGTTGTGTCTCAGTAATGGAAATAACTGAATCAGGCTTGGGCCCCGGAGACTCTGAGGACCTTAACAGCCCAAGCCGCTTGATTGAAAATAATGAATCACCCACCAAATGGCTGAACCCACAGCCACTTTCCACACCATCAGTATGGAGGTGCCATGGACAGAGCATGGCTCTCGTCATCCTGAAATGAACACTTGTAATTGGAGAAAATGTCCAGCGGAGCCCCAGTCCAGCCTTGACAGAGCAGAAACCCCCGTCCAGCCGCACGGAGAAGATAACCTCGAATCCCCAGCGGTGACTTAGGGGAGACCTGAGGTTCATCCACCAGAACGCTTTACTGATGGACAGGGCTGAGGCCCTGGGGTGTGGCCCTGCCTCTGCTTTTACTTATTCATTCCTTTGGCTATTGCTGTTTGCCTTTTAGTCTTTTCCACCCTTTTCTGGAAAAATCTGAGGCGGGAGAATAAATAAAGTGAAGCCAAATCTTGACTTCCTCAGACGGCCTTTGTAAATGAAGCTTCCAAGTCAGCAGAGGCTGCCGTGGCCGCACATCCCAGACAGGATGGCCGGACACTCCCCAGCAGAGACCAGCTGGGTGACAAAGCCAGAGCCGGCCCCACAGCGTCTCTTGTCCTTCTGGGAGTGGCATTTGGAAGAATTATGGCTTCAAAGCTTCCATGGTGGAATTTTGCTGCATTAATTCAGTTTTTGAATCCTGTTCTTGAGGAGAGAGAAGCAGATCAGATAAACACAGACACGAGAAAAGGACAAATGAGAGCATCTCCAGTGGGAGAGTCGGTACTGGGGCCATGTGGCCAGCAGGGAGGGCTAGGCTGGTGGGTGAGTTTCTAGAACATTCTCTGTGCCTTAGAGAAGGCTCCAGCATCCCTGTTTGTCTCTCTGGGATCCAGGCTCTTCTCCAGCAGCTCCCTCACACCAGTGGCCTCCCATCCCTTGACCACCCTGTGTGACCCTCAGGCCTGGCTCTCTGCTCCCGGGGCCCGGCCGGCTGTCTGTGCCTTGTCCGCCACCAGGACCAGGAGTGTCACTGGGGACTGAGGATGAGCTCTAGGTGTCCATCTCTTATGTCACTCGGGTGCAGGTGCTGAATGGTCTTTGACAAAATGAGACATTGGCTCCCAATCAGCCTCTTGCCAGGCCCTCGTGTTGGTGAGCAGGGGTCCCCGTAGGACCTCGGGGCCAAATCCAGCCTCCCAACAACATGTGCTACCTGGCGAGTTCGTGAGCTAGAAGTTCAGCTCCTCAGGGCCCATCTGCACCCTGCTTTCCTAGAAGGATCCCCACCCCCAGTGCAGTAGACCCCCGACTCATGCCTGAGGTCCCCACTGGGCCCTGGAGGTGACAATTCATGCTCAGGGCTGGAAGACTGAAGAAGGGAACCCCAGGAACCCCAAGGATGGCCCCCGATCCTCACCACAGCTCCCGAGTCGAAGCAACATGAGGAAACTGTTTCCCTCTTTCCCAGGTGAGGGGTGCAGACAGTCAGGGGAAAAGCCCCCCGAATTTCTGGGGAAAGCATGGATGC
Organism: Hippopotamus amphibius kiboko; assembly: GCF_030028045.1. NCBI lineage: Eukaryota > Metazoa > Chordata > Mammalia > Artiodactyla > Hippopotamidae > Hippopotamus > Hippopotamus amphibius. Next base: position 2,506,763 of record NC_080186.1, on the reverse strand, counting down.
TGTGTAGCTAGCCCTGGTTCAGGATCCCCTGTGCCGGGCACCTCCCCCCACTTGGTCACCTTGGTCAGCCCGCCAGGAGTGGGCTGCATACTCATCTATTGCCTCTGTGTCCCACAGGCTGGCCCTGAAAGCCACAGCTCCCAGCCTCCTGTGCTTCTCGCTCTCCCTGGGCTCGCCCATGAGAGGGGCCAGGAGGTCACGGGAGGGTGGGAGCTGTAATTCCTCAGTGTTACAGGTGATGACACGGAGGCTCAGAGAGTCGTGTGAGTCACAGGACACGCAGAGCGGGACTGTCACCCCTCGCTTCCCGACGGACCCCTCACTCAAGGCCACTGCCCCTCGGAGACGGACACCCAGCATCTCCCGAGCACATAACGAATGTTCAGCTACTCGCCTGCCAGGAACAAGCCCTTGTGAGCCTTTTTGTTTCATGTTCTTTCTGAAAATCACGAGAGAAAGTGAGAGAAGCATCACCTTGTAAGAAGAAGAAGGACAGCTCATGAATGCAGGAGGGAGCTGTTCTGTTCCTGGGTCCCCAGGGGTCCCAGACTGGTGGTCTAGCACCCCGTCCCTTCTCAACAAGGAGCCTCAGAGGCAGACGGACCAGGGGACCCGGAATCAGTCCAAAGGTACCACATGCAGAGTTCTCGGGCATCCTTTGGAGAGGCATCCTGGGACGGTGCTGTGGGTATCCTCGCAGGTCTCCTGTAAAGGTTCAAGCCCTCAGCAGCTGGGCTTGAGGCTAATGACAAAGAGAAGGATCCTTTAATCGTCTCCAGGCAGAGGCCAGCGGGCTGGACGGTTCCCCACGAATTGCTTTGCAGCCTGCTCTGCCCTCAGCTGACCAGAGTAAGTGATTCCAACATTTTATTTCAGCGTGTGGCCCCTTGGCTGGTTAATTGTGCAAAATATTCAGCTTTTAAGTCTTCCTGGTTTGACAGTTTGTGTTGAATAAAATCCTCAAGCTGTGTACAAATAACTCCTATTAAAACATGAAGGCCACGGATTCTGCGGTCAGCTACTAAATGTGGGCTGGGCTTGTCAGAAATTGTCCTTTTTGCCCAGATGACAAAGTTATCATTTGATGAGAGTAAACTATTTTAATTTCTATTAAGCCATGATTACCATGGCTGTAATGATTCATGCAGTTGGGGGATGCACACTGTGATTTTATGAGGACAGGAGATGCCAGGATGCTGGGAGGCCTGTGGTTCCAGGACATGATCGGTCTGACCCTCCCGGTAAAGGGACGTGTCCACAAGGCTGCTCAGGGATGGTCCATCCTCTGCAGACCGGCAGCCATCTCGTCTTTGGGAACCTGAGACCAGATGGTGGTTTCCAGCGGGGGGCAATGTCTGGAGACATTTTTGGTTGTCACCATTGGGAGTTGATACTGGCATTGGGTGGGTGGAGAGCCGGGATGCTGCCTGACCTCCCACAAGGCACAGGATGGCCCCCAGGACAAAGGGTTGTCTCGCCCACAATGTCAACAAGACCAAGAGAATAAAGCTCAGGTTCCCAGCTTCCCAAGCGGCAGCCTGTGTGCCAGGTAACAGGGTCCACAGTGGCCACCAGCCCTCACCCTGCAGAGCTCCCAGCCCCGCCTGCCCTTGGTTTCCCAGGTCCAGAGCCCTGTGCGGGTGACTTGAGGGGGGAGGAATTCTCCAAACATTCCCATTTCTTTCTTCCCACACCGACTCTTTTTTAAAAAGGGAGCTCAAATTGGGAGTATAAATTGGTGTACTCACTTTGGAGATCATTTTGGCCAGCACCTACTGAAGATGAAGATGAATCCATCTCCCGAGGACCCCACGAGAGGCCTCTGAGATGCATATGGTAACACCGGAGGCTGGCTGAGCTCTCACAGACGGACGGACTTGCGGGATCCCCAGAAAACAGCAGGGGCCGGTTTGTGGTGTCCCCATGAAGTTTACTTAATGGTCATGTGTAACTGTTGGTTTCTTAGTTTTGATAAGTGTACCAAGTGATGTAAAATGTTGACAATGGGGAAACTGGCTGAGAATTGTAGGTGAGCTCTCTGGACCATCTTTGCAACTTTTCTATACATCTAAAATTATTCCAAAATTGAAAGTTTTTTGTTTTTCGTTTTTTTTTTTTTAAAGAACATACCAGCTAGCTTGAAGAGGCTCCCTCTAGCCAAATCTGAGCCAATCTGAGCATCACAATTAGATTACAAGCCGACAAACTCAAGATCCATGAGTTTGCACTCACGTGAACGAATAAATAAATAAATGAAAATAAACCAGAAAGACGTCTACCTCGATAAAGACAAGGTGTTGTTACAGAGCAGCAGGAGCTGCGGTCACAGGGTACACGGGGACAGGCCAACCACGGGCCACAGCCCACAAACCAGGCAGGGGCGGACCTGCACAGCCTCTGCTGGGAGGCCCCAGAAGGGGTGACGGATGGGCATCTTTTAGACTCACGCGTTCAGCTGCCTCATCGGACAGGCACTTACCAACCTCCAAAGCCGTCACAGCAAATAAAGCCAAGTGCCTGCTCACAGACCTTCTGCTCTGGGGAGGGAGGGAGGTGTGCATAAGGAGCACCCGGTGGTGTGAAACGCTGAGAAGATACTGGGAAGGATGCGGGCAGAGAAGCACCGGGGGCGATGCTGGTGGAGACGACATCTGCCCCACGCGCAAAGTGCACGGAGGGATGAGCACCCAGGGTGTTTAGGGCAGAACTGGGTACGAGGGCGAGACGGCCAGGACACAGGATCCACGGGGGATATGAGGCCCCACTTAAAGTGACAGACGTACTTCAACATGAACCAAATACAGCCACTGAAATTTAAAGTTCAGCAAATGAGTTTAAAAGCCAAAGGAAGAAATGCGCAGCTGGAGGAGAGACCTAGGAACGAACTCACGCAGCTCAGGGAGATTTAAAACTAAAACTTTATGAAGGAGCCGTTAAGAGACACGGGAACAGAACGAAAAAGACCCAACAGATGTCTACATTTTCCAGAAAAGAAGCAGAGGGAGGCTGAGGGGAAGGGATTATTAGAGAAGGTAATGGCAGTGAGTTTTCCAGGATGGATGGAAGTGTTAACTCAGATTTAGGGAGTTTGGATCCCAAGAAGTATAAATAAATATAGAGCCTGTCCAGATGCATTCTAATGAAACTGCAGAATACCAAAGACTAAAAGACACCATTAAAATCGAAGAGAGAGAGAAGACAGACCTCCTGGAAAAGGAACCACCTTTACATCTACAGCTGCCTCTCAGCAGAACAACAGAATCCAGGAGAAACCAGCCCTGTCTTTGGATGATCGAACAGGCTTGTCCAAAAGTAAGAAACTGAATCCAAAATGATACAAGAGACAGGCAAGGTGAGGGTGACCTAAGCAGGCATTGATTAGATAAAACAACAATACCAGCTGCAAGTGAGGCATGCCTCTAACCTCACCTGTTGCTCCTGTCAGTGACAGGGGTTTAATTAGTGTGACTTCAGGTGTCTCCCCAACGCTTTCTCCACCTGACCTGTCTGGTCAGTCAATTCGGGAAGAATAATAGCCCAGCGTCCCCTCCTTCTTGGAGCAAGCCTGCTACCCACTGTGATCCCAGGCTCTCCTCTGTTCCACGGGGCCCTAAATCTTACCTGGGCAGGTGCCTATGTGGAGAATCTCCCAGGGTCCAGTGCTGCCTGAGACCAGGTAAGTCTGCCTAGTTCTGAGATTTGAGTTACATGCTGCTATGGACTGAATGTTTGTGTTCCCTCAAAATTCGTATCCTGAAGCTCTAACCCCCAGAGAGGTGGAAATTTGGAGGTGGGGCCTTTGGGAGGTGATTAGGGCATGAGGTTGGGGCCCCCATGATGGGATTAGTGCCCTTATCAGAAGATAAAGAGATCAGAACTAGCACTCCCCCCCCCCAGCCCCCATCCACACCAAGAAAAGGCCATGTGAGGGCGCAGCAAGAAGACCGCCACCTACAAATCAGGAAGCAAGTCCTCACCAGACACCAAATCTGTCAGCACCTTGACCTTGGACTTTCAGCTCCAGAACTCTAATCAGTAGGATCTGTGGTTGAAGGTCCCCTGTTACAGGAGCCCTCGCTGCCAAAGACAATACACTCATTCCACTCCCCCATTAAGCTACATCTTCCGGGTTGGCCTCCACCAGGAATGAAGGTGACATTTTCACTTCAATCCTTACATTAGTTTACTTTAGAAACTGTCCAGAGCCTGGTGGGAAAGGCTACACACTGAGAGCCCCTCAGAGACCCCCATCGTCCTGGGGGCAGAGTAAGACCAGGAAGAACAGAAATCCCGCGGAGTAACAGCATGAGGGGCAAGACGGGACAGCCAAAGACAGTGACGCCCCCCTCGTGATGTGCTGGCGGAGAAGAGAGACTCTCACTCACTTCAGACTTGAGACATCGGGTGTCAGAGCCTGAAGGTCATGATGGAGTACAGTTAACTGCAGCCTTCGTTCAAACGTCAGCTTCTCATGACACCTGTCCCCTCCTTAATGCTGTGTTCACCCCAGCCCCACACCACTCCACTTCCATGTCTTCCCCCGCTTTTATGTGTAAGTTGCTTATTTATTCTAGCTCTCGTTTAGAGTCCCTGCGAGAATGCCAGCACTAGAGGGCTGGGGGTCTCTGTTTTCTTCTACGATGGGTCCCATGTGCCCAGAGCAGGAACCCCTCAAATATGACAAATGTTTGTGGAATAGATAGCTGAATAGAAGTCATATGGATAGATGCAAACCAATGAGGGGGTGGTTTAACCCTTTCAAAACTGTAAGAGATCAAAGACAATGGTCTTGAAAACAGAGAGAAAAGGCAACTCCCCGAAAAGGAACAATCACGCTGAAGAGTCGACTTCTTGGCGGCCACAGCCCAAGCCAGAGGCAGCCGAGAGCATCAGCTGCAGAGAGGAGACACCTGTCCATCAGGAAGAACTCAGTGATGTAAACATGCTTCTAAACAAAATGAAACAAAACAAAACCAAACCCTTGAGAAGCCTTACAGAGAACAGAGTCTCAGTAAAGGAATATCTAAAGCATACAGTTTGGGGATTAGCAAAGTGACCTCCTCAGAAGGAATGTCTGAGACATGAAAGCTCTTCCAGGAGATTTTTTTTTTTTTTTTTTTACATAGAGAGTACAGTGACTCTTCCCAACCCTGGGGTTTTCACCTCTGGCAATCCTGCCTTTTTAAAAGAACCTGTACCCCACACCCTCCTCCCGTTTTTCCTATTCCATAATGTTGAAAATTGCTGACAATTCACATTATAGGCGCCCTGTCAGTCAGTCCTACACCAACCCTAGGAGTAAACAGAGGCTTAACACATTCAATCATTTGCCCAAGAGAACGCAGCTTAAACCCAGCCCTGTGTGACAGCAAACGCTGGGATTTAAACCAATGATGTCTATTACCAACTAAGCCATTTCCAGTTGCGAGAAATGTCCAGATGGCCTTGCCCCACAATGCTTCCCCACCGGGATCGTCTATAACAGGAATCACTAGCTTCCTTCCTGGGATGCAGGGCCAGCTGTTCTCTCTGCTGAGAACGTAACCGGGAGAGAGTCACTGGGGGTCTTATCGGAATGCAATCTTCAAAACTCTGGTCTGAGCTCTACCCTGACAAGCACCTCTGTCCGTGCAGCTGCTGAAATCGGTTTGTTTACACATTTTCTCTCAAAACCTACTCAGCCCCATCTCTTAGCACCTGGCCTCCAGTCACAGCAAGTGTCGAGCCCCGAGGCCCCCGTGGGCCCAGCTGCCTGGACCCCTGAGCCTTCCTGCCCCTGCTCTGTGCTTCTCCATTTTTGGAATCCTTCCCTGGACCGGAGGCTTTCCCTCCAGTTTCCGAGCTGAGAATGCTCTGGGTGGGATGTCAAAGGTGTGTTCTTTCCTTGACTCCTCAGCTGTCGCTGCTTCTGCTTCAGGCCACTGCAGGGACACCTCTTCCAACTGCACCCCCATTCCCAGAGCTGCTCCCCACCTACCACTCTCCCAGCCTGAACCCCTGTTTGGATTTGAACCCAACTTATCCTGTGTAATCCCCTTTCTCTGAGACCCCAAGAGGTCATAGGAAGGCCCAAAGGATTTCTAAAAAGAGTGTAAGTTTACCCATGGGGGCTGACTCCAGTGTAATTCTTTCTGTTCATTCATCCCATAGCCATCAGCTCGGTACTGTGACAAGAGCACATCTGTTTCCCGCCATCAACCAGCCTGGCTTCTAAGCAGGAAGGTAAACATACAAGCGTGGTAGATGGTGATACACAGGGAAGGCAGCAAGGTGGAAGTACTGGTAGGCTCATGGGCCCACTTTTCTTCTTAGTGTCAAGGTCAATTCGTGGTGACAGAGAAGAATGCCAAGGTCACTGAGATGAGCAATGATCAGGGAAGACAATGGGCCATAATGTGGAGTCAGTTTTGGAAGAGCAGGTGGGGAAGAGTCTTAGAGTTGAAAGCACAGAGGGGCACTGCAGAAGAGGACCAGCCAGCTCTTCCCAGCCAGCATCCCTCCTCCCTGCCAGCATCCCTCCCTTCCCTTCCCTACCAGCATCCTTCCTTCCCTACCACATCCCTCCTTCCCTACCAGCATCCTTCCTTCCCTACCATATCCCTCCTTCCCTACCAGCATCCTTCCTTCCCTACCACATCTCTCCTTCCCTACCACATCCCTCTCGTGGACCAAAAGTACCCTAGTATGGAGTTTCCCGCAGTCTGCTGTCCTGAGAGTCATCAAAGATGATTCCACAGTGAAACGAGTTTTGGAAATTCTTCTTCCCACTGCCTCTCCCTCTCAAAAACCCACATGCACACCGCACGCTGAAGGTTCTGAGCAATCTCGCAGCAAAGAGTCTGGTTCAACTTTGTTACACGCAGACCTCCTTAAACTTCATGCATCCAGCAAATATTTGTTGAGTGTGGACTGTGTGCCAGGCACTGTCCCAGGACCTGGAGGAGCAGCGGTGAAGAAAGCAAACTCCTGCCTCCATCCCCAGGCCCTGTTTTCTAGGAGGAAGACATGCAGTCAGCCGTGATGCTCACTTTAGAAAAATCAAGGATGGCAAGGACTGCTGGACCTTCATTTCAGCCGGGGTGTGTGGACGTGCTCACAGGAGCAGAGCCTGAGTGAGGTGAGGGCAGGGCCATGGGACATCCAGACCGTGTCCCGGGCAGGGGTCCCCAAGTTGGAAAGCAGCAGGGAGGTTGGACATTGAGACACAGCGAGGGGATGGGAGCCGGGAAGGGGTAAGAAATGAGATCGAATGAGAAATAAGACCAGGAGATGGGTGGAGGCTGAGCATGGGGGCTTCAGCCTCGGCAGGGACTTTCATTCCCTAGATTCACAAGTTCACTGACACTGTTGGAGCCCGGGGCATCCCGGGTGGACAAGACCAGCAACAGCCCTTGTCTTAGCAGAGCGTTCATGCTGCAGAGGGCACATCCTTGCTCTGGAAACGGAGACTCTTCTACTGGGGCCACGGTAAGCCCCCAGGAGTGTTTTCCCCCCTGGATCCCTCTGCTGTCACAGGGGCTGCTGGGTCACGTGACCCACATGGCAAGCTGATGGCACCAGGTCCGGTCCCGCTCCGGAGCCTTTCTTACTCCAGGCCCCACGCGAAGCTGGCAACCCTCTGCCTCACTCTCCAAAGGGAGCATCCGGAGAGGGGGATATGCTGCCTCCCTGACCCGACGGGCCTCCGAAGCATTGTGCTCCCTCCTACCCGACGGAAGGGTGAGATGCACGTGTTCGTCCTGCATTTTGCAGGGACAACCTTGGCATGACTCAGGCTGCCGGACCCTAAGGCCTCACTGATGAACCCCTGACACTTTGTAGGGTTTTTCTGCCACCTTCTGCAGTGGGTCCACTTCACCAAGGCTACCAGCATGCTCACCACTAATTGCTCATTCAGTTCAAGTAAACGTGATGTCGTTGGTAGGATGGGCCGATGTGATGTTTGCAGGAAGTACAGGTGGTCCACAGCCCTTTGGGCTTTAGTGTCGGGGCGGAGGATGTGCGGCCTGAGAGAAGAGCAGAGGTGTGTGCAGAGGTCCACCCACGTGCAGGCAAACTGCTCCTCATTCCTCCCGATAAGGAAGGAAAGGCCCCGTTCGGCAGGTCAAGAATGGCACCCAGCCAGCCACCTGGGACTGGGTCAACCTCCTCTAGGGAAGGTGCAAATCGCAGCACGGCAGCTGCAATCCATTAGTCTGCTGAGTTTGCAGCGCTCCCCCCCGGCTCCATCTGGCCTTTGTGCACAAGATGGGTGAATTAGATGGGGATCTGATGGGGGCCACCCCTGTGTCCATTACATCTTTAAAGGTGGCTATCATCCCCCCAGGATATGGTACTATTCCTGATCCATTACTTTCGGTTTTGATTCTTGACCAGAGCGGGCTGATGTCCAGGAGTTGTCCTCACTATAAGAGTTCTTACGCCACAGGCCATGGAGCAAATTGGGGATTTAACCAACCCAGGTACATCCACTCCTATTGTAAGCGGGGGAGTCGGGGAAATGACCACCAAGTATCTCCACGAGCCAAGTGATGGGATATTATTGGGGTGGGGGGTGGGGGGTGTTCTTAGGGACCGCTCCTGTGAGGGGGTGAGGAAACAATAGAACCCCGCGGTCGCAACGTTCACCAAGCTCCATCATCTCTGATTGAAATGTGCTACTTTTAGCTACTGTAACAATGTGGTTGGGCCACGGTCGAGCCGTGCTGGCCTGGGAAAGATCCCATCACCTCGGTGACTTTGCACACCTCTGCCACGATCCAGGACTTGATTGGATAGATGTCCTCTCAAATAACAGCCCCGCTTCTCCTGTTTCCGAGTTTCAGGGTCACCTTGACGGGAATCTCACAGTAGTCCTTACTTGCTGACTGCAGTAGAAAAGAGAAGCAAGTTCCGTCAGTAAACGCAGGGTGACTGGTGTTGAACAGCATGTTTGGGGCGCAGAGACCAGCCTCCCCACCCAGGTCTACCTTCAGAACTCTCCTTGCAGTCCATCTGTTTGTTCTCGGGGGCTCCCCAGCTGCAGTCACCGCCTCGGCCAAGTCCAGATCAGAGCGATTAACTGGATAATTGCTCTAATGAGAGCGCGGAATGAATCACCAGAACCATTCTCACCCTGGAAACATTAAACGGGTAAACTGCTGTCTGCGGCTCTTTGGGGCCCCAGAGGCTTCCTCTGTGATCTCCGTGGGCTGCTTTCGCAGGTTTGATCCTCCAATACTAGAAGAACGAACGGAAACATGCAATATAGGATTTTATGATAAGGTTATGAGTTTGGGGAATGACGGTAATGAAGATAAGAATAAAGTGTGGAGTGCAGCTTGCGAGCACAGTTTAGTGTCGGGCTGCCCGAAACAGACTCCACCACTTAGAACAGCAAGGACATGATTGAGTTACGAGTCTTCCGTGATGGTATCTACCTCGTTAGGATGTTTTGAGGATGAAATGAGATAGCACATGAAAATAACTTTGAATAGTTCCAATCACAGGTGCATGCCCGATAAATGTTACCTAAAACAGTCACAAGGTTGTATTGATTTGCAAGGTAAGTATCAAGCCTTCTAAAGGTCAAGAAGAGTGCAAAGGTCTTGGAGACAGTCAGCCATGGCTCCTGTTCTTGAGATGCTTCAGCCTAATATGGCTGAGGCAGCAGGTCAGAATAGGATTACCATTCAGAACAGGAAAAAGGCAGTGACAGAGGGAGGTACTGGATGCCAGGAGAACACAGGAAAGGGGAACTATGCTATGACAAGGGGTCTGGTCTTCACGTCCAGCAGTAAATACTGAAGTTTTAGAGGATTTGTAGAGGGAAAATTGCACAGTCAGTTCTGGAAACATGTACCATAAGATTAAGTACAAGCAGTGTGTCCTGTATGACCCCACTTTTATAAGAAATAAAATAAAAAATCATACACACATCTTTAAGAAAAAGTCTAGCAGAATATAAACCAAAATATAAAGTATGGTTATCACTAGATTATGGGTTTAGGACTGATTTTATATTTTCTTCTTTTCTCCTTCAAGGAATATGCACTAATACTATAATTTTTTAAGTTGTAAATATATATGTACATCTATCTATATATACGATTAAAGCCAAAGAAACCAGAAAAAGAAAAGAGACCAGAGATAGGCTAACAGCAAAACGATGGATGACAGAATATCCGGAACCAGACATGTCCATTCATTGAAACAATTAGAAACTGGACAAAATATAAGATGCAAAGATGCAACTGTTTCCAGGTGTTAGACAATGACATGACTGTGGGAAGAGAGACAAGTGAGGCGGGGCCAATGACATCCTGGCTTTCTGATTGGAAGTACCTCCCAGACTGCTGTGTAAGGAGGGTGATTGTCAGCAGAGCACAGCAGAATCTGAGTTGCGCAGAGAACTCAGAGGATGGGGACGCTGAGGCAGATCGAATGTATGGACCATAGGATCAAAGGTGTTGTACCAAAGGGGAGTTCCCAAAATCTGCACAGGCATCTCCTTGAGCATTTGGCTGGAGATGGAGCCTCACATGCACAGGATGAAACTTCGTGAGGTCAGACAAAGAAAAACTGGACAACTATAAGCTCATACAAGACTGGGAACTTTTGGTCCCAGTGAGCCAAAGTGAACAGCCCTTGTGTTGAACACCCAGGTCATTCAGCAGAAAATGTAGAAGGACCACATCCTAGAGGCAGGGATAAAGTAGTAAAAACACAAAGTAAAGGCTAATCTAGAGCCTTCCTTTAAAAAAATCTAAAAACAAGTCTTGAAAGGATAGAGCTCAATTTCAAGTTCCTTAACAGGCTTCCAGAACAAAGCACAACCCTCTTTTTAAAAAATACAACCATATCCAGCACTCAACTATGTAAAATTCACAAAGTTCAACAAGCAATCCAAAATTACTACTTAGACCAAGAAGAAAAAAAAAACTCTACGTCATAACCAAGAAAAAAATTAGTCATTAGAAACAGACCCAGTAATGATATGGATTTTGAAATTATCTGTCAAGTACTTTCAAAAGCTCTTATTAATATGTGGGAGGGTTTAAAGAAAAATATAAACACAATAAGGAGAGAATAGGAAGATGTAAAATATAAAGAAAAATCTAGGGTTGAAAATGTAATGCATAAAATTCGTGGAAAACTCACTGGATGGAATTAAGAAGAAAACACTGTAAAAAGAAAAAAAAAGAACCAATTCCTGGAAAAACAATCTGTCAAAACTCACATAAGATTTGAGGTGAGTTTTAGATACAACATCAAAAAAACAATGCATGAAAAAAATTTTTGATAAGTTGAAATTCATAAATATTAAAATGTCATCCTCTGCAAAAGATACTGTTGAAGATAAAAAGACAAACCACAAGTGGAAAAAAAATTAGCAAAAGACTTATCTGTTAAGGAATGTTATCCAAAATATACAAATTACTCTTAGAAACTCAACAATAAGAAAATAAACAATCTGATTTTAAGTTGGGCAAAAGATTTGAACAAGTACCTCACCAAAGAAGATATACAGGTGGAAAATAAGCATATAAAAAGATGCTTAACAGTACATGTTATTAAGGAACTGTGGATTGAAACAATGAGATGTCATCACACACCTATTAGAATGGCTAAAATCTGAAAAACTGACAATGCCAAATGCTGAAGAGGATGTGTATTAATTTCATAGGGATCCCTAACTCACTATAAGCTAAAATTTTTAAAGTTTTAGGACAAAGCATCATATATCATAGGAGAAAATCTTCATCAACTTGGGGCAGGCAGAAATTTCCTATATAAGATGCAAAACAAACTATAGATGATAAAAATGATATATTGGATTTTTTCCAATTCAAACTTCTGCTCTTCAAAAAATACTATTAAGAACATGAAAACAACTGTACCTGGGTGGTGGTGGTGGTGAAGGATCACAGTACTTATACCTAGCAAAGGATTTGAATCTAGAATATATATATAAATGTTAATAACTCAGTGTGAGAAGACAGCCAATTTTTTTTAAATTGGGCAAAAAATTGGAACAGACACTTCACCAAAAATGTATACAGGACACATATAAATACATAAAAAGATCAACTTTGTTAGTCATCAGGAAAATGCCAATGAAAACCACAACAGAAACGCCACCACTTATTTACAATGGCTAAGTGTAAAAAGACTCAATACCAAGTGTTGGCAAGAATGTGTATCAACTCAGGTATCCCAAGCTAACAGGAGCATGAAATGAGACAAAGACATTGGGACCGTGCTCACCAGGTTCTTAAAAAGTTGACTATACACTTTTACAATATAACCTGAAATTCCACTCCTAGGTATTTACCCAAGAGAAACGAAAGTCCACGCCCCCAAAGGACTGGATGTCAATGTTGACATCTTCCTTGTTCACAACCAAAAACAGCCCAAATATCTACCAACAAGTGAGTGAGTAAATACACCGTAACAGTCATACAATGGGATACGACCCTGCAGTAAAATGGAGCAAAAGATGAACAAACTCAACAACATGGATGAACCTTAAACTGCAGTGCCGGGTAAAGGGAAAACAGCCAGACACTAAGAATTACATTCTCTGCGGGTCCGTGTATACAATATGTCAGGCAGGGCAGAAGCAATCTCTCCTGACAGAAGCATATCACTGCTGCCTGAGCCTGGAGGCAGGGGACTGACCCCATGGGCACAAAGCCAGGTTCTGCAGCTCCACTGCGGTTATCTGTGTGTATACATTCGTCAAAATCCACCGAACTGCACACATAAACTGAGTTAATTTTACAGTATGTGCGTTATATTCCAATATAACATTAAAAATTAAAATTTTTCAAAAATAATATTTAACTGTAGACAGCTTCACTGATAGATAATTCCAATATTTAAGGAAGGAATAAGACTGATTTTGCACAGCTTGCACAGAAACAAGAAGAATTTAGGGAAAAAACTTCCCAACTTATTTTTTAAGGCTAGCATGAGCTTGATAACCCACATGGGGTGTGCAAGGAAGGAAAATTATCAGTCAAGTTCTCTCAAAGGCTGAGATATAAAAATCCTAATCATAACATTAGCAATTAAATGCAGAAACATGTAAAAAGATAATTCACCATGACCAAATGGAATCTATCCCAAGAATGCAAAAATGCACTAACGTTCAAAAATCATTCAGTGTGATTCTCCACTTTAAGGCAGTTTTTTTTAATGCATGATTATTTCAATGGATGCAAAAAAAGCAAACTTCTTTGATCTGATAAAGATTACTCCTAAGAAAACAGTACTGTAGCAAACATTATATTTAATGGTGAAATATCAAAAGTTTTCCCCTTGATATGAGAAACAAGGCACTACCTGGTACAACAGCCAGTACCACCATTTCTATTCAGCTTTGTACTAAATGGCCCATGCCATTGTAATCAGGAAAGAGAATTAAACAAAAGGTAGAAAGATTGGAAAGGAGGAAATATTATTCCCTTATCATTATCATTCCAAATATTATTCCATTATTCACAGATGGTACGTTTGGGTATGTAGCAAATCCAAAAGAATACACCCGCTAGTGGAACTGAAAGTGAATTTAGCAAGTTTCTGGGTCGAAAGCCAATATTTAAAAAATCGAAAGGATGGCTGTATAAGAACAAGAACTAAGCAGAAAATAAATATTTAAATGATATAATTTACCATAGAATTAAAAAAAACTAGAAATTAACATAACAAATGATATGCAAAAATCTCTATCATAAAGTCTACAGAACATTGCTGAAAGAAATGTAAATATGTGGTGGCATTTTATTCTGGTTTGAAGCTAGATAAACAGAGACATACCAAGTCTATGGTTAAGAAGACTAAATATTGTAAAGATGATAATTCTCAAATGATCTGTACATTTACTGTAATAGTAATCAAAATCCCAGAAATATTTGTGAAAATTAACAACTTGATTCTACAATTTGTATGAAAATGGGCAAGGCTAGCCAAGATAATCTTGAAGACAAATAAAACTGCAATACTCCTCCACCAGTTATCAAGGTTTACTCCAAAGCTACAGTAATTAAAACAATGGTTGCAGGGTTAAGGATAGACAGATGGGCCAATGGAACAGAGTAGAGGGTACAGAAGTGACCCACACACACCCAGCCATTTGATTTAGGATAAAGGTGACAGTGCTTCAGAAAGTGTTGGCGTAGCCAGTACATGGTATTGGGTCAACTGTCCATTTGGGTAAACAAATATCTTGACCCTACTTCACACCACACACAATAATCAACTCTGTACGGGTTATAGCTCTAAAGATAAAAGGTAAAACAATAAAGCATCTGAAAGAAAACATTATATTTTTATCTGATACAAAGATGAGTGAAAGCCTCAAATGTTTGCTATTCAAAGGAGAGAAATATTTATGATTAAAGTAAATCAACACAAATAAATATTCATTTATTATCAAAAAAACAAATTCATGCCCTTAGGACTGATGAAGATTTCTTAAAGCAAAATTGCTAACTAAAAAGGAAAAAGAAAAAAGAAAAAAAAAGATAAATTAGACTTCATTAAGAACTTCTGTTATCAAAAGGCCATCAGAGACTGAAATAACAGAGTAGGAGGAAAATATTTTCTATACACATACCCGACAAAGCACTCGTTTCCAGAATATATAAAGAACTCTCATAAATGAATAAGAAAAAAGCCATCCTGCAAACAAATGAACAAAGCTTTGAACAGGCACTTCAGAATGAGGCATACACATGTGGAAATAAATACATTAAAGGTGCACAAATTCCTTCGTCATCAGGGAAATCCAAATTATAACTTCACGGAGATACTACTACTTGTCTACCCGAGTGACTAACATAAAATGCAATGAAATAGAACAGAGTATATCGACCAACAATGGAGCACCTACAACTCTGATTCCCTGCTACCAGGATGGAGTTTGGGAGCGTGCTGTGGAAAAGGCGATCTGTCTCTACTGCACGGGAGTTCCAGCTCCCTCACCCTGTCCCGTGTTCCGTGTGGGTCAGGCATCCTACATCTTGTAGCTACGCTATCTGGGACACATGGTCTGCGAGGTTGCCAGAGCAAAGAGAGGGGTGAGAAAGCGGGTGGAGGGTCCTCAAGAGCCAGGCTCTGCCCACAGACCACTGATCACTCAGTCACTGGCCCTCAGCTCAAGTGCCGGAGAAAATCAGGGCCGGAGAAAAGTGGACAGCTCTTTGGAAAAAAAAATTTGATCTCTACATATTTCACACAAGTAATTTTAGATTAATCAAAGATGTAAATATAAAAAATAAAAGCAGGAAATAATGTTTCTATTATTTTCCAGCGGGAAAGATTTTACCAGGTATATTATAAAACCTGAAGTGACAAAAGAAAAGAGTCATATTTGGTTATGTAAAAATAAAAGTTTTCTGCAGGGCAAAAAACTCATCAGAAGCACAGTCAAAAAAGACAAATGTCAACAGCAAATATTACAAAAGAAATAAAGGAAGGAGGGAGAGAGGAAGGGAGGGAGGGAGGAAGGAAAGGAGGAAGGAGAAAGATGTACTTCATACACAGATTAAAACTAATTCCTTTAATGCATGAAGAGCACCTGAAAATCTGTAACGAAACAACCAACTGCCCAGAGAAATGGGCAAAGATAGGAAAAGGCATTTCCTAGACAAGGCAGCACAGGTGGTTCTTTACTTTTTTCTGTATGTATTTAATCTCCAGTCTCATTCAATTGCTACATAGTCTCTGTCACACATTTAACAGATAATTATTGGGCTTCTATTATGTACCAGGCCCTGTAATGGAGGATTTCAAACACACCGATTGATTTGATTGATTGATTTCAAAAAACTCAGAGTTTAGTGGGCATCCAAAGGTTTGATGTACACAAAAATTCTTTTTTCAACCGGTTTTTTGAAGTATAGTTAATTTACAATGTTGTATTATTTTCATCTGTACAGGAAAGTGATTCAGTTTAGATAGATAGATAGATAGATAGATAGATAGATAGATAGATAGATGGATGATAGATAGATAGATAGATAGACAATAGATAGATCCCTTTTCAGATTCTTTTCCATTATAATACAGTATTGAATATAGTTCCTTGTGCTACATAGTAGATTGTTGCTGTTTATCTATTTTAAACATAGTAGTATATATATGTTAATCCCAAATTCCTAATATATCTCCTCTCATCCCCTGCTATCCACCTTTGATAATTATAAGTTTGCTTTCTACATCTGTGAGTCTCTGTTTTATAAATAAGTTCATTTATATAATTTTTTTATATTTCATAGTGATATCATATGATATTTCTGTTTCTCTCTCTGGCTCATTTCACTTAGTATGATCATCTCTAGGTCCATCCATGTTGCTGCAAATGGCTTTATTTCATTCTTTTTTATGGCTGAGTAATATTCCATTGTATGCATGTACCACATCTTCTTTACCCACTCCCCTGTCGATGGACATTCAGGTTGCTTCCGTGTCTTGGCTGTTGTAAATAGTGCTGCTGTGAACATTAAGTGGTTCTTAAACATAGTGAAGCTGTTCAGCCTCCCTTGAAATCAGAGAAATGCAAAAGTAAAACTCCAGAGAGGTACATTTTCAGGAACCAGACAGATAAGACTCAAAACTGTGAGAGCACAGGGTGGACACGGCCCTCCCCACCCACCAGGTGTGCTGGGCAAAGCGTGTCCCTCTTCACCTGGGCCAGGGGGAGTGCACACACCATTCCAGCCAGCGGTGACTTCTAGGTGTTCATTCTTTGGATTTTACTCTCTCGAGGGTGGAAAATGTTGTGTGCCCAATGCTCTTCATTGCAACATTGTTTGAAATGGGAAAAGATTCAGGAAATGATGTAAGTGTCCCTCAGCAGAGGACCAGTTGATGGGTTGTGATGCATCCATGCAAAGGCCTGCTTGGCTGCCGTGAAACTAACGATACGATGATGATATTAACGTGTATGTTTGGCTACAAGAAGATCTCCAAGACCCTGCCGAATGAAGAGCAAGGTGGGGCAGAGGGCTGTGGTGGACACAGGCTGTGTGAAAGAGAGAGTCCTAGTCAGCATGACCACATGCCTGGCCACCCCAACGGCCTGGAGTTCACACCTGAGAACCTGGGTGGAGAAGGGCAGGGCTCCTGGGACCCAGAGGGAAGATGGGCCCTTCAGATGATTTGCACTTGAATTGTGTGCATAAAGGAAAACAGAACAATTTCAGGGGCATCCCTGGTGGCACAGTGGTTGAGAATCCGCCTGCCAGTGCAGGGGGTGCGGGTTCGAGCCCTGGTCTGGGAAGATCCCACATGCCTCAGAGCAACTAAGCCCGTGAGCCACAACGACTGAGCCCATGTGACACAACTACTAAAGCCCGTGCACCTAAAGCTCCACAACAAGAGAAGCCACCACAATGAGGAGCCCGTACACCACAACAGGAGAGTAGCCCCTGCTCACCACAACTAGAGAAAGCCCACAGGCAGCAATGAAGACCCAACCCAGCGAAAAATATATAAAGAAATAAAATAATAAATAAATCTTAAAAAAAAGAACAATTTTTTTAAAACCCATTTACCTGGAAGCCACAGACCCTGGCAGCAGCTCCTGGCTGCTGGTTCCACAGGAGGGGTCTGGGCTTGTGCACTGTTATTAGATTTTTATTTTATCTTCCTGCTCAAGGGCCAGGGGCACTTCTCCAATGCTCCTACATTTTTAAAATATAGTCAGAGAAACCCTTTTAGTCTCCAGGAGTCTAAAAGTGTCTGAGGGGACCCGGTGACAGGGGCCGGGCTGGTCTGGACTCTGCTGTCACTCTCAGACCTCCCTCCCTGGCTTCTGATTTACTTTTTTCTCTCTTCCTGCCAGTGAATGCAGCTGGTTGGGAAAACAGCATCTTCCTTTCCTGTGGCTGTTCTTAAACAAATGAACAAAAATTCTGAAGTAGCTGAAACCTATCATGTGTCTGACCCACCCCACCTGGTACCCAGTCTGGTCCATGGACACCACGACTAGATGGAAGGGTTTAATTCACTCCCTGGTGTAGGAGGCTGGTGTGAAGATGTTCTGAGTATCTTAGAGATGAACATTTTTCACCAAGTTGCTCAACCCAATAAGGATAACATTTTGATGAGAAATATCGTCTGTTTTTATTCCAGGAGGCTTTCAAGAATACTATTACAATTCCATAAGCTCTTGGTAATATCTTAGGAGAGCCCATAATACGTTCCCGCCATGCTAAGTTTCTACAATAATGCACTCAAGTGCTAATACTTTGCAAGCTTCGAGGAAAACTTGTGCCATTACAGTGAAAACAATCCCTGCGATTTCCACGGAGAGCACAGCTGTCAGGTACAAGAGAACATTTCAAAACATCTCCTCCAACACCTGTGTTTATTTTTAAATGCATATATGTTTTCGCTGGGGAGGAAGGGAACAGAGGAAAACACATCCAGCAGAGCTGACTTGCAGGGAATTTGAATCAAATTGTTTGACAGTTGCCCACCACACTGAACACAGAAAGCAAATACCAATTAGAAACTAATCATCAGATCAAAATTTGATTATCAACAGGAGCGAGACTGCAGAGACGTGGGAACGCAAGGCACGTCGGAAAAGTGAGATGACATCGGAGATCTTCGGCTGACCTACAACGGTGCGAGGACAAGAGGACGCGGGGCAGATAATGACGGCTGTGGGTCCATCTGGCCGTTTGACTGAAAGTCCCAACAGGGAAGCCACAGCGATAGCCTCTGTCCAGATGAACGTGGTGCTTCTTTAGGGCTAGTTCCAGCATCCTCGGATGAAGCAGTTGGCCAAGTCCCCGTGCATAGATTATCATTGGCTGGGAGTGTTGGCCGGATCTTACCACTTCACACTTCTTGTCATCTGTCACTTTTTAATTTACATTAATTTGGAGGGAAGTCGATCCTAAAATCCCTTTGGTTGACTTGGGAAGGGTGACAGAGAACACGGGATTGGGGGCTACTCTCCTAGTCTTTCAAAGGGACCTGACCACGGTCCCCACTGTCCCACCAGGGAAGACAGGGTAGAAGAGGAAAGAGTCCCTGTACCTTTCGAAACAGCCCACTGGGTTTCATTCCCTTCCTCTCCTCTGTCTTCACTTGGGCTCTTTCTTTAGGTGGAGGAGACAGCAAGGACTGGGGTTCAAATCCCAGCCCTGCCAAATCTCTAAATGTCACTGAGCTTTGGTTTCCCTGTCTGTTAAATGAAAAAATGGGAGGGTGGGTGATAATGGCTTTACTCTCATTCTTGGCTTTTAAAAATGTATTATGAAATGTCATACATTCTAAAGAGTGTATATAACGTATCTACACAGCTTAAAGAACAGTAATACAACAGGCACTGTTTACCCACCACCCACCTGAAGAAGCATCACCTATAATGTGGGGCCCTGCCTCTTTTGTCACCTCTGCACCCACCAAAGCCCACACCTCCCTGAATCCTGTATGCTTCCTGGACTCTCTTTTCTTTATACTCCAATATGTATGTGTGAATCCCTAAACAATTTTGGCTTTCTGGGTTCTTTAATCTTACGTAATGGACTCTTATCCTATTCTGTAATTTGCCCTTTTTTGGTGAACATTATGAGCTTCTAAAATTTTTATTTTGAAATAGTTGAAACCTTGCAGAATAGTTGCAAGAACGGTACAGATAACTTCCACAGGCACTGTACCCAGATGCCCCAACTTTTACCATGCTGCCACCATCCCTTTTCCTCATCCTTCGTGTGTGTGCGTGTGTATGTATATATTCATTTTTTCTGAATTACTTGAAAGTAAGCTGCACACATCACTCCCCTTTGCCCTTTAATACTTCAAGATGCATTTCCTATGGAAAAAGATACTGTCTTACACAACCACAGTCCAGAGAATTTAATATGGGTACAGTACTTTTATCAAATCTACAGTCTCTATCCAATTCTGATGGTTTTCCCAGTGATATGTTTTACAGCACTTCCTGCCCCCTTCCCAGTACACAGTCCAGGTCAGGACCACATGCTCATGCCTCTTTAGTCTGCATCTCTGGAACAGCTGCTGGGTCTTGCTTGGTTTTTCATGACACTTACGTCATTTAAGAACACTGGCCAGTGATCCCATAGGATGGACCACATTGGGTTTGTCTGATGTTTCCTTGTGCTCAGATCCAGGTTATGCAGGCTCGCCAGGATCCCATCCACGTGATGCTGTCACCCTCTCCAACATCAGCTCCAGAGGTGTGCGGTGTCGACCTGCCTCCCTCCAGGCGATGTCAACTTGGGTCACCTCCCAGGTGTTGCCTGCCTTCTCCGCTGCGTGGAGACTGTTTCCCCAATCCATGGAGAAGGATTTGAGACCACACACATGCCCTGACCCTCACCAACCCCCCCGTCCCCATTTAGCCTCCATTGATGACTCCTCCCCAAGCCAATCTCGACCACGACTGCGGTGAAACCCTGACTGCAAGCCCTCCGTATTTATCAGCCATCATTCCACCGTGAGGAAGACCCTCCTTCTTCCTCGTCGACCTGCACGTCTCCTGAAATATTTGTTCACCTATTTGTGATCAGGATGGACTCACTGAAGTTCTGATTTCCTTTGAAGATCTCATTAACCTAGATTTGACCAATGGGAGCCCCCATGTCCCGTCAACATGCCCCATCATTTTTTTCATATCCCATCAGTTCATACTGAAAACTCCAATTCCAATCCACCCGCACAGGTTTTCCCATGTCTACCTCACTCTGTGCTTCTATTTGCCTTTATTTGCAAGGATAGTCCTGCCTCCCAGCACCTTGATATATTTACCCATCTACTTAACCCTACGATACGCATAAATAGTTCCAAAATCGCTACACCCTTCCCACCCAAAACCAAACCTCCCGAAACGAGGTTAAGGTTGGTCTGCTGTTCTTTCCCTGGACTGAAGGTGTATCATCAAAGTGCTGTATGTACTTTTTGGTTTTAGTTTTTTTCACTTCAACATGGTTATATTAATCAGCTGAAATGTGTTTGGGTTTGGTTGCTTCTTTTTGCCATCGGTTTTAGGGCTGCTTCTCATTTTTGTTGATTTTTGCTTGTTAATTTTATGTTCTGCTGCCTTCTTGTTAGGGGTTGAACATGTCCAACTCAAATTTATATGTGGAAGTTCTAACTCCCAAGACCTCAAAATGTGACCTTTTTGGGAAATAGGGTCCTTGCAGATGTAATTAGTTAAGATGAGCTCATGCTGGAGAAAGGTGGACCATTCAAAATGCATAGTAGCCTTATAAAAAGGGGAAACTTGGACACAGACCCATGCATAGGGAGAAGCCACGTGGACGTGAAGTCAGATGTCAGGGTGATGCTTGATTAGAAGTCATGGAATCTTTGCCAAAGATTGAAGCAAACCACCAGAATCTAGGGGAGACTGTGGAACAGATTTTCCCTCGTGGCCTCAGAAGGAGCCAACTCTGCTGACACCTTGATCTTGGACTTCCAGCTTCCAGCACTATGTGAGGTTAAATTTTTCTTGTTTAAGCCTCCGAAGCTGTGGTACTCATTACAGCAGCCCAAGGAAACTAAGAATACACTTCCTGAGTTCTTCCACAGGCTGACTTACCCTATCACAGTTCTCTACAGTATTCTAGAGAGACAACCACCATATCTGGTAATTGAGGTGTTTTACTCCCTTTAGGGAAATGTGAGAGGGTGGGGGGCACGCGTGCCATCAAGTGTGGACAGTGCTGCTCCCTGGTGTGGACAAGACACGTGTCCTGTCTCCGGGTACATTTCCGGGGCATACAGACCCCAGGATGTGAGCGGCTTGTCTTCTCACTCACCAGAAGGTGCCAGGTGGGTTTCCAAAGCTGTTGTAAAAAGTACCCTCTTATGAGCAAATTCTCCAAGTGCCTTTTGCTCTACACCAGTCTATGCTGTTGTCGAAAGCGTGAAGCTTTGCCAGTGAGGAAGGCACAGCTCTCACGTTTGAATTTGCTTTTTCCTAAACCCCCAGTGAGTTGGGTGCCTGTTCAGACAGGTGGACTGTGTATCCCTCTTCAAGAAAATGCCAGCTCGGGCCTTCAGGAGCTCTTTATACATTCTCCTTTTTTTTTTTTTTCCCCATTATACTTTATGCAAGATATTGAGTAGATGTCCCTGTGCTATACAGTAGGACCTTGTTGTTTATCTATTTTATATATAGTGCCGTGTATCTGCTGATCCCAGACTCCTAATTTATCCCTCCTCTCCTTTTCCCTTAGGTAACCATAAATTTGTTTTCTAAGTCTGGAAATCTGTTTCTGTTTTGTAAATAAGTTTGTATCATTTTTTTTTTAGATTCCACATATAAGTGACATCATATGGTATTTGTCTTTCTTTGTCTAACTTACTTTGCTTAGTATGATCATCTCTAGGTCCACCCAATTTGCTGCAAATGGCATTATTTCATTGTTTTTTATGGTTGAGTAAGATTCCATTGTATGTGTGTGTGCGTGTGTGTGTATATATGTACCACATCTTCTTTATCCGTTCCTCTGTTGATGGAGATTTAGGTTGCTTCCATGTCTCGGCTGTTGTAAATAGTGCTTCTAGGAACATTGGGGTGCGCGTATCTTTTTGAATTAGAGTTCTCTCCAGATATATGCTCAGGAGTGGGAGTTCTTTGTCGATTTTTGCATTACAAGTATCTTCCTCAGACACAGACCCTTCCTGTGTCTTGATTTTCACTTCATAGCGTCCTCTGTTGAACAGGCATTCTGAATTTTAATGTAGTCACATTTACTAATATCCTCCTTTATAGCTATTGTTAATTTTTATATCCTGTTTAAGTAATTCTTCCCTACCCTGAGGCCATAAAAATATTTTCTCTTATTGTCTTCTAAAAGTTTCATTGATTTTCCAATAAATTTGAAAAAGTAGATAATTTTCAATAGAAAAATTAAGAAAATTTACTAATGATTGATAAAAAATTTGGGTAAGTCAATGTCCATTAAAGAAACAAACCAATTAGGAGAAATCTCTCTTCCTCCCTCAGAAGGCACCGAGATGGTTTGGAGGCAATCTTTTAACAAACTAAAAAATGAATTATGCTGAGATTTGAAAAATAATAAGAAAAATTTTCAGAGACCCTAAGAGGAGGGAAAACTACCCAATTCACTGTATAAAAGTAGTGTAAAATTGGTGACAAAACTTCCAAAAATGATAAAACAATAGATCAATTTTCAATATAAAGACATATGTAAAATATTTTAAAATACATTAGCTAATCAAGTGTAGCAGTGTATCATTTTAAAAAGATTGTATTTCATGACAGAAAAGGATGTCCCTAGAAAATAACATCCAAAAATCCCTTAATACAATTCATACTGACAATTAAAGAAGGAAGCACACACGAGCGTCTCAGCTGACGTACACACTCAACCTCACTGAAAATCAGGAAAACATCTTAACACAAAACTGAGATTTCTCCTACCCCTCAGAAAAGCAAAATTTGTAAATAAATTGTGACATTTTTACAAAATGGTGTGCTTGCAGTAGCTGAAATAAATGAACAAAACCTGAGATGTATCAACATGGAGAAATCTTTAAAAACCTAACATTGAGTTTAAAAATTAAGTTTTAGGGTGATACAGGATATCACTTTGTTAAATGTTTATTGCTACACTTGCAACTTTCAATTAAACAAGTAAGGATGAAGATACCAGACTTCAGGGCAGCAGCTGCCTGGCGGCCACGGTAATCCTACAGGCCCCTCAACATCATGGGCTGTGCGGAAGCCCTGATGGGGACATGGCGGTTCCCCCGCCCCGGTCCCATCCTTGGGGGCCCTTCTCACCTTCTCCCCTAACTCCCAACCTCAAGGCATTTCTTCCCTCAGTTCTCAGGGTTGTCTTTTATGCCTCCATGTGTCGGGGGTCGGGGACACAGAATGTCACGGCAAGGATGCTCGGAGGAGGGGGCTCTGCGGATGCATGGATGGATGGACGGCAGAGGTGAAAGTAAAAACACTCCCTGGAGTGTTTTTGGACCTGTCAGTCTTGGCAGTCATTATTAGAACTGAGGTCTCCACTCCTGGTGGCCTCTCACCAGTGTTCATTAGGGGAGCAAAGCATTCAAATGATCTCTAATTCTAAAGCCATCTTTGACACCAGGTACCCTGATGACTATGTGTCACTAGATCAATTCCTAAATTAGTCACTAAAAATAGTCTCCTCCAACATACATGCATATATAGTGTACTTCAAAGCACCACCCCACCCCACCCCCAGGGCCCATAACCCTAGGGAAATAATCTCAGCATGAGTTTGTGGCCACTCAGCTTTGTCCATCAGCAAACTGAATGTGACAATATGTGAAAGTGTTCAGTTAGATGAACTTTCATTTTCGGGAGGTCCCAGCCGTGGTCTCACTCTCCGCCTCATCCCAGAAGATACGTCTGCACATCGGAACATGTTGACTCTGACCTTGTTGGGTTCACCTCACTGTCGGAGTCTCAGGGACGAGGACAGCAAGGGTGTAGTCATTTCTTATCCCTGCTAAAACAAATTACTGCCATCTGAATGGCTTAACACAGTGCACATGAATCATCTGATGATTCTGGAAGTTGGAAGTCTGAAATGCATCTTACGGGGACAAAATCGAAGTGTCTGCAGGGCTGTGTTCCTTCTGGAGTTTTCAGGAGCGGATCCCTTCCATTGGTTTTTCTAGGTTCTAGAGGCCACTTGTACTCCTTGGCTTGTGGTCCCACCTCCATCTTCAAAATGCGTCCGTCCAAACTCTGCTTCCGATGTCACATCTCCTCTAACTCTGACCCTCCTGTCTCCCTCCTACAGGCACCCCTGTGATGGTATTGGGCCACCCCGATAATCCCATGTAATCCCTCACCTCGAGATCCTCAACTTAATCCCATCTGCAAGGCCCCTGTGATCTGGTAAGGTCACATATCCACAGGTTCCACACATCAGGACAGAGACATCTTTTGGGGAGGGGTAACATTATTCAGCCCATTCTGTGGTACACTCACCTCCTGAAATCAGAACTAGACTTCAGGTTTTTCTAAATTCTTCTATGTCTCTTCGCTTATATGCCTTTTCTGGAAAATATGTAAAATCAGTGCATTTGCCCA
The DNA here is from genome assembly GCF_030028045.1 of Hippopotamus amphibius kiboko. Classification (NCBI taxonomy): domain Eukaryota; kingdom Metazoa; phylum Chordata; class Mammalia; order Artiodactyla; family Hippopotamidae; genus Hippopotamus; species Hippopotamus amphibius. The sequence continues at coordinate 2,481,697 of NC_080186.1, read as the reverse complement.
GATAAGCTAGGATACCTGCAATAACCACTAACCCAAAATGTCAGTGACGTAACGCACATTCATTTCTCACTCCAGCAAAGTCATCTGCACCTTTCTCCAGGGTGTCCTTCCTTCATGCTGGAGCAGCAATATCTGTATCCAGAGATGCTGTCCACACCCCATGGTAGGAAGTGGGGGCTGGAGCTTTGCAAGCCAGCAATTAAATACTCCTCCCCAAAGCATCACCTCCACTCACATTTCCTTGGCCACAGCATGTCACATGGCCACCCCTAAACTACAGAGGCCAGGACGTGAAATCTCCCCACGCAGGAGGACATAGAAGAGAAGCAGATTGTGGTGAACAAACACCCAACAGGCTCCTTCTCGAGGGCCTGACTTGTCAAATCACAGGCCAGGCACCTGCATGGTTTCTTCTGGAGCAATGAAAACAACAAATCTGGAAAATAAAACCAAGGCTCTTTTCTAGGCATCATGGAGATAAAAAGGGAACTTTAATATCTTTTGCTAACACATTGGAGTATCCTGAAAAAACAGAAGTCTGTGTCCTTTGCTATCTGTAAAATAAACAAATCCTTGAGTGTCCCTCACTAGGGCACCTTGGTGAGTCCCGTTCTCAGGTGAAGTTGGAGCCGGCGTAGACCCAATTCATCTTTGAGATTGTCACAAGCTGTGCAGACAAGGACAGCAGCCGGCCCCCGGCTCTCCTTGGAGGATATCTGCCCACAGCCCCTCCAGGTATTTTGTGGGATCATTAAGTTTGGACTCAGTACGGGAGCCTCTGAGGCAGAATTCCCAAACTTTTAACCTCTCAGGAAATTTCCATCCTTTATTCTCCTCCACTGACTCCAGGTGTTGAAATCCACATGCACACATTAAAAAAAAAAAAAAAAACTACACGTAATGAAAATTTCAGCACGTTTCCCCACGTTTTGCCCAGTGACAGTATGGATGGATACACAGCACCTCGGTCAGCCTGAGAGCGGGCTACCCTCCTGCATCCACGTGGCCTCTGCCCTCTCCACGAGCGGGAAATGTACCCGGCACAGCCCCAGCTCGCTGTCCTTGATGCTGAGGGTCCTGGGACTCTCGGGCGGCGTGTCTGGTAACAGGGAACCCCTCACAGACTCTCTACCTGAGATGAGCATCAGTCTACTCTTTTCATCCTCAGAACAGCCCTGAAGCAGGTGCTGCCACTACACTTCCATTTTACAGGAGGAAATGCGGGCCCAGAGAGGTTGAGTAACTTGGCCAGAGTAACGGTACGGGTAGGATCACATCCTCCCAAAAAGATGTGCTGAGTCCTCACCCTCAGGGCCTCGAGATGGGGCCTTTGGTGGACATAGGGTCATTGCAGATGGAATTAGTTAAGATGTGGTCATCCTGGAGTCAGGTGGGTGCTAATCCCACATGACCAGTGTCCTTATAGGAAGACAGACACAGGAAAGCAGAGACACACAGGGAGAATGCCTTGTGCTGATGGAGGTTTGGGGATGCATCTGAAAGCCACGGACACCAAGCCAGTGGGCAAAACAGAAGAGGCAGGAAGGACCCTCCCCTACAGTTTACAGAGGGAGCACAGCCCTGCCAACACCTTGATCTCAGACTTCCAGCTCCAGAACCGGAAGAGAGTATATTTCTGTTATTTTAAACCCCCAGTTTGTGGTACTTTGTCAGCAGCCTCAGGACGTGAATGCAGGCACCAGCTGGCGAGGGGCAGAGCAGGACTGGAACCACAGCCTGGCACTGGAGTCCCTGGTGATCAGCCTAGTTCTCCCAGCAGCTCATCTCCATCCTGCACCCCTGAGCTGCTCCCACAAACACAAGGCGACAGGGGATAAGGTCAGCAGACAGGCCCACGCAAAATCGGAAATGACTCACCATTTATGGATCTACAAGCAGGGTTTTGTGTTTAGCACCCTGCCAGCACACCTTGATTGCTTCATGGGGGATAAAACCCGACGACTGCTCCTGAGGCTGCGGTTCCTAAGGTTTCTAGAGTGTCACAGGCCTTCCCCAGGAACGCGCATGTGCACGTGTGTGCGCACACACACACACACACACACTCGGGGCCACATGGCCCACCGCAGCCCCCCCCCCCCACCAGAGCCCCTGCGCTCCGAGGGGAGGGAGGAGGTTGCGGTCTAAGAACTGACCTTCATCCCGAGTTCTCTGACTCTAAGGGCACTCGGCGCCCCGGGCCAGCGCGAAGGAGAGCAGGACGAGGCCCCTGCAGGCGCCCCACACAAACTGAAACCAAAGTGTCCCTGCCTGCTGCGTCTCCAGAAGAACCAGATTCTCAGGGCCCCAAACACCCAGGTTGATGGAGCTGCATTCAGACCCCAGCCCCACCATCTCTTCCCACAGGAGAAACGGCAGTCGCCCTCTGTAGAAATGGGCTCAGGACCCCTGCCACAGGGGGTTATGGAGGGGCAAAGGGATCTGAGGGCACAGAGCAGGCTGAGGCGTCTCAGGCCACAGGCTGGAGCTCAGGCGTCAGCGCAGAGGTGAGCCAAGGCCCCCCCAGTGTGCTGGAAGCAGACAGAGGGAAGGGAAATGCCAGGGAGGGAGAAAAGGGAGAGCCTTCAGGGCAGGGACCCCGAGAGCGTTGGGGGCGGCAGCACCAAGGCCACCGTCCCACCCAGCTCACCCACCTCTGCTCCGTTCCTAGGTTGGCTGAGCCCAGAAAGGACCCCCAGTCTGGAGCACCCAGGGAAGGAGCCGCATCCCATGAGCCCAGCCCGAGGGCAGCAGGACAGAGAGATGCTCTGGGCCACGAGGACTGTGGACCCACCATGTGAGATGTGCTTGCTCTGTGATACTCCTCACCTTGCATGGAGGCCCTGGGGGAGGTTCTATTAGAAATAAGGGCTTTTTTTTTTTCTTTTTTCTTTTTTGATTTTGGCCGCATCACGTGACTTGTGGGATCTTAGTTCCCCAACCAGGGACTGAATCTGGGCCCTTGGCAGTGAAAGCACTGAGTCCTAACCACTGGACCACCAGGGAAGTCCTAGAAATAAGGTCTTTGCAGATGTGATCAAGTTAAGATGAGGTCATTGAGGTGGCCCTGAACCAATACAACCATTGTTCTTATAAGGGGACAAAGTCACGGGGAGAAGACGGCCACGTGACGCCGGAGGCTGAGATTGCGGGCAAGTGACCGCAGCCGAGGGTCGTCTGCAGCCCCCCAGGAGCCAGGGGGGAGGCCTGGAATGGACTCTCCCTCGAAGCCTCCGGAAGGAACCCGCCCAGCCTGCACCCGGATCTGCGACTTCTGGCCTCCAGACTGTGAGGGAATGCGTTCCTGCTGCCTACACCTCCCAGGGTGTGTGGTTCAGCCCGGGACAGACGCAGGTTCCCGTTATTAATACCACTTGAAGACAGAAAGTGAAGCTCCGAAGGTTAAGGAACACTTTCTATTAGTTACCTGTTCTGTATACAGCAATGCGTGTATGTCAGTACAGCACAGGGAGCCCTACTCAATACTCTGCAATGGCCTTTGTGGGAAAAGAGTCTAAAAAAGAGTGGAGATATGTGTATGAATATATAACGGACGCACTTTGCTGTACACCTGAAATGAACACAACATTGCAAATCAAATCAGTAATACCCCAATAAAGTTTTTTCTTTTTTAAGTAAAAGGAGGCACTTTCTACAATTCACGGCTCTGTAGGCGGCAAAGTCATCCAAGCTCTACCCGCACTGTTTCACCAGCCCGCTACTCATCTTCATCTGCAGAGAAAGCCCCGTGTGAGCGTCCTGGGGCTGCCCTAACAAAGTCCCGCAAACTTGGTGGTTTAAAACAACAGAAATCTATTCTCTCACAGTCTGGAGGCCAGAAGTCCAAGGTCAAGGTGTGAGCAGGGCCATGCTCTCTCTGGAGGCTCCAGGGAGGGTCCTTCCTGCGTCCAGCCCCTGCTGGTCACTGGCCATCCGTGGTGTCCCTTGGCTCACAGACACGTCACTCCAGTGTTGTGTCATCTCCTTGTGTGTCTTCCCTCTGTGCCAGTCTGTATCCGAATGTTTCCTTTTTATAGAGGGGATCAGGGCCACACTGCACACATATATTGGATCAGGGTCCCCTAAAGATTCCATTTTAACTTGATATCCTCTGCAGAGATCCTGTTCCCAAATAAGGTCACACTGTAAGTTACTGTGGGGTTCAGATTCCAACATAGCTCCTTGGGGACCGAATTCAATTTTGAACACTTGTCATTGGATTTAGGGTCCACTCGGATAATCCAGGGTGATCTCATCTCAAGATTCTTAACTTAATTACATCTCAAAGATTTCTTTTTCAAATAAGGTCACACCCACAGTTTCCAGGGGTTAGGAGGTAGACGTGTCTTTGGAGGGGCGGCACCATTCAGCCCCTAAAGGTCTTGGAGCTGGTAATTCTCCTGTGTGTCTTCTCCGCCTGGTGCCACCACCCCCAGGCCTCTCGCAGACAAAGCCCCTTGTGTTTACAAGCACTGCACACCCTCCCTGTACCTGTCTGTGGCTTTGGGGTTTGCAGCCCCTCTTCTTGGCCTCAGTGGCTCACTGGAACTCCGGGGTCCTTTCAAGCAGCCTTGCTGGCAGACTCGGATCTAATGGGTCTGCATGGCTGGGGCATCAGGACATTTCAGAGCTCTTTGCGGGATTCTCATCTCCATCCAGGTTGAGAATCCTGGTTTATAGGGCCACTTGGGAGTCCGCTGTCATAGATTTTGTTTTCACAGCAACCCTGAAAGGTCAGACCAAGGTCTCAGGGAAATCAGGCCCTGAAAGTCGTCCTGAGGTCACTTCCAGTGTGAGACCTGAGGATGATGTTCTCAGCACAACAGGGCCCCTGGCATCTTCACGTGAACACATCAGGTGCGGTTTAACCAGATCCAGAGACGTGGCACCCAGGGTGCAGGCTGTGGGTCTGTGTCATGTGGGGGGCAGGGGCGCAGCTGCTGAGTCTTCAGCGTGGCTCAAGGGTCCGGAGCAAGAGCACAGAAAACAGTCCGTGCACCATCGCAAGCTCCTTAATGCAGGTGACCAGAACACAAAGCAGTTTCTGTGGACTCTGGTCCCCACCCTGTGTCCAAACACCATTTTCAATGTAAAGTACGACAGAGCAACAAACGCGGCGTGAACTTTAAGTGGCATTCATCAGCAACTAGGTTTCCTGCATCATGTGATCGCATCCCAAGAAATATGCACGTGGACGGTATTTCCACCGCTGAGTGTTCTCTTTACGCTTTCTGAGCACTGTTAAACTCAGCCCCGGCCTTAGAGAATTCTCCCCAACACAAGCTTTCTATAAACACGCTGGCTCGTAATTAGCACAAGGATACAGCTCTCTCTGTGCAGTGGCTTGCCTCTGATGTGGCATTTCCAAACAATCATTGGGAGAAAAATATCCAGCAACTGGCCAAGAAGATTAAACTCCTTTACCTCTGAAGGATAACTGGCCAGGCATGACATGTGGACTCAGACCAGAATGGCTGCAAAAGGGGCTTGATGTAACATTTTCCTGCTGCACCTCCCACCCTACCCCGAGCCAAGCAGCAGAGACTCGCTGCTGGAATTATTCAACCTGAAAGGGCAGGCTTGAATCTGACACCTCAAAGATGCTAAAGCAGGTGCAATCGAAAGAGAGTAAATAAAATTGCACACAGGTAACCCATTAAAAAGAGACACGAAGCAGAAACTACAGGGTAGGAGCACAGAGGTACCTCTGCATTAATAGGTTGTGTTCGTTTGCCAGGGCTGCCGTCACAAAGGGCCACAAACGGGGTGATTTAAACACCAGAAATTCATTGTCTCACGCTTCCGGAGGCTGGAAGTATGGAGTCAGGGTGTCAGCAGGGAGCAGCCCACCATGCTCCTTCTGAAGAGGCTGGGGAGCTGTCCCAGGCCTCTCTGTGGGATTCTGGGAGTTTCCTGGCTGGTGGTGGCATCACCCCAATCCTTACATTGCTGTGTGCGTGTGTGTGTGTGTGTGTGTGTGTGTGTGTGTATCCAAAATTTCCTCCACTGATAAGGAAGTTCTTCTCCAGTGTGACCTCATTTAACTAATTACAACTGCAATGACCCTATTTCCAAGTAAGGTTGAAAGCAAGCAGGGCTCTGTGGTGTCCCCTGCCTCCTCTTCGCAGAAAAGCTTTAACTCCCAAGGCTTTCTCCCAGTTCCAAACAACAGATCTAATCTGAGAAGTGAGAAAATGCAGGAAGAATGGAAAACAGTCAAGCAAGACAAAATAATAATGGTTTAGCCACTCAACAAGAGTCAAGGACTTTTAGTTCCTCCTCAAGGGCTCTAGGTAATATTCTGAGCCATATCCTTTAAGCAGTTTTGCAGATACTGAAACCCCCACCAGGTAGAAGAACTTAACTGTATTCCGACCACCAGCACGTAGACCCCAGACCTGATGGAACCAGAAAGTGGATGATGTTGATTTGGGATGACCTCACCACCAACCAATCAAAAGAAGGTCCAGGAACTGATCATGTACCCTGAGACCCTCTCCCTCACCCTGCCTTTAAAAACCTTTCCCTGAAAGCCCTGGCAGAATTTGGGTGCTTTGAGTCTGAGCTGCCCATTCTCCTTGCTTGGCCCTGTGGTGGGCACCTTGTGATAAACACCGCACTTTCCTTCACCACACCTGGTGTCAGTAGATTGGCTTTGCTTTGCATTGGGCCAAGCAGACCCAAGTTCGTTTCAGTAACAAGGTCACATCTGAGGTCCTGGGGGCTAGGCCTTCAACAAACCAATTTGGGAAGGACACGATTCAACCCATAACACAGGTGGAGGAGTTGTTTCCAATCTCTCCCCAGGCTCTACCCAATCCATTAGGAGAAAGTCCCTCGTCTCCCCTCATTCCAAGTGATTTGCATATTGTATCCCGGGGGGTTATGGGAAATCAAATCAGCTATTGGCTTGAATCAATGAGTCAGTCAAACTCCCCAGGAGTCCATCCCAAGAACAAGATGAGTAAATATCTGGTAGATTGGGCCAGTTGTCCATCAGTCAGACTGACGTCAGGGCGGGACTAGCTGAGGCAGGAGGCACCTCGCTGTCTAGGAGGCCTCCTCTCCGAGAGCCATGTACACGCAGGGCCAGCACTTGCTCAGCCCTGAGACAAGCATCTCCTTAAAATCTGCCCCTGAGGTGCCCTGTTTACCTTGCCTGGTCCTTACCCACTGCTAGTAGCTATAGGACTAGGATGTGGTTCGGGCTTTTTCTAAGACCTGCATCAAATCACGACCCGAATCTCCATCAAAAGTAAACAAACCAATCTGAAGAGTCAACTCTGGAAGATGGTTCACCACCCCCAAAGCCCACCCCCTGCAATATGAAATACAAAACATAATTGTTACTGTGGAAGACCCAATAAAGGCGCTTGACTATTGTGGGAATATTTCATTTCTTTCTAATTTGTTGGAAGCCACCCTCAGCAAAGAGATCACAAAGCTTTTCTTCTCTCTCGTACAGGCTTTGATTTAAATCCAGTCCTCACAAGACCCAAGGCAAAGAAGAAAACTACGGAGTGAGCAAAAGTTACTTTCCATGTATAATTGGAGAAAATTGAATGGGTCTTGTTCGACGGGCCCTTTATTAAAATTTTTCCCCAGAAACTTCTTGCAAACAAGTTTTAGAGAGAACTGACTTCTAAGCGCTGGGATGCCTGTATCCCTGGTGGGGAAGGGGAATGGTTTAACTAGGCAAATTAAAATGTTTACAGGACCGGGTTTTCTCCCCCTTTGGTTTTATATAAAGCAACAACACTGATTTAGGGAACAAATGCTAAATCTTCCTTTAGTTCCCTGCAACTCTCCTTTCTAATCACGGGAAGGAAACAGGAAGGAGAGCCCTGCACTGCCGTAACGGAGAATAATCAATGGGCGATTTGTGGCTTAGATGCAGTGTCTGCCATCAGCTAAAAGGCAACTTAGCCGTGTTTACAGGCGTGCATGGCGGGGCTGCTCCAAGGCAATTACAGTGTGGCCGAGAAACTCACGGAAAATCACCCCCTCCAGAAGGGTCAGGCAGAAATCCACTTGGGAAGGCACCCAGGCCACCCCAACCCCCGTGGGATCTTGCCTTAAAAATAGTCAATGTGACACCAAAATCCACGGGAAGGGCTATGGGATAGCAGAACAGTTTCCCCAGAGACCTTCTTGCCGTGAGACTCCAATTCAGGAGACCTCAAAGCCCAAGCTGTCCATCTGATGCAGAACAGAAAAGGGAGACAGGCTCTGGAGGGCGGGGCAGGGCGACAAGGCACAAGGACCAGAGAGCAGCTCGGCCAGGACAGCCCTAGGGCCACTTCAGCTGGCCTGCCCAGCCAGAGGCTGCACACCGTGGGGGTAAAAAGAGGTACAGGGTCATGCGCCCCGGAAGTAGTTTTCAGCTCAGCAGGGAAAAGTCATGTGTGCCATTAGCGACAACAAAGGCAGCAACGCAGTGTTCAAAAGTGCCACAGTAAATGTGGTGGGGACGCTCTTGTGATGGGCTTCGGAAGAAGGTGAGACTTTCTAGACCAAAAGGATGGCCAGAGGAAGGGTGAGAGGTCTGGGGACACACAGCCAAGGTTCGCAGAAGGTGGGCCACTCAGTCTGTGAACAGAAAATCAAGCTGGGGTCTGTATGGCTAGGAGAGCTCCCGAACACAGCCACTAAGGAAGGGGCTCAGCCGGGATGGAGTCTGACTTTTGACCTGAGGCTGTCATCCAGAACGTCTGCCAGGAGCTCGTGACAGTTTATCTGCTTGTCAGACCCTGACACAGCACATGATTCCTCAAGGACAAATATTTTCTGACTGGCATCAGTCATGGCTTTTGTCTTCACAAGCCCCTGACTCTTTCTCTTCCTCAGAACCCTCTTGTGGGGTATATGACTCTGTCTCTCCCAAATTGCAATTCTTAAGAGCCCATGTAAACTCTTTTCTTCTTTGCAGCCTCTTGCATGATTTTCTTGGTTGACAACTCATTCAATTTGTATTTATTGAGCACCTACTACAGCTCTGGGAATAATAAAATGAGAGATTAAAATGGCCCAGCCCCTGAATTCTAGCACTGTGTGGCCTGTCTGCTGACGGAGACAGTAAACAGTCATCGTAACAGTCTGTGACTCTGGTGTCTAAGACCAGGCTTGACAGCCCGTGAGGCTGCATAAACATTTGCGGAATGAATGGTAACCGTGTAATGAGGACTCTGGGTGTACAGGAGATGTCCACGAGGACAGGATGTCGTATGGCTAAAGGGACAGCGAGCTCTGTGAATTCAAAGTGGGGAGGATTTATCATGGGGTTAGTGGGGGTCAGCCAGCCCCCATGAAGGTCACCAGGACCTTGGGGAAGGGTAGAACTGGGAGAGATGGGGATGGAGATGGGTAGGCGGGCTGACAGAAGAAAGGGATCTGAAACCAGAAAAGCTGTGATGTGTTTAGGACCATAATAGACCGTTGGGTGAGGCCAAGACACAAGCAAGGTCCGTGGGGGAAGAAGTTTGGAAGGAGCTTTTACTTCCTCCTGCAGGAAGCTGAGGGTCCCTGAACGTGTCCTCCAGCTGTTGGTGTTGGGATCAGAATGGACTGCGCAGGAACATGAGGGGACATTCTGGGGTGATGGGCACAGTCTATATTTTCATGGGGGTGTGGGTTCCATGAATGTTAGCCTTGGTCAAAAGTTACTGCATGGTTTGAGGCTTTGTGCATGTCTCTGCATATAAACTTTACCTTAAAATATAAAAGAACCATAAGATTAAAAAAATTTTAAGTGCTCATCAACTCAGAAAACAGTCGACCTACACCCACGATTCTCAACTGAGGGCAATTTTGCCCCCTCCTCCCCTGGGGTCATTTGGTGATATCTGAAGACTTTTTTTTGGCCACCATAACTGTGCAGGGGGCAGGGGAAGGGAATGCTGCTGGAACCCGGTGGTCGGGAGCCAGGTGTCCGCTAAGCATCCTGCATTGAACAGCCACCTGTGATGTGAGACCTAAAGTTTCACGTTTGGCCTTGACAGCTCTGAGCCTCACAGGGTCCCCAAGGCTTAACCTCAGTGCCCTTGCTCTTGCCAGACATGCCCCCCACCCAACAGGAAAGGATAGTTAGGCAGTTCCTTCCCCTGCCAGACCAACTGCACCCGCCTGCTCCTCAGACTCTGCCAGACGAGAAATCACTCAAAAACAGCCAATCCCATCCTCCCCCAGGAACGGGGGTCACCCTGCCCTCTCATCACTGTGAAACGCTTGCTGACTCCCCCTGCTCCTGAGTGCAGCCCCACACGGCCCTGCACGTGGGGAGGGGGGGTCCTTCCCTCCCCTGCTGTATGTGTGACTAAGAAACTGATATTGAGCTCATCTGTCATGTTGGGTGTTGTGAGCTCGACCATCCTATACCATTTAGGGTGGGGGTCCCTCCTCCAAGAGGGGTGATCAGAAACATCCTCCTTCCAACAGCAAAGAGGCATCCAGCACAAAGTGCCCATGGTGGGCAGTGCCGGGTACAGCGTGAGAGGTCAGAGGGCTCCTTGGCTTAAAATCTCCCTCCCAGCTGCCTTCTCAGGACCTGACACCTTGTCACTAGAGAATCATTTACCTGGGCTCCTCTTCCTCAGGTCCCTTAAAAAGTATTTCAGTCTCTGGGAAGTAGAAAATGTGAAACAGAAATTTGTCTTGGGTGAGAAGGGAGCAGGAAAGCCTGGGACCCACTCTGCCCACGTTCCAGGGTCTTGGCCACAGCCTGCAGAAGGAACTTTCAGCTGGTGAGAGACTTGCATCATTGCACTAACTGGCCCGGCTGGCGTTTTCGTTACCAAGTCCAAGCTCATACTGCTTGCCACATGACAGGCAAATAAATGGAGACGAGTTGTTGGGCAAAGAATAGTGACTTTATTCAGAAAGCCAGCAGACCCAGGAGATGGTGGACTCCTGTCCAAAGTCACCCGAGTTAGAGTTCAGGTTTCTTTTATGCTAAAAGGGGAGGAGGGTGTGGGTGGTTGTTGCAAACTTCTTGGTGGTGGAATCCTCTGTTCTTGCAGCTGTCCACAGGTCAAGTCCCTATGTTCCTGTAAACTTCCAACAAGACAAATGTTATTCTCTGTTCTGCAACTTTTTATCTCTATATGAATGGAAAGTATTTTACCTTTAAAAAGACTTGGGAACAGACTATTCTGTATATTTCAAGCTATAGGCAACATCCTTTTACAAAAGGTGCAGAGCCAGCCTGACTAAGCACAGACCACAGAGCACAAGGGTCAGAGCTAGAGGGAGAGCCCCCAGGTGGAGTCGGGTCTGTTCTCCTCTGTTACATTTTCTCTGTGCTGCTAGGGCTGAAAGATAGACATGCAGAGGCTGCAGGGCAGGAACGGGTATGCACCGAGGCTGGCCACTTCTGACAACTCACAACAGTCCCACGAGCGTGGCCTCCTGGGGCTCCCGGCCACCTGCATAGAAGCCAATCGCTCTGTCCCAGGAGCCGTCCCTCCGACTGGCCTCCATCATGTGGCCACATTGGTTTCCTTGGTGGCACCACCTCCACCTATACTGACCCCCTTGCCTGTCATCTGCTTCCTCCATGAGAGTGCCCCCTCCCCTAGGACCAGGGCCTCGCCTGCCAGGGTCTGGCTCAGTGTCTGCAGGAGATGACCCCACCCTGAAATCTCCAAGGCAGCGCCTCATCCGAATGCACAGAGCAAAGCTTCTCCTCATTCCCACATAACACGGAGGTTATGGAAGGTTAGAAAGCAGGGATGCTTCCTGATGGAGAGGAGGCCCAGCTGACTCCTCGAGGACCACAGGGTACGGTCCTCAGTAATCTCCAGGCTCCTGGTGTCTGCCTTTGGGAGACCCCTCCCCTTGAGTGTGTGTGGTGGGGAGGGAGGCAGGGACCCATGCCCACCTGGCCAGGGACTGTGGGCAGCCTCTAGCACCTGAAGGTGGCCACCGGCCTCCAGCCAGCAAGAAGCCAGGCCTCAGTTCTGCTGCCACCAGGAAATGAGTCCTGCCGATAACCGAGGAGCTTGGGTGCACAGTCCTCCCTGGTTTTTCCTTCAGATGAAGACACAGTCTGGCCAACATTCTGATGGCAATATCACATGAGGCCCTGAGCAGAGGACCTGGCTGAGCCATGCCTGAACACCTGACCTGCAGAAGCTGTGAGATAACATGGGAGCATGTCATTTTATGCCACTAACTGTGTGGCGATCTGTTACACTGCAATGAAAACTAATACGAAACCCCACAGATCTGAAAGGCTAAGGCCACAGCTGGCCATGGGCCTGGGCCAGAGGGCCAGTGCATCCGCTGTGAGTGACACATAATGTCTCCTTTACGTGTCACAACAGGCTGGCTTGTGTGAGCAAACAAGGAATGACAGCTGAGGGTGGCTCTTCAAACCCCCACTCCATCACTTATTCCACAAACACCTATTCGCGCTGAGGTTGGCCTGAAGATACGGTGATGAACAAGGCATGGACAGCCCTCTCTAGGGAAGCCCAATCTGGGGTGCTTCCTTACGTGACTCAGGTGGCTGGCACCCCTCACATTCCAAGGCTGAGCTTCATCCAGGCCTGACACCTGCTTAGTTCTGTGTTGTATAGACACACACAGGTGATAAGGCTGAACTATGCTCAGTACGTATTTGCTAGATGGAGCAGGAAACGTTATTGTTTCAATAACACATGCTCTCTGGGGCCCCCTCTTTCACAACCATCTTCTGCTCCCCTCAGTCACTCCTCTGCCACTAGAAGTTAGTGGAAAGGAAGAGAGGCAGGGAGGAAAAGGCGGAAACAGCCACAGCACCGGCGGTGTTCCTGCTGATGTTCCCATGTGAAATTTTCTCTGAGAAGTGGTGAGTTCTCCGTTATAACAAATGCTGTCTGATTATCTGTAATATCCCAGAGATTTCTTTGGAACGTTAGGTCAAGTCTACTCTGCAGTTTCATATAAATCCACTGATTAGGGGAATATACCCAAGATCTGGGATGTGATGATGATTGTGATTTACTGATAGATGCGACCACAGACAACCTCAAGGATGGAGAAAAAAACACGTAGATTTTTTTTGCAGCAAAAGACAAGTACGTTTCCTCAGGAGAACAAGGGCACCAAGTGGAGAGAAAAGAGGTTTTGAGAAGCAAGAGAGACAGGTGCTGTCATGGCAGTTAAAAAAAAAAAAAGCCTAGATGTTCAAGATGCCTTCAGAAGCCTCCTCCTGGTGCAGCAGGAGAGGCAGGCAGACTGGCTGATGCTGACATAGAAGGTGAAAAGGACTTTTTGCAGATGGGAGGAGCTCAAGAGGCCCCCTAAGCCTGCACCCACACCCCCAATAGGCCAGTATGCCCATCCTGACTGAGGGACCAGGTAACACAGTGGAGGTAAACATCTATAAAATCCATCAGTTTGAGCATAAGCCACCCATTCTCCTTGCTTGGCCCTGCAATAAACCTTTCTCTGCTATAAAAAAAAAAAAGAAATATATATATATATACACATATATATTTGGAAAAGTGGTAAAAAGATCCATCAAGTGGACAGGGTCCCATGTGGCCTCTCCCGTAGTGTCCTCCTGGGCATAGTCTCCAAAGAGATATGTCCTCTCAGTGACTCTGGACTGTGAGCTCCTTCCTAGGAAGTCTGGTCAGACATGCTTCTTCTGAGACCATTTAGCTCCACACAGACCTGGGCCTGGAGGTATGTGATGCTGCTTCTATCTGATGCCGACATCAGTGCTTGCAGAGGAAAGGGGAAAGGGCCAAGCCCCTCGATCCAGTGATGGTGGAGAGTAAGGTCCCTAGAAACTCCCTCTCAAACCCTCCAGAGCAGAGAGTTCTTTTTCCTCCAAGACGCCAGCGCCTCGCCGAGGAGCCTTCACCTGCTTCAAGACCGTTGCCTGCAGTTCTGATGCCTGAGTGACATTCTGAGGTTGTTTAAAGGAGAAGTTACAAATAGAAACAATTTGGGCCTCTTGACGCCCGTGAAATGATTGGTGCTTTCACAATTATTTATGGGAAACTCAGAGATCATCTGCTGACTATTTTCTCAGCCATGGCTGACAGTCAAGTGAAATGAGTTTTGCAATTTGTTTTTCTTTCCTTCCCTCTCTCTGTCTCCTTCTTTTTTCTTTTCCTTTAGTTAGTTTGCTTGTTTGGGATAGCTGGGACCAAAGGTGATGAGACATGAAAGTTTCCAAATGGGAAAAACGTCTTCTTTGTGGATTGGAATACAACGAAGGATGATGGGTGGAGAGCAGCTTTGCGACACTCACAGTGCAGCTGGTGGGTCAGCCTCACATCATATCCTCTGCCCCTCACTTCCTCAACCACTGCCTCTACCTGTTGGGGTCCCCCTTCCCATGCAGGAGTCTTTGACACGTGTCACTTTACCCATGTGTGTGACTTTAGTCTGCAGGCCCTTTCACCCCCAGGCTGTTACTTATGGAATGTCCTCATGAGAATGGTTGGCTTCCCAGCATCCAGGGTGTGAACCTCAGCTCCTGCCAACGAACCCCTGCCCAGAGCACCAGGTGCCAAACACACCCAAGAGGGCCCTACCCACAAAGAGAAGGACCACAAGCCTGGATGAGGGAGTGGGCTGGGTGGGAAGAGGGGCCATGCCAGGGCTCCAAGCTCTATTCTGAACCTCATGAAGGTCAGAGCATCTGGGATGTAGGAGGTGGGGGGTGATGGCAGTCATGTGTCTTCCACCTGACAGTTACGTTCCCAAACTTCTGAGCAGAGGGCTTTGCAGGTGTGGCAGGGACTGATGCCGGGCACCAAACCTGCACCTGTTTAGACCACATTTCCCAGCCTCCTTTGCATTACCAGAGGGTCAGGTAACTGAGTTCCAGCCAATGGGATATGAGCACAAATCACTGGGTTCACAAAAACCCACAGCATGCGATCACGCGTCCATCAAAGCAGCTTTTTTGTGTGAAAAACAGGACTGCTGTAAAACAGGGAATGAGCACGTTTAAAGGTCTACACCTGAATGAGGGAGCCGGAAGGATGGTAAAGCTTGTCCAGTGGGAATTAGAAGAACAGCATAATACACACATTGGGGGGATAAAGGTTGGAATAAGCTAACTGACTTAGAGACAGAACCAGGCCTGTCCTGGAGCGACACCCTTCCTCTGGACAAGAATCTACAACTGACCTGAACTTCATAGCATCTAGGCCTTCAACCAACAGAAAATAGCAAACAAAATAAGTTAAATAAAATTACAAACAAAACAAGGATGTCCACTCTCACCTCTTCTATTCAACATTGTACTGGAGGTTGCAGCCATGGTAATTAGGCATGAAAAAAATAATAAAAGTCATCCAGATTGGAAAAAAGAAGTAAAACTATATCTATTTGCAGATGCCATGATTTTGCGCATTGAAAAATCCTAAGAAATACATGCTTACACACAAACACACACACAGAAACTACAGAGCTTCCTCAACTTACAATGGGGTTACAGCCTGATAAACTCACTGTAAGTTGAAAATACTGTAAGTTGAAAATTCATTTAATACACCTAACCCACTAAACATCAGAGCTTAGCCTAGCCTGCCCTAAATGTGCTCAGAACACTTACATTATCCTACTGTTGGGCAGAATCATCTAACACAAAGCCTACTTTACAATAAAATGTTGAGTATCTCATGTAATTTATTGAATACTGTACTGAAAGTGAAAAGCAGAATAGTTGAGAAGAGAATAGTTGTTTATCCACGTCATCTCAGGGCTGACCAGGATCTGTGGCCCTCTGCCTCTGCCAGCATCACAAGAGTATAGTACCACATATCGCTAACCCAGGAAAAAATCAATATTCAAAATTTGAAGTACAGCTTTTACTGAATTTGTATCACTTTTGCACCATCCTAAAGTGGAAAAATCATAAGTTGAACCATCATAAGTTGGGACCTTCTATATCAGAATTAATAAACAAGTTCAACAAGGTGGCAGGATTAGAAAAAAAACACAGAAAAATGAATTGTATTTCTATACACTAGCAATGAATAAGCAAAAAAAAAAAATAAGAAATCAATGCTATTTACAATGGCATCAAAAAGAATACAATACTTGGGAATAACTTTAACAAAAAAGGTGCAAGACTTATACACTGAGAACTGTATAAAACTGTAAGACACCACTGAAAGATATTAAAGAAATATATAAGTGAAAGACATCCCAAGTTCATGGATCAGAAAATTTAATATTGTTAAAAATAGAAATAACCCCCAAATTGACCTACAAATTCAATGTAGCCCTATCAAAATCTGAGCTGCATTTTTGTTTTTTTGCATGAAGTGACAAGCTGATCCTAAAATTCATATGGAAATTCAAAGAAACCAGAATACCCAAAAAATATTGAAAAAGAAGTGAAAGGTTGGAGGACAGACATTTCTCAATTTCAAAATTTCCTACAAAGTTACATTAATCAAAACAGTGTGGTACTGGCATAAGATCAATGGATTAGAATCCAGTGTCCAGAAATAATCCTTTACATTTATGGTCAATTGATTTCAATAAGGGTGCCAACAGCATTCAATGGGGAAAGGATAATCTTTTCAACAAAAGATGCTGGGACAACTGGATGCAAATAAATAAAATTTTGCATGCAAAATAAATAAAATTTCACACCTACTTCACACCATATACAAAAGTAACTTACATGGATCAAAAACCTTAAATGTAAGAACCAAAACTATAATTCTCTTAGAAGGAAACATAGAAGTAAATCTCATGACTTGGGTTAGGCAATGATTTCTTAGATACGACACCAAAAGAGATAGCTGAATAAATTGGATTTCATCAAAATTTTAAACTTTTGTATTTCAAAGGACCCTATCAAGAAGGTTAAAAGACAAACCAGAAAATGGGAGGAAGTATTTGCAAATGCTGTAACTGATAAGGGACTTTTATCTAGGTACTAAAGAACGCTTACAACTCAACGATGAAAAGATATCAATTAGAAAATAGGTAAAGGCTTTGAAGGTATCAATTAGAAAATAGGTAAATGCTCTGAAGAAGACACACAAATGGCCAATTAGCGCAGGACAAGATGGTCAACACCATTAGCCATTAGTGAAAATGCAAATCAAAGCCACTTCACACCCAGGCACAGACACCTGACAAAGGCTGTGGGTTCAGGTGACACAGTCTCCAAATCCCTATTAGTTGGTCATTCCAGGGAAAGGTAATGGGAAGGGTGGGTGGGGCATAGGGGCAGCGGCCTCCACGATTAGCACCAATGGTGACCATCATCCTCTGTGGACCCTGAAGGAAGTGTAGATGACCCCATGTGGGTGCCCCTCTACTCCCGAGGAAGGGCAGCAGGCACGTCAGGACACAGCCCTGGATGTGATCAGGCATCTGTTTCTGCCGCTTGCTCCCTGCACGACCTTGGACAGTCCTGTCCCTCCCCAGGCTGAGGCCAATTATCTGTGAAAGACAGTCTTGGATGAGGTTACCATGGCCCTCTCCGGCTCAAACACCCTCATCCTGCATTTGCTGCTGCTCTTGGTGACTCAAAGCCTTCACTTGCAGCCTGCAAAGTGGTCGTCCCCAAGTCCCCAACAGCAAAGCACAGCTAATTAAAGTCTGGCTGTGTCAAGACACTTTGCAAACCGGAGCCACACATAGGTTATTTTTGAAAGATTCCATCTCTCGTGACTCACAAGAGCTTCCTGCCAGAATGTCAAGACAGTAGCAAAACCACACACCCCAAAGCCCCAGAGCCGGGCAAGGACTCCCTGCTTGGTCCTAGGACCACACTCTAGAGCATGCAGGCTTCCAGAGCAGGAGGTGATGGACGACAGCGGCCTGGCCCCAGGAAACAAGCCATCACCTAACTTTTCACACTCAGAGACTCATCTACACGTCTATGACCCCATGAGCCAAAAACACTTCCCGGCACAGAAACATTTGATATTGACTTCACCCACCCCACCGAGAGCTATAGCACGTGGCAGAGTCTGGGAGAAGGGGCAGGGCGGCTGAGGCTGGGGGAGGCCCCCAGCTGACCAGCCATGGGTGCTCCCCATGGGGGTCTCGATCCCTGCGAATGAAAAAATCAAAGCCATTGTTGCGTCACCCCGGCACACGGAAAAGAGAATTTATCAGCTGCATCTGCCCATGTGAGTTCATTTATGTTCTGCAGGTGTCCCACGGAGAAGCCAGGGGAAGAACAACGCCGGCCAGGTGATGCGCGTCTGAGTGGGCCTGAGGCATCTCACTCTCGGTTTGTCAGCAAGATGACTTCTCTGATTGGACAGTCTGCCGCTTCCAGCAAGACCACCCTCCACTCCAGATGACAGCTTTTACTGATCTCGCTTTCCTGCGTGCCACTGTTCCGCCAGGATACCTGAAGCTACTGTCTCATCTGGCATGAGATCACAAACTCCAGAGGGACCCCGGAATCCCCAGGAGGGGAGCACACGATCAAAGGAAAAGAAAGGGCAGTTTCTTGCAGACATCAACGCCCGGAACCCTCAGTGGGTAACAGAGCTCCACCCTCCTGCTCAGCTGAGTTCAAGCAGCTGCTGAGCTCTCAGGCCCTGGCACGTGCACGGAGGCAGCGAAATCCACTCAACTCCGACAGGACCCAAAGGGGGGGGATTAGGTCTATGCTAGCGGCCACAGGAAAGGAATCCGCCCATCACATAGCTGGGATCTGTACTCTGGGTACCACGGCTTGACAAATGGCTCTGACGATGGCCGTGTACCCTGGCAGGGGGACCACTGTGTCCCACACCACGGAGGGGAAATTTCCTGGAGGCAGGCTCATCAGAGGAGGAGGGGAGGATGGAGGAGACCTTTGGTTCCCTCCCCTGACATTTCCAGGGCTCCATCATTCAGAGGCAGAAACAGCTGGGTGAGAGGAAGGTGCAGGTCCCGCCCACAATAACTGCATTCCCATTACGTGCCGTGAACATCATAGATCATCTGATTTCCTTTCCACAGCAGCCCCAAGAAGCAGGTCTCCTGCCCCTCTTCTGGAAGCAAGGCCACTGGGTCTCAGAGAGGTGAGGGGCCAGCCACAGTCACACAGCCAAGAGATGACGGGGCCAGAGCCAACCAGGATGGGATTCCAGCACAAACTTGCCTTCGTGTGGTCGGCAGTCACTGGTCACCTCCTGTGGCTGCACCAGGACAGGCGCTGGACATTCAGCTGGTGTGTGAATGCAGGGGCTTGACACACACCAGGCTGTGGGGACCCAGGGGGCATGAGGGAGCCCTGTCTTTCCTCACAGAGGTGCAGCCTTGCAGGGAAGACAGAGGTGACTCAGTCAGGGGTGTGTCCCCGGCACCTGATCCCAACTCAGGATGAAGGAAGACTGCCTGGAGGAAGCGATGTTTCTGCTGAGACAGGAAGCCACCCAGGAGCTGGCCAGGACACGGACGGAGAGGGAGGAAGGCAGGGTGCTCCCATCAGGGGGACCAATGCGGGGAACGGCCAAGAAGTGAGAGCATCATCGACCGTCAGAGAGTGACAGGAGGTGCTGTGGGGCAGGGTGGACGGGAGCGTGGATGGGGCTCAGAGGTCAGAGGGCACCTGAATGCCCATGGGAGGCACTGGGGAGCTGGTGGGTTCTCACGGGGCAGGGGGGTTGATGTGATTAGATTCAGGTGCTTCTTCCATTTCTGTCGATACACCACCCCCTGCAGCGACCAAGAACTCAGAGGCCCCTCTGGCCCACCTCCTGCTGGCCTCCACCCCATCTGCCCATCAGCCCCTCAGGGGCCACAAAGGGCAGCGACCCTGGAGCCAGCCTGGGCGGGTTGGAATTCTAGCCTCGTGTGGTTTACATGGGCAAACATCCAAGCCTCTTTGGGCCTCAGTTTGCTCATCTGTAAAATGGGGTAACAGGACCTACCTCTCAGAT
This sequence comes from Hippopotamus amphibius kiboko, assembly GCF_030028045.1. Classification (NCBI taxonomy): domain Eukaryota; kingdom Metazoa; phylum Chordata; class Mammalia; order Artiodactyla; family Hippopotamidae; genus Hippopotamus; species Hippopotamus amphibius. The sequence goes on along the minus strand of NC_080186.1, from coordinate 2,461,850 downwards.
GGCTGCCCAGCACATAATCAGAACCTCAGGGCAGCTATGAGAAGAGACAACCCTTATGCTACCCCTTCCAGCCACTCCTCGCCACCCACACGGCTGCACCGTCCAAGTCACCCCCAGACGCTCTGGACACCAGGTTGTGTTTCTACAGTCCTTCCCTGTGCCACAGCCAGACAGCCCCCCCTCCAAATAAACAGGAGAACGAGTCCTATCAGACCTGCAGAGGCTTCCCACCATGTCTGAATTCTGAATAAACTATAAATTCCTCCCGGCTTCCTGGCTTAGGACCCACCCACCGCCCTCCATCTCAGCTCCCCCCTCTCCCGGGCTCCTGCTTTGTCCCCAATTCAGGGCCTTTTCTCTCGCTGTCCCCACTGCCCTGGGAGCGTCCCCCATCCCCAGAGAGGATGTTCCTGGCACCCTAAAGCCCCTCCCCGCCCTACTGGTGCTCCTCTCGTCCTGCGTGCTGCCTTACTTTCCCCGGAGACAGGCCCCCACTCAGCACCACGTGTTGTGTGGATTTGCAGGCGTGTCCATCACCCTGTGATGGGGAGGTCACTTCTCGGCCTCGTTCCCGCTGCACCCCCAGCTTTGAGCGGTGTCTGGAGCACGGGGAGCCTCTAAGTAGCTTCACCTGAAGTGACCTCCGGAGGAGATGGTGGCAGCCATGTGGGCAGAGTGGGGATGAGGCTCCGGCTGGAGGTGGAGGGAGAGGTGGGGCCGGGAGAGCTGGAGCAGTCGGGGCTGGCGGGGAGTGGGGACGGGTGGGAAGTGAGGGGGGAGGGGAAGAGAGAGACTCCCAGGCTCCTGGTGGAGCCGCCGCATGGAGGGCACCTGCTGCGGGTTGAAATGTGTCCCCCAAAGGTAGGTTGAATCGCCCACACCTGGGAATGGGACCTCATTTGAAAATAGGGTCCTTGCAGCTGTGGCAAAATGAAGATGAGGTCATATTGGATTAGGCTGGGGCTTAATGTAATAGGACTAAGGTCCTTATAAGACGTGTCACAGTTTGATAACCTTGAGAACCACAGAAGCTCATCAGGAGACCCCCTGAGGCCGGACTGAAGGAAAGCAGGCCCTGCAGACGCCTTGGTCCTTAATAGCAAGCCCACCCTTGAACCTTTGCTATAAGACTTCTCACCAAGTCCCCCCGGGGTGGGGGGACACATAGGTTTTAGGGGCAGGAGCCCACTGTGTCCCCCTTTGCCTGGCAAAGCAATAAAGCTATTCTTTTCTACTTTACCCAAAACTGACTCCGAGATTCAATCTGGCACCTGTGCACAAAGGCCCAATTTTTGGCATCAGGTGGAGACCAAAGTGCAAGGAGGCTTAGACATGACGCTGCTTCATGAGCCCTGTCTTCAAGGCCATTGAGGCCCCTGCTTCCAGGTCATTACTGAGCAACTTCCCAAGGGTTGCGAGGAAGGGAGAAGAGGTGGAACCCAGGGCTCCAGCCAGGGCAATCAGGTAAGCCTTGCAGGAGGCGGTGCCGTGCGGGCTGTACCTCACAGATGAGCAGGATCTTGATGAGTGAAGATGGGGAGGGGGCTCCAGGTGCAGACAGGATCACGGGAAAAGCCCAGCAGCCTGAGGCCTCCAGGCCCACCAAGAGGAGTGTGTCGTGGGTGGACTCCAGGGAAGGGGGCTGCCCTGCATGGGAGTGGGGTTGGAAGGAGGGAACAAATGAGACTAGGGAGGCAGGTCTGAGCCAGGCTGGATTTCTTGCCACCATCTGACCCTCCAGGTGGAGGTGGCACAATGCCAAAGGACCCCTCAGGTGCCCTCAGGCAGAGAAAGCCCCCTTTTACCAGGTAAGATAGACACAGCATCTGCAAGCGTGGGCTTTGAGGTCAGAACGAACACGAGCCGTGTGCCCTGAGGCAGGTTGCTTCACCTCTCTGTGAACGGGCAGCACAGTACCCACCAGCTGAGGCTGCTGTTGGGATTTAAACAGATAATGCACGTAGAATGCCCGGTGTCCTGCACTGGTAGGGTAGTGGTCGTGGTCTACACATCAGAAGGAAACACAGAGACTGGAAGGGAGATACAGCCACAGAGACAAGTCACATCACCATTCCTTCATTCACAACCATCATTTATTTACTGAGTGCAGCCCGTGTGCCAGGCATGGTGACAGGTAAGAGGAACGGGGACTCCTCGAACCACGGAGCTCACAGCCCTGGATGGAGGGAGAGGCTGGGGAGGAAGAAATCCTTTTCTCTACCCACCTCATGTTCGTTGCCTAGGGCCCTGCAAATTAGATGGAGAAAAGACGGATTAACAAAAGAAAAACAGAAGTTTATTAACACATGCATCACGCAGCACCCAGACATGAGCCACTCAAAGGGGTGGTTAGAACTCGGGCTCACGTAGCATTTAACAAGAGGACGATAGGTTCCTAGAGAAGGGACAAGACAGCGGAACTGGTCCTTGAGTGTCTAAGGCAGCACATGGTGGGAGGACACAGGCATGGGGGGCCTCGTGGGAGACAAGGGCGGGTAAGCAGGGTCTGTGGTGTGGGTTCCTCTGGGCTGACCAGCGTCCAGCACTGCCTCCGGTGATTCACTTCCGTCCTTCCTGGCTGGCGGAGGAGGAGTTTTTGAATTCTGGGAGCTGTTCTTTCACTTTTCAAAATGAAGAGCAGCTCAAGGAGGCAAAGGGGCCCTCCCAACCCCTCCTGACTGCCTCCTCCTTCACAAATTTGCGTCCTGCTTTTAGGCAAATGGCAGAGGACAGAGGGCTTTTCTTGTATCTGCTCATTCCCAGTTCTCTTCAGCTCAAAATAATCAATACACCAAGGTGGCCTATTTTGAAGACGCCCGTGCTGCTACCTTCACCAACACCTGGTAAAGGATGAATTCCACCATCCAGGTGAGACACGCAGATGGCCTCCATCCACCACAGCAACAGGAGTGGAGCTGGGAGGAGGAGGTGGGCTGGGGGCTACTGAGAAGGGCCTGGATGCACATGATGGGGACGTGGAGTAGAGGCTCCAACAGGTGACGGCTGAGTGATGACCTGGGGTGGGGGACGGGGCAGCATGAGGAATAGTTTCAGAGAGAGAAGCTAAGCTTTGAGCAGACTGAGTTCAGGGCTTCAGGCCATGGTGGGGGAAGTATAGAAAGACAATGGCATTTAATAAAGAACAGAGACCCCCCTGTCCAGCCCTGCACCTGCCCAGCCACGCGTGGGCACGTGAGTGTGGATGAGACAGGACGCTTCGTATGTAGCGCTTACGGATGCTGACTTGCTATCTGCGTTTATTTCTCTGTGGCGTCTAAGGGCCCGAGAGTACGTGATGCAATTCCATTTCCCACGCAGCGCCCGGCTGTGCTTCCCAATCTTCCCCAGGGGAACCATCACCTACCAGCTCAGGTAAGTAGAAAAGCTTGCTGAGAGGTCTAAAAGCCTGCATTTCAGTCTTCAGCTCGGAAACTTCCAGTAGGTGAGCAGAGACAGGAGACAGGAAGGAGGGGCCAGAGGAGGAGGCGGTCGGGAGGGGTTGGAAGGGCCCATTCACCTCCTTGAGCTGCTCTCCATTTTGAAAAGTGAAAGAACAGCTCCCAAAATTCAAACTTCTGCTCTAGAAGAGGAGAAGCCGCGAAGGTTGGTGACTTCTTTATGTGTGCAGTAACTGACGCCTGGAAAAAACCAGCAATTTGCCTCAAACCCAAGATTCTTGGCTCCAAATCCAGGCTGTCATCATTGCAGATCCACAGAGTTTTGGGGACTAAAAGGCACAGGTTCTTGGGGCTCGCTGTCATCAGTGCCCCTGCCTCGAATCAAGCCCCTCCACCATCAGCCGCCTTTCCAGGGAGGCCACCGCGGTCCCCACCCCTGCTGTCAGTGCCCCGTCCCCTGCAGCTCCCCGTTGGCAAATGATTAAAAATTGTGCCAAATTATCACTGATACGAAGTGCATCAAGAAAACAAATTAAGTCTAACATTTGTGCGGTGACAGCTGACCTTTGCATGATTAAAACGAGCGGCTGCGAAATGAGGCAGATTAAAGATATTTCACTGAATGGAGGGAGCGATCTCTAACCCTGGGCAAGTTCCTGGAGAAACCGGTTCTGGCAAACCTGAAGGGGAGACACCTCCATCACACCCGCAGCCTATTTGCCACCTGCTGGCCTGAGGAGGGGCTGCTGGCAGGGGAGAAGCATGAGGGTAGGGGCTTCCCAACCAGCTGAAACAGGATAAGGTGGGTGGCCTTTGAAGACCTGCAGGCCCGCAGCCCGAAAACACCAGCCTTCTCTCCCACGTGCTTATGGGGAGTGGGAGGGGCAGGGCCCTTAGCTCGGTCCTCCTTAGTTGGGCCTTTAATTATGCGGAGAGTCCCCGGAGTTCCAGGGACAGAGATGTCCCCTGGTGCCCATGCAGCTGCCTGGCTCCCCAGGAACTCAGAGTACTTTGTAGAAAAATGTCTTCATCGTCACCAAGCCACCCCCTCCCCAGGGCCTTTCAGCTGGAACTTGGGTTTGAAAAGAGGGAAAACATGTTTGGGGCCCTTTGCAAGAAGCTGCTTCTGATGCTCCTGTGCCTGGAGCTGTGGGCAGGCTCTGCTCTTGAGACGGACACACAGGACGTGGCTCTGTGCCATGCATTCCAGGATCCTTTGCTAGGGACGCAGGGAAAGCTGCTGGCAGCCGGGGCCCCTGAGGAAGGAGGGTTCTTATAACGGCATCTCCTTTGCTGTGTTGCCTGGCCATTCAGGGGCTGATCTTTGCTTGTGAAATTAATGTTTACCAAAGGCTTGATCCTTTATCAAAAACTGGGAGACTTCCAGCTTGGCTTTGTGTTTTTACACGTGAGTTTGGAGTTTGCTCTGTGTGCCTTCCTGTACTCTCACTCGGTGGCCAGGATGACACACATTTTCGTCTCAGGGTGTCATGGTGGCTCCAGAACCAAGAGATGATGACTGGACTTGTCGGACCTGTCTGTCCCCGGGATCCCAAAGCACCTTGCCACCTGCTGTGCTACAGGAGGCAGCAGGGCGAGCAGGGGGTGGGTCTCATCTGGGGGAGGCGTCACGGCCAGGTAGCGTGCTCTCTGCAGACAATGGGACAGCAACACATTTCACCCCATCACATGGACCAGGAACAACTCGGCTAATTGCTGCCGAAGAGAGTATAACACACACACACACACACACACACACACACACACACACACACAATTAAATTTTTAAGAAAAAATTATGACACAAGACTAAAGCCTAATGAAATCCTATCTGTGACCTTAATGATTTCCATAATTTGAAGAAAGACAACAATTGAATTTTTCTAACCAATCTGATTTCTGCCAAAGCTTTGACTGTTATTGTCCACTTTTAGTAGAATGAGTTTGAAAGTGTGGCATGAACTTTCCTGCCTTCTTCACCTCGGTGGCATGTGGCCTGAGAACCTTGATGCTAGAAGGGACCGTCACCCGGCCGGGCACACAACTGACAGTAAAAGTGCAACATCTGGGACCCTCTGTTCTTCTCCCTCTGTACTCACATACACCCTTCCCAGGACAGCAAGTCCAGCCTCCCCCAGAAGCCTCCCCTGACCAGCCCAGGTAGACATTCTGTTTACACTGACAGCCACTGTCTCACAGGCGGGTGCTGTGTCATCACCCCCAGCTGCGCAGCACTCCCGTTGATTTGTGTCTAATTTGTCATTGCGCACCCTGGGACTGGCACAAGTGGGCCTAAGTGGACACTGAAGGAATGAATGAGTCAAAAGTTCCTCAAGGATGTTGTATATTTCTTTTGCTTTCTTTGTGGGATGCAGCCCTGAGCTGGGCAGGTGTGACCCTGTGACATCCCATAGAATCTGTTTGTACCTCTAGCAACCTCTTCTCATGTGGCTACTTGTCCTGGAGAGGGTGGATAAACATCTGCTTCTTCAGGAGAACATGTGTTCGTTGGATGAAAAGACCGTGTCTAAGTAATAATTTATTTTCCTCTCCATAACACAGCACTCAGATAGCAGATGGTCCAATCATTTTGTTAAGTGAACAGGGTATAGCAACAGAGGCATCTTGGCGCTCCGAATGCAGTGAGGTTAGCTTGACACGCACGGGAAGCAGAGAGCACAGGTCTGGTTCTAAGTGCAGAGGCAGTGGGAGGCGGCTGGTATTGAGGGTAAGGAGCCAAAAGGACCTTCTCTTCAGTACTATTTCCCTGTTTTCCTTCTCCCAAAGCCTTCCTCCCTTCCAGTATCCATGAAGTTCCTTGTTAATACAGATAATAATGAGGAGGAGGATGGTGATGATGGTGGTGGTGATGGTGGTGGTGGTGATGATGGTGGTGATGGTGGTGGTGATGGTGATGATGGTGATGGTGGTGGTGGTGGTGATGGTGATGATGATGGTGATGGTGGTGATGGTGGTGGTGATGGTGGTGATGATGGTGGTGGTGGTGGTGATGGTGATGATGGTGGTGGTGGCTGTGATGGTGGTGGTGATGATGGTGGTGATGGTGATGATGGTGGTGGTGATGGTGGTGGTGATGATGGTGGTGATGGTGGTGGTGATAGTGATGATGATGGTGATGATGGTGATGGTGGTGATGATGGTGATGGTGGTGATGGTGGTGATGATGGTGATGGTGGTGGTGATGGTGGTGGTGGTGGTGGTGGTGATGATGGTGGTGGTTGTGGTGATGGTGATGGTGGTGGTGGTGATGATGATGGTGGTGATGATGGTGGTGATGGTGATGGTGATGGTGGTGGTGATGGTGGTGGTGATGATGGTGGTGATGGTGATGGTGGTGATGGTGATGACGGTGGTGGTGATGGTGGTGGTGGTGGTGGTGGTGATGATGGTGGTGGTCGTGGTGATGGTGATGGTGGTGGTGGTGATGATGATGGTGGTGATGATGGTGGTGATGGTGATGGTGATGGTGGTGGTGATGGTGGTGGTGATGATGGTGGTGATGGTGATGGTGGTGATGGTGATGACGGTGGTGGTGATGGTGGTGGTGGTGGTGGTGGTGATGATGGTGGTGGTCGTGGTGATGGTGATGGTGGTGGTGGTGATGATGGTGGTGGTGATGATGGTGGTGATGGTGATGGTGGTGATGATGGTGATGGTGGTGATGGTGGTGATGATGGTGATGGTGGTGGTGATGGTGGTGGTGGTGGTGGTGGTGATGATGGTGGTGGTCGTGTTGATGGTGATGGTGGTGGTGGTGATGATGATGGTGGTGATGATGGTGGTGATGGTGATGGTGATGGTGGTGGTGATGGTGGTGGTGATGATGGTGATGATGGTGATGATGATGGTGATGGTGATGATGGTGGTGGTGATGGTGGTGATGATGGTGATGGTGGTGGTGGTGATGATGATGGTGGTGATGGCGGTGGTGATGGTGATGATGTTGATGGTGATGACAAAGAGGAGGAAGAGGCATGGTAATGGCTAAAACCTGTTGAGCACTTAGTATGAATACAAACTATGATTCTGCATCTGCCAACTTCCTTATCCACCCAGCAGCCCCAGGAGGTAGAGGGCTTGTTAAAGGTTGAATTGTGCCCCCTCCAAAAGATATATTGAGGCTCTAACCCCCAGTACCTGTGAATGTGACCTTGTTTGGAAACAAGGTCATTGCAGATGTAACCAGTTAAAGCCGAGGTCATTGGATGGCCCTAATCCAACATGACTGGCGTCCTTATAAGAAGAGGAGAGAGACACGCAGAGATAAGATGGCCACGTTACCACAGAGAAGAGATTGAAGTAGAGCTACCATGAGCCAAGGAATACCCAACAGCTCCTAGAAGCTGGAAGAGGCAAAGAAGGATCCTCCCTTGGAAGCTCTAGTGAGCACAGCCCTGCTGACACCTTGATTTCTGACTTTTAGCCTCCAGAACTGTGAGAGAATCCATTTCTATTGGTTTAAGCCTGTGGTACTTGTTACAACAGCCACAGGAAACGAATACAAGGCTGCTATCATCTCAGTCTTATTGACAAAGAAACTTGGCTAAGAGAGGTTATGCAAGTTGCCCAAGGTCACAAAGCTCATAGGTTAAAGCGTAAGTGCAGAAATACACTGAAAAGGAGCAGGGTGTGCACTTACCACTCCGTGGACTGTCTGTCATGCTTTCAGGTTTCCAGATTTTGTCCTGTGTGGGTGGAAACTATTCTGAAATAAGTGATGCACTTCCCTGCTTCCCTACCCCAGGAAAATAATTGGGCCGTTTTCAAATGAGTAAAATTCTCCATGAACATGCATGTACTGGTTTGGTTATAGAAAGTACAGTCTGGAGGCTGCTGTTAAATCATTTCTGTTTCTCTCTGTGGTGTCAGGCTGACACCCGTCATGTCTCACAGTGTCTGCCACTAACAGGCTCTTTGATGATTCACTCTCAGGTCTATGACAAACCAAAAGCCAGCTCACAGGGCTTTTTGGTAATTACATGTTTAAAAAATTCATTATAGTAAGAAAAATGATAACAGCTAACACTTATACGACATCAACTACTGCACTTTACATTCATTAACTCATTTGATCCAAACAACAACCCTAGTGGACAGGTGCCATCATCATCAGCAATATCATCATCATCACCTGCATCCTCACCATCACCACCAACACCACCACCACCATCACCACCACCATCACCACCATCACCACCACCATCACCACCATCATCACCACCATCATCACCACCACCATCACCACCATCATCACCACCATCACCACCACCATCACCACCATCATCACCACCATCATCACCACCACCATCACCACCATCATCACCACCATCATCACCACCATCACCACCACCATCATCACCACCACCATCACCACCATCACCACCACCACAATCACCACCACCACCACCACCATCATCACCACCATCACCACCACCATCACCACCACCATCACCACCATCATCACCACCACCATCACCACCATCACCACCACCATCACCACCACCATCACCACCATCACCACTACCGTCATCACCACCATCATCACCATCATCACCACCACCGTCATCACCACCACCACTATCACCACCATCACCACCATCATCACCACCACCATCATCACCACCATCACCACCACCGTCACCACCATCATCACCACCATCACCACCACCGTCATCACCACCATCATCACCACCGTCATCACCACCATCATCACCATCATCACCACCACCATCACCACCATCACCATCACCACCACCATCATCACCACCGTCATCACCACCATCATCACCACCATCACCACCATTATCACCACCACCATCACCACCATCATCACCACCATCATCACCACCATCATCACCACCACCATCACCATCATCACCATCATCACCACCACCATCACCACCACCATCACCACCACCATCACCATCACCACCATCACCATCATCACCATCATCACCACCATCATCACCACCATCACCACCACCATCATCACCATCACCATCATCACCACCATCACCACCACCATCACCACCACCATCATCACCACCATCATCACCACCACCATCACCACCATCACCATCACCACCATCACCACCATCACCATCATCACCACCATCATCACCACCGTCATCACCACCATCATCACCATCATCACCACCACCATCACCACCATCACCATCACCATCATCACCATCATCACTATCATCACCACCATCAGCAGCAGCATCACCACCATCACCACCATCACCATCATCACCATCATCACCACCATCCTCACCTTCATCACCATCATCATTGTTGTTGTCAGCGTCTCCATATTACCAGTGAATAACCCAAGGTCCAGAGCGGTGGAATGATTTGTTCGGGGGGCCAGTTATGGGCTGAATTGTGCCCCCTGCATTCATATGTTGAAGTCCTAACCCCAAGTGCTTCAGAATGTAACTGTCTGTGGAGATGGGGTCTTTAAGGAGGTAATTAAGGTTAAACAAAGTCATTGGGGTGGGCCTTAATCCAACCTGACTGGTTTCTTTATAAGAAGAGGAAATTTGGGCTCACAAAGACAGACCAAAAATGCATGTGTGCAGAGTGAAGACCATGTGAGGACACAGGGAGGAGACAGCCATCTCCATCCCAAGGAGACAGGTCTCTAGAGAAACCAACCCTGCTGACCTCTTGATCGTGGCCATCCAGCCTCCAGGACTGTGAGATAACAAATGTCTGTCATTTAATCCTCCCAATCTATAGTGTTTTGTTATACAGCAGCCCCAGGAAAGGAATACAGGGACCCAGCCAGCCAGGAGCAAAAAAAATGGTACCTGGGAAGCATGACAGAGAAGCTGCTTTCACTCCTGTAAAAAGAAAGGACTTCCACAACAGAGGAGCCGGCCAACCACGCATATGGCCCGGGAGGGGTGGACCAATCTGGCCAACTGGCCAAGGCCCCGGGAGATAACACAGTGCCCACCTCAAGCGCTCACTCAGCCCCCTCCCAGCCAGGCTTCCTTGGGGTCCATGGGCACTGCCTCCGTAACCTCTGCAGCCTGCATGGCAAATAGCCTTGCCCAGGGCTTGACGCCACTGACATAACGGTTCTGAAAAGTGATTTGTCCACATCCAAACAGCCATAATGGCATGGCTGGGACCTGGACCCATAAGCCCCTAAGTCTCCTGACCCAAAGAAAAGAGTCGGGGCAGCCCGCAGGCCAACAACTGAGCAGGCCTGCTGGGAGGGCAGAATAAGGGGCTCGCACACCTAGAGAAGAGGGCAGAGGAGCTCGGAAGAGAGCGTAACAAAGGAGCTGGAGGCGGACGGAGGAAAAGGACAGACGCCTTGCCCCAGAACAAGGAAGGAAAACCTAGCCCAGGGCCCGCAGCCCTCCAGTCCTGGAGCCCCTCCAGGCCAGCTTCTGAGCCGAGAGAGAAAGCCGCTACTTTCTCCAGACTCCACCCTGTCCCCTGTGCTGCCTCACTGAACTGTGACCACAGAACCCACCGAATGTGCCCTTGACCCCAGTGGCTCCCTGAATGCACCTGGCATGGTGCCACCGTTTTAGTGGCTAGCAGGCTGGGGACAGCCTGGCTTCATTTTAAGGCTGTGGTTTATGTGTGCAGAGAGAGGACAGGGCAGAAGCTGGTGGCCTTCCATGGGGGCTCCAGCATGGAGTGAAAGACAGAACCGGGGAGTCTCGGACCTCGGGAAGAGAGCAGGATTTTGACCAGGGGGTGGAGGGCTGTGGCGAGGCAGGGCTGCGCTGGCCGGACGTGGCTGCCCACAGGCACATGGAAGGCAGGGCCCCACGTCAGCCAAGCCCAGACAGGCATCACCCAGAAGGCAGCTGGAGGAATCACCAGGCTGGGGCAGGGAGGAGAGGACTTAGAAAGAGAGGGGAACCCAAGGGAGAGGCAGGACGGTATGGTCAGGGCCGACCTGAACAGACGCAGTGGAGGATGGACGCTAGGGCAGCAGCGGAGGTGGACAGACACTGGGGGGAGCAGAGGGGGACTGCCAGGCCGCTGACACTGGGCCCCCGGGGCGCGTGGGGGGAGGGGCAGGGCGGGTCCGCAGCATGTCTGTGTCACTAGGAAAAGAATGCCCACCTCCCGGCAGACACAGCCTCTACCAGAGCCCAGAGCCGAGCAAGGCAGAGAGGGCTCAGATCATTCAGGCAAGCCCTGGGCAGGGGCCCCTCAGCCAGGCACAGGCAGGGCTTTCAAGGCCTAGACCGAGAGGGCGTGAGCATTGGCCCAGAGCTCGCGGGTGGCTCAGAAAGGTCCTCCTGGTGCTGAGGGGAAGGGAAGAGAGAAGGATGGGGCCAAAGTGTGCCAACAACTGAAATCCCAGAAGTCTCTGCTGTGCTGAGAGCTCTCAGCTTAACCCCTTCACCGCCACCCCGGCTGGGTAGGCACCACTCAGCCTGACAGTTCCTTCAGCAACCTGTCACCACCCAATGGAGCTTGGGGTGCCAAGTTAAAGGAAGCCTGGCATGTCAGGTCGGGCCCATCCCCACGGATAAGGCAGAAGCTGTTACTAGCCAGCTCTGCGCCCTCTCACCCCTGCAGGCCCCCAAGGCCCCAGCTGGAGTTGCCCCCCAGTTCCTGTCTCCCTGTGCAGTTCCCAGCGTGAGTGTCAGTGACGTGGGGGGTGATGGGGAGAGGGTGGCCCGCCTTCTACCAGAGGCCCCACAGAGGGGGCTGAGTCCCGGGCGGATTTCAAGGGGAGCCTCCCCAGCCCCCATTGCTGACATGTTGATGCAGGCCATCCGATTTCAGAAGAAGCTCCTGGCCATGAATAATTCAACCAGAAATTCTAGGTAAAGAGGGCTTTTGTTGACTCTTCCTTACCCTGGTGCTAATCTGTCTTTAAACTTATTAAAGATAAAACATTGACACCTGCAGGAACCTGGCAGGTTCGGGATGTCTGGCCCCCAAGGGGCTGGCAGACTGTGGGGCTCCGGGAGGCATCTTCCATCCATCTGGAGATCTCACCATGAGCAGGTGAGGCGGGAAGGGGGAGTGCGGCATTTGTCAGGAGCATGGATGTCATGGAGATAACAGCCGGGAAGACCTCGCAGTTCCCATGAGAAGAGGGGAGGGTGTGGGGTCTGTTCCCGTGACATCTGGAAGGTTGTTTGTTCATTTTTCCAACGAAATGTAGTGACAGAATGAGTCTGGGTTTCATCTTAGGCACAAACTTTCAAAAAGTTTCTAGACACAGGAAATGAAGCTGAATTAATGGATGTCCCAGAGAAGCAGAGGGAGAAGCCCTGGGCCTTGGGGGTGTGGGGGGATTTTTCAAGCTGGGAGGGAAGCACTTGTGGCACCCTGAGCCCACCTCCATCCACAGGTGACCCTGGGAGGTCTGGTGGAGTCAGGTCCCCTCTGGGGTGCGCCAGGACACTTGGAGGAGGTCTGGGTGGGATTCACAGCTTCAAGACCTGAGGTTTGTCTTTGGAACCGGCAGGACAGCAGCATCTCAGGGACTGGGGTCAGGGAGGCAGCTCCGCAGGGGTCCCAGGCAGGCCCAGGGTCTGCAGACAGGGATCAGGGGTGGGGAGAGGAAGAGGGGTGCAGACAGTGTCCCAGGCGCAGACACTGAGGCAGGAAGGGATGTCCTGTGTTTGCAGGACCAAGCTCTGGAGACCCCAGAGTTAAGGGAGGGGGGCCTGCATGGGAGGGCGGGGCTTTGTGGAAGGGGCTGGTGGGCAGGGCCATGTAGGGGCGGGGTCTGAATGGGGCGGGGCCCAGAGGCCGGTGGTGCAGGATCTTGTGGTCACGCTGAGGGTTTCCGACCAATTCCTGCAAACACTAGGGTCACTGAAGGGAGTTAAGCAGGGACATGATGTAGTAAAGTGTGTACTTTTGAAAGCTCCCTATGGCTTCACCGTAAAGGATGATGGAGGGGGTGGGGAGCTAGGAGATTATGAGGAAGGTACCGACGAGGTGGGGGGCTCGCTGAGAATGTGGCCTTGGGGTGAAAAGACGTGAATGTGTTTGGAACCTGTTGGAGACACAGAGTCCCCAGTGTTTGGGGGAGGAAGGCTGGAATACAGAAGCCCCAGAATGAAGCTTCAGCCCTGGACAGATGGGCGGTTCCCTGAGCTGGGGGCCTCGGGGAGGGGGAGGTGAGCAGAAAAAACCCACCCAGTGTGGACAGGTCGCCTCCGAGGTTTCTGTGGATCCCCAAGTAGAGGTGACTGGCAGGTAGGTAGGTGGCTTCCGCGCAACAGCAGCTGGCAGAGAAAGTCACTGGCAGGAGGCAGTTTGGGTCGGGGGAGAGGGGATGGTGTGGGTTGAAATCTGTATGGCAGGAGCCTCTTGGTCTGTGATGTTTCTAAGAACAGCGGGCAGATAGAGGCAGAGCTCAAATTCTCTGCCACTGGTGTCAGCCTTCTTAAAAGCACAAGGAAGGGCCGGGGCGAGGAGAGATGGGTGCTGGGAGGTACAAAAGCCCCGTAGAGAAGCCAGGAGACACCAGGCAAGGCTGCAGGAAGCCAGAGGCCATCAGGACCCTGAAACCATCAGGACCCTGAAAGCCATTAATTTCCCTGCAGAAGCAAGTGACAGCCCTTCATGTTTTCGCCGTTCTCTGTAGAAACTTAGGAGTGTGTCTGCACACCCCACACTCACACACCTTCTGCCTGTCTGAAGATGACGAGGGGAAAATCGTGCACATGGAAAGAAAAGTGACAGTTTTGTGTCTCTCTTGCTTCAAGAAAAGTGATGGAGGAGCCCTTTCTCAGCGGCCCAGCGGTCCCCCGTTCCACCCGCACCTCTACACACCACCCCGGTGCCCCGGGAACCTCTGGTTTCACTTGTTTTTATGTGTGAAGCCTTTTCTTTGCAGTTTAGCAGACGCCTGGACCCAGAGCACGGAGCCGGTTGGGACCCCTGAGAGGAGGTACGCCCGCAGCCTGCCTGGGTGCCCACAATTCCAGGTCTGTCCCGTGAGGTAAGGGCCCAGGTCTGCGAGCTTCCTTTGGAAGGGGTGACATTTTCAGTCTTAATATTCATAGTGTTGCTCCAAAATGCAGTGGAAAATAAAAAGCACAGACCTGGGTTTGTTTGTCCCGCTAGTGGGAGAGTTAGTGGGAGAGCAGGGCCCGGGGACTAGGTCAGAGGCTGGGCCTGGGGGGCGGTGCCCGGAGCCTGGGCCATGGTCAGCACCTGGCGGGCATCCCGAACAGGGCAGCCTCACATGAGGGGCTCACCTCCTCTGTGATTCCCTCTATCTGCTCCCAGCCGGATGCCCCTGACCCTGCACGCAAAGTGAAAGGTCAGCAGCCCTCCTAGCACACTCCAGGCGACGGGCCAACCAGCTTCTCCCTGGACTCTCCGGTGACAAAGACCTCACCTCCCAAAGCAGTTGTTCATTTTCAATAGTTCTTACAGTTAGAAAACTCACCCTCTGATGAGCTGAAGAGAGGATGAAAATTATCATCCACCATCAGTATCAGTTCTGAGGCGTGTTGTGTAATCCCCCTCCTACACTGCCTGGTCGCGGGGCTGCTATGCCCACTTGACAGATGAGAAAACTGAGGCTGAGAGATGACAGTTGCACCTGACCTTGTCCCCAACGCTGAGTGGAAGGCTTTCGGCATGTCATCCCCTTTAAAACTCACAGCTCGGTGTCACCTTCCCCATTTTACAGATGAGGAAGTTGAGGCTTGAGGGAGCAACCCAGCTGCACAGCCTCCTCACACGCAGGCAAGATCCTGACTCAGGTCAGCAAGCTTCAGGGATGCTTTGCGGGCAGTGTAGACATTCCCAGCCTCAGCATTAGCCCCGTCCCTCTTCCAACCGGTCCAGCACAGGGACAGCCAGTGTGTTCATCTGCTGCTGTCCTTTGCTAGGCTAATGTCCTGGGGTCATCCCCTCCCATTTAAATGACGGGTTCTGGGGCTCCAGGGCTCCAGGTGGGGGTTGGAGGGAGAAAGAGAAGGACAGCGATGGGGGCAGAAGGAGAACAGCGATGCCTGGATTACCTATTCCTCACCCGGATCCTTCCAGAAGCTGGGAGGCAGCTCACGTCACCAAGAGGCAATAATGATGTAGAAACACCTTTTTCTTCAACACGCCATTTCTCTAAACAGCCCCTGCTTAGACCCCTCCACGGAGCCACCTGGAGAGACTCAGGCAGTCAGACAGCAGCTCCACCCACAGAAGACAGAACCGAGTTAATGAGCCAGACTCTGCCATCAGAGCGAAGTTCACTGTCATTAAGCATTATCTCAAGTGTGCCTGAAAGACGTGTATGTATGTGAGTGTACGTAGATATGAATATATAATTGAGGGCCCACTTTGCAAAACAGTGAGGAGAAAAAAAGACATAGATAAAGACATGTATAGGTATAGATACAGAAAGACACTGCACGTACAGGTACAGACGTGGACCCTCCCTGCAGCCCACTCAGCCCGCAGCCTCCTGACGCGGCAGGCAGAGCCACTCGGTGGTGACAGACAAGGACCCCAGCAGCCTGGAGCCCTTCCAAGGCCCTGACCCGCCTCCCGCCCACGGCATCTCTCTCCCAGCTGCGTCGCTCCATCTCGCAGACGGGGAGACCGAGGGCAGCCTGTTCCCAGACGGCTGAGGGCAGAAGCCCAGCTCCTCGGCTTGTTTCCCGGAAGCTCCTCGTCGGTTACAGGTGAGGAAAACCCGGCACAGGCCTCGGCTCCCACGGCGCACCACGGAGGCCCCTGGGGCCCCAGGAGCTGCCCAGGTCCGGACTCCGCGGAGGTGCCCTGGGTCTGCTCTGCTCCCTCTGGGGTACCCCAGCCCCCCGGATCCAGACACAACACTTTTGGATGAAATGAACATGTAAACATGTGACTTGGAGTAAAGCAGATCTCCCTCCATGTGTGCGTGGGCTTCTCCCAATCCATTCAAGTTTCCCCCAGGGAGGAAGGACTGCAGCTTCAACTCTTCCCTGGGTCCCCGGCCTGCTGACCTGCCCTTGGAAGCCCCCACACCTGTGTGAGCCAGTTCCTTAAGATAAGCCTCTCTCTCTCTCTCTCCATCTCCCTCCATCTTTGTCTACATAGATGTAGATATAGATATAGATACATAGATATGCACATACAGATACATGTGTACATATATGTATATACATATACGTGTGCACATGTTTGTATATAAACATACACATACGCATATACACACACACATATATACATATATACCTCCCTCTGGTTCTGTTTCCCCGGAGATCACTCACCACACAGGGTGAGAAATGGGGACACAAATTCCCCTTCACTCTGAGTCCCCTACCTGTCCCCATCGCAGGCTTCATGTGGACCCAGCTGGCACCAGCAAGACCACCCTGGCCCCCATGGTCACTGCCCCACAGGACTTGAACCCAGCTCTACCCAAGGCCACGGTGCCTGTCCACACCCTGCACACCCCCCCCCCATGCCCAGTAGTGAAGCCCAGACTTCTGCATGCGGTGCCCACTGCCCCACAAGGGCCCCAGCACCTTCTCTGAGGTCAGCCCCAAACCCTGCCCTGCTCCACGGGCGCGCGGACCTCCTCCCCCAGGGAAACAGGATCTCCCGTCCTCCCCACTCCCTGCCCCCCCCAACACCTGCGCCCTTGAGAAGCCCCGAGGCAGCCAGCTTTCACCACTGTTGTTACTGTTGCCGCTGTGGCCAGACCGCCCCACTGCTGCCACCCTTCCTGCAGCCAGGCCCGAAGCAGGGCTGTGAGACGACGGGAGAGACACAAGGATGGCAGACGGCTTCTGTGGTTACAAGTAAAGGTCTGCGGTTCTTCCTTGTCCCTGTCTGATCCGCAAGTCTCCGTGACGAGCCCCCGCCCTCGTGCTGGCTTTGCCATGTGGTTAGAAAGGCGGGAGCTGAAGGTGACAGTCCCTGAATGACATGAAGATGGTCCCCTGGAGCTCAGGAGGGGAGCCCCGTGCGTGAACTGAGTGGCACTGAGGCTTCTCCACGGAGGCCTCTGGGGAGCAGCTGGTCTCTGTCCCAGAGCTGGGCACCCCGGAGCAGAGAGCACTGTTCCAGGAGGTGGGACAGCACGAGGGGTCAGCCGGGCATTGGAGGGAAAGACCCCAAGTGCACAGGGTGGGTGCAAAGCAGGACCGGAGCCTGCTCTGCGGGTGTCACACCCCCAAAACCATCTCCGGGGAGGCACTAGTTTGTGCGGCTTTGGAAAGACAGCCCTTTGTCCCTTAGACTTACCTGCGGCTCCTGCAGCTCCAAGGAGGGCAGGTAAGAACCAGATGGCACTCCTGGAGGGGGCATGGAGAAGACGTGACTGCCGGTTGACCTAAGAACCGGACGCAGCCTTGGGAGAGTCAAGCGTCAAGGCCATCTGGTCAGTGCAGGAGACTGAACCCCGTCAAGTCCTCGCTATAAACTTTTACGGTTTGAGCAGGTGGGAGAGCACAAGGATCCACTCAGGTGAGCCTCGAACGTAAGACCCCTTCTCACTAACCTGCCTCCTTCCTGACCAGAGTACTGGCCTCACTCTTGGTCTCCCTCCAACCTCCAGGTACAGGGCTGGTTTTCAAACCAGCAGGCACAGAAAGAGTCAGAAGACTGGACACTCGGCTTGCTTCTTGGTTGTGAGGGGCACAGGGTTGGGGAGATTCCAGAATCCCAGCTGCCTTCGTGCAGGCCCCGCTGCACCCCTGGGGAGGGGTGGGGGGTCTGTCACCACCCCTGTTTTTCTAGTCACCACTGATGTGGGGTCCAGACCCTACCTCCTCCTTGGGGCAGAGCAGAGCCCCAAGGGTCCAGACAGGGAGCCCTGGGCTCGAGGCCACGGGACAGGAGGGAGCATCCCCCGCAGCCTGGAGAAGAGGACAGCTCTCCTCCCCTGCCCCTGTCTTGCAGGACCGACCAGGCCAGCCCTTCTGCTCCTTCCTGTCCAACCCCAGACCCCCAGGAAGACAGTTCAGCTGCTTATAATCAGGCCTCTGAATAATCACATAAAGATAAGACGGCTTTCAAACAAGTAAAAATGAAACGTGCCAGCGCTAACCTTCAAGGTCTGACACCAAACCCCAGATGCAAACACTGGAAATAGTTTATACACGTCCTCCAACAACACGCAGGAGGCGCACCTCCCATGCTGGGCGCTGCGGGGGGAGAGAATGGGGAGAAGGGAAGGGCCTTGGGTCACATCCCTGTTGGAAGAGAGGTGGATGGATGTCGGGGTCCCCGTCCCTGTCTCCCAGGGCTCCCGAATCAGGAGAAAAGTACACGCCACAGCCCAGGTTGTCAGGTGCTATTTTCCGGAGAGGTTGTAAATATTACTATAAGAAGTGTGCATCTCATGTAAGCTGCGCCCTCAGTACCTTCACAATTAAGTTTAACGTTCCTACCGCCGTCACGGTGGTGGTGAGGAGACGGACCAGGAATAAGCCAGTTGAGAATAGGTCCTGGAGAGCCCCGCTTTCCAAGGATGTCCTTTCTCCCCACTCGGAGGAGGTCCAGGATGTTGTCATCCAGGATGTCGTCACTGGGCATCCTTGTTGGATGGGTGCACCGCGGCAACCCTCCCAGCTCTCACCTCTCTTATCCAAGGTGTCCCGGCTCAGGGGAGAAAAGGAGAGATGAGGCCTCTCCTGCATCCGTGAGCCTCTAAGAAATAAGCCATAATGTGGGTTGAATTGTGCCCCCAAAATATGTATTGAAGTCCTAACCCAGTCCCCAGACTGGGACCTTATTTGGAAATAGAGTCCTTACAGAGGTAATCAAATTAAAGTGGGGTCATTAAGATGGACCTTCACCCAATACACCTGGTGTCCTTATAAATAAGGGAAATGTGGGCAAAGAGACACACAAAAAGGGAATATGATGTGAAGACACAGGGAGAAGGCTCCAAGCCAAGCACTGCCGGCAACCGCCAGAGCTAGAGCCAGGCGAGGATGGGCCTCTCCCAGAGCCTTTCGAGGCAGCGCACCCTGCCGACCCCTTGATCTCAGACGCCTGGCCTCCAAAGCCGTGAGAGGACAAGCTTCTATTGTTTTAAGCACCGCAGCTTGGGTACCTTTTGTGGCAGCCCCAGGGAAGTGATGCCAGCTGGAAACTTCACTATTGGGCTCCGTCTGGGGTGTTGCAGAGGTGAGGGCCACTGGAGTGGGGAGAGTCAACCTGAATCCATAGTGTTGATTTTGCCTTTTTCTCATTCCCGGTACCAGCCCCAAGCCTTTCCTTTCTCCCTGAACCATGGAGACTGACATCAGCATTCAGAAAGGAAACATGCCCTTTGCAAATGTGTTAACAGAAGTGGGTGAGCCCCACCTGCAACACCTCCCTTAGTCCTCACCTGGGTCTGGGGATGCCACGTGGCTGGGCACGGTGCCCCCGCAGCCTGGGGCAAGGGAAGTCCCTCTTCTCTCCAGCTCCTGGGGTGCCGCAACCGGGGACCCCATCTGTGGGCTCCTCCTTCAGTAACATAGGGTGAAACTGTCTTAAGCAAATGAAAGAGGGAAAAGGAAAAGGAGGATGCAGGTCGGGGAGCATCCTAACTGAGGGAGGCCGGTCCTCACGCCCCACGAAAGATGCTGCACCGTCAGCCCTGGGTGCTCCTTGTGACTGACGTCCTGCCGTCCCCTTCAGATGCGGGGGAACACGGTTCCCGTTCTGTCCTCTGACGCGGTTACTTGAGCAGAGTTTTAGTGCCCACGGCCTCCCCAGGTGCTGGCTGTGCCGGGTCCCTGGCAGTAGCCCCCGGCTGCTGGGTTGTGACAGTGACGCCCCGGAGCTTGTTTGCAGGGTCTTTGCCGAGAGCAATGGCCCTGGCCAAGCACCTGGGCATCTTCCATCATCACAGGGCCTTCCCTCGTCCTCCCATCTCCCTTTGCACCTTCCCAGGAGCCCCGTGATGACACAGGCTCCCCCAACATCGCCCATCTCAGGGTCCTTACTTAGTTCCAGCCACACAGCCCCTTTGCCATATGAAGTCACATACAGCTTCCCGGGACTAGGATGGGGACATCTTTGGGGCCGTTGTTCTGCCGAGCACCAAAAGAGGTCACCTCGGGGGAAGGCGGGCGGCCAGAGAAGAGAGCTGAGGCCTGGGCGGCACAGGGGAGCTGAGGGGAGGGGCTGTATAGGAGGCAGGGAGGCAGGGAGGGGCTGCCTCGGGAGGGCCATGTCCTGGCCGCCTGGACTGCTTCAGAAATGGGGGTCAACCTCAGAAAGCAACCCAAATGTCCATCAACAGATGAATGGATAAAAAAAAGATGTGGTACATATATACAATGGAATATTACTCAGCTGTAAGAAGCAAGGAACCTGGGACATTTCTACAGACATGGATGGACTTGGAGACTGTCATACAGAGTGAACTGAGTCAGAAAGAGAAAAACAAATACCGTATATTCACGCATATATGCGGACTCTAGAAAAATGGTACACATCAACCGGTTTGCAAGGCGGACATAGAGACACCGATGTAGAGAACAAACACATGGACACCAAGTGGGGAACGCAGGGAGAGTTGGGGGGGAATGAATTGGGAGATTGGGATACCAAATTGTACGCTCTAAATATATGCAGTTTATTGTACGTGTATCTCAATTAAAAAAAAAAACTGGTACACGAGTGTAAAGCAATTATATTCCAAAAAAAAAAGGAAAAGAAAAAAAAGTTAAAAAAAAAAAAAGAAAGCGATGGGGGTCAGCACAGCACCAGCTGAGATGCAGACGCGTCCGGGGCGCCTGGCAGCCTGGTGACAGCCCACGAGACGGTCCCGGGGGAGCGAGAGGAGCTGGCGGCCGGTCAGACGCCTCCACAGAGAAGCATTGTCGTGGGGGCGCCACCAGGTGGGCAGAAGAGGGAGGGTCCTTTGCTCTCATCCGACACGCCCATCAACTGCCCCGGTGCTGAGGACCACCCTCCCGCCTCTGGCTTCTGGCAAGGACCCCAGCAGCCCGAAGCCGAAGTCCACAAAGATGGGCTGCCCCCCAGGGGGATGGAGGAGCCGGTGACAGGCGTGGGACCACGGCGACATGGGGCCTGGATGGGGTCAGGGAGCGGCTCCCCCGGCTCTTCCTCTGCTCAGAGGCCAGGATGCAGGTGGCCGCCTCACGGGGGCCTATTGCCACGGGGGGCTGGACCCCCTGGGTCTGTCTGGGTGCTGCGCTGGTTCCCTCGGAGCCCGCAGCCCCAGTGCTTCGGAATCAACAGAGACCCACCCCCGGAAAGCCCACCCCGTTCTGCTCATCACTCCACAGGCCCAAGATGCGCTCAGGCTGCCCTTGTGGGTGCAGGGGGGCCGGCTCAGGGGAGCTGCAGGCGATTCCTTCCAGCAAATGCCAGAGAAACCCTTCAATATGTGAGGCGTGAAATAAGGCCACAGGCTCCTGGAATATAAAAATTCTAAATATAAATATACGTATCCCGTAAAATGGGCGCCGTACGATGATCACGGGCACGCAGAGTGACCTCCTGTCATCTGGGTCCAACTTTAAGTTTGTGGATTAAAGGTTGAGTCTGATCACGTGTCAAGTTCAACCTGTGACTAAAGCTCAGACATTCGCGTGGAATGAAAAACTGGGCAACCAGACAACAGACAGTGGCCCCCGTGTCTGCCCTGGGGCTTTTCCCAAATGACAGTGGTTGAACTTTCGGCTGCGTCTGCTGGGAGACGTGATATCAGTAATGAAAGAAAACCCATCAGGTGAGATTTTCCTTCTGAAAACTAAGATAAGATGGTTTCATTCAGTGTTTTCTTCTGAAACAAGAAGATTTTGTTTGTTTTTCTATTGTGCTGAAGCTGGGAAGGTAGGATCCTGGCACCTCTGATACAGAAGGCAATGCTGGCCCCTGACCTTGGACCTTGAGGCCACTGGCTGTCTGGTCCCACCTCCTCTGGTCACAGAGAGTGGCTTCTGCCCGGGACTCTGTGGTCAGTGTTCCTGGAGACGTGGCACCTTTTCTGTCCTGGGCATTTGTCCAGCCTATCAGGTGCTCCGACCTCCCTCCGAGGCCCCACGAGCATCTGTGGTTGGCTGAGGTGGGGTGGGGGGGATGGGGACCAGGCCAACACACCAGCCAGGGCCACAGCAGGAATCTTTGGGGTGGGGGGGACCTCAGGTTACAGAGCTGTTGATGCTGGGAGGGCAAAAGAAACAGCCAAGGAAAAGCAAAACCAAATCAAGAGAGGGTGCAGGCCGTGGGCCGTGACTTCCTTTCCTCTTAGATGGTCCCCGATGAGTCCCCTGCAGTCTGGTCCCCAAGCCCGCCTCCCCAGCCCAAGGAGGGTCCTCCATCCTACCTTCTGCGGACGTCTCCCTGGGGGCAGACAGTGCAAGACGCCTGCCCCCCCTCCAGAGGGGCCTGGTGTGGTGGGGGGGGCGGTTCTCTCTGGCCCCACAGGGAGGGTCTTGAGGCAGCTGTCAGGATGGGAGAGGAGGGAAGTCCTGTCAGAATGGACCGCCCCGCCCTCAACACACTGCAGGGCCGCCGTGGTGACAGCACGGGTGGGGCAGGGATGCTGGTGCCCCTCTGCCCCTCCTCCAAGGGTCTCTTACTCGTACCCCACTCAGGCAAATCTCAGCCTCCTCCCCTGTGCAGGACTCCTGGCCTGTCCAGGCTCCCCTCACCACCCGCCCCCCAGGGCAGGGTCAAGCCCGCGAAATCTGGGAGAGGGGCTTGTCACCAGGGCAGCCTTGAAGGGGAACTCACACCACGTGGCTCAGAAGAGAATTTGCTGTCTCCAGTTCCAAGATCCATTCTGAAAAATGTCGCAAGTAATAAGACAGGAGCGTGGAGACACCAGGGCCTAGAGAGAGCTGAGTGCAGCCCTGGACAGGAGGGTCATCTCATAAAAACCCAGAGAATTGAGTGCGAGGGGCCCAGACCTGGCCACAGGCAGAGGCTTCTACACTGCCACCCAGACGGGCCCAGACCAAGAAGGGAAGCCCCGGCCCCTAGGTGGCCTCGCCAGCTCCCCTCCCCCCGCCCTGGCAGGGAAGAGGGGGACTAACTTACCAGGCACTCGCGTGAACTAGGCGTCCCCAGGCCTTTTGTCACCAAATCCTCAACACAAGGCCAGACCTCAGGCATCGCTTGCTGTGTTCTCAGCTCTGAGCCGGGGGAACCACAGTTTCCAGCCCTTGTACAGCCACTGTGGAGAACAGCTGTTGTGCGCATCTTCTGATGCACTCAGAGATGCCACCTGCCTCGCCAAGGAGGCCCCGCCCCGCCCACTTGCCCTGGATCTCAGCCCCACCCCAGGTTCAGGTTCCGGTTCTCTGTGTCAGCGGTGCCAGCAGACCCGTGGTCCCCTCGGCACAGCCAACCTGCAGCCTGGACGGCACGTGCCCGACTGAGCAGAAAATCCCAGAAATTGGATGTGAGGCTTCTAAGGAGAGGTGAACTGGGACCATAGGATACGGGCCAGGCCGTGTGTCAAGGCCTTTGTGATGGAAATTATAGAGGAAAGTTTAGGTAAGATTTGGGTTTTAAAGAAAGGGATCTGAGCCTTAAAGAATTAAGGAGGTCATGGTACAGGCGTCTTCTGGGTGATGAAAAAGCTTTGAGCTGCTGAGAGCTGGCAGTTACATAACACCACGAGTGTGCTAAATGTCTGGGACTGTGTGTTCCGTGATTTTCACTTCCAGGAGAAAAAGTGAAGCCCTCCCCAACCCTCCCCTACAACGCCGCCCCTTGGGGAACAGTGGTGGCCTCCACAGAGGGGACTCGATGTCTGCAGAGCACCAGAGGCCTGCTGGGTCCAAACCCCCGTGAGCGCCCCGTTGGCTGCCTCTGCTCAGCTGGTCCCTAAGCCCCTCTGCAAGGTGCCCGCACAGCAGCCTCTAGGGATTTTGGAAGAAAAGGAAAGAGAGCAGAGCCCGAGGCTGGGGGACCAAGGTGAGAACTGCATACCAGCCACCACTCCCAGCCCTAAGGGGAGCTCTGGGGTCGGGGGTTGGTGGGGGGGAGTCATAGAGCATCTCCAAAGCACCCCCAGGACCTGGACCCTGCCCATCGTGGAGAAGTGCTAACTTCTATGGGAAGTACATTCAGAGCCAGAGCCCAGATGTGGGGGGAAGGGTTTGCTGAGAAGAGTGTTTTGCACTCACATCACAGGACCCCAGCAGGGCCCTGACGGCGGGGGCAGAGGGTGGGTCGGGGGCTCCCCTGACCTGTGGGGTCTCCAGGGGAGGGAGCCTCCCCCTCCTCTCTGCAGGCTCAGCTCGGCGTTTCCTCTGCTCTCAGGCCACTGCTGCAGGTAGGGGGTTCTCCTCTCTCCCTGGGGAGTATAATTATCATTTAAAATAAAAAAAGGAAATTTAAAATAAAATGCCTGTTATTATGCCCACTCAACCTTTATGGGCCAACAATTATGCAGAAGCACAAGGGCAGTCGCACACCCTCCCTAAGCCCTCCAGGTCTCCGAACTAAGGTCTGTTGGATCAGCCTCTTGTGGAATACTGAATACTTCCGTGTTTGTGTAAGCTTCCACCCCCACCCCAGCCTTTCCTCTGGCTCAGACCTGTGTGTGGCTTTCTGGGTAAATACAAACATCGCACACACAGACACAGACATCCCGCACAGAGACATGCACAAACACACGGGCACAGCACACACACTGCTGCCCCCCACCGCACGCACACACCCGTGCTCCAGTCCCTCCGAAGGCCACCGCAGTCGCTGCCACACTGCAATATTTCATGAAAAGCAAACCAATTGCATCTCCTTGATTACATTTCCTGATTTCTTAGAAAGCAAAACTGTAGTAATTGGTTTACATTAAGCATCATGCTATTTGAGAGAGGGAAATTAAATAGAATACCGTTAGTTTTGATTCGTAGGCAAACATAGTTTAATGAGAGCAGCCGCAGACGTTTGGAAACGCTTCTAAACAACATCTTTGCAGGCAAATTGCAGTTTACATCACTGGCTACAGTGCAAAGCTGTTCCGAGGTTGAGCCTGGGAGGCTCCCGCTTCCGAGATCCTGGGAGCCTCCCGGGCGTCCTGTGAGGCCTTGGTCCGTTAAGCGGCCAGACGTCCTCACACCTTATGGGGGCACAACGGAGGTGTGGGTCCTAGAAGTCTGCTCAGCAGAGATCACCACCTCGCTCCTGACCAGACTGTCCTGGAATGCTGAAGGTGCAAGGCATTGAGTGTGATGGGCTCAGCCGCAAATGTCACCCAGCCACCTGCCACCAGTGCCAGACTCCAGACTCAGAAGAGCCCTCTGCCAAGGGCCTCGCTCCTGGGGAACTCGGTTGGGATCTTGATCTGGCCGCACCCCTCACGGCCGTCCATCGTTTGCACCCTGCTTCGTGCTGCCCCTTGAGGGCTGGCCTCACATTTCGTCATCTGTGTATATGCCAGCGCCCTCCTCTCAGCTCTGTGTTCTGTGCAAATCAGAAGCCTGGCGTGGCTGAAGGAGACACACATCCACTACACGTGCCACTGGGAGAAGTCCTTGTGGGATAATAGACCCCACGTCCCCAGGCTCCACCAGCTCTTGTCCACCGCGGGTCACAAGACCAATAGCTCTAGCATCACCGGGCACAAGGGAAGGACCAGGGTGTGGGGCAACAGGACTAGGCGATGCGCTTCCCCTGCACCCCCGAGCAGAATCGGCACGCCCAGGCCTCACCCTGAACACACAGGCAAACTCGCCCAGTTAGGGAGAGCTCAGTCCCTGCACCCCGAGCCCGGGCTCCTTGCATGGGTTGTCAACTGGATTCTCCCCAACCTGGGGCCCTACGCAGGACAGACCCTGGCTTCTTTCCTGCCAAAGGGAGATGATAAGTCCTGGCCCTGCCTCCTTCTAGCTAAGGGACCTCAGGCGAGTCCCTAATCCTCCGTAGACGACGTGGGGTCGAATCACTGCTCCTTCTCCTGGACCGATCTCTGTCTTTTTAAGTTCAAGCCGCATCAGTAAACATCATACCAGGGACAGTGCTGAGCTCTTTGTTGGGGAGAGGTTGGTGTAGTCAAGAGAGAAGAAAAAGAAGAGCTGATGGTGGCAGCCTCTGCGTGTGTGGGAAACCAGCAAGAAAGAGGAGCCGTTTTCAAGAAGTTTTTTTCATCACAAGGGGCTCTGCTATCCTTTGAAATACGGCAGTAATCACTTTGAGTGATCAGATTGGTATTTCTTTGAAAGCAAAGGTGGCTTTAACATGTGACTAGGCTGTCTCGGCGCCTATGGACTACATCAGATCAAAGCATCCGCAAACACTGGCACCCCCTTCCCCGGTCCCTGTCCTCCATCTACT
Source organism: Hippopotamus amphibius kiboko (assembly GCF_030028045.1). Classification (NCBI taxonomy): domain Eukaryota; kingdom Metazoa; phylum Chordata; class Mammalia; order Artiodactyla; family Hippopotamidae; genus Hippopotamus; species Hippopotamus amphibius. Next base: position 2,435,229 of record NC_080186.1, on the reverse strand, counting down.
TCGGTGCGCTGGTGTCACCGAACCAAACGTGGGTCTGCTCACTTGCACGCAGCAAAGCCGACCTACGGACACATGTTGTGGTGAAAGAAAGCACGGCGTTTATTGCAAGGCACCCGATGTGAGGCCAAGCAACAAGGAGGGCCAGCTCCTGCACAAAGACCGGGACCCCCTGATGGCTTCCAGGGAAGGGTTTTTAAAGGCAAGGTGAGGGAGAAGGTCGCAGGGAGCCTGATCAGCTCGTGCACGTCCTTCTGATCGGTGGGTGGCGAGGTGACCAGGCGTCAGCATCATCCACCTCCTGGTCCCAGCTGGTCTGCGCGCTCGGGCTTGCGGGCAGCTTACAGTTAACTTCTCCCACCCGACGGGAGGGGTGAGGGGTCCAATACCTGCAGAACAACTCGAGGACAGGACTCAGGATCTTATCTATGGCCCTTGAGGAGGAACTAAAGGTCCTTGACTTTGTTTTATGGTTTGATGATGATTATTTTTGTCTTGCTTAACTGTGTTCCTTCATTTCTGCATGTTCTCACTTCTCTCATTAAATTTGCTCTCTGGCACTCGAGGGAGGCCCAGGAGGTTAAAGTTTTCTACAAATAAGAGGCAGGTGTAAGACATGGCCACGGGGTCTGTCCCGGGAAGGCCCTGCAGGGTCCTGCTTGGTTTCACCAGCACCTTCCTCTGGTCTCAGGTGACCACAGGCTGAACTCTGGGGGCCTTGCCCTCAGCAGCCCACCGCTGCAATGACCAACTTGTCCCAGTTTGCCCAGGAAGGGATTCCTTCAGAGGTGACAGGGCCCCCCGGCCCGGGCAGAGGCAGACCTGCCCCCAGACAGGTCCAGCTCGGTCTCCGTGTGTGTTCAGTGTCCATCTGCCTGGCAGCTCCCACCAAAGCACAGGGTCCCGCTCCTGCCCCAGCACCCGGCTGTTGGCCCCTGTGCATCTCTTCCCCAGGATGCCCGGCCTCCACTTGGATTTGGTGCCGGCCAGCATGGCAGGACGGTGTGGAATGAGGAACAGCACAGAGTGTCTGGCTCATGACATTGCGGGGGAGGGAGGATGCTATACAGCAGGAAGGACCACTTTCTCAGAAAAGGACCCGGCTGCGTGGGAGGGGTTCCCACTGGCTCACCCCCACCCCCACCATCCTCTCTCGCTGGCCCCATCAGGATGAGGTCACTCGGGTGCAGCAGGAAGGCAGGTGAGGGCCCTCGGCTTTCATCCTCACGACACGAAGGGCTAAACGCACCCCTTCCTTCCTCTGCATCTCTCTCCATTATCTTCTCACCCAAAGTTCTAATTATCTCTTGGTATCTCCTGTGACACGAGAGCTTTAGAAACCCCAAACCACCTCTCCCTCTTTTCACCATGGGGCTGACATTCGGAACAGAAGCCTTCGGAATGAAAAATCTTCTTTATTAAAGATCCTTTGTTTCACAGCATCAGCCCCGCCTTCCACGTCAGAACGCTGCAGACACACACAGAGGAAAAGGGGGCAGACTCATGTCACAGAGCAAAATGTCTTAAAACAGCTATTCATTTCTTTTTTAATATTAGCTGAATGAAACATATTCCCTACTGTGTTTCTTCAAATTGTTTTCACCCAATAAAAGTGAGTTTCGGTTTAAAACTTGGGACAGAGTACCGGAAGTGGAACCCTGGTGCCTCCTTCATCCTCTCACTCAACAGCTTCATCCAACACCTGAGACAGGTGTCAGGTATCAGGTGCTGGGCTGGGACCCAGAGTGGCCCTTGCCCTTCCAGGAAGCCGAGTTTACACCAGAGTCCAGGGGAGAACCTGAAGGAAGCCAAGCTGAGACACCTGTTCCAAGTAGGGCTGCCCTGATCATGACAGAGAGAAATGCTCCGAAACAAAATTCTAGAGAGAAACGTCCAGACTCCAGGGCTCATATGTTTCCCATTGAATGTATAATTTCTGCTGTAAATAAATTTATATTTTAAAAAATATGAAAGATTATGTTAGCAATATAAATTCAGACTCCAGATTCCTCAGAGGAACAGGCTTGGAGTCTCAAGTTTCCTAATCAGCCCCACCCCAGTCTACAGAAGCTGAATTCCACTTCCTGCTGTGCCAATTAGGCTGCCCGTCTCAGTGGTCCTGCTCTGGGCAAAGGTCAGAGCTCCAACCACCCAGCCAGCTGGACCCAAGACCTCACACCCTTCCGTGCACAAACATTACAACCCAAGACTCTGGTGTCCAGCCCTCTTTTTCAGGCTCACAACTCTATGGAAGACACCGACGGCTCACATGCTTACAGTCCCAGGTCATTTTCTGGCCCAAGGCAGGTGAACCCCCTGTACATTTTTTCAGGTGATAATATTTCCTCTGAGGTTTCCTTACGTTTCAGAAGGAAGAACTCCATGTTATCTCAGGCCACCGTTTCCCTGGAACCAGGCATTTTGTTTGAATTTGTAGAATTCCAAATGTTTTCACACAGCTGATGTATTTTTCCAATTATGTAAAATAATGTGCTCTCATAATGTTTGGGGAATAGGAAACCCTAAAACGAAGAACAGAGGAGTCATTGGAAAGAAAGCTTTAGAAACTGAAAGCGTGGCTGCCACTGGTAATACGGCTCTCATTTGCAATGGTGACCATTAAGGACATGGCTACAATGGGTCAGAGGCCGCTAGAGACACAGTGTAACCCTCCACCGCCCTAGCTCACCGTCTCCAGGGTCCCGGGAGTGGTGATGGGTAGAGCTGGTTACGTCCGCCAAGGGACAGAGACAAGCAGCAAGAGTCTTGAGCCAGACCCCACCCTGGCCATTAACTGTCCAAAGACTTTAAACCTGAACCAAGCAGAAAAGAAAATTTCACACGTCAAAAAATATCTCTGCAAGCTTCAGCCAAATGGTAACGTCAAATCACACCTTCCGAGAGCCCTTGGAAAAGGATCTATAAATGTCAGGGTGAGGTTTCTCACCTGGACGACATCCGCAGTCCTCAAAGACTGCTCCTCCCATGCAAGGGGACCAGAAACTTTGATAGACTGTGGCTCTGAGTTGCAAAAGTATTAGCTAGATGGTCGGCTTCCATTGAAAGAGGAGTTTTTACTTTAATTTATCATGTAATGAAAGCTTGTAACAGTACCGTACCATAAACACAAACGGCACAATCTTATAAAAATTTCATCTTTATCTATTTGGGGGAGAAACAGTCCTGTCTGCCTAATTGAAGCATCTGTCATTCTGACATTAAATAGTGCACCCTTGGTCCTTTTATCATATTGTGGTGCATTTCTCACACGCTGTTAAATTGAAATAACGCTGCTCCCTTGGAGATAAAGAGACATAATAGGTATTTTATAATGAAGGGGAAGGAGGTTCATCTTGAATCAGGGCGAGAATTGCTTTATCTTTTTCCTGGGGGTTGCTGCCCTAAAGGGAGCTTTGGCTTGTCCCATCTCTCAAGGCTCCCATAAGAGAAGAATCAAATGAGGAGCACCTACACCAGCATGAAAGATGCAATTGCAGACAGTGGGTCCTGAGCGTGTCCTGGGAGCTGCTCTATGAGCAGCTCAGATGGGCGGGGCCCAGCTGGCAGATGCGGCCCACCCACTCACACCACTTCAATGTCGAAAACCGAATCCCACTGGCTTTATATTGAATATTTTTAATATTCAAATATCTCTCCCCAGAGCATCCCAGTCTTTGTTTACTAATCTAGGAACGTGTTTCAAAATATTTGACCCAATTCACTCTCTATTTTGCAATTGGCTACCTGAATAAACAGTTTCCATAAAACTACAGGCTTTCAGTGGTTGAAATGACTCAGAGTCACTTACTTGAAGCATCTCACTGCAGCTGGTGGCCCCCTGCAGCTGCCCTACAGAGCCATCCTCCTTCCAGGACCCAGGCCTTTCCAGGGTTAAGAGCTTGATTGAGATTTGCTGACTTTAAATCCTGACTGTTCTTTATAATGCTGAGCAGGTTCCTCTCTGGGCTTCAGCTTCCTTGTCTGTGAAATAGGAATGATAATAGCACCTAATAATAGTACTAATATTTTTTTCATTATTTACTCAGGCATCCATTCTCTCTTTAATTTATGATAGTCGGTGCTGATTAAACCCCTCTGTGCATATTACCAAGCCAGGTGATACATCACAAAAATCATGATAGTGGTGGTGATGGTGGTGATGATGGTGGTGATGGTGATGATGGTGGTGGTGATGGTGGTGATGGTGGTGATTATTGTGGTGGTGGTAGTGGTGGTGATGGTGAGGATGGTGGTGATGGTGAGGATGGTGGTGATGGTGGTGATGGTGGTGGTGATGGTGGTGATGGTGGTGGTGATGATGGTGGTGATGATGGTGGTGATGATGGTAGTGATGATGGTGGTGATGATGGTGGTGATTATTGTGGTGGTGGTAGTGGTGGTGATGGTGAGGATGGTGGTGGTGATGGTGGTGATGATGGTGATGGTGGTGATGGTGATGGTGGTGATGGTGGTGATTATTGTCGTGGTGGTAGTGGTGGTGATGGTGAGGATGGTGGTGGTGATTACAACAAATCAGTGTTCACTGGACACTTGCTAAGTGCCCACACTGTTTTAAGAGCTTCCATATATTCATTCATTTTTATCCCCACAACAATCTTGTGAGGGAGGGATAATTATTACAAATGAGAAAACTGGAGTTTACATTTGTTAATAACTAGCCCCAGGCCACCCACCTGGCTGGTGATCTGACTAGATTCAGACTTAAGCAACGCTCCATTAATCAGCTTTGCGCAATTTCAGTGATCACATCCTCTGGTCCCCTCTTCCCTGAGTGCCCAAGGGCAGCAGCCTGAGAGCTGATTGGGAGCCTCCTCTTGGCACCTCAAGGAGAGGAGACCAGATCCAAGGACAGCCTGACTACCAACGCTCTCACTCAACACGCCGAGTCACTCAAATAGAACAATAAAGCCAATGGTCACTTCCCAATCCATGCTCTGTAGAAAAAGGTTGATTTTGAGACAGAGATGCTCACGTAGAAAAAGGGTTATGTTACATTGTTGTTATCAAATCCTGAGTGGGTGATGCCTTCTCTCATGTACCCACAGACATTTGAGCAAAGAAATGGGCTGACCCGTCATCTATTTGTGGAGTGAGAAGCATCAAGTCACTAATGGGTCCTTCTGCTGAGACGTTCTGCTGTGTTGTTCCCAGCACTTCCATCCAAACCCACTCATTGACCCGTGAGTCAGTGGGTGGATGTTGCAAGCCCAGAGTATTTAGTTTAAGTCTTTCAATTATAGTTTCAAATGCTTAAATTATATCAACATTTCTCCTAGTCTACTCCCTGTTATGTAATAGCCACCTTTATATTCACTAAAAGGAACCTAATGTAAATTTCCCTGAACTATGAACCAAGAAAACAGCATCACTGCATCTTGGGTCTAACGGAGAATGAAAGATGGATTTGGCTTGTTTGTCCAGTAACCTGTGGGTAGCAGGGGTTTTCATAAGATAAGTCACTCCACTCAGTTTTTCAAAATAATCACATTAAGTGTGTGACCCCAAAGACTCTTTTGCTGGAGGTGAAGACTCTGTGAAATAGACTAACGATGACAGCTCCCACCCAGGGCCACAGCAGATGGAAGCCGGGCTTAGATGATAAGCCAGGAGCTCTCAACCCCCAGAAGGCAGGATTCCACTTAAGAACTAGGTCTGCACTGTGACTTAAGAAGGTCAGGAGCCAGTGAGAGAAGTGTTCCCACCCGGGCCCCTGAAAACCTCAGATGTACACGCACTTGTACACATACAAATATGAGAGCACACGTACGTGACCCCATTCATGGACATGTGCACCGGTGGGCCCTCGTGTGTACAGACGCACACACGCTCACTCACACACATGCGTGCACACGTGCATGGCTGTCTTGCTGTGTTTGTCTGCACCATCCTTTGACTACAGGAGGCTGGGATTGCCTCATTAAAGGGGTCTACCAGCAACCTTATTCTCCCTTGAAGTCCTTGGGAGTCAGATTGAGTGGGAAGAACCATCTGGAAAGGGGGGATATTTTTCATGAAGAAATATCCATGCTGACTTCTGCTTGAAGCTTGCGTGTATCTCATAAATGGAACGGGGACATCAGGGAGGCAATGGGGTCTCCAAGGTCCATGTCTCCCAGCAGCCAAGAAGAAAATAGGAAGGATGCTGTGGGCAGAGCTGCAGGGCTACTGAGAAGGTGGCGAGTGCTCACTGCCCCTGAGAGTGGCCAGAAGGAACCAGGGCAAACCAGATGCTTCAGCAGCTGGCTCCCTCCACGAGGACAGGGAGGCCCCGGTACAGCAATGCTGTGGTGGCCACTGTCCCCGTTGCCAACCTTGCTTACCCCACACCCAGATTGGAGCGAGGATGGAAGGAACATTCAGAGGAATGTGATGGAGCTTCCTCGAGAGTTTCTGGTCCCAGCTGGATTGGTTTCCTACGGCTGCTGTGACAAATCATGACAAACCCAGTGGCTTAAAACCACACACATATATGGTCTCATGCTCTGGTGGCCTGAAATGAACTTTACACGGATAAAACCGGAGTGCCAGCTTTCCTTTTCAGGGGCTCCAGAGAATCAGTTTCCTGGCCTTTTCCAGCTTCCACAGGCGCCCACATCCCTTGGCTCACGGCCCTTCCTCCACCATCAAACTCAGTAAAGGTGGGTTGAGTCCTTCTCACATGGCATCACTCTGACCTCCTCTCCCGCCCTGTGATGACACTGGACCCACCTGGATCGCCCAGGGTAGTCTCCTCATCTCAAGAGCCTTAATTTAATCACATCTGCAAAGTCCCTTTTGCCAAGTAAATAACATATTTACAGTTTTCAGGGATCAGGATGTAGACATCTTCGGGAGGGCATCATTCTCTCTAGCACACTAGTCTTAAGAGTGTCTATACAGCAGGCCTGATGAGGCCGGGTGTGGAGTGGTCCAGCTGACAAGGTGAAGTCCAAGGCCCGGCAGTGAAGATGGAGCGTGCGCTGGGGCAGGGAATGGGCCCCCGGAGCCTGGACAGGGGAATGGGTGCTCCACCCTGTCCTTCCAGCTTGAACCCCAGGGGTCTCACTCACAATAAGAAGCTCTACAGCCACGCCCATTCTCCTAAAAATAAATCTATAAAGAGGCAGTTGAAGGCGTTGGGGACCTCCAGGTGGTAGTGGGGGAAGGGAAGTCACCCTGCACAGGACGGAGCAGCATCAAGGTCCGTCCAGAAGGTACAGCAGGGTGAGCCCGGGGGTTGGGCCACGCGTGATTCTAAGACCCCAGGGAGGACCCAGCCCGAGACCACACCTCACCAGCGTGGCTGGAGGCCCTGAGAAGGGGACCCTGCCCCTGCCCCCCACACTTCCTGCCTTGGGCTCTGCAGTGTGGCAGGCTGAGCAGGAAGCGCAGAAGGGTGGGGGCTGCCCGAGCCTCCTGGGCTCATCACACGGTTCCTGCAGCCTCGCTCCCGACCCTGGGCCACAAAGAGCTGATTCGGAAAGGACCAGAGGCCTGGATCCCTGCCCCCTGCCCCCAGCTCAGCGCCTCAGAAGCCAGGGTGGGGGTCGGAGACGGAGACCCCTGAGGCCCCTAAGCTGAGGCATCTTGCTGTGCTCGAGGGGCCCCATCTGGAGACCCAGGGAGACCCTGGGGAGAAAGGCCCAGGGCCTCTGGGTGATGGCTCAGGAAGGGTCGAGGGCTGCAAACAGCGGGAAAAGAAGGGGAAAGGCAACAGGGTCGGGGCCTGGATGACTTCTGTCCAGCAGCCTGGGGCACCTGGATGGAGGACAACGGTCGCCACTGTGTCTCTCTTGCATGCCAGGTGCATCGGCCTCACAACCTCCTGCGACCCCCTCTCAGCCCATTCTCCAAAGGGCAGCTCTGGGCTCCTGTGTGATACCCCCTGGAGCCTCAGGTGCCCTCCAGGCTGGATGTGAACAGCTCCAGGGATGACAGGCTGTGGTGAGAAGGGGACCCAGCTTACTTCATCCCCACGTCCAACTAGGCAAAGCCCAGATAGCTGGAGAGGGGCCAGGACCCCAGCCTCGCAGAGGCTCCTGGGGCAGAATGACTCCCTGATGCAAAGCCCTCTACCCACCTCCCCCTGGGGCACAGGTAAATGCATCCATGCCCCACCTGGAGCTCTAGGTGTGCAGGGCCTGGCAGCAGGTGGGTGGGGGCCAAATGACCTCTGGAGGCCCCGATGCCGCCCAGCCAGCCGAGGGTCGGGGTCTATCAGAGCAAGGATCTCCGTGAAATCTTGCACGCCCTAGTGTGTACATGGAGTCAAGACTCCTGCCCTCCCAGCTCCCAGAAACAAATGCCTTCAATCTTCTGATTTCCATGGAGATTTGTTCCCTTCGCCCGATTCTGAGCCCAGTGCCTCTGTGCGCATGGCAAACGGGAGAAGAGAACATCTGCTTCCGTTCCTGGTGGACGAGCACGGGGCCCTGCTGGAGGGGGTAGGGGGCTCGCTCCACACAGGCTGCGGTGTCCGCGTCACATCTGAGCATGGAAGCTGCGGGCTGGGCTCCCAGTTAGGACAGCCCAGGGGGCACTCGGCGTTGGGAACCAGTGGCACACTATCCCTCCACTCTCCACACTGGAGGGGAGACACCCAGTGCCCCCGGACTTGGTTCCAACTCTCCCATTGAGAGGCTGATTGTGTAAATGGACAGTGGCTGGTCCTTGCAGAAAAGTAAATCTCTGACCCACTTCCCACAGCAACCAGCCCAGGGAACCGGCCCCTCATGCACAGAGACCAGCCCAGGGAACCAGCAGCTGTGAGTCAGACTCGAAGGAAGTCAGATTATCATCTCTAGTAACAATACAGGAAGCCAAACAATAACTCCTGTAACAAGTGTCCTGACATGCCCAGGACTCGATTAATAACTAAGTTTCTCTAAGTTTTGTCTCTGCTTCCAACTCAGGACTAGCCAGAGAAAGCCAGATGTGCCCCCAACCAATCCCATGGGGCACCCCATTCTGGTCAGTGACTCCATCACCCCTGGGCCCTGGGCCTCCATCACACCCGGACCCCCCTTTTCCACCATGAAGTTTCCCCAATCCTCTCCCAAGTCTGGCTGTTCAGCACAGAGGTAGAAGTGTGGCTCTGAGGTCAGAATCTGAAACACGGCCCTGGGACACAGGGAGCAGGAGGAGGGATGGACTGGGCTGAGGAAACATCTGTCTCAGTCAGCTCGAGCTGGGTAACAAAAATACCACTGACTGGGGAGCTTAAATAACAAATGTTTAGTTCTCAAACGGGAGGCTGGAACGTCCAAGATCAAGGTGCCGGCAGATTCAGTGTCTGGTGAGGTCCCTCTTTCTGGTTCAAGATGGCTGTCTCCTCACTGTGTCCCACGTGGAGGAAGGGCACAGGGGATTCTCTGGGTTCACTTTTACGAGGGCACGCATCCACCATGGGGGTTCCCCATTCATGACGTAATCACCTCCCAAAGGCCTCGCCTCCTCACACCATCACCCTGAGGGTTAGCATTCCACCACGAACCTCAACGTGACACAAACATTACATCCGTAACAGCACACTACACAGGGGTTGATGGGGTCTGGCCGGTCTAGCCCCAAGGAGGCCAGGTGGCCAGGCCAGCCCTGGCCCAGGAGATCCTGTCACCCTGGGACCAGCTGCAGGAATTACTGGTGGGAAGGGAGCAGCCGGTGGTAGGAGGACAGCAGGTGTGGGGCAGGGAGGGCCGTGGTAGGAGCATCGGGGGAGAGGTGAGAGGGGGCGGGTCATGGCAGGGTCTCAGGACCCAGAGAGGAGATGGTCCCAGGGGAGCCGTGGTCAGCAGGGAGGGCCCAGTGCGAGGATGGGTTCCTGGAGAGAAGGGTAGCAGAACCAGGTGCAGCGGGGGTGGGAGGGAGGTGGGGGAGGACGGCCGCCAGCCAGGATGTCAGAAGGAGGAGGAGGGAGGTCAGAGGGTGGAGGCAGAGGGCCAAGTGCGAATGAGTCAACCAGCTAAGGCAGGAGCGGGGAGGGGGAGGGGGCGGCCCTTCCCCTGCACTTCTGCAGACAGGAAGCTGTCTGACCCCTGTCTCTCCTCAGAGCCCCGTTTAGAGGCCTCCGGGCCCCTCCATGTCAGCCCTGGGAAACAACCTGTGCTGGTCCGCACCCGCCCCTGCGTCTGAGGGCCACGTGGGGGCGAGGCTTAGGCCACTGTTGGCTCAGTGACCCCTGCACTACCTACAGCAGCCACAATAATAAAAATAGAGGTTCCGTATTATGTAGGTTGCTTCCTGGGACACAAATTCCAGACAGAGGCGCTCATGTGAAACAGCGCCAGGCAGAAGGCCTGGCACACGAGCTACGATTCGCCCCACGCTGGGCGCACAGAGCAGAAAGTAGCTTCATAACCGAAACGGGCCGGGTTGCAATGACTAAGCGTCACGTCCACCACACACCCACACCCACACTCACGCCCACGCTGCCGTGAGCACCTGACAGAGGTCTAATGACCGGAACTTCTTGAGTAGGAATAAACGCTAACCTCCCTCCCGCTTGAATGTTTGGGAGGAATGCCGGTCGCACATAAACGTCCACGGACCCAGATCCAAGCCCCACAAGAGACGCTGAGCCCCTGGAGACTCCCTGTCCTTAGGGAGGTGATGCAAGAGGCGTCAGCATCCTTGACGCTTTGGGAAGCAAAGGAGCCCATTTACTCACATTCCCATCCCTTCAACTCGTGTTTGTGGAAGGACCGTGCACGGCAGGCACGATGCTCGCTGTCCAACGATGCTGAGACTCCGTAGGGCCTGAGTGAGTGTCTGCGGGAAATTTCCAGCAGCTGTTCAGTTGGTCGAGACAGGCTGTGACCTCTTCCAAGACCTCACTCTGCTTCTGGAGCAGAATCAAGGGAGGAGCTGACCAGTTGGGACAGCAAGGCCTTGTGCTCTGTGGCTACCTGGCCACAGCATCCTTCTTGGCGGAGGGGAGACAGCGGAGAGCGCAGAAACCAAGTGGTCAGATCCCAAGAGGTTCTGAGCTCCCTCTTCACCACGCTGAGGGCACAACGTCAAGAATGAAAATCTGCTGTTCCGGTTACTATTTTGGTTGCCATGAAGGAGTATTTTGGATTTAAGAAGGAAACATTTGTCGGCAGTTTTGGGGGCTGCAATTCCCTCCTGGGGGTTGATTTCATACAAAAGACATGTTCTGTGATCCCAGGGGGGCCTCGAACTTGGGTGATCAAGACCGAGTCCCCAGCTCCAATCTCTTTATTCTTTCAAATAAAGTTGATGTCTCACACGCATGACTTACATGGGGACCCTTGAACAACTGCGTGTATAAGTAAATTTAAACATCAGGGGAAATGCTGTCAGAACACAGGCTTTGACATTTGGTTTAAAAAGGATGATCTCTGTTTTACATCGATGGACATCACCTTTCAAAGGAGGCATCTGTTAAATAAACATTGTTTGGATAATTTCATCTCTGGACATAACTGGAGACCCAATGGAGTAGCAGAAAATTAGGTTCAAGAGTCATCTCTCTGGAGAGGGAGCGTCTTGGCACACTCGAATGGGTCCTGCCTAAAGTGTCTGGGTGCCAGCGACGGGTGATACGCTTCATCTTAAGGGCGGTAAAATAAAGGGTAAATGTTCCGAAAACAAGAATGAAATAGGCTTCTCCACCTCGCACTTCTGGGCAAAGCCCGATGGATGTTTTCCTTCAGAATCAACGGAGACGTTTATTTAGAGACTTGGAAGGGAGTTGGGGCGGGGGGCGGGGATTACAAACAAATATTCCCCCAGCTGTCCTGCCCTTCTGTGGAGAGCTGTAAATCATATTCTGCAATAAAAAAAACCGTATGAACCAACAGTTCATTTGGAGAGGAGAAAATATTGGCAAATAAAAATGCTCGGTGCCCAGAATATAAACCATCATTCCTCCCGAGACTGACAAATGGAAACACTTAACTTGTCCACCAAGGGGCACAGTGATGGGGGATTGGGGGCCTGGAGGGTGTTACAAAACCAGCTCAGCGCTCAACCCTGGCTGTCAATCCACTTGTCAGCTGAGCCCTCCACGTGCCCACAAGAGGGGCATTCATTGCTCATAAAGATGATTTGCTGGGTGTTTCATTTTTTAATAAACTTTGTGGAGATGGGGCAGGGGACAGGAAAATGAAGTTTCATGGAGTGTTGGCTTTTTACCTTTCAATTTAATTTACAAAAAAAAAAAAAAAAGAGGCTCATGGTGGGGAAAGAGAGCCAGAGGAGAAGTGGGCAGGAGAAGGGATGGGAGAGAGAGGGCAGACACAGAGGCACCGTGGGGCTGGCACCGGGATGGCCCCAGCTGGTGCCTCCTGGTGTCCTCAAAGCCTCACCTGGTTCCGTGCCCTCCTCCAGGCTATGTGTCCATGAACAAGTCTGTCCATGGGGTTGTCTGTCTGGCAACCTCCACACTTAGGGCGGAGGATGCTGGATCCCCAGGAGCACTGCAAGGCGGATGGACGGAGGGCTGCAGCGGTGCCTGTGCCCTGCCCACCTAGGGAGGCCAAGGCCCATCCCCAGGCCGGGCAGGGAGAGGAGTCTGCAGGCAGGAGCCCCGTCTGTCTTGCACATGACATCTCTCAGGACACTGTGCAATCCGGGCACACCGCAGGTGCTCCGTAAATAGTGTGTCCAGGGTAACGGGCACCCAGGAAGAAGCCAGCTCTCTTTTAGGGAAAGCACACTCAGAATTTGAAATCAAGTGCAGAATTCCAGGACCAGAAAGGCCGGCCGGTCAGCATTCTCCCCCACCCCCAGCCGGCAGGTAGGGCTGCATCCACTCTCCCCACCACGCTCCAGGGACCCGGCACCCACAGACGGACCCCGGACCTCCCGGCACCTCGGCTGGCCGCAGGCTTCCCCCACACGTGTCCCCGAACACCAGGCGCCCTGCGAGCGCCATCTCCTCCTCCCGGCCCACGCTGAGCTGCCACGAGCAGAAATGTCAGCTCCTAAATCAAAGACATACATCACCGGGCGCCCAAATTAACGCGTTTTATGGAGCTGTAAATGATTTTATGATAAGTAGACGCTGGGGGTTATGAATCGGGTTACGCCACCGCTTTCCTCCCCTCGGCCCACATCCCCGTTGCTTTCAATTGAGAAGCATTACGGGGGCCGTGGAATGACATTTAGTTACTTTACACTGCCAGCGTGCCTCTTCTCCTTGCGGTTTTCCCTGCGTGAAATGAGGATGCAGGCCCCGCCCGCAGCTCCGAGCCTGGCTCGGAGGAGTGAAGGACTCTCGGGGGCCCGGGTCGCCGTTAGTTAATTCCTGAGGCTCTTGTGTATTTCCGGGAACGCTGAAGCCTACGTCTGGATGGAGCCCGGAGAGCAGGCAGCTGGGTAGTCAAGCCGCCGGCAACACAAGAGGAGATGGTGCCTCAAAACGTGGTCCTTGCTCCCGAGTGGGCTCAGAAGGCCGGCCAATCCCAGCACTCGCCCACCAATAGGATGTAGGGACGCCATCGGGAGGGCTGGACGTATGAGGGACTATCACCCTGGAGAGAGGGGGAGGGGAGGGGGAGAGGAAGGGGGAGGGGAGGGGAAGGGAGAGGAGGGGCAGGGGGAGAGGGATAACTAAGGAGACGGGTCCCTGCTCCGTGGTCAGCACCGGTCACGCGCAGCGGAAGGCTCACTCCGGAGACCAGGGGGCCCCTTGGCTGCACTCCTTTCCTGAGATCTGGGGAAGTTATCCAACCTCATCCCGGAGAAAACCCATGAAGGCTCAATCCCTCAGCAGGAATGGAGGTCTCTAACTTGGGAGATGAGGGAGGGGAACACTTTTTAAAGACGGAGAGAAATTAAAAAGACATTAAGCAGCTTGGGTGAACGCGTGAGTCGTCAAAGACGAAGGAAGTGGGAAAGAGTCACGTGACTTACGTGGAAAGGAGCAAAAACATCCCCTCCGGGTGCAAATTTCCCCATTAAGTGAGAATATGGCTCCCACTTGGTCCAAAGACCTGGAACAGAATGAGTCTTCTTTCCTGTAGATTCTTTTTTTAAATTTGTTATTGAAGTATAATTGACATACAATATTATATGTTACAGGTATACGATTCACAATTCTTTAAATTTATACTCCATTTATAATTATTATAAAATATTGGCCCTATTCCCTGTGTTGTACAATACATCCTCGTAACGTATGTTGTACCTGATGGTCTGTGCCTCTTACTCCCCTGTGTTGCCCCTCCCCCTCCCCCCCCCCCCACTGGGAGCCACTAGTTTGTTCTCTAAAGCTGTGAATCAGCTTCCTTTTTGTTATATTCGTTTTGTTGTATTTTTTGGATTCCACATATAAGTGATATCATACAGTATTTGTCTTTTTCTGTCTGACTTTGTTCACTAAGCACGGTGCTCTCCAAGTCTATCCATGTTGCTACAAATGGCCAAATTTCATTCTTTTTTTACAGCTGAGTAATATTCCATTGTATATACATACTGCATCTTCTTTATCCATTCATCTGTCGATGGACATTTAGGTTGCTTCCATATCTTGGCTGTTGTGAATAATCTCATGCGGAGTCCTCAACAGTAAAGAAGTCGACCATATTCATTCTTCTTCTTCATCATGCCCTGTGCCCCAAAGTACCTGAAAAAACATCTCCTTGGCCAACCAGTCCTGAAAGAACTGTCAGTTCTTTGGCTGAAACTCTAATCTTTGCTAACAACATCCCACATCTTGAGTGTGCCCTGGACAAGGGGGTACAGGGGCCCCTATTTTCCAGAGAACAAGGTCAGCTGAGACGTGGCCAGTCTGGAACACTCTGGGGGTGACGGTGGACACCACGGGCTCCAGGAGGCTGTCCTGGAAACTGGCACATTGGTTTCCAGGTACCTGTTTAGACTTTGCTAGTCTACGGTCTATTTCAGAAACAGGGACAAGAAATGAGAATTCCAGGAGGAATAGATCATGACTTAGGCTCAGAAAGAAAAATAATTCCACCCTTTTGGAAATGAATTCAGGTCTTGGGTCTCCACTTGAATATTGTTCCTGGTCTTTCTAGGTAAAAGGAAAGCGTTGTGCCCAGGTGACACTGCTCAGAAAGACAGCTAAAGGAAAGACAGTGACAAATGTGGACAAATTCAAGATAAAGCAAAAGTTCATGATAAGGGCCCCCAGCACATATCCCCTGTTGATGGGACCAGAGCCCCTTGTCCGGCCATCCATGCCCAGGCCTTGTTGACATTTGCAGCTTGTGCAGCAACCAGCTAACCTGAAGGTCTGGGGCTCTTTCTCCATCACTAACAGGCATTTACACACGGTTACTACCTGCTCATCTAAGTAAGTGGTGGGAAAGGAGAGAGTGAGGAGCCACTGGAGACCCAGTCCTGAGAGGTGCCCTGGAAAATCAGGATGCGCCCACGATCTTGTTTTCACCAATGACTCTTCACTGAGCATCAGAAATTGAGATATAAACAAACAACCATGTTCTAGACAGCACCTCCCCTCTACTTCAGCCTTTCTCCAGCTCTGAAGGAAAAACAAATCCCCAGCCCCCAAAATCAAAAGAGGCCAGTGTGTACACAGAAGGCTTTTTCTCTAATCCCTACTACACAGCCGTGGGGTCTCCAGAGTCCACAGGTAGTCAGAAGGTGCTGGAAACTAGGAGAGCTCCTGGGGGACACGGCCAAGGAGACAGGAAGCACCATTGCTCTAGGTGGACTTCTCCCAGCAGGCCGAGCTTCTCCTGCTTCCGGGCCATCCAGACCGCCTGTCAAAAGTGAAAATTCCCCAGACGCAACCTGGCCCTTCAGACCCAGGACCTCTGGGCCTCAGTCCTAGAAACTTTCGTGTCAAGGCTCCCAGATGGATCTTCTTCGAACTCGGGCGTGAGAACCCCGTCTCTCGGTCCCATGGCTTCCTTAGGGTCCGCGCCTGCACAGACACAAACCTTCTGACACCTCAGAGACATCACGCCCTCCGGGCATCTCCTCTGCCCTGGAGGAGGACATAGGCAACGTGTGCAAGGCTGTTCCCAGGATCCATTCAGCAGGGTGGCGAGGCTGGCATCTCTCCACGGTGCCGGTTCCAAGGGCGCACGGGGAGGGACCGGCTGAGGCCAGCACAGAGGACCCGCAATCGCGCCCCAGCACCTCTGCTTCCACGGGGTCAGCGGGGCCACAGCAGAGCTCCGCACGTGATCCCTCCACCCCTCACAGAGCATCACTCTCTGAAAGGTTTCACGTGAGCAGCTCAGGGGCCTTGTCCTAAGTATAGACATTGCAACACAGATGCCCCCCGCCCCTGATCTCCCAGGACTCATGGGATGTAACCATTAGGATATGCACATACACAGGGACCTAGGGGAGGAATCAGAGAGACAGAGAGAGACAGAGAGGCTGAGAGACAGAGAGAGAGACAGGGACACAGAGAGCTACGTACACGAGGCTGCAGGCGGCACCCAGAGCCAACGGTCATGAGAGAATCCTGGTGAGAAAATGTGATTTCAGGGGAAACTCGTTCTTTCACTGCAAACAGAATCTCCGCTGCATGGCCGAAAGGGTAGAATCTCTGGTGTGACAGGGACGGGAGGGACCCAGGAGACCCCTCCCTCACAAAGAGGGGGTCACTGAGGTCTGGGGGGAAGAGGTGCTCCCCAAGCTGACGCAGAGCTGCGGGTCAGCCGGGGGGACCCCAGCCACAGCAGCAGGAACCACGTGGTAGTGGGTCCAGGGCCTCGAGGCCTAAATCGTGCAGCTTAGAGGTGAGCTGGAGAAGGAGGGAAAAATGGAAGATGAACAGTGAGCAGCTGCTGAGAGCAGGATTCAGGGAGGGGCAGGAACTCAGAGGAAGCCGGGCTGCTGGGCTGTGAGGACCCAGGGCAGCCTCCCAGCTGAAAGACTGGGAGTCGAGGGGCAGCATTTCAGGCAGACACAGTGGTCCAGAGGGCGGGGGTCTCCACACCGGGATCTCCTCTCCTTCCAGGGACCTCTGCAGACCCCACCGGTCGGCAGGCCGCTGGACCAGAAGGGAAGCAGAAGGGACGAGGGGTGCTTAATGTCCCGTGTGAAAGCCTCCACCAAGAACCACCCATGTGTCCCGGGGGTGAAGCCCCAGCCTGGATCCCAGAGAGGCCGCGTGGGACAGGCTCTCCAGCCCGCTAAAGACAGAGGGCTTGGCCACCCCAGCAGAGCCTGGCCTCCACGGAGCAGGAAAAACGGTCAGTGTTATTGTCTCAACCCCAATTTGTAATATTCCCTGTGATTAAATGGGAACCACACCTGAAGCATCCTGCCTCAAACCAGAGTGGACTGTTTGTCTCAGGAGAAGCACTTGAGTGCTGAGTTGAACCAGCCACTTTTTCATGGAACCGTGTTCACCTGGAAAGAACAGCTAAGAGACAACCTCAGTCATTCAGACTCAGGTGCTTGGCAGACGATCTTCAAAATAGATAAAGGATGCCTGTCACTCCATGGGAAACAGTGGAGAGGATTTGTTGCCAGAAATAGAATTCAGGCTTTCAAATAGGAGTCAGAATTTTGGAAACCTCTTCTCCGCTGCCAGGAGCTTGACAGCTTTCCAAGACCGAACGTTTCTTCTAATGAGGTACACAGTGATATTAACAATGTGATTTATCGACTAATGTACCATGTTGACATGTGCAAAACACAGGGAAACAGTATTTTCTAGATGACCAATGTGCAACCTGACAACATCACACACGGGGGAGGAGCCTTCAAAGAACAGGTTTTGATGCCACAGGAAAGGAAAAGGTGTTGGTGTGGTTTCTGATTCCACATTGTAACCAAGCTTCCAAAAAAAAATTCCACTTGTCAATATGTGGTTTAATATCAAAGCAGAATAGCTATAATTACTTGTAGAATATCTACAGATTATCTAGAAAAGCTTTTCAAAGACCCCTTAGGTTTCCAACCCCATACTTGAGAGGCCACATTTTCTTCATAAACAGACGGACCTTGTTTTATTTGTCTTTGCAGAGACTACGGTCTTTGCAAATTGAAGGTTCCAGGCCACCCAGTGTCTGTCAACACCATGTTTCCAACAGCATTTGCTCACTTCGTGTCTCTGTGTCACATTTTGGTAATTTTCACTGTATTTCAAACTGTTTCATTATTACTATCCCTGTTAAGGTGATCTGTGAGCAGTGATCTTTCGTTGTTTGGGGTGCCACGGACCACGTCCATATGTGACGGTGTGTGTGTTCTGCCCGCTCCACCCACCAGCTGTTCCCCCGCCTCTCTCCCTCTCCTCAGTCCCCCCGCCCCATTCCCTGAGACACAACAGTATTGAAATCATGCCAGTTAATTACCCTACAATGGCTTCTAAGTGTTCAAGTGTAAGGAAGAGTCACACATCTCTCACCTTAAATCTAAAGCTAGAGATGCTGAAGCTTAGGGCGGAAAGCATGTCAGAAGCTGAGATGGGCTGAAAGCTGGGCCTCTTGCACCCATTGGCCAAGTTGTGAATGCAAAGGGAAAGCTCCTGAAGGAAATTAAAAGTGCTGCTCCAGTGAACTCAGGAGTGATAGGAGAGCAAAAGAGCCTTATTGCTGATGTGGAGACAGTTGTAGTGTCTGGACAGAAGATGAAACCAGCCACAACATTCCCTTAAGCCAAAGCCTCGAACAGAGCAAAGCCCTAACTCTCCTCAATTCTGTGAAGGCTGAGAAAGGTGAGGAAGTGGCAGAAGAGAACTGTGAAGCCAGCAGAGATTGCTTCCTGAGGTTTAAGGAGAGGAGCCATCTCCCTAACATGGAAGTGCAAGGTGCAGGTGCTGATGGAGAAGCTGCAGCACATCATGCAGGAGATGCAGCTCGGGTGGCCACACCCAACAGCAGATTCTCTGTGTGGATGGAACTACCTTCTACTGGAAGAAGGTGCCCTCCAGGACTTCCATGGCAATAGAGAAAACGTCAACGCCTGGTCTCAACGCTTCAAAGGATAGGCTGACTCTCTTGTTAGGGGCTAATGCAGCTGGTGACTTCAAGTTGAAGCTGATGTTCATTTACCTTCCTGAAAACTCTACGGCTCTTAAGAATTATGCTAGATCCACTCTGCCTGTGCTCTGTAAATGGAACAACAAGGCCTAGATGACAGACGTGCCTAGATGAGAGCATGTCTGGCTTACAGAAAGTTTTAAGCCCTTTGTTGAGACCTACTGCTCGGAAAAGATTCCTTTCAAACCATGACTGCTCATTGACCACGCACCTGGTCACCCCAGAGCTCTGACAGAGGCGTACGATGAGAGACACGCTGTTTTCATGCCTGCTAACACAACACCCATTCTGCAGCCTGTGGACCCAGGAGTCATTTTGACTTTCAAGTCTTATTATTTAAGAAATGCATTTTGTAAGGCTGTCGCTGCCATGGATAGTGATTCCTTTGATGTTTCTGGGGAAAGTCAATTGAAAATCTCCTGGAAAGGATTCACCAGTTTAGATGCCATTAAGAACATCCGTGTACTTGGGAGATTAATCCTTTGTCGGTTGTTTCATTGGCAAATATTTTCTCCCATTCTGAGGATTGTCTTTTCATCTTATTTACGGTTTCCCTTGTTTTGCCAAAAACTTTTAAGTTCCATTAGGTCCCATTTGTGTATTTTTGGTTTTATTTCTATTACTCTAGGAAGTGGGTCAAATATACAAGCAGCTCATGAAGCTCAATATCAAAAAAACAAACAACCCCATCCAAAAATGGGTGGAAAACCTAACTAGACATGTCTCCAAAGAAGACATGCAGATGGCCAACAAACACATGAAAAGATGCTCAACATCACTAATCATTAGAGAAATGCAAGTCAAAACCACAATGAGGTATTACCTCACACTGGTCAGAACGGCCATCATCAGAAAATCTACAAACAATAAATACTGGAGAGGGTGCAGAGAAAAAGGAACCCTCCTGCACTGTTGGTGGGAACGTAAATTGGTACAGCCACTATGGAGAACAGTATGGAGGTTCCTTAAAAAACTAAAAATAGAATTACCATATGACTCAGCAATCCCACTACTGGGCATATACCCAGAGAAAACCATAATTCAGAAAGACACGTGTACCCCAGTGTTCATTGAAGCACTATTTACAATAGCCAGGATATGGAAGCAACCTAAATGCCCATCAACAGATGAATGGATAAAGATGTGGCACATATATACAATGGAATATTACTCAGTCATTAAAAGGAATGAAATCGAGTTATTTGAAGTGAGATGGATGGACCTAGAGTCTGTCATACAGATTGAGGTAAGTCAGAAAGAGAAAAACGAATATTGTATAGTAACGCATATATAAGGAATGTAAAATAATGGTTCTGATTAACTCAGTGGCAGAGAAAGAATAAAGATGCAGATGTAGAGAACGGACTTGAGGACACAGGGTGGGGAGCAGGCGAAGGGGAAGCTGGGACAAAGTGAGAGAGTAACAGTGACATATATACACTACCAAGTGTAAAATAGATAGCTAGTAGGAAGCTGCTGCATAACACACAGAGATCAACTCGATGATGGGTGATGCCCTAGAGGGGTGGGATGGGGAGGATGGGAGGGAGGCTCAAGAGGGAGGAGATATGGGGATATATGTATGCATACAGCTGATTCACTTTGTTATACAGCAGAAACTGGCACAAGAGTATAAAGCAATTATACTCCAATAAAGATACGGGAAAAAAAAAAGAACATTCGTGATTCATGGGACTATCAACAAAATATCAACATTAAGAGGAGTTTGGAAGAAGCTGATTCCAACCCTCATGGATGACCTTGAGGGGTTCAAGACTTCAGTGGAGGAAGGTACTGCAGATGTCGTGCGAACAGTGAGAGAACTAGAATTAGAAGTGGAGCCTGAAGATGGGACTGAATTGCTGCATCTCAGGATAAAACTTTAACAGAGGCGGAGTTGCTTCCTATGGATGAGAAAGGCGGTGATTTGCTTTCTGATGGAATCTACTCCTGATGAAGACGCTGTAAAGGTTGTTGAAATGACCATAAAGGATTTAGAATGACATACACTTAGTTGGGGAAGCAGTGGCAGGGTTTGAGAGGACTGACTCCAGTTTTGAAAGACGTTCTCCTGTGGGTAAAATGCTATCAAACAGCACTGCATGCTTCAGAGAAATTGTCCATTAAGGGAAGACTTTATGATGAGGGAAGAGTTAATTGATGCAGCAAACTTCATTTTTGCCTTATTTTAAGAAATTGCCATGGCCACCCAGTCTTCAGCAACCACCACCCTGCTTAGTCATCAGCTATCAACATCCAGGCAGGACCCTCCACCAGTGAAGAGATTACGATTCACTGAAGACTCAGGTGATGGTTAGCATTTTAATAATAAAGTATCTAATGAAGGTATGCCATTTTTATAGACATAATGCCATTGCACACTTAAAAGACTGCAGTATAAAGTAAACATAACTTTTATATGCACTGGAAAACCAAAACATTCGTGTGACTCGCTTTACTGAGATCTTTGCCTTGTTGCTGTGGTCTGGAGTAGAACATGCAATATCTCCCTGGTATACACCTATATTTCCAACAAAACAACATACTGAGACAGATTGAACACAGAAGTAGTTCTGAGAATTCAGCTGTCTTCTAGTAAATCAAATATGAAACAGATTTGCTAAAAGGTAAAACAAGGCCACACATCTCACCAAGGGAGGGAAAAAGGAATATATGATTAGCTTTCTGAAAATATGTTATTTATGTTAACAAGTTATGGAGTTTATTACTGTTATTTTCAAAATAATAACTACATAATTTTTAAGTTCCTTCATTTTCATCCTTAGTCATGTAAATGTCAAATAGATAGAACCCCATAACCAGAAGCTCTTTGGGAGTCTCTGTCTTTTAAGAGTGCACAGGGTTTCTTTGGTTAACTTCCCACATGGGTCCCTACATCCAGCTCCGACCAGCCCGAGGACCCCATGAGGGGTAGGCCCATGTTTCACCCTGGTGTCTGCATGGGGTCTTTTCTCATGACCATGGTGGGTACTACACAAGTGAAGAGGTGACAGTCTCCTCTTGGGTGGGACACTCAGAGATCCTCAAATCACAGCTTCCAACGAGATGGTGGGAATCTTCTAGACGCTTTCCTTCTGGACTTGCATGGGAGAAACACCCCCAAGGTCTCCCAGAGGTGCACAGCCCGTCAGAGACTGACAACCCAGTGACCATCCACCTCCCAAAACATGAGCTGCTAATTGAGATTTCACTGAAACCAATCAGAAATAATCAATATGTCTTTTAAAATTTTGAAAAATAATTAAGAATATTGGACTAACCAGCTACACTGTAGGGTAAGTGGCATTTAATTGGCCTCAAATCATCACAATTAGGTGTGACTGACAGAGCAGTAAGTAGAGGATTAAAGATTTCCCAGCCTGAGCTGCCACAGAGGAAGTCCTCCAGGGTCCTCGTGGACTGGCTGCTGCGTCTCATCCCCAGGCCTGGAGTTCCAAGAGTTGACAGTCAATTAAGCAGTGGAGATAGAACGATTGTGACCATGAAAACAAAGGGACAGTGACTTCAGGTGGCCTTCCTAATTATTTATTACCTGCTGTTTCCCCCCAAAGGATTGGGAGTAATTTTTTACTTTCCTCTTAACATTATTTTATTAAGTTCTTTCAGACTTAACTCAAAGAAAAGATGTGACTTGTGTAAGAAATGGAAAAGCCAAAGACAGCCCCAAGTTCCCCCCGCCCCAACTGGCCACAGGCGTCATGGAACCAGGTCTCTTTTCTGCTTCCAAGGATGTTGAGACAAATGCCTGCATC